>NC_139912.1:18440232-19640232 GCF_905171665.1 Trachurus trachurus | reverse complement strand
GAGGAGCCTGAAGCACTGCGTTACTAGGGCTACGGAGGTCCAAACTGGCCATCGTGTCCCAACTCTCTCGTGGTCTTCTAAAAAGGAATTTCTCTGGAATGTTCAAGAGACTCGACCAGGCCGCACCGAGCCCTGGGAGCGACCCATAGCCAAACGCCAAAGTTTTTGTTCAATCGAGAAAAGAGTCCGTCCAGTTGGGGAGAGGTGGACTCTTTTTTTTTTTTTTGAGAGAGAGAGGTTACACACCGATGGTGCCAGCCAGTCTGCTTACTGGAATGTATCAAGAGTGGAAAGTAGTTGAGCACAAATGGCACAGGAAGTGGCCAGAAACACCGACTCCAGATCTCATGCTCAGCAAGATTGGATAAACTGGAATGGACGCTCGGACAACCGCCGGTCAACCCCCACATGTCCTCCGTCTCTGGAGCTGGAAATGCTACAGTGCTTTTTTTTTTTTTACAAGTGCTAAAGGCCCCACTAAGATTAAAAAAAAAAAAAAAGGATTCACCTGGGACAAGCAGAACTTACCAACCTGAAACTTTGGTAGGAGAAAGAGGAGGAAGGGGGGTGGGGGTGGGTGATTCATAAACCGACGCCACCGTGATGCAGTCTAAACCACAGCTGTTGTCTAAGAGCAAATACAACAAAAGACTTCACAAGAACCCAAACTAGTTTAAGCAGTGAAGAAACAAGTTCATGCTTTTTGAGGGAGATTTTTTTTCCTGTATTCTATCTATTTTACAGAGAAGGAGGAAGAGAAGGAAAAAACAGGTCTAGTAAAATACTATGTATATTGAGCCTCTCGGCTCCCAGTATATTACCATGAGTTTTTGTAACAAAAATCTTGAAACCTTTTTTCTTCAAATTCTCTACCAAGAAAAATACAAAACATTATAAGGCGGTAAGTAACTATTTTTTTTTTTTTAATCATTTTTTTTTCTTTTTTCCGTTTTTTAAATTTGAGAAGCCGTTACAGTGCAGTTGATCCTCAAGGCAGCCGGGCCAGGCTTCACTGCTGCTTGCACTCAGCTGGGGGGGCTGCATCCTTCTGAAAGAAATCACAGAGATGGGGAGGAGGGTGGGGTTAGACCGCTGTCGCTCAAAAATAAAAATAAAAAAACAACACAGGCACACAAACCAAAATCTGATCTACACACAGTCAAACCACTTCAACACTTTCTAAAACTCTAAGTACAGTTGGCAAAGTTTCACGACTGTTGTAAACACACACACACACGGAAAAAAAAAAAAAAAGGACAAACCACATATGAACATGATGACTAGAAGGTTCACACAGGACAGGGTCACTATGGTTCGTCTTAGCAGCACACTCAGTGTTTTAGGTCGACATCCTCTAAACTGATCTAGGACCTGGTGGAGACGCTTCGGGGTACAAAGACTCAGCAGGACTGCAGGGTGTCCTGATTGGGTCAAGGCCATGAGAGGGGGGGCATACATGAAAGCCTCATCCCTGGGTTTGCTTCCATCTGTCCCTTACTAACATTTGCCATCTACAAGGGCAATCTCCCCAAAAGTTAACAGTTGGACTGGGGTTGATTTTTTTTATCTTCTTCTGACAGCAGCAGTAGACAGATAGGAAATGTGAAGGAGGGGTCTGGTATAAAACCAGCCCCCCCCCCGCGACAAAGCAATCGGCTATGTGGTATGTCTCTTAAAGACGAGGCTTCTAGGGGCTCAGACTGTGGGTGCTTCTAAAATACCAAGTCATGAAAAAGAAGGACTGGGATGTAGAGCTGGATCCAAACCCCAGGCAACATGTTGGTGTTCAGACACTGAGGACAATACACCAGCAGGACGCTCTGAAGACATCTGAAGATCTGGGGCTGAATAGTTAAAACACAGCATACAGGCTGGTGGGACTATGGTGTTCAGTAGGATTGTGCTCGACCTAGACTTGTCACAATTATGACATAATCGTCTGACTGCAGTCATTTTACATAAAGGTTAGTATGGTTTTCATTCATCTGTATAAAAACAGCTGGATGAAACTAACAGTAAGATTTCATCACTATTGCCTCCTTGTTTTCCCACTGTTCGAGGTTTGACATCATGTTGCGCCCCTCCTCTTCTTCTTCTTCTTCTAAGGTGTAATGACACATGAGTGGAGCACCAAACTGTTTATCTGGAGGAGCTTCATTTCTAATATTCGACGACTGCATTTCAATGAGCATCCATTGACATTAGCATCATGGATTTAGTTTCCAAAGCCAATGAATGTCTCTCCTCTTCTTCATAACGTGTATGTATATCATTAACTATGTTTAGACTTTTATTATAATAGTGGCAGGAAATGATCAGAAAAGCAATTAAATCGATAATCGCAATTAATAGTCAACTAAAATTCCATGATTGTCACGACATCTTTGCGGCTGAGAAAGTTTGCATCTGGTTTTGTCTCCCCACTTTCCTGTCGTATTTTTCGTACGAAGGCATCAAACGGTTGGTTTAGGGTTTCACAAGAAGCAACTACACCTTTAGTATTTAAGAATATTCTCAATAAAATCCAATCTCACAGTAAATTCCATCTGTAATGAACTTAAACTGAGATAAAGTAAATAAAAGCACCAGCTGACGTTATGGAGCCCATTGAAGAGTCTAAGTGAGACGAGTTTGTAACACTGGTCTCTGTCAGGGGCTCACTTCTGGTGATGTTGGATTAAGATTATACATGTAAACATTACACATTATAATTATAATATAACCTCAGATCTTCGCTCCAATTAATTATCTCTCATGAACAATGTCAACACTATATTAAAAGAGCACCAGAGCCGTCCCACGTGAAGCAGGGCAGCCTTCCAGCTGACATTAGACACCTCTGGAGGTGATGGCACACTGCAGCTGTTCAGGCTGCTCTCCGTGGCCTGATGCCACACCGACTGCATGATGCAAGGTCATATCTGCCACCGTGTGATACACTTGGCCTTGCTGAACTCCTGAAAAAGTTTTAACATCTCTGCTACGACTGCAGGCTTAATCTTTGAAAAGTTTAATTCTATGTAGCCTTCCTCTTTTTATCTGCTGCGAGCAGTCATGCTGCTAATGAAAACGGGCCGTTACTGCCGACGACGACGCCACCCTCACAAGTCCTACACTTTGTTGGCATTTCTTATATTCATGAAATCTGCCAACTGTGGGTTAGGCCTCGTTTCAAACAGAAACATCCAAGGGTATTATCCCAGCTTTACCGACAAATCTATAGAGAACAAGTAAGTCAGCTAATGCAAATAAGAAAAAGGAGGATAAAACTATGGACACATGGACAAATGATGTTTTGATGCATATCAAAACAAACATCCACAAATAAAGCACAGACGTCATAGCAGACAACTCCTCATCCTGACAAAAACTCAAAACCAGCTTGAATTTGTGGACGAGACGAGTTCAACATGGAGAAAAAGAAAAAAAAGGAGGACTGGACTATCTTCAACATACAGAAATGATACAGGTGCAAATGCAGAGCTCACTATGGGTTAAAGTTCAAAAACCAACAACAAACCAGTGGGTTAGTAAATCGGGAGGGTGCAGCACGGCGGCAAAGGAGGAGAGGGTGCTCATGTGTGGGGCGGGGGGTGCAGAGAGCCGGGCGGACAATTAGAAGAACAGGAGGAAAAAGGAAACTTAAAAACCAAGACGGACAGGGGTGGGGGAGGGGTGAGAGGTGGGGGGTGTGATGGTAGTAAGCTGACAATTCATAAGCTTTACCTACCAGGATAGGGTTATTTCTACTGTCACCACTTAAACCTAGTGAGGAAAAATTTAAAGAGTAGCTGACATAGATGCCAAAGTGACCGGAGATGAAGAAACATTAATGAATAGGAGAAAAAAAAAAAAAGCAAAAACTAGCAGAATACAGAATGTCAAAGACATTTTTTTTTGGTCTAGCAAAGAAGAAGCAGAGATCATGCTGGTTCATATCACGTAGTGTCAAACTTACAAGCTCCAGGCTGGAAAAGCCACTCAACAGACCAAATTAAGAGACACTTAAAGGGATAGTTCAGGTTATCTGACATGCGGTTGTCTGCAGCACTTTAGTTAGTGGCTCCCTTCAAAACGCCCTGTACAGTGGACTCATGACATCCCATAGTGCATTAGAAAGTGCTCCACATGGGGTTACCTGGCTGGTGAGTGGGGAGTAGTGAATGAGCAAATGATTTTGGATACACCTGCTGTTTTTACCTGCAGTAGATTCAGATTGGCATCCTCTGTATTGAAGCAGCAGCCAGGGCCACTGGCAAAGGGGCTGAGCAATGCACAGCTGTGGACCGGGGCACCCACAGGCACCCGCAGGCCCCCCGCGATCTGAATCTACTACAGACTGGGAGGGTGCACTATCACTTACAAAGGCCCTAATGAGTCATTATGTCTAAAACACGAGTCATGATGTCTAAAACGTCAAATATAAAATGTACAAAAACTGCAACCTACAGACTTTTGACACCTGGAGTATCAAGAGATTTTCATTTGTGTGGCATTACTTTGGATATTGCACTGCTTTTGTTCTGTACACTCGGCTTATTCATAGATCTACAGCTAAATTACCTCCATCAGGAGAGCAGTGATGCAGAGGATCAGTGAATAAACAGCCGACAGGAGAGGATCTGGGATTTGTCTCAGTGGACTTACAGTAAGCCTCTGCAGGTTGGCGCTCCTTTCATTCAAACCTACTACACAACACTTGTGGAATAGTTTCCTACACAAGCGAGGCAAGACTCTAAATATCAATCTATTGATGTGTCCTCATAGTGCTGTTCAAGGTTAATGTTGAGGATTTAGTAACAGCATGCAACAGTCAGACTTTACTGACTGGTGACAAATAAAAGTTCAAGATCTGTTAAGACGACGGTGAAGGGAGGAGCAGTGTTCTCATCCATCTCAGTCTGGGAGCCAAATTAAGATCACAACGACAAAATAAAAGCTGAAGCAAACCAAAAGCTGGTGTAAAATGAGATGCATTTGACAGTATGTATTCTGTATGTTGAGATCAGACAAGTCATGTAGCACAGCTGTTGTCAACCTTCAGGCTCAGGACACCCGGGGGGGGGGGGGGGGGGGGGGGGGGGGGGGGGGGGGGCGCTGCACGATGGACGTGTTCACGTTTCTGACTGTATTAAAAAAAAAATCCGCTCATGAACTGTCGACAGTTCAGAGAGATGGCTGCAGGTTTTGGAGGCTTCAGGTCTGAGCCGGAGGGGGAAAGAGCATCCTGAGCCAACAGAGTTGAGAACAGCTGAGTAAGGTCTTTCTCAGGACACCACAGATCTTTAAAGGGAGGGTGTGTGTGTGTGTGTGTGTGTGTGTGTAAAGAAGGGTGAGCTCACCTTGGGATCATAGTCGGGGTCGTTCTCCTCATCAGCCTCCTCCTCGCCCTCCTGAACACAAAGCACACAGCAACTTCAGTCTACTGAGTTCCCTCCATACAACCATAAACTGTTACACATCAACGTCTTTTCATTAGAACTCTGGACACGGCCCAGAATATTTTCCTCCCAGATGATGCTCCTGGTTTTCTGAACTCTTACACCAGTCTTAGCTGTGTCCTGCGTGACCATAGTTAGAACTGAGCCTGCTCTTACAATATATACAGTTACATGCAATGCAATGCTTGCAATATTTTAAGCAATATCAGTGGATTATTTTAGTTTTCTACAGTTGTAGAGTGAAAAAGGGAAACAAAGCAGCAGCCTGCAAAAGAATGGGAAACCTCAGATAACTTTGACCAAGGAATCAGACAAGATATTTACTATTCACATACTGATGTTCCTTTTCTGTCATTTTGAAAATGTAAAAGATGAGAAAAAAAAACATTGTTTAAAATGTAAAGGGAATGTGTCATCTGTAACTTTATGCCTTTTGAAGATCATTTTATCGTCTATCTATCTGCTACTTCAGAGGTTTGTCAAGCATGCATCATCACCTTTGGATATTCCTGTTGGAACATCCTCAAATAAAAGCTTACACTTAGCACTACTGTAAGAAAAAAAACTAAAACGTTTATTTTGTCAGCGTAATTTCTAAGCGGAAGTGATTGTGTTACTGTTGCTGCAATGACAGATCTACTGTTGCACCGACAGTGCAGCCCACAGACTGATGCAAGCATCTGTCATTCACTCTCAATGTGGATAAAAGTATAATAGGCAACACCAGGTGGGAGTAGATCCTCTATTTGGAGATTAGAGCTAAATGTGGGGCTGATATTGTAGTATAAAAAGATAAAAACGCATCAAAATATAACCCATTACCAACCAGCCAGTATAATCCAGGATACAGACAGTTACATGCTTGCACACAATTCCTCCTGATAATAGACATGGGTTGGGCTCATGGTTGCAGAGCACACCACTGAAACCAGACATCTCTTGTACTCAGATGTTAATTTGTAAAAAGGCTGGACCTCAGAGAGCCATAAATAATCTTACCTCATCGTCGGCTTCCTCTCCCTCTTCATCGTACTGTAAAACACAGGGAGACGTGGGCATTAGCTACAAAACACACCAACTGGACTTCAAGTGTTTCCCCAAAATGAAAACCAGAGAGGAGCCCAGTCCAGTATGATCCAGTTTAGTTAGACAGCCTAAACCTCAGTCACTGATACTCACGTCGTCATCATCATCCTCAATAGCCTCTCCTGTGAAGTAGAGCACAGCCCGAGGTACGATACGCTCACGGATGAAGTGGCCGATTTCAAAGTCAGCAGCCAGAACTGCCTCCGAGTCCTCATCCTGAAGAGAGAGAGAGAGAGAGAGAGAGAGATTTCATTCATTTATTCTTTCTCCCTTAAAAACTACACGGCTTCAAATCTTATTACAAGGCAACCAGCCCTGAACGTGTAAATCCAATGGCAGCTGGTGCGTTTCCAACAACGATCAGGTGGGGCTTTTGTAACAGTCATTGCTCTTAAAGTCAGTCACACCATCTCTACATGTTGGTTTGCACATTGCACTTAAGTCAATTTGAACCTCTGGTTGTTGTTAATGTCAGTTTTAAAAATACTTTCCAAGTGACAAGTTCTAATGTCACAAGAGTTTGTATCTGGGGCAAAACTGTCCTGAGCCTCTGAAACCAATTCAGTCAGTAAAACCCAGCCAGGGTTTTTATCATTTCTGCATCGCTCTCTGAACAATGACGCAACAAAATAAAGAAAAAAAATAATCTTACAATTTGATAGGGTTTGATGAGATTTACAAGAATGATTCTAATCGTTCAATCACAGAAATCAAATTGAAGAGACGGGGAAACAAGTGCTTCCCGAATATCAACATAAACAGTTGGTATTTGTACTATGATGCATCACAGAGCAGCCACGGGTTTTTAACCTTGAGTTTGTGGCTTCCTCTGTAACAATATCCCAACAATAGTTCACAATAACAATAGTCCAGGAAGTCTTTCACATGTTCTTATGTTGCAGTACTGTGCTTAAATAAAATGATTATCCTCATTCTACATCCAATATATGACATGATGACAGAGGAAGATTTTGCAAATCTATTCTAGACTCAAAGCAAAGGGGATTTGAAATACTCAGGTATTTGTATTTTAGTAAGGATCCCCAGTCACTGAGGCCGTAGCAGTCAGTTAGTCCTGCTGCGATCCACAAAATGATATCACACATACATATCACCATTCAAGTAGGAATATAAAATCTAAAGGTCTGCAGCTCTGGACCAGGCTTCATCTGCCTCCTCTGTTCTGTTCAGTTATCTCTCTACCTTGACATCCCAAGTGCTAATTAATAAAAAGATGAAATGCACAGTAGAGAAGGTACAATAACTTACCAACTCTCCGTTCTCTGGGACTGTGAACAGAACAATGGATGAAGTTAGTAACAGCTGATACATTCAAATACATTCAAATGGCAGAAAGATTTCTGCTCATTCCAATAAACACGTGGTTCTTACCCTCTGGTGGGGTGAAGAAGTTGAAGAAGGAGTCGTTGGGGACCGTCTTGGTGACCGTCCTGACCGTGCCGCGGCCCTTGTGCTTCTGTTTCTTCTTAATCGTTTTCAACGTGACGTTCTTGCCCTTTGTCCAGTCGATCGTGCAACTGTGGTGAAACACGAGGAGGAGGGGGCGGCAGAGAGACAGGTCAGTATCCAGCATTTTAAATGTCAAATCTAAATGACATCTCTGGATTTATTTTGGGAGAGAAAGCAGCGAGGTCGTCTGTGGTCGCTCAGAAATGATTCAGGGAGGAGAGAGGTGGAGAGATAATGGCGAGAGAGAATGTTTGGTGCAGGTCATGTTGGCTGCAGTTATTAAATAACAGAGCATGAGGGAGACGAGGCTGACATTATAAACAGTAACACTCTGACAGCATGACAATCTAAACAACACCAGGCAAAGTTTGATTTTAATTCTCTTCCCAGGAAGAATCTACACAAGTTTATTATTATCTATTTAGTTTGAAACCCCATTGACGACTGTATTACAACAGTGGTTACTCTCCCTCTACCTCAATAACAAGTAGTGAAGGAAACAACGCCGTTATAAATAAATGACGTTACTAACAGCACTATTTTTTTTAGTAATGAGTAATCAAAGAAGTTACCGTTCCCCCCGTTGTAACACTGTTACCGTTACTGACAATAAAATGTGCCGTTACTCGACTCAAGTCCCATCAGAAAATACACCCATTTGAATGTATGTTATATACACGTTTTTTCAGTCACTCTACTAAAAAAGCTGTTAAAAAATGGGAGGTTAGGGGGTGAGTCTTAGTAATATGACATGTTTGAGCAAGTTATTAAAAAAAGGGAACTCAACAGTTACTTTTCTTGGTAATTAGTTACATTATAAGGACTCAGTAACTTATTACTTAATAACTGAGTTATTAACTATGACTAATTATTAAAAAAAAAAAAAAAAAAACGAACAAACATACATCCATATCATATCTCATAATGAGGCTCCAATACAAAACACCCCCTACTACATACACACACAAATCTAATCAATTCTATTTCAACAATTCAATATGCTTAGTCACAAAAAAAATAAAGAATAAAGTAAGAAAGATGAAATAGCTGGATCCATTTCAGATCTTCAGAACCGACTGATAAAACGAGGAGCTGGCCTGGACTCACCCTGTGCAGCACATGATCTCTGGGCCGTCGAAGGAGAAGGGGTCGTTCTCGTCGGGCTCTGATCTCATCTTGTAGGTTTTCGTCAACACTGTGTTTGTGAAGAAGTCGTTGGGCTCGAAGTGGAACTCTAACGTGAAGCTCTGGGGGAAACCACAAGAGGAGATTACATACAGTACATTGATTAAATTAAATTAAACAAAGAGGTGTGTGATGGTGTCAGCTGAACTCACCATGGGCTGTCCTGGATCTGAGAATTTTACTTTAATATCTTGTAAATGTTTAAGGATGGGTTCATCGTGTTCCTGGGGAAGAGAGGCAGCACAGCGTTAGATCGCTCACGACACAAAGAGGCACAATCAATGTCTTTTTTTGTTTTCGGATCTTGCTCTTCACAACTTCGACCAGCAGGTGGAAGCAAATCTTGATTTTTTTTATTCTCCCCCACACTGCTGTAAGCAAAAACTGTGTGTGACCCATTTTCCCTGTCTCTCCAGGAGACGTCTGGACGGGGCCTACCTGCAGCATGTCGCTGAGCAGATCCACGTTTTTGAAAACCGTTAACCAGAACTCAGGGATGCCTTTGGGGTCTTCCTTCTCCTCGTCCTTCTTCTCCTCCTCTAACTTGGCCTTCTCCTTCATTTCGTCCTGAGCCAGGGAGACATTTTCTCTTCAAAATACAAGCCTTGCTCAACCATTTTCTCTTTTCACAGATACTGTACAAAAAAGATCGTCACCACCTACATCCACTAAGACGGCAGACAGCACCGCAGACCACATTTTATAGAAGTGTTAGCTTGCAGTTATAAGATATAATAGATAACTAGGCTGATTTCATCTGCTCCATGAAATCAGAGGTGGTGATTTTGAATTTTAATCCATTGCCGTTTTAGCTGCATGCATTAGCTCCCATTTTGGAGAGCGAAGATAATGAGCATGTAAGACAGATGCATGCAATGAAAGGAGGAGACACGTTGGGACAGACAGGAAGCATGCAGGTGTATACGTCACCTGTACCTGCTTACTTACTGTCAGCTCTTCCTCCTCATCTGCCTTCCATTCACATTCCTCATCTGTGGGCTCATAAGATGCTTTCACTATGTCGCTTCTCTGTGGAGGAGATGGAACAAAGTTAAAGTGTGATCCTGTGTTTCTAGGGGGAAAGGGCAATTATAAAACTTATGATACAGGGGCATGGTGCAGCTCAGTGGGTAGACCAGGCGCCCTATATAGAGGTGCATCGCAACACATTTAGAATATTATGGAAAAGTTCATTTATGTCAGTAATTCAATTCAAAAAGTGGAACTAATACATTATTATAGATCCATTCCACACAGAATGAAACATTTCATGTCTTTATTTATCGAATTTGTTTTAATTGTAATGATTATGGCCTCACATTTAATGAAGGCTGAAAATTCACCATCTCGAAACTGAATATTACAAAAGACCAATAAAAAACATTTTTAAAATGGAAATGTTGGCCTTCTGAACAGTGTGTCCATCTATTTGCACTCAATACGTGGTTGGAGCTATTCAACTTGAATAGACTTTTCCATGATTTCTAATTTATTGAGATGCACCTGTACAAAGTCCTCGCTGCAGCTGTTCTCCCCATTTCCTGTCTCTCTCTGACTATCCTATCAATTAAAAAAGGCATGAAACCCCCTAAAAAACTAAAATAATAATAGAAAAGTAACTTTAGATACAAAGAATAGAAATAAGCCTGTTAAATCAAGTGCCAGTCATGGTCACTTGAGGGTAAAGAGGTGATGACACTGGCCACCGCGGTAAAGCAGCTGCTTCCATCCTGGGTTTGTTTACATGGAAACAAACACGCCCATGAACCTGCACCAAGCAGCTGGGAAACATGAGGGCTCAGAGTCGATAAAACGGCTCCTCGCACCAACAACTGATCAGGATCAAGGGTGAGAGCAGGGCCGGCTTCGCTTGGGGAGAAAGATCCTGTTTTGATCCATCACACTCAGCAACTTTCTGCTGAGTCATGTGGCCTAAACAAGTAGATAAAAAAAGAAGTGCTCCTCTAGCCAGTGTCAGGTTTACCCTCAAGTCTATTCCACATCAGACCAATGTCCAGGCTTTTATTGTGATCATTCAATGAGCCTCAGGGTTAAGAGGCTAATGCAACTGAATCTAAAGGTCACGTTGAAGCAAGGTCTGGTATTGACCTGAGCTAAATGCCATGACTTACAACAACATGCTAACATTTATTATCTTGGTGGTGGCACATCAAAGAGAAACAGTGAAGGAATCCATCACATCATCCTGAGTCACACAATGACTTCTTGATTTAGCCATCATTAAAAAATGTAATTTATCTGCAACAAATCTGATGATTATTCAACTCATTTTAGGCAAAACGGTGACAACATGTTCTTAATCTGCTGTGACCAAGATGACCCGAGTTTGGGATACACATCAGGTTCTTCAGCCTCTCTGCTTCAGCATGTATGATTGGGGATAAAACTCTGCTTTAGTTTGAGCCTGTTCATGTCAGTGTTTGGAATAAAATCAACTGCACACATATCAGACGTAGCAGGTTTTGCCAGAATCAGCAGCTGGGTACGTTCTAAACCAGATTACCACATTTAATGCCTCAAGGTTGCGCGTCTCTGCCAACGAGCCGAGTTGCAGGAAACACGGTCACGGTCTCTCCCTCCTAAGCCTCAGCATCAATAGTGAAGATAGATTAGATTCATTTGTTTGAATTTAATGTCCAACTGCTGTCTCCCAAAGACTGTACAATAGAAATATATACAGCCCCACACAACAGAGCACACTATAGTGCAAATGAACAGGGAGCAGCAGATTAGCAGGTGAAATAAATACCAGGGAGCTAATCTTTTAAAACAACATGGCGACAGTGCCTTTATGGCACAAGGGATAAAAGACTCGTTACATATGCTCCTGCTGGCCCTTGGGACCCTGAAGCAGCGACCAGACAGAAACGGTTCAATGAGTGCAGAGAGAGCGAGCGAGGCCTCAGCAGCCGTGTGTCCTCTCTCCACTACATTATTACACTGCTGTATGAATTCAAGAGTTATGGTGAAAAGTGCTATATGTTACAGTGATATCTGACCATCTTTGAGTCAAAGTGAACGCTGCCTCAGTGCATCTGGAATATGAAGTTCATTAGAATAAGATGGACAGACTTCAATGCAAGGTACCTACATTTTCAGCTGCTACAGTCTGACATTCATCCCCTGTTCCATTCATGCATTGGAGAAATGTTCTTTTTGACAATGGTACCTAATTTTGTACATTTAATCAGTTTGTTTCTATGTTCATCACTCTCCCTGATTCTCCCTCCCAGAAGTCTGATTTAAAGATGTGACGTCTATGGCTCTAATTTATGAAATAATCTCTTACATGCTTACAAATGACAAATTTATCACAGAACAACGCAAACATGTTGTTCTGGTTTTTAAACTATGCCCACAGTTCTCTGCTGCTCTGTCACTCAGCGGGGGAGACTGCAGCTGCAGGAGAGAAAACCTTCATGCTCGGGGTCCAATATTGGAAACACTCATCAACTCACTTGGCAAAGAAATCAAAAAAGTCAAACAGAGCTCTGATAGCTGCTGATGTCACTATGTGAAAAATTATTTTCCATGACATTTTACTTTTTTTTCCCTCATTTTCCATGACTGTAAAATTGGTCAACTATTTTCCAGGTTTTTCCAGGACGCGTGGGAACCCGGAGTATTTATGTAATCCTACTGAATATAAAGCTGAGCCTTGCTACTTTAATGTAGTGACTGTTACTTTATTTCCAATTCAACACCAAGTGTTAAACTGTCCAAGTACTTGTCTTTTTTTTTTCTCCCCAACACTCCAAACCACAAGTGCACAGAAAATTACTTCATAACAAAACACCCACATGTATTTCTGTGATGTGTAAAAAGTGAAACGGCTGCAGCAGCAGAAACAGCGTTAATGGTCAAAGTCGGGATGAAGAGAGTGTACGAGTGACTTACTTTGTCAAAGAGGGGCTGGTAGAGGGCTGCGTACTTTCTCTCCAGTTCGTGTACTTCTTCGTAGAACTTGGCCTCAATGTGGGCACATTTCACCTGTAGGTTCTTCAGGGCATTTACACGTCTCTTTACAACCTTTGGTAAACTGTGGAGGGACAGAAACAAATGGAAAAGATGTGAGTTATGGTGCTGGAGAACTCCTGACAGACGGTGAAGGTTTCCACTACACAATCACTGCAGCTCTGGACAATCATGAATATGTCATCTAAACTCAAGCTGTGCTCACAATATCAAGCAAAAAACAAAACAAAAAAAACAACTGGACTGCTATTTTTGTTGGGTTTGTGCAGCTCTTTGTGGAATCTAAAGATAGATGTATTAATCATTTTGCCTCCAGGCTTCTAAATTTAAAAAAAAAACACAGGACAAAATGTGCTTAATGGGGAGCAAGTGGTAGCAGAGAGGACCCTGCCTCTGAAGTTAATCTGCTGAGAGCTTTGGAGCACAGCGGCACACTGCAGAGGAGCACTCTCCCCAGAGGATCTCCAGTAAGTCAGGGTGGCCTTCCAAGTACGCTCCTTTAAACAAACTGAAACTACGCCAAGAACAGGTTTTATTGAGCTTTGCTTCATTTAACAGCACGGGGAAGAAATGATTTGTACACAGATTTATTGGTTTATGCTTCAGGGAACCGTGGCCTGATTCCTGCTCCGTATAATGCAGGTTTCCCCCGATATTAGAGCATTTCAAATCTTAAAAAAAAAAAAAAAGGGGGGGGCATTTAAATAACATGTTGATGAGCTCAGCTAAACAGCCAGGGATTACTATGATTCACATGCACGCTCCGCCATCACCACTTGAGGAACTGGCTGCTTCATATCAGCCCTCTGAGCTGTAGCAGAGTGAACATTATGTCCATTAGATAATACTTGCACACATCTTACAGCATATGCTTCACAAACTGCTTACAAGTAGGGCTGACGCTCATTATTTATTCATTCTGATTTTTTTTGGGGATTTTTTTTTTTGAACTAATCATTTTGGTCTGAAAATGTCAGATTGTTTTGTCCAAAGAACTTTGAGTTATAATTATATCCATCAAAGGAGCAGAGTCTTTTATGCTGTGCTGAAAAATGATGCATATGATTAAAGTATCAATAATATTCAGCCATCAATCTTTTCAGCCCAATTTCAGAGCAGTTTCTCTTATTAGATCCCAAATTTTTGTAAATAAATACTCGTAGGGGTGATGACGTGACAATCTTACTTGGCACATAATCTAAACTTCCGATGATACAAATTGTGCCATTAAAAAGTTTCTATATTTAGAAATGTAATACTCAAAGTGCCAGTCAGACCATGCTAACTGTTTAACATCTTGCTTGCCAACTGCAGCTAGTGACAGCGGTCCTTGTTGTAGCTCCACATGAACAAGAAGCACCGTCACCAGCTGCAGTCAGAGTCCATGGGAGGGAAACACCAGGCCGATGAGATGGGGCTTCCTGGTTTACAATGATTTCAATTTTAAAAAAACTATTACATATAGCTCCTTGTAAATAAGAGCGCTCCCTCGACACATAATCCACATGAACTAAGCACAAACAGATTTTGTAAACATCATTGTCAGAAGAGAAGCAGCGAGCAGGAAAACATTCACAAGCAGCAGAAGTGGCATAAAGATACAGACGACAAAACTTCCAAGTCACAAATTTGACTACGGTATAACTATGAGAGGAAAGAGTTCCCCAGTTTGTAGATCCACAAAGATTGGTATTTAATTATATGGCCCCTCCTTTCTGCTTTGAAATGTTTTGTAGCCATTATTCTGTTGTTGTAATGGCGGTTCTCCATCTACATGTTTTCACAAGTAAGAAAGTTCATTGAAATTTATATTGTTGATGTTTCCAGCCGGCTGTCTCAACTTTCTAAAAATACTAAAATGACTACCGCAGGGGTAGACAATAAGGGAAATTTGCCACTGGCCCTCTGGGCCAGTGGCTTTTGAAGATCACTGGCCCCACCATTCTAACCACTGGCCCAGGACAATAGGTATCGATCCCCATATTAACGAAAAACAACATATCCCAGCCAATTCCTGCGGTCTCGCCATCGAGGCTGGAACTTTCTGATACCATTACTAGTCAATTTCCAACATTCTTGATACTTATTCAATACCACGATCTTGTAGTTTCTTGAGATTTTGGGGGATTATTTTGTTATATGTATTTTAGTGATTATGTATGAGTTGGTATATTTGTGTTTAATTTTTGTATGTTGTTATTTATTTGAGTCTGATGTAAAGGATTTATATCCTGTATCAGATATTTTTCATTCAATTTCATTAAAGAAGGTCAAAAAAAGTGCTTTTAAATTCATCAGGCTACTTTATTTAATAAATAAATAACTGTTTCACATATTTAGCCTCCACTGTGGTTTAACAATGAAGTAAAAACAGAGTTAAAATGGTAAATATGCCTCAACACAAACATGAAGTTATGTAGTCATTACTTTTATCCTCCAAGTAGTTCAGTGATATAACTGTTGTTCTCATTCATTCACGTTTAGGCTGTTTCCACAGATTGGTGCAAAACTGACTCATTGTTTCATTTTCAGCTCAGTTTTGCATTTACACACGTTTTTTTGTTGTTGTTATTATGGTCTAAATGTCACGTGACGTGCCACCGCTGTGGCGCACACCGAACAGCTGGCGCCCCAGCGCGAGCTCTGGTCCGTGTGTAACGTTCGCGTCGGTCCCGACAGGACTCGACCCGACGCGCTGAGGAGGAGGGAAGTTTCATGGTTAAGAAAAAGGTTTTTATCGGTTCTTGTGACGACCTTCTATCAGCAGCAGTGAGTGAGCTGGAGCTGCAGCTGCAGCTGCTTGCAGGTGGTGCTGACGTGCCAGGGCACAGCGCTGGCTGCGCACAGAAAGTAGATGTCTCTGTCGTTGATCGGGTCGGGATCTCTTAGCACTAATTACCGAGACGATTTGACAGTTAGTTATCATTTCAAACCACAGGGATTTAATGTGAAATTAGATCTATTTATTTACTTGTTATATTTTTTTCAAGGCATTATTTTCACTGGCCCCACCGGGCCAGTGTTTGGAGCGTTCTGGTGGCCCTGACGGTTTGAAAAGTACGTCCGGGCCACCGGGCCATTTATATTGTCGACCCCTGTACCGGTATATGAAATGAAGTTTTATCATATGACAATGAAGCTTGAACACTCTGCAGTCTCACTGAAGCTCAACGTCCACTGTAAACATCAGGACTGAAGTTTCTCTGCAGTGTGGTAAATTAAAAATCTGCGACATCCTGGCAAAGCCATGCATGTTTGGTCCCCGGTGCTTAAGACGGTCAGACTGGCGAGTTTGTCGGTGACTGCCAAACATTTGACAAGTTGATCAAAGAGCTGCTTGCTGATGGTTTTGCGGAGAAGAGGAACGGTGGGTGGCAGAACCCTGCAGCCGAGACACACCACCACATTCACGCAGCATCTGAGCTCTGACTGTACCTCTGCTCTTATGGATTAAAAGAAAATAACTCAACTGCATCTGTCAGCTCAACCAGTAGATAGACACACTGACGGCTATAAAAAAGTATTCACCCCCACAAACCTGGATCTGAGTCACAGCCGATGTGACGGAGTGACACAGACCAAACACACCGATGCAAATGTAGGCTACTATTGTAGGCATCAGATACCTGAAGTCAAACTACATATTGTCTTTTATAGCTCATGTCTGGAGAATGAAGAAGCCCCATGTAGCTTCTTAACAAACACACCCTATGAGTTTCAATTCAATTTAAAGGCTCTGTAATCCAATACGCTGCCATTTGGGACCCACGGCACAATTAGATGATCTCGGCCATGTTCCTGTTCTTTTAGTGTTTTTCAGTCAACAGACACCTTTTGAAAAAACTTGTTTTAGGACTATTAGGGAAGAGTCTAAATTTCCGACCTGCTGCCAAATGCAGGTAAAATTTATCAGGTCGAATTTGGCAGACGGATTGACTGCGGCAATTTTTCTTGTGCGTTAACTTTACCATCCTGTATCTTCAGGCCTTCAACTAAATTCAAGCTAAACAATGGCTGTGTATCACACAGTGTGCTGGTGGTGTCTGTGAAGATGCGCCAGTTTCCCCCCTCTTTGCTTCTCAGCTATTGAGCAACTCAGCAGCAGCACAATGACACCAGCCTGCAGCCTGGGTTTGAGCTCAGCCGTGCAGCAGCAGCAGCAGCTTTGGTGTCTTGTCGCCTCTGGATTCACGTCGCTGCTAAGAGATGAGCGTGGCTGAACTTCACATGAACTTGGTCCATGTGAAAGCATCTTGACTGGATCACCTCTTGGAAAACTAATTAGTATGTAAGCGTGAGCATATCACCCACGTATCATCGGAGGGAGTAACATTACAACTCATGACTGATGGACGGCAGTAGCAGGATTAAACCTGATCAACAGTTACTGAGGGAGATGTTGTGCTTTATCCTGCATTCAGTAAGAAGCATCTCTCCTGTACAGAGCAGAGCAGCAGTGCTGGGCCATATGCAGAGGCTTGATTCCACCAGAGGCCCTTTGCTGCATGTCATTCCCCCTTTTCTATGTCTCTCCACAAAAATATTTAAAGGTCCAGTGTGTAAAATAAGGTTTATAATATGTTTATATAAAAGCATAATTATAAGGCTACGAAAACCAAATGAATTTTATTTTATAGCGATTATACAAATATATTCATGGGTAGTATATTCAGATTTTGCCAATAAACTTTGCCAATTATTACACACTGGACCTTTAAAAAAAACCTAAATTAAAAGCCGTCCAAGTTCGATGCATAGCAGCCCCATCAATTCTAATCCTGGTCTGATTTTTTTTTTTTTTTTAATAGTTGATGTAGATCAATAAAGGACAAGATCAAACCCTGACAATGCCCCTCTCTCTACAGCTGGTTATTGTGCGCCTGTGGAAGGATGGCGGTTAATCCCTTCCACTGTTAGTGCAGTGTTATTCTGTGATTATCCTATTTTTCCAAATACACAAACGTGCGTGGGATTATTTCATTTTTAAGTGTTGTCCAGATCCTTTTAATAAAATCCATAAAGCCGAGCTGTGTTTGAGTGAGCACACGTTCACGGCTGAACATGGACTTGCTGACCATGCCAGGATGTCATTTCTATTTTCTAGAGGAAGATTCACTGATTGATAGTAATTGACTGATTAACATAACGGATGCAGAATAAACCTGTTTGGAGAATTGATCCCTCACCTCTCCATGTACCCTGACGGCGAGCCGTTCAGGCCGTCCAGCCTCTCCTGCAGCGCAGCCAGGATCTGTGGGTTCTGCATCATCTGCACAGTCAGCTGACGAGCTGAGGACACAAACACATACGCTGTCATGAGTGAAATATGAAGACCAGAGAATCAGTTTAGAAGAATGAAAAGAACACGTTTCAGGCCGGGATCACCAGCTGCACAAGACATTGTGTTTACTTCTGCTCTGTCAAGTCACTTAATCTTTCCTGTGATATCTGCTTCATCCTGAGTGAGCAGTTTCCTTTTCAAATCATCTGTGTGTCTTTACCAGGGCCTGACCAATATGGATTTTTTGTGGCCAATGCAGATATTGATATTAGGGAATAAAAAATTACTGATAACAAATGTGTGCACTACATTGCACAAATATGTATAATGAAGTCGTCAGTGATGACTCATCCTCTAAACGCGTGTTCACATTTTCTTTCCTCCGTCATTCTGAACAATGAATGAAACGCCTCTTCCTGCTCAACGTTTACTACCGGATGAATAATAGCACAAGGACATCATTTATAAGTAAAACCGAGTCATATTCCCTGCACTTTATTGGTAAAAATAGAGCTCTTAAAAATGTTATCGATATGATTATCTCTAATGGACTATAATCAGTGGATTAATCGGTAAGGCCCTTGTTTTTCCTTTTATATCAGGGGTCCCCAAACTTTTTGCAAAGAGGGCCAGATTTGGTGAAGTAAAAATGTGTGGGGGCCGAGTCGGCCGACCATTCAGCCTGACATCCTTTGAACCATTAAAATTAAATGCAAATTAACTATTTAATACTTTCTTTTTTCATTGCAAATGGAATTATTTTCATTTCTTCACATAGATAAATAAATCTAAACAAGTTTTTACCAAAATCACTCTGCTTTTCATATTTGAAGACCACATAAAATGACATAAATGTCTGGGAAAAAAGGAAGCTTAAACATATCTAGGTTAATTTGAAACATTATTACATTTTATATTATATTATATTTTAAAAAATCAAAAATTGCACTTGAATAAAAATCAAACCAAAAACAAGAATAGACCCTGTCTCTGTTAAGAAAAGATGCACTCAAATATAAAACCACACACAACCAAAACAATAAATAAAATGGCTTATCAAGTCTCAACAAAACTGCACTTGAATAGATATTGACCGTGTGTCATCACAGTAGATGAGGTGAGTAGTGACTGAGGCTGTGTATGTCGCTCTAAGATGGGTGTGGTGGGGGTGTCAGCGGCGTGGAGCGGGTCTCATAGCGGGGACAGCTCCGGTGGGGGCTGTAGGGACGGGGACGGGGACGGGGGGCTCACGGCAGCACCGCTGCTCGGTGAAAACAGCAGTGATGACGTGCCTTCACGTCCGAGTCTCCAAACCAGAAGGTTTGTAATAGTAACAGCACCGGGAAAAGTCGCTAGATTTGTCGCTAGTGGCTTCTGTCAAAAAGAAAGTGGATGAGAGGGTTTGGAAAGTCTCCAGATTTAGGAAGAAAGTCGCCAAGTTGTCAACACTGACGTTACCTTGCGTTGCTCCTCACATGCTGCACTGTGTGTGTGTGTGTGTGTGTGTGTGTGTGTGTGTGTGTGTGTGTGTGTGTGTGTGTGTGTGTGTGTGTGTGTGTGTGTGTGTGTGTACACGTGTGTGGTAGCGGCCCCGCCTCCCCCCACAGAGACAAAGATCCTGGATGACTGACAAGAGGCTTCACTCCCTTCATTTCATTCCGCTATGGAACAAACGCGCCCAGGTGCCGAGACAAAAAAAACCGGCCGGTTGGAATTTGAACGCGGGCCGCATCTGGCCCGCGGGCCGTAGTTTGGGGACCACTGTTTTATATCAATATGTTTTCTTCCTTGAAGTAAGAAAGTAAAATTGAAGTGAAAAAGGGACAGACTGAATCAAGTCTGGTTTTTAATGTCCACACTGTCGGTGCTGCACAGGCACAAGAGGAGGCCGTCAGCAATAACGGGTGTTCTCCTTTTGTGAAACCAGACAGGTGACAGATGGTACAATCCAAGTGGCCAACGCGTTGCTTTGCACCTATCAAAGCTCAGTCAGATTGCTGCTGGCAGGTGAGAAGATTAAAGAGATTGGAAGTCACTTTTCACCGTTGGCACATCCTGGGCATTTTGCTCGTGATGCGTTACCAGCTACAATAGATCGGCTGTCCGAGACGCCGCGGCCGGTCAAATAAATACAACCACACTTGTCACAAATCACACTCGATACTGGATGGATGTCTCGACACAAAATGCTCCTTCTGGTTGGATAAATCAACGGGTCAGTGCAGACGTGGGTTCACCTTCTGGAGGGAAATACACTCTCCAACTCCGACCATTCGCTTCTCCAGAAAGAGACTATAAAATAACTCACTATGTCACAGTTTTCCATTTCAACAGTTTTAGTGCATGTGATCAGTAGAAACATTATGCACTTGCTCTACTGCTCCACTAGGGCTGGCTGATACAGTGAATACAGTCATTGTTCCATATGGGATGTAGTGAATAACATCACAAACATGTACAGGCTGTCACATAATTGTTTAAAGGTGACGGCATGAAATTTCCTCCAGTGTTTCATTTTGGGTTCAAGGCTGGATCACACATGTACCCAAGTTGTGAGAGGGAGGTGCAGAGAAAGAAATTCAATGTCCCAGAGAACATGAGTGAAGAGAGTGGAAGTTCATAGGAAATAGATCAGCTAAATTAAGTCACTGTAAATCATTATTTGCTTGTATTGTTTAAGGACTGATCCTCCAGTGACATAACCTAGTTCAGTGTGGTACAAACACTTGCTGGCTTTGAAACTACTAAGAACCCACCCCATGTATTTATACATGACAGAATCTACACTTCCTTTTTCCCCAAAGAGACTCAACTCAGACTATTAAAGGGATAGTTCAACATTTTGGCAAATTCACCTATTGCCATAATCCCTATAGTCACAGCAGCAGGTTCATTACCTTTAATCGTCGGTGCATGTTGCTTTGAGATCGGCGGGGCAGAGACGTGAGCTGCTCAGCGAACACAATAGAGGTGAATAGTCCCTCAAAACTCATCAAATACACAATCCAACAACTCCAAAACACTCTGGTGGACAAGTTGTGACCTGCACATTCACCACACTATGAAATAATCATGTATAATTATGTAACATTATGACACATGAAGCAAATACCACGCTCGGAACTACTTTGCTTTTGAAATCACTCCGCCCAGCAGCCGTGTCTGGAATGTAGTTCCAGCTACGCATTTGCCTTGAAAACAACTCCATCTCGTAATGTTACATTATTTCATATAGTGGTAAATGTGCAGGTCACAACTTGTCCACCAGATTGTTTTGGAGTTGTTGGATTGTTTATTTGATAAGTCTGATGAGGGAAAGGGGACTACTGTATCTACCGTTGTTGCCTGAGCAGCTCGCGTCAAAACATCTTGCACCGACAATTAAAGGTAACGAACCTGCCCCTATGACTTACAGGCAGGGCTTGAAATTAGCGGTCGCCACTCGCCATTTGCGACCCAGATTTCTCTGTGGCGAGACAGATTTTTAGCTGTCTCGCCACTTGGCGAGCTAGAAAAAAAGAGACTCCCAATCTGTTTCCAGGGTTTCCCCCAGTGTATTATAAGCTTATAGTCACCTGACAACGTCACAACTTAGTCGCGCATAACGGGACACGTGACGGACATCATGCTTATCAGACCGCTGCTGCTTCACAGCTGACCGAGAGGAACGCACCGAGTCCAAGTTAATGTGAGCCGAACCGCGGCTCCAAAAGGCTCAGTCAGCTGCTGTAGCACAGCTGGTAGCTGTTAGCTGTTAGCATGCCGGAGTCGGTGGTCGGACTATCCGACGGACGGACGGACGGACGGACGGGGGGTGGGGGTGGTGGGGGTATTTGAACACTGTACAATCAGCGCGATATAGCGCATTTACGAGCGGCAAAGCGCCAACTGTCCATGCGCCCGTGTCTGTGTGTGTATGTGCGCGCGCGCGTGTGTGTGCGTGCGTGCGTGCGAGAGAGAGAGACAGCAGGTGGACTGACAGGCAGAGATGAAAGTTGGTGAAGCGCTGTTTGAAAATTATTATTATACTGTTCTTCTTTGAGTGGGGTGGGATTGTGGGAGGGATAAAAAAAACTGGGGGGGAAAACGGAAGAATGGAAGTCTTCTCTGTCACATTGTACTGTCATGTTGCACCGGTGAAATTGCTTCCATTAAAGAAAGTCATCAAAAAAAAAAAAAAATTCTGTGAGAGCCTGTGGCAGGCCGCCACACATAAACTACTGTTATTCCAGAAAAGTTTTAAGGTCATCGTCTACAGAGCACAATTGATTGAGAAGAACAGGATGACTGTTATATGGTACAACTACTATGACTGCTATATAACTAGTGACGTCGAAATACAATAGTGAAGCAACTTGTTGGTTTTGGCTAGTAAAAAATCTGTCTGGCGAGTAACTTTTTTGACCTACTAGCCACTTGGCTAGTAGGTCAAAAAGTTAATTTCAAACCCTGCTTACAGGGATTATGGCAATGGGAGAATTTGCCAAAATGTTGAACTATCCCTTTAACAGTAACTAAATTGAGCATGGGAGTGGCTTCATTATTTGAACATGTTTTCACCTTTTGTTAGTTCACTTTAACAAGTCTTGAGAGCTGAGATCTGTGGCTCCTCTGAGTTTGTTGCTGGTGTCTCACAGCAGCCTTGATGCGTGAAGTGAGGTTTCTTAACAAGAGTTTGCGCTGCATGTAAATGTTGCCAAGCTGTAACTGTGTATTACTCATGCATTTCTAATCTCCCCTCAGCTTCCAGGCCTGGTGTACGGCTTTCCTCAGAGTGTGGTCGCTATGACGGATCAGTCGTAGGCAGCCGGAATGAGCCGTCTTCTTTCAAGTCTGGCTTTTTTGTAAGACATTTTCGCTCTTGCTATAAATAGAAAAGGGCCAAACAGCCATCTATATCTATCCACAATGAGGCGGGAGTAGGCCAATGTATGAGAGGCCGTCTGAATCATTTATTGAGCATCAAAGGACGCATAAACAGCATCCAGATCCGAAAATAAAACGGATTAGAGCCTCCCAGTTCTTAACTACAATTCAAAATCATGTCATGCAAATAACTCTGCTCAGTTTAAAACCCAGGCAGAGGCACATGGTTCAAACTCCTATCCTAGGATTGAAATGCCATTTTTATCCAACAACTCTTCTAAACTCTGTACTCCACATATAAACAGCCTTAAGATTGCTCACAATGACAGCATGTTGCGTTTTGTTCTCACCGAGAGGATTACCTTTGCTGTTCTCATCTTCTCCGGTCTCCTCCTCTTCTACTTCCTCCACGTCCTCCATATCTGCCGGGTCCATCTCAGCCTGGTCTTTGCTGCTCGGGGAGACAGGGAAGGGGGGGGGGGGGGGGGGGGGCGGGAGAGGCGGAGGAGAAGGTCAGCCAAAACACAGACACTTCAGAGTGTTCGTGAGCACACGGCATTAACACCAACCACCAAACCGCTTCTGGCATGTTTAGAGCGAGGGAAACTAGATATTCAACTCCTCTTTGATTGCAAAGACTGATTGTGGCAGTTGGAAAAAGTCCTAAAGTATCCTTGTAAAAAAAAAAAAAATCACATAACCACACCTAGTGTTTTCCTACATAAGAATATGAAAATGAGCCACAGCCCTACTGGATACACTGCTGAAGGGCATATTCAAAAGTAACCGAGTAAAAAGGACAAAACAATTCTCTGCTGTTTCTAATACTGGATGCAGCGCAGCTCCCCAGCAGTAATCAAAACTCTGGAGTCCTTTTTACCCATAATGCCTTTCTAAGCACTGAAACATGACACCACCTTTAAGATGCAGTGCAGAGGAGCTCAATACTGAACCCTACTCTCATTCTCCCGTCTGTCTCCAGCACGACTTGAAAATCAATGGCCAACAGCAGAGGGGTGTGTGTATGTATGCGTGTGTGTGCGTGTGTATGTGTTGGCATCAATCCTCATGTCTGACAGCCACTTGAGCGTTATTCCAGTTAGACCGTTGTTCAGGTCCATGGCTTGGCGTTGTTGTGTGTGCACGCTTGATATGCAGGCGTGCAGACGTAAACAAGCCTGCTGCACTGCCCTCTGTTGGCGTCACGTTGTGTATCCGACCACAGCGTCGTCAGTGATGTCACAGCAGGTGCATCCCCCCCTTTCAACTGCCAAAGACCCCTGGAGTCTACTTCGGGGGACCACAGACCACAAGAGGAAGAGGAGACGGGGGGGGAGGATGTACTGTACTTACTTGTCGATGTCTGCCATTTTAGCTGAGTCTTAAGTGATGCTGAAAAACAAAACAAGAGAGAAAATAATTAGCTTCGCAGCACTGGAGGACACGCGCTAATTAATGTTGAGTAACATTTGCCTGTCACCAGATCTGGGTCAAACAGCATTTACAAATAACTTGTGATGCTAATTTTAAGCCGCTTAGAGCGCGACAGGGCTGATGTTAAATAATGAACCACGGTTAAAAACAGCTACAACTTTTTTAAGCGTAGTGCCGCTGCAACTTCAGAGATTAGTTTGTGTGATTTTAGGGCGAAAACGTTTCCCTCTTTTAAAATGACATTCCACTTCTACACAACCTGAGCCGACTCGGGGCTAATCGCAAGACCAGATGCCGCTGTACACGGAGCAGGATGGGTTCAGGTTGTAGAGAGGAGAAAGAAAAAAAACGACTTGGATACGGTTAATAGGCATTTTGGTGGCAAAGAGCTTCAGACAGCTAAAGCTAATACATCATCTGACTGTAGCAGCCAACTGATCCCTATGAGGATTTCATACTTTACATTCAGATGTGTGGCAATAGACCAGGAGAACCAGCGCAGAACAATGGATACTTTACATGATTTTTATTACGCAACCTAGATTTTACATAAAGGCTTTTCCAGATCTTTTCATGTCAACCGTTCTGATGGGGGAAAAATGAAAATGAGCATCGCACAAGTACGGTAATCCTACTGCAAATTACTGGCATGTGTGTGTGTCTTCACTATCCCATACCAGAGGAAATGCACATAAAAATGAATGCTATGCAGTAGGCATCAACACTCCGCCTGAATCCAATGAAAGATCAAAGCAGAGCAGAACCTTTCCTTTATAACCCCCCACCCCACCGCACGACCAGCTGTTCAAGATACTAAAAAAAAAAAACTAAATGTGCTGATCTTGTTGATCTGACTGAGGATTTTCTTCCAATTCTTGTTTATACTGTAGGTCTCCAGTTAAAAGTTAAAACAGGTCCCCTGCAATAAGCCGTCAGCCATATGCGTCCACGTTTTAACGGCCACCATCATTTCATCTCACACATGATGACAAGTGTACACTGAGGAGGTCATCACCACCACACAGTTAAATGTGCCAAAAGATTTATCAAGCTTGTTACCAGCTTGTTAACTCATTTCCTGCTTTAAGTAGAAACTGAGCATTTTGAAGATAAGATAAGTATGGCCACATGCTTATTAAATTAAAAAATAAATTAAAAAGTCCTGGTCCAGGCGGGATGAGCCCAGGCTGTGACTCAGCCACCGGCCGTCCCCTCCCAGAGCCCTGCCCCCCCTGAGAGAGCTGTGTTACCATGGTGTTTGTTTCAGACTTGCATAGACAATCAGACCCTATAAGATACCCTATATAGATATAAGAAAGTAAGGTTGCAGATCATGACCTGGAGGTGCCGGTGTCAAAACTCAACAATAGCTAAGTTGGCTGTAACATAAACCTACACCCTTGTAATGACTTAAAGACTGGGCAGGAATCTGCCTGCAGAGTGTAACCCAGACACATTTGCTCTTCACCTGAGGTGGACAGAACAGACGTTGTGTAACCGGGGTGAAAGTAACCAACTCTTCAAACAACAGATGTGTCCAGATGTGTAAAAAGCTAGAAATCTCTGCCACTTCCTGAACCCCCCTTGTATCTATTTAATGTTAACACAACTCAATGTAGTAAAAAAGAAAAAAAAAAGTTACCTGCTCAAAATTAGCAAACATCTGTATATAATTATTTAATAAAAATTAATTTAATACAGATAAATGTTTTGACTCTTTTCTTTCCAATACCAAATATTGATAACTGATAAACACCGTCACTAGCAGAATGAGCAAACCAGTGAGACATCAAACAACAATGTATATCAATAACTATACGTCAATGTCCACCAATAACTACACTGTAGTCCAATCTTTATAAGATATTCAAGGCTGTCAGACGGTAATGATTGATAAACATGATAAAGAGCAAGGCCACAACTACTGACAGTCTCCCAAAGACTAGAGGACTTCTTGTAGAGCCATGAGCAGCAGCAGCGGCGTCGGTGGCTCTCGCCAGCCCATAAACGTGCGCCTAGTGTGTGTCAAAGCTGGGCCGGGACAGAGTCTGACAGGAGCTTCTCACGGCTGGTTAGCTGTGACTACCTGCTTTGTGTCACTGCCCTTGCTAAACTGAACAGTGGTCAGTCGATCTCCTGTGTCCTCCGGCTCCCCCCCTGTCACATCCTGCGTAACCGTACCTCCCTCCAGTCGTGTCTGTCTTGTGTCCTTTTTAAGATGCACTGGGAGAGAAGATTTGGAGGCCTGTTTATCAGTACACTACATATTTCCTCTAACATAAATGCAAAACATCTGTCCATTCCCACACTCTGAATTGCACCATTCTTCCAGACTATACACATGTGCATTAACATCTAAATTACTTTTTAATTCCCCACATTTAGCTTGTAAATTCAAACTGAGTGCTGTAGAGGTCAAAGGCCTTGACCGGCCATGTTGTTACGAGCCGTGTTTGACAGATGGAGAACTGAAAGAAGACGGAACGACCGGTTGGTCAATAATGAATAATAATCAGGTTGAGACTGTACTGCCTATAGAAAGTCCTCTTCCACTCTTCCAAGAGTTTAAGTATGCAAATGTCACAGCTAATTATATGCTGCAGTGCTTTAGCTATCAAAAAGGTTTGTGTGTCAAAATTATATACAGTTCACTTCTTACTTTATTATATGAATTCAGCTGTTAAAGCCCTACCAGCAGGAGTGTTCACATAACAAGCTGGTTGTTAGTGAATGATCACAACAACATCAGCTTTTATTAGAGATGTATGAGGATGATCGATCATGTCCAGAATTAATGAGACGGACGCGAATGGCACATTTCTTATTGAATACTTCATGTATTAGACAAATTCACCATAGTTCCTTGCTTTTGTTGCACAGATTGCACCTCCTGGTGGGAAATCACAACCATAACTATCTGTAAGCGTGATCTGACCAAAATAACTTCAATACATGAAAGGCAGTTCCAGTATTATTAGATAAGACTATGGCAAAGTTTCTTAATCCTCCTTGTCTAGTCCTTCTTATTGTACTGACCTGTCCACAAGTAGATCCGTCCCTAAATAAGACAGGCCTACCTCACAAAGCCCAAAACTGGAACAAACTCAGCCGTAGATCAGACTGAATTTATATAAGACTGAAACTGAAATGGAGAAATCTAAAGGTCATGAAAGGTTATAAAATGAGTGGGACAAATATCCTTTCAGCAAAGACATCATCTCCACATGCATTCAGCTACAATCAGCTCATCAATTAGATGTATTCATCTACAGTGTTGACGTGACAGTTCAGGAGAAATTCACATGACAGTTCATATTGTTTCCTGCCTCATAAAAAAGGGGAGAACCGACAAAGAGAGCAGACTAGTTCTCGCATTCGTTAAGTCTCATTTCTCAACTGAGAGCTGTCACTTGAAGACTGTGGTACATTGTGAAGCTCCCGCTCCTCAGTCAACACGGACCCAAGTGAATAGATGCAGACGCATGACAGAACAACTACACATGTGCTCCATGACACGCTACAATATCTAAAGTAAGACGACACCCACCGCCACAGTCATCTTGTATTCTCTATAATGCCAAATTATTGATGGGACAGAACTGCAGAAAGCTCTTAGCAGCAGCACACTTTTTTTTTTCTTTTCTTTTTTTTAAATATACTGATGTTGCATAAAATGCCATGACAGAGTTTTTCCAGTTTGGGTCAATACCTGCTTTTTTTCTTTTTTAAATAATTGACAAAAAATAGTTACAGCTAGGCCATAAAATGTGGGAGAACCTACTCCTTCTGGGGGACCAGGACCCATCTCTAATGCATGTAGCTGATGATTGTGAGGAGCTATGAGAGCACTGGTCAAATGTGGACATGCTTAAATATCTCCATACAACATATTTTTGTCATGAATATAAATCTGAGCCGCCATCCCAAGAAAGCAACATCTGGTTTATCCAGATGATGATGACTCCTAATTCGGGACATAATAATATTATGCAACATTGCAGCTCAGAGCATGTTTGACTCAGTGTGCTACTGCTATCCATACACATCCACGGGGACCATAAGAGTCACCTCAGCCCATGTCACAGTAAGCCATCAAATCCCACACGGCCAGAAGATGATAAATGTCGCCTTATATATGTGAATGAACACGTCAAACGACATAAATATATATAACACTGGCCCAACACACTGACCATACACACTTTTTTTCCTTTCTGGGACAAGCCTTTCCCTTAATCCAGCCCCGGCGACCACGTGTTGCATGCTCAAGTCTAGCAAACCATCAATGACTAACAAAAAGCCCAGGGTGTGCGACTGTCTGCTCACTCGCAGAGACACATTTTTTAACTTCATTTGACCCGAGCAGGACCAGCGAACCTGTTTAGAAACATTACTACTCGACGTCTGATAACAAACGCCCGCTCCCTTCCTCCACACACTGTGCAAGCCGCCGGCCCCCCACCGGCTAGTAAACAGGCTAACTTTAGCCGGCCTGGCCCGGCTTGTCACAGCGCTGCCTCGGTGTGCCCGGCTAGTTGAGCTAGCTGCTGCTGCTGCTGCTGCTGCTGCTGCTATATATGCTATACTAGCTTGATGCGCACTACTCGGGCTAGAGGAGCAAGTGGGAGGAACAGCTCCGACAAATACGGTGCTGCTGCTGTAGCTACAAAATATGGGCCAGTCAAGAAGTGTTGGCAGCGCACCGGTGCCATGTTTTAACCGGGCTTCGTTGTTGAAAAATAAAATAAAATAAAAATGTGACCGGCTAATACAGTTAACCCAGCCGCGGTAGGTTGTCTCCTAAAGTCCAGGCTGTTCCCCACCCTGAGTATCATCCTCCAAAAAAATAAGGTCAAGTCCAAAAAATACAAGATACAAGACACGTGTCAACAAATATGAAAAAAAAGAAAAACCGCCGACAGTTACCGGGATTATCCGACGTTTTGTTGTTAGTACCGGAGCCGCTGGTGTCGGAACAGTCCAGGGGAACCGTGCAGAGCTGATAATGGTTGTTTTATTATTTTTTTAATCGCGTGTACCGTTAACACACATCATGGAGGAGCCAGTCTCAATGGCTGCTGCCGCTGTCTGACTTGACTGGTAGCATTAGCAGAAGCGGAGCCGTCCCCCCCTCCCCGCCTCTTGTCGTCTGTTAAAGCACCACGGATTGAATCTAACTTCTGAAACGACGCGCAAGTTTGTGGGGCGTCGGGCGCCGGAGGAGCCGTTCCCCGGTACCGACCCTTACCTTCGCTCTCTGGCCGGGAGGCTGGACAGGTTAGGCGGCGCTGCGCAGTGAAGCGGTCCCGTGGAAGAAAAGAGACTCCGCTCCGATGGCGGTAAAAGGGAGAGAGATCCCGCCGCCTGCGCTCATATACATCCGACGTCATCACGTAAACTGGCAGTCACCGAGGCAACGCTGTTCATGGGAGGGGCAGCGGTGAGGGTGCCCCTCGGGGGCGCAGGGGGATGAGGGATCATCATCATCTCCACCGCCATCATCATCTTCTTCTTCCTCTAATCATTTTGATAATCCTCCTCATCACCTTCTTCCTCACTCTCATTATTATTCTGTTCCTCCTCTCCCATCTCCTGACTTCATCTTCAGTTCCCTCATCAGTTTCACTTTCATTTAGGACAACCATCTGTGTTCTTATGATGATTTACATTTATAATCATCATCATCATCAGCAGCAGCAGCAGGATTTTCATTGTTAACATGACATCACCATCTTCATCATCCTGAGTCATCATCACCATCATTATGAGAATGTATTAATCCTTGCAAGAGACCACAAACTTCACTATTGAACCCTTACTTTGATAGCAACCCCTTTATGTTTTCCAATAATAGGGCCTTTTAAAAAATCTAATAAAACCTAATTCTCATCAAAGCTGTAAAGATGAAGTTGCATCAAAAATTGAGATTAAAGGTTCATCTGTGACATACAGTATGATCTGTGACAATGAAATAGCAGTTTACTTAGGCTACTGGATGTCTTCTAAGCTTTCAGCTCATTTTAAAGACCTTCATCAGTAAATAGATATCAGTTGTTTATAGATTAAATATTCAAATCGAATATGCCATTATACAGTTGCATAATTGTATCAAATTGCAAATCCTAGTTGACTTGCATTTCCCTGTAATTCATCCTGGCATATATGATAATAAACTGCGGCAGACCTGCCAAAGGGTCCATGTGACTGAAAATGTGAAATATCATCCAATGTTTGCATTCTGTACCGTTGCAGTTATGGCCTAGATATATGGTGTCCTGTCAGTATGTGAGAAACCCCAGCCCCTCTCCTGCCAACAGATATTAGAGCTGTCGAACTGGCACCTGTCTTAATGCTGTGCCACCTGTTGACAGCCCTCCTGGTGATCAACAAGGGTGCGATCACACTTACAGCCCACTTTCCTCTTTAATTTGTTTACAGTATCAGAGCTAAAAAATATTTCTATTCTCCTTTTTAGTTCACAGGATCACAAGCAGCTTTCTCTGCTGTTCACGCCAGTTAAACGACACAAAGACACATAAGAGCATCAGTCAGATTCACTTCATATTATTCAACTTCCTCCCCAGCATGCACTTACCAGCTGCAAGTTGTCACCATCCATCCCACATCCACAAAGCTCTCTCTCTCTTTAGGAGGAATTTCTTGTGGCTGCTGAAGATGAAATTCTCTATGAAAATGGCTGATACTTTCAGGCATGTCACAGCTATCATTTGGTGCCACCAGAGTTTAAATTGCATTTTTCTCACTTGTCAAATCCAACAAAACATATGGAGGAGATGTTTCAGAGTGTGAATAAACTGCTTTAAAGTGTGTGGTGTGAATGCCTTTCACAGGGAGTCCAATGATCCACAACAGCCATTTATGTTTAATATTTAATAGTATGAGAGAAAAGGAAATTCTCTCCAGGACGATACACGTAGACTGATTTGTTTATAAATTTGGAAAAATCAGAATCTTCATGACAGTAGAAATCCTCAGTGATGAGACATCTCACTCACATAAATTCTTTTGCTCTTGACCCTGAACGAAGCCAGAGGCACAGACTGTGAGGATTTCAGTGTGATTCATCCATCAGGCAGCACCAGCCAGAGTGTTACTAACACCAGGCGCGCTGCTCAGCATCAACTCTCTCTGAGCAATATCTGGCACAAGCCCAAAGGTCAGATCTGTCATCCAACACTTTCCAACGAGAGGAAGTCTTCCCACGTGTGCCATCCATGTCAGAAACTCATGAGTGAATATTTCCCTGAGTCATGCAGGCCAGTAGGAACAGACAGTGGACCAGGTTACTGGAGGGATGGTTTTCTAATCCTGTAATGTTTCATTACTGTTCATTACAACTACACCTGAGGGCTGCCAGGTAGAACCACAGTGTGATACTGGTGGCCGGTGAGACGTTTCTGGGCCAGCTGGGAGGCTGATCAGTAGAACCCTGATTAGAGCTGCTGGTGAAAGAAAGCCTTTTTGTTCACAGGGACTTAACATTTATTATTTACCTCATTTGAAAAGGCAACTGTAATTTACAACAAATTAAAACAAGAAAAAATCTGAACCAGCTAGTCAGAATCAGTACAGTAAAACAAGCTTTGTAGTGCACAGTTCATGTTTACTAAGCATAATATTTGTTGCTGAGAAATTTGTTGCTTTTTTATTGCCACTAACATTGTGTTTTTATAATTTTCATTTTCACATTATCAGCCTAATGGTACATCTATTTCCCCTTAATGTCACAATGTTCTCTTCAGTGAGCTGCAGCAGGGACATCCATGATCACCTGCCTCCACTGTACTTTATTCTAGTGCTAATTAGCATACGTTAGCCAACACACTAAAATAACATGTTAGCATTGTCTCTGTGAAACTGTTAACATGCAGGTGTGAATATTTAGCTCAAAGCACTGGTGCACCTATAGAGATAGGCCTGTTTCTATTCTAAATACTTTAGATGTAATATCAGGATGATTTGTAATGTGAAGTAGGCCTATTTTGACTTGTTTAAATGTCATTTGTGTCCACCTGACAATGAAACTAAATCTGAGGGTGTGCGGTTCAAAGAAGAGAGTCTATAACCTGCTTTCACCTCTGCTTAGAGCTATGCACAGCTCAAGGTTGTCTGCTAATAGCATAAGACATGAATCCATTGAACACCCAAAACAGTCGAATTGCATTGTAGATAACACAGTCAGCAGTTTTTCACACTGAAGAGGACCGACTGCAATAAAAGACAATATCGTTTCATCTGTATTTCAATCCATATTTCAATGTTATATGAGGGAAATGCTCATGAGCACTGTTGTCGGGTAGGCTGTACAAATAAACATGACTTAACAATAATGACTCAATGTCTGTTATTTCCAAACGGGTTGTTGTGTCTACATAGATTCAATTTAGAGGAGAAAATAAAAAGAGAGAATTAGTAACTGACAAAAGAATGACAATCAAATACGTCAGCATAATGTGATGATGGCCGCTATCTCACTGTTACCCTTTTGCTTTCTGACTATGAAAACCTGCATCTGGTCATGTACGTGAATCAAACTGATATTCTTGTGGCATAGTCCTAAACTTTGATATCCATATCTCTTCTCTGTAAAAATCCCTGATGGTAATTAGCACAGACAGTTGCTTCACACCTTTTACATTTTTTCTTATTTGCTTTGGCTGAGTTCTAAAATGAGAAAAGCATTTCTTAAGACATCGCAAAACTAAAATCTCTGAATAATTAGTTTGTTATTCACAACAGATCAGAATCTCCCATCTTAATCATATTTATGCCCCATATGGAGTATAATTATAATCCATAATATAATTTGTACCAATCATGTTTCAGAAGCATCCAATTTGGCCAAAACGACAGCAAAACAACCTTTGCTTTGGTGGTACTGAAAAACTGCATTTTGAAATGTAAATGAGATGTTTTGAGTGAGGTATTTCCTTTTGGAAACATGCAGTAGATTTGATGAAACTGAAACTGTTGTGACAGTTGCACTTACAGTTTAGAAAATGTTAAGACTGTTTAAGAAAATAAAAAATGATTATTAACTCCTCTCAAGCCAAGCATAGTGTTTTAGTCATTTAAATTCACATTCTCACCAAGCCTGGCTATCCCAGGTGATCTTATTCTTTTTCTCTGGTGACTAATTGCCACAGACACCAAGTTATAACTAAGTCAAATAACATTTGACACCTTTCTCCATCAATGACATTCATAAGACCTTGGGCTTCATACACCACGTTTAACTCCAAGACACTGCACAGCTCATCAGTTGTTTAAAATTGCCAAAAATATCAGACAATAATGTGAACTAAATATATTTTGCTATGTAAAAAAAAGTGTGACTCTTTTCACTATTCTCTTATTTATCTTATTTTCTGTCAATTATTTTGAGAAAGCCACTGTCAGCTGTGGACTTAAATGTTTCAAATAACAGGGAAGCACCTTCTCTAAACAGAACTCTCACTGCTGAGTTTGCATTTATGGAGGCAGTCTGGGCTGTCAGCAGGATATCTGATAAGCTTCAGACTGCACTGGATTTTGGGAGCAACGGTGTGGGTGACGTAACTTTATTTAAATTACATTGAAGTGCACCAAGCAGAAGACACGGCAGTTTTAAAGGATATTGTCCTGCTGGTAGAGACCTGCTGCATGGTAATGAGAGCTGGGCGCATGCTAAACTGAAGAACATGCCAGCCTCAAAATGTCAAGGTGGGTTTGTGTTTGGAGCCATAACACTGGCACCATGTTCCTCACTGCTGCTGTGGAGAATTATCCTCTGGTTTGAATGTTCCAGCTCGGATAAAGGGAAATGAGAGGCTGAAAAGATAGTGTCAGTGAGCTGGGTATTAAAGCAGAGTTATACAGGTGTCTGTGACCATTACTGGAGGCTGTAGAGCTAGTGGGAAAGGAAAAGGCAGTAGTTCTATTGAGTTGTATTATTTCTTTTGTCATATATTCTGTTTCAACCATGGGAAAGCAAACAGAGAAAGAAAGAAAGAAAGAAAGAAAGAAAGAAAGAAAGAAAGAAAGAAAGAAAGAAAGAAAGAAAGAATGGACGGACGGACGGACGGACGGACGGACGGACGGACGGATGGATGGATGGATGGATAGATGGATGATAGCCTATAGTTCTGACAGCTTTGAGATCTATGTCTTCAGAAAGAAAGAAAGAAAGAAAGAAAGAAAGAAAGAAAGAAAGAAAGAAAGAAAGAAAGAATGGATGGATGGATGGATGGATGGATGGATGGATGGATGGATGGATGATAGCCTACAGTAGGTCTGACAGCTTTGAGATGAGTCTGGTGTTAAAGCAGAAGTAAGTGATATATTTGTGTTAATATAAGTCTTAAATAGTTATATCCTCCGACAGCAATCACTTACATAGAGTGTTTGGTCTGAAACACGGGTCTGTCAGTCCCTCTGCTCTGCTCTGAGCCGAGGAGAAAACATTTATCGTATCCTACAGTTTTTATCCAATGAGGAGAGAGAACGGCATGCAGGGCTGTGTGTGCAGCCAAGGAACGCCGTGAATGTGGCGACGTAGGGACGAGGACTGTTATGGTGCGTTCAAGGAAACTCGTATTTTCCCACCGTGAAGTTGTACCAGTTCGATCTGGTACGAGTTCACCGGTCGGAAGTTACGAGTGGCCGTTATAGTGACTTTCACCGGTAAAACAGGTCGGAAAAACACGAGTGGGTTGCCTGAAACGCTACAAAGTCGTAAGTTGTGACTTGAAGCTGTAATTTACGATTCCAAAAGCCTGCCTGGAACGCAGCATTAGCGAAAACGACCGGACCACTTACTTCTGCTTTAAAGGCAGAGTTGTAATCAACAAACAGCGGCCATGTTTATGCTCCTATAGAGCAGAGTGAGGAGGGCAGTGGCAGTGTTATCATGTGCTGGCTGTGCAGAGGTGTTGGTGTGGCTCCAGGCTGAGCTTTGATGTGCTGAAGGACCGCTCTCTCCAGCCACTTTATGATTATTGGTGTTAATGAAACTGGCCTGTTGTTGTCGAGGCAGGTCATGGCCGTCTGCTTCAGGACTAGCACTGTTGTGGACTATTTTAGAGGTGGTGGCACACCACGCATAGACTAAAAATATTTGTGAACACTTCACCAGAGTCTCTAAGAACCTGTCCTGACTCTCCATCCAGACCAGCTGCTCTCTGTCCGTTGACATCACAGCATGTGCGTGACATCAGTGGTCTCTTGTTGGAAGCTGGAGCTGATAGGGGACTGCTCCTCTCTGTCCTCTCCACCCTGATGGTCTCTGGTTTTAACAGTTGTGCTGTTAGCTGTTAAAGCACATCATGCCCACACTCATCCATCTCCATTGGCTCTCAGTTAAGTTCCGTAATTCAACCAAACTCCTCCTCACATACTGTATAAATCCCTTCATCCCTCCATGCCCTCGCCCCCCAGTACCTGTCTGACTTCTTCATCTCCATTCATCTCAGACCTAGCATTCCTCTGATTCTGGTCCGCTCTCCATCCACCCCGCACTACAGACCTTCAGTGACAGAGCCTTCAGACCCTAGAGATCTTTAAATCCTCCCTATCTCTTCCACCTGGCGTAAAATTCAGCCTGAGCATGATGATCTCTAGTTTTTAAGTTGTTATTTTAATATTTGCGCTGTTTGCTCTGTTTTCTTCCTGTCGTTCTTCCACATCTATTCCATTTTTTTTATTGATGTTGTTTTAACTTTGTACCCAACTTTGTACAGCACTTTGGTCGACTGCTGTCATTTTAAATGTGCTTTACAAAATAAACCCTGACTTGACTTGACTTCAGTGTGGCAGCCCCCATTCTTTGGAACTCTCTCCCTCTTGAAATCTGCCACACCCTAACCCTGGACACTCTTACAAATCAGCCCTCAAGACACACTTTTTCTCTAACTATTGAATTATTTATTTATTTTGATCACTGTAGAGCGACCTTGGTTTTTTTTTTAAAGCCACTACATATAGGCTAAATTCAAGCTATTATTATTATACAGTGTATTCATAGGTATCCTTGTCATTGTTGCCTGCTTTCATTACTGGCACACAATCACTCTTGAGAAAGTTTGGGCCACAGAGGCTCCACCCAAAGGTAGAAAAATTGATGAATTTCTTTTCTGCATTTGAAGGAGCCTTTGAAATGGTGAAGCCTGGTCACATAATGTCTGACACAATCTGTCTACAAGTGCAGCATCTGATGGACACGGTCCCTGAATTGGGAGAGAGCTGTTGTCCACACTAACCTGTGTGGGTCAGGGACCACCGGTGGGCTATGAAGGTATTGGAGCAATATTAGACATACAATTCTCAGTGCAGGTAAGAGATTTCATGTCTAATATTCTGTAGTCTTTTATTACTTTAAGCTAATTACAGGTTGGCTACCTGCTAGTGAAATTATAACGTGATTAACATTTCCAACTGTAGCTCTGTTTGTCAGTGGCAGTGCAGAAGCATCATGGTGTATTACCAACTATAAATAGATGAGAGGCAGATTATGTCTATGTGTGTATGCATGTTTCATATGGAACAGCTCTGCAGCCAGAATTTCAGTGACGTTCCAGCTGAAACTTATTTCCTGTTGAATTAATTATTCTATCCTGCCGACTGGAGAGGAATAACGTCACCATTTCTTCACACTGTCAACACGTTACTCTTCATTTGATGCATAATTAGCTGCTGGAGCTGGCGGGCGTGTCACCCCTCAGACGCACAGTGTCCTTTCTCTGTTAATAATGCAGGGGGATGGTGAAACTTTAATTTTCAACTTGAATGCGTTCGCAGGAACTATCTGGTGTGCATTTTCCCCCCTCCTCGCGCAGCCGGCCCACTGTCACTGTGTGCAAACAAAGCGACACTTAAAACTTGATAGCTCCTGTGAATTGCGGCGAACAATGAAATAGCGGATCCTACAATGAGACGTCCTGACTGAAATACTATCCTCAGGGAGGGCTGTGACATTTCAGATAACATTTAGAGGGCCCCGCCTAATTAACATGAGCAAGGGTGTGTTTCCAAACCTTGTCCATTTAGCAAATTCAAATTTATTTTCCAATTAGCTCAAAACAACTGCTCTCTTAGTACGCTTGACTTATTCTTTTGTCTGTGCACTTACAGCTTTACTTCCCAACATGGCTCCTGTCACAGGCCCACACAGTCCCCTTAAAGCTAAAATGCTGCTATGGACTCTGGTGTGTGGGTTGGTCAAGAGCTGCTTAGTTTTGTTTCATGCATATTCTACATTTATACAGTAAGTTGAAAATGACACTCGGGCATCAAATAAAATAATTTTTCAAATGTTGACACATTGTAACTTTTTGTTTCACAGACTTAGGCCCCATCCACACGAAAACGCGGCTTCACTGAATCCGATCTTTTTCTTAATCGTTTTGAAAAAAATCTCCGTAAACACGGCATCGTTTTCAAAAATATCTGCGTCCACACTGATCCAGTGAAAACGACCCAAGAACGACCCAGAAACTTTAATGCAGATCCCATTTGTGCATCAGTGCTGCACAGTGGAACAGTGCAGCACCACTCCTGTGTCAGCTAAACCTTCCTGCAGCTCTTTTACAGTCACACTGGGTTCCTGCTTTGCCTTTTCGGTCCAGTGTGATGTGTTATTTTATCAGACAGTTTTCTCTGTCTTCCAGATCTTGTCTCGACTTCCACAGTTCCCTTTAACTGTCATTTTAATGATATCTCAGACAGCAGACGTTTCAAGCTGAAAGCACTTTGATGTCTTTTTATAGCCAAACCTGCTTTGTAGGCATCCGATAGTTTCATTTTCAAATCTTCATTTTAAGTTGCAGAGTTGTTGCAAAGGGTTTGAAAAGTCAGGGAATTGATCATTCCTAATGACAGTTCTTCGTTAAGTACTGAGGACATTTTGCACAACCCACAATAAGCTAAATTACAGAACTGACAGCACATTGCCCCATTGGGCCCAAACTTTTCCATACGACTGCATATCACATTGTTTGGCTAGCAGTGACGGCGATAGTGATTTAGTTGCTCCAACATTGTGATCCAGACTGTAACAACTTTTTAAACGATTCCCATAAAATGTGTAAAGTTCCTAACATTTGTTTCCTCCCTTTAAGAGTACTTCATTCAGAAAAGTCAGTCTCCTGATGTGAACTTTGACTCTTTGGTGAACTTTGCCCCTTCTGGATGAATCAGCAGCTCCTGAATCCAGTGGAAAGCGATGACCCGGAAGAAAAGAGGTGACGCATTGTTATCGGAGATCTCCACCAGTGAATGCTGAGTATCCGACGTTGCTGCCCACGCGGAGAAGTTCTCCTTTCATCCCCCTCTCCCATGGGTGTGCATCAGAAATACCACAGCAAGCACATAATCAACTCCTGACATTACGCTCATTAATTTCATACAAGGACATACAGGGAATCCATTATGCTCAAGATCTATTATGTAGCATGTAAATGACTGCATGTGTTAGCCTGACTCGGCTTCAGCCCAGATGAACTACAGTTGTTGTACAGGCTCTACGTGACATCTTTGCTCGCCCCCATGTAAAACTCAACAAACGCATAAACTTATGGACCACACAGCCTGAACCTGAATTAGAGTAAACACATGTACAAACAACCTTGAGCTAATCTGATGATTGTTATAATAATTTAGGAGCTGGACCAATTTACAAGCCAGATGTTTCTGTGATATCTACTCTATAAAAGACTGAATTACAAACATTTTTACAGCATGTAAAAACAAAATGTAAGAAAATGTTACTTTTTTTTCTGAGATTTCAACCAGCTCGCCATTGTGGATGGAGTTGCCATGGAGATAGTTAAGTTCCATTTGGATCATTTCTGCATGTGTCTGATAACCTAAAAACTCTAGAGGTGATAGCCAGGAAGTGGGTTTCTCTTTTTAGCATCAAAGTCTATAGAAATGATAAAACAGAGCCCAGGGGAGACAGTGAAGGTTTTGAAATAGCTATGAAATAGTAAGATATTTATTGCTGTTAGTTGTTACAGCTTGATTCTTCTTTTTGGTGTGTGTCTGATAGCTCATCAGACTAAACAGTGTTCCTAAAACTAAATGCAGAGCCTCCATTAATAGCAGAAATGCCACATACTTCTCAAGGGCACCTGGCAGGGCAGCAAAGGAACGCATCTCGTGGCCATCAAACTGCAAATTGCCACACAAAGCCTCCCATCCACGCCGTGAGGCTCCCTAATGGGCTGTTTAATGAGACCATCAAATGCAAATGGGACCTTAGTTGTGACTCCTGAGCGCCCAGGTAAGGTACTCAGCCCCAGAGGGTGTGGGGGTGAATATTCCACCTCAGCAATTTTCCATTCAAGAGCAGACACGGCACTCGGCTCCAGCGTGACGACTGTGGGAAGCACAGCGATGTTATTGCACATTGATAAGCACGGATGTCACACTCAACATGATTTAAACTCACAGGCCTGTTGATCAATAGCTAGCATCTTTCAAGGATATAATATATAATGTTCGTCTCTCAAGCTGTCTCCCGCTCTCTTTCTGTATGTGTGTGAGTGTGTTGTCTCTCATTTGTAATATTTAGCAGTACTAATTCTTGACACAGTAATCTGCCATCTGCTCACAATCTGCTCACAGATTCAGCCTCTGATTTCTCTTACCTGGGAAAATAAACCTCCAAATTCTCTCTGGGAAAAACAACAAGTGCATTTTATAGTATGTTTTAATGGTCATGAAACCATATCAATCTGATCAATGGGTGACTGAAAAAACACAAGATACATTTGGGGGGAAATATTCAAGAATCTAGATTAAATGCTAACAGATGTGCTAACATGCTAATGTTAAGCAGGTGAAATGTTTACCACACCTATCTTTTTGTGGTAGGGTGTTAGCAAACTAATGCTTTGTTGACAGGGATGAGCTGACCAGCCTAGGTAACATTGCCACACTGTTAGCATTCAAATGCTTAGGTAAGAACTGCGTTGCTGTGACTGGATTTACCATGTTGGTAATACTTTATTTGACGCATATCTCTATAATACATTATAACCATACTTATAATGAGTTATAATGCAGTTATAGCACTGTATAACTATAGTTATAAACTCTCATAAATGATCATAATGCTTTATAACAATAATCATAACACACTATAAAGCATTTTATCATGACTTATAAGGTCTGGTATTATAATAGCCTACGTTATAATTGTTAATAACTGGCTGACAATGCCCACTTCGATAATACATTATTAATATAGTTATGTGTTATAATTGGCTTATAAACGTGTATAACTATCATTATAAGCACTCATAAATTATCATAAGGCTTTATAACAATAAGCATAACACATCATAGAGCAATTAAAACTCTATTATAATACTAGAACTTATGCCATTATAAAATTATCTATGATGTGTTATGCTTATTGTTATAAAACCTTATGATAATTTATGAGTGTTTATAATGATAGTTATACACATTTATAAGCCAATTATAGTCTCATTATAAGTATGTTTATAATGCGTTATATAGATAAAATAAAAATAAAGTGTTACCAATTTATTTTACAAGATGATCTCATTTTTATTGGCTGACAAAAACAAATGGCATCACAATTTTATAGCAAAGTGAGTTAAACAAAGATGTGTTTTCTGGAATTAAACATGACTGAGGTTTACAGGTCACTGATGTAGGACTTACAGGCCACTTTTTAAGTGATAACTCTCAGTTTCAGTGGTTTCTGTTGCGTCGGCTCTGCAGGATGAAACTGATGACAGCACTGTCATCAACTGCAAAGATGTGACTTGACATCCTCTTAGACGCTGTAAGCAGAGAAGGCCAGCTGATGTGCCAAATTTAAATATTAATGGCAGCTACCAGCTTCCTTTAACCCTTCGCTGGAAGGTGGATACTCCCCAGCTTTCTCTCTCACCTCTCTCTTTCCCACTGATAGGCTACATAACAATCATTAGCAGTGTGAACACTCGGACCGGACACAGTGGGAGGTGATGAGGACGGGCAGCGAGGTGTTGTCTCACAGACTCACTTTCACCATTATTATTAGCTGTAGGGCTGAAGTTAGCTCAGCAGCTGCTCAGTAGTTCAATCAGGGATTCTTTTTAAACAAGGAGATGAATATCTTTAAAGCTGTTATGAAGTAAAGGGGTATGTGCCACAAATATGACATCTTAAGGATCATATCGCAGCATGTGGGAAAAGGTGTGATAATACTTAAGCAGTCATTTCAGAAGAAATACAAGACGGTATAGGCTATATTATAGATTAAAAACCATTATCATTAACAAAGCTGGAGATTTGTCCAGTGTTGTCACCATTGCTGGCAGCACTACTGCATATGTGAGATAAGTTATATAAAGACTTAGTGGCTCCACGGGGAGCTGCACTAAATCTGAAAAATTGCCTTGAGTGATATCACTTGAGTCAGCGTCAGTTGTGTTTGAAGACTATAAGTCTGAAAAAGAGAGAAGTGAACTGAACAGACCTCTGAGGCCAACTCCTCTTCTCTGCATGAGCCGCTATACCAACATGATCAAACTGTCAGCAGCTGAGTTCTGGGTAATGTAGGCAGCTGCGTTTTACAAGGAAGATGAGTTCCAGGAATAAAAATTACATGTCTGGTTGCACTGCATCAGTTTACAGTTTTCTTTAACTGTCCACGATGCGTCTGCTGACATTATTGGACTGCAACGCTAAATTAGTGGCATAGTCTTTTAAGTAGCTGGAAAACTCATCTTATTCCACACTGTCTAACTGTATCATACATAATCTGTTTACTGTGAGAGAAATATTAAATGTACAATTCAATAAAGATATGAGCAGTGGGTGCATCGGTTTACATTCTGTTTTTCTAAAATCATGATGTCTTGTTCCATACACACAGTCAGCCCTAGATTGCATTTTCCTGCCACTGCTTCCCAATTACAGTCTTCCTATCTTTTGCCTGTTGAATGCTTTTAATGTGAAGCAGCAGCAATTGGAAATGTGTGGTCTGAATTAGCATCGATTTGATATGCAAACAGAGAATAGGGTGATTACAGGATGTAGATATTCTCAATACAGACCATAAAGAGCATCAAAACAAGGTTTGATTTCATTAAATTCTATAGGATTAATAAAGGATTAGAAACAGTGTTAAATATGTCCTGCAAGTATGGGTCTGGACAGACTATTCTCAACACTTGACCAGTCTGCAGCAGCTCATCTAATTCAAATGTTCAAATAAGGTCAATCATGCACTCACTGCTTTACTCAAACACCAGCTGAGCTTTTCCTTATTAGACATGTTGCACATTGCTGTAATTCCAGTAACAAATAACAGAGAAAAAAGAGGAACCCCACACATTTATTCTGTCACAACAGGTGCAACAATTCTAAGGAGCCACTCATGGGATGAGGTTTAATCAAGCAAAAAATGGAAACAGGTGAAACACCTGTGGGAGCTTTATTGTAGGCCCATAGGTCCAGTATACTATAAAGGTATGCCCATGTGTTCTCTGATTATGAATCAGGTCTAGTTATATACATAAAGTATCAAAGCCTCAGTCCACAGAGAAATACACAGCCTGTATTCAGAAACCTGGCCTTACAACCAGCTGTCAGGACTTCCTGTGACTTTGTGATGTCATAACAAAGCAGCCATCGCTCTCAGCCATAACCCAAGCCCTGCCCTCCTGGGCCACCATCCAGCCCTGCAGGATTTCATTTCTCTGGGGAATTTTACCTGACTCTATATTTATTGGTATCGCTCAGAAAACAGTCAGCCAATCAGAAGAGAGACTCAGAGCATACTCTCTTCTGATTGGCTTTCTGGGAGCAGCCTGAGAGAGGAGATGTAAAAACTAGACTGAGATGTTTTTTTTAAACCACAAAGAGTCAAATCTGGGACCTTTAAAGATCATTTGTGGTGTTCTCTTTGATGCCTTGTTTACAGAGCCTCAGCTCAGCCCTGGGATGTTACGAGCTCATCTTGTATGCATCATTAGCCAACCAGGAGATATCAAGACAAACCAGTGTAACCCACACTTTTCAAATGTAATTATTCCCTCCTCAAATTTGTCCTTCAGGACAACATTTGTCCTCTCACGTCTTGACAGCTCATCCTCTGGCCTGTGCTGCTGCAGCCACAAACAGAGCCCAGGCGACGGCTTTTACCTTTTCACTCACTGCTCTGTCCTCCTGCAAATGGCTCTGCTGACAAGTCTGTGATGGGTGTAATCCACCGGGCTCCTGACAGACTGGATCCCGGCCCGCTCTCTCTGTCTGCCACCATGGAGCACAATGGGAATTTCAGTTTGATCTGCCAGATGGGATTTTTGTCACAAACTGCCAGTGTAAAACTAGTGACAATGACTTGTGGCCATAGAGGGGCTCAATCACTGCACCTTAGATTTTCCATCTCCGCCTCTCCCTGTCCTGGTGTGATGGAGGTTAGCGCTCTTGTTCCTAAGTGAGGGAGAGTGTGGATCATCACTCAGCAAACTACAGGACTTTAAGTTATGATGCTGCATCAGAATTGAGCATTATAACAAAATAACATATCTGAAAGCTTCCCATGTAGACACACGGTGGCTGTGGCTGCTGAACTAGAGGGATGGGTTGTGACATCTGGGTATCCTGAGAGCACACACTCAGTAAATGGGAGGAAAAATAGATCAAGCTTGGCAGGAGAGCCAGAAAGAGGAAGAGGGAGAGGCAACTGGCAGCCGCCCGCCGTCCCCAGCTTACACAAGGGGCTTGATAAATACTTAACTAGCCTGTAGCACATGGCATAAACCCCTGTTGCATAACAAGCAATGAATAAGGTTTGGGAGGCTGACAGCAGGGTGCGGGTCAGAGGGGAGGGATAGGGGTGGAGGAGGCGGGGGTAATGCTATCCAAGGGTTTACAACAACTGTGTTACACCCCATGTCCCCTCATCCTCCCATGCCTCCTCCTCGCTTTCACTGCGTCTGGAGGAAGCACCCAGCAGTGATCTTCTGGATATTATTCTGACGTTGCGTCACAGTCTCATGTTTGCCCCTGGTGATGTGGCACTTAACATCAAGTTCTCTCCTGCAGCAGACAAGTCGTCAATGACTTGGCTCCAAAAATAGAGCAACAGATCTAAATGTTGGGTTAACGACGCAAAAAACTACTATGGTAGTCCAACAGAAACACGACTAAAGGACGTTTTCAACAGAGAGATTCGACAGATTCTAGACAAGAGCAATGACATGATGCCAGTCAAATATTAACGATGACACGTTTCAATCCATGTGAATAAACTATGGGAAAAGTATCTGCAGAGTAATGAGTAGAAGTAAATAAGAGCTAATAAAACTGGGATTCAGAAGCACATAGAACAGAGCACCGGTTTTATGTTGAGGGAACTGGTATCATTATTAAGTTATGGTCTGAATGGTATGGTCAAAATTCTAACTGGACATGAGACGGATAAAATCCAGGTTAAAGCTCTGGGAATAAATGGAGTTGCGCCTTGAGCTCCCCCTCTGAGGGGAATCAAATGTTTATCCGTCTTACCAGTCCATATGATGCTTTGAGACATATATTATTAATATTATATAATATAAACCTAATGTCTAACCTGCATTTGCACTTTAAACTGTAGTGAACCGATGAAAGTCATTGTCATTATGTCACAAACTCAAAGAACCACTCCTGTCAACTTGTGGGGATTGGGGGCGGGGCTTAAGAAACCTGAAATTTTGTTAGTACAGACAGAGAATTTCTAATATTTATTGTCAATAGACTGGCTCTGGTACAGACCGACACAGCTAGCATTAGCACAACTGCTAACGCCGTGTCAGCCATTGCCATTAGCAAACTAACAAACATCATAACCAAATAAAAAATGCGATTAACCATGCTAACTGTTCTGAACCATCTGCTAGCCTCTGGTTCTAGTCTCTCTGATGTTTCCTCCTCTGACCATCTTTATGCTCTTTTCTACTCTTTCACTTGGAGCGAGCAGGTGGTGGGCGGGGCTTAAGGCCTGATCAATTCTTCTCAAAATAAGTGAGAGTAGATGCATCTCCAACCGCAGCTCTTCATTATTTTATGTGGGACGACAATCTCAATCAAAAATATTAATCAAAGCACAGTAGCCTATTTCTATTCATGTTTTGTGACAGTGTATCTTCGAGTGGTAATAATCTATTCATCAATAATCATGTAGGTTTGTCAAACTACTCAGTTATTAAGTCTTGTCTTTTTGATGTTTACACAATGTCAGTTACATGACATCCAAGTAACATCACTATGCACATATAATATCGTATGTATCAAAAGATTTGAAAGCTTTGTTGTAGAAATAGTTCCAGTTTCTTTCCAGACTGAAGGACTCGTGGATTCATCTTCCACACTTCAAAATAGTTTTATTTTTATGACTTCATTATTTATTCATTCATTTATATAACTTTTGTTTTTTCTGACTAGTATAAAGGCCGTTGTTACACAAGCCTGTGTTGCATAATAATCATTTAATTGAATCTTGAATGACAGAAACCCTAAAATTCTGCTGGGTGACACTTTAAGTTGTGTGCGAGTGTGACATCTAACAACGTCCTCTGTTTTATGTTTTCAGATCTTTACAAATTAACCTCAAATACATAATGTTTGCCCCTGAATTTGATTTAGCTGCAGTGTTTCCGGAGCAGTCAGTCCATATAAGGACGCCACAGGAACCCTGCAACAACACAGACAGTTTTGTTTACATTAGCAAAGCTTTGGGGAATGAAACGCACAGACTCCAGATGACTTAATGAGGGGAAAAAAGACTGTGCTGTATCCAGCAAAATAGAGAAATAGAAAAAACAGAGGATTCAATATTTCACTGTCATCACTACAAAATGAGGGTGTTTCACTGTCATTAAAAGACTCATCTCTCTCTCTCCGAGGGCTGGTTCGACATCGCTTAAAAATAGTTCTACAGTGAAATGAAAAGCCTTCACTTCCAGAGCTCTGGTTTGTGCCGTCAAGCTGCTCTGTAATCCTATTCACCACTGTCACTACAATGTGTCGCCACACTCATTGGGCAGTGGAATAACAGGCCCGCTCGCCTGCTAGTCGGCATCAGTCCTGTAAGCCCTGACATTAATCTGTGACACACGTTGGCGGGGGTGACTCTGAAAATATTACAAAGCCTGGAGAGTTCATATTTGAAATGTGAAGCCATGATTGAAATCTCTGCATGTGCAGATTTCCTAACTTTACTTTACCAGGAATTATAAAACTGGGACTCAATGCAAAAAAAGAAGAATAAAAAAGAAAAATCAGAGTTGCGATATTTTCAGCTGCAGTGTGAACACAGCCTGCAGGACATGAAGTGAACATGATGAAAACATTATACAACTGCTTGGGAAAGGAAAATAAATTTCATTAATTATGATGCACAAAATGTATTGGCGCTTGAGTCGTAAGAAAACTGTCGAGTCATAATAATCAGAGAGGATTAAAAAAGCTTTGGAGGTTCGGTCTCTGTCGTGCCCTCCAGCTTTCATGCGTCAGTTTACATAGAGAACAGCGGCAAAACAAAGCCAAGAAAAATGCGTTGATTCAAAGCAGGGAGGCATGTTGCACAAACTGCTGGAGAGACAGAGGAGATTCAACGAATATGTTCTGAACAAAGATATTTCAGCTTTTGTGAGAAAAAAAAAATATCCTTGAAGGGTCTGCCTGTGACTTTCTCCAAAAGCACAGTTTCAGTGAAGCCTCCTTGAAGCCGGAAGTCATTTTTGAATATACCTCTATGCATTATTCATGGCCTGGCTGCTGCCGTTGGCCTGCTCGTGTGCCATGGCCTATTTACAGAGCCACTCGTGAATCCATTAGCCGTGAACAGTGGAGTGCCAAGGCTCATCTATAAGCAGCTTCACAGGCACATGAATCCATTCATAAACATAATAACTCTTAGACAACAACAGCAGCAGCTGGGATTTTTTAACCTGGTTGTGGCCGGGTTAAAGGGACGATACATGTCAACACCCTGATTACAAGCAAACACAAAAGAAAATGGTCATCAATCACAGAAAATTTTGAAGATTCCAGTCTCAATGTTAACTTTATAGCCCTACTAGTGTTCTGTTAGTCAATTTGCAAACACTCGTGTTCCTGATGTCTTCACCGCCATCAGCATTAGCTCTAGCCTATGTGTTAGTGCTAATTAGCAAATGTTAACATGCTAAAACTGTAGATAGAGTAAGCATTACAGTTAGGGATGAGTACCGAATTCGGTACTTTTAATTGGTACCGACCTAATTCCCACAGTTATCCTGAGTATCGATTCATGTCAAATCAAATGGTAGGGGAACACATTTTGGTACCTGAACGCACCCTCATGTCTGTGAGCTAGTGGAGGAGTGTCTGGCTGACACGCAGCACTTGGCACGCAACACATAGACAACAGAGCTGTCTCAACGGGCCAAGCTGGCCCTACCACCCCGTGCTGGTTTGGGTCGAAAATATAAATCACTTGGGTCGGCTTGGGCCTTGAGCTTCCTCTTTTTTTTGGCTGGGTTCGGAAACGGAACATTTCGAGACAGAGTTGTTTTCGAGGTTAATTCATGCGAAACCGCTGATGGGGGAGTTGTTGGATTGTGTATTTGATGAGTTTGATGAGGGAAACCAAGAATCCCATTAGCCTCCGTAGCGACGCTCTGAGCAGCTCACGGCTCTGCTCCACCAACAAACCTACTGCTAAAACTAGGGATTATGACAATGGGCCAAATTGCCAAAATGTTGAACTATCCCTTTAACATTAATACCATGTGCATGGTAGCATGCTAATGTTAGCATTTAATCCAAAGTACACGGTGACAAAACCGTCTGTGGTCTGTGAAGTCGGCTGAGTCTGTGATAACATCAATCACTGCAGCATCGTCAGTCATACACAACCCTCTCCTGTGGTCTTGAGCTGGAGTGAGTTTGTGGCTGAAATTAGTTTCCTTACATTAAAGCTGGATTGAGGGTGAGGAGCTTGGATATCTGGGTGGACTTCAGAGAGTCACTGCTGCTTCACATCAAAAGGAAACAGTTCATAGGTGTCATCCTTTGGAGGTTCTTCTGACACCTCCAACTGGGAGGAGACCCTGAGGCGGACCCAGAGTTCGCTTGGGGGTTTACACATCCCACCTGGTCTCAGAAGGAGCTGGAAAGCTTTGCTGGAGAGCGTGACATCTGGAATAACCTGCTCAGCCTGTTGCCACGGTGACCTGACCCCGGGTAAGAGGAGGAAGATGCATGGAGGGTCCATCAAATGTCCACAAATAAACTCCAAGATGGTTACATCCTCTGACAGTTTTAATCACACGGTTAAATTAAAGTGTTTAATAGTAGATTTTGTGGTGTTGCATAGATTAGTAGTGGAGTTTATGTTGAAAAGTAAATGTTTAAATGTCGACAGGTTTTTTCACTCTAAGATTCTTGGTGTACGAGATTTACATCATCTCTTTTTTTTTCCAACTCAGCTGCTCATGATCACAGTTTAAACACTGCAGATGAACCCGGCTCACAGAGCAGCTAGCTTGGCTTTAGACTCTCAGTCCTATCTGCACGAGCTGCTTTTCACAGCCGTTATCTGAAATGATCTGCACGAGCAACGCTGCACCTGCGTGGCACTTTTTGCGCGGATGTTGCGTGAATGTAAGTGTGTGAGTAATATATCCCACGGGGGGAGCGGACTGGGCCTCTGAGGAGACGAGGAACAACCGGCGTCTAATCCTCAGGTTCAATGAAAAGCGCCACATCGGCTGGTTTTAGCCAGAGCGAGGTCATTGTCAGCGGCTGTTTGCAGGCATGTGCTCGGCTGCTGGCTCTGGTCTTCACAGCTCTCTCACGCTACATGCAGTCACTGCATGTGCTGCAAAACCTGCAGGCTGCCGGATGAATGGAGCATCAAAGCCGGGGAAAGTACATGAACATGCATCGGGACAAAAATAGTTAAGAATGGGGAGCTACACTCTTGGAACCAGGAGTACTGAATAATGTGCACAATAAACAATAAAGTTATGCAACGCAGCCAGGCAGTGATACTGATCTCCAGGCCAGTGTCAAAGTGGGAAATATGAGTCACTGTTTTTACACAGATGGCACAGCTGCCCACCAAGGCCTTTTCTTTTATGAAAAGCATCACTCATCATTTCAGTAATAACGCCTGAGAGGACATTCATCTGTTATTATTGGTACTGTATTTCACTGTGGGTCAAAGTGTCTTGCCTGGATCCAGCCACAGCCAAAAATATAGAAGAAAATGTGACAACTAACTCCATCATAGCAGCTAGAATAGAGACTATTCTAGGTTTGTTAAAAGCTGTGAAAACATTTTCCTGCGCAGAAACTGGACAGCTGCTGAACTTCCACTAAAAGAAAGAAAATAGACTATACATTGTGCTTACACAACATGCTTTGTAGTGCTGATATTTTTGCAATAATAAGCTGGCTGTGGTTGACAATTTTTGTTCTGTACATGCACATTGGGTGTATGTAAAAAAACAAAACAAAAAAACATTATAGCAAAATAACAAAGAATTCCTTCAGCCAAGCACCCACATATTCATCTGCTGCACGGGGATTTTTTTGCTGTGCACACATCACCCACTACACTAAAAATAGTCCCTGCTATTCCAAAACAATATGTCATTTCTTGTTTCCTTTCCTCCTCGAGCTGCTCCCGGCGTGTTTGGTCCAAATTTTTAACATAAATTCTGGTCACGCTGGTGTTTGCTGTGTTGAGAGGATCAGCAGAGCCAACTATCCAACAGGGACACATGCACAGTGCTGGGAGTGGGGACTATGTTCTCTTGGAGGGGAAGCCAACCTTAATCAGTTCTCTCATGAGGCACCAATTTCCTCTGTTTTAATTCAGCCTCGTGTTACACTAAACCTGACGTTGGTGCTGACGTCTTTTATTCTAAAACCTCCCAAAACAAAACTGTCACCTATAGAAACACAGTCTGAGTGTATATAATCACCTACATGTTGGAGCCTGTCTGGGATCAGGGTTCACTGATCAGAACCATTTCACAATTTGTTTGAAGACAAAAAATTAGCATTTCAAGAAATTTGGGTGGCGACGGGGTGGAGCTGAGGTTGGATGAGCAGGCAGCAGAGAGAGATTTAATGAGGCACCTGCGCCTGCAGAACATACTTCTGTGTGTGTCCTTACATCTTTTCAACTGAATTTACACATCCGGATCAGTTGACTTGTCATGGGGAGTAGACGGTGAAAACTGGCTGAGTGCTAATGGTCTGCTGCAGCTCCCAAGCTCTGAACCTTGTTAGTCTAGTGTCCAAAAAACAAACTGATGAGAAAGAAAACAACAACCTGTGATACACACCAGGGGTGAGGAGTGGACCTGACTCTAATGAAGACATGCTGTTAACTGCATTATGGGGAGAAAAAATCAGTCTCTGACAAATGTAATGTGGAGCATTTCTAAATCATTCGAGACCCAAAGAAAACACATTCTGAATAAAGCTAGAGTCCTGTAGAAACAAAATAAAATCACTTTAATGTAAATACAGCATCACATTTCTTTCCTTTATGTCAAGAGCTGGTGGGAAACAACTGGTCAGTCTCATCACATTGTGATAGCGAGTCACTATTGCCACTCAGAGGACTTATTATAAAGTCTATTATAACATCTTGGCTAGCAACCATTACAGTACAACAATGTGAACCACATTTGGGGAGTAAAGAAATCACACATACAACAGCTCTAAGATAGGTTTGGGAAATGTGGTCATAGATGGGAACACTAATACCATTCTCATACATAAAAAAAGAACTGAGGAACAATTAAATTATTATACAATTAAAGGCTGTAAGCGGCACGCATCGTTCTGTCCAGTCATTGGCTAATCCACGCAAAACAGTGATGCAAATGAGTGAATAATCAGCTGTCTGCTCTACTTGTCTCTGGCTGTGCAGCATTTTTACTTTTCTCCTGGCAGTTTCATGCTGATGACAAGACACCAGGTCATGACTGTACACAGCTGTTGTTTGCCAAGAAATTGTAACAGCCTGCATCTTCCTGTAAAAGTTATTTCTATATTTCTCCTTATGTACGATTTATACAGACGAGAAACAGTGTTTTAGTTTAATTAGTGAGTAGGTGTATTTGAGAAGTTTGGAAAGAGCAAGGCAAAGTGCCTCCCCCACCTCCAGTCTTTATGCTAAGATAAGCTAAAGTAATCTCCTCCTGGCCCTAACTCCATACACAGACGCGAGAGTGAAGTTAATGAACAAATGTTAATCCTTTAAAAGGTCTCATGTTTTGCACTTTTCCTGTTGATCCATAAGAAGATATATTTGTGCTTTTAAGAACCAAAAACCATCTCAGTGTAGTTTTTTATCTCCTCTCTCAGGGTTCTCTCTGGAGCTCTAGTAACAGCAGTGAGCCAATCAGAAGACAGGAGGCCTTGATCCTCTCTTCTGATTGGCCGACTGTTTTCTGGGACATCCAATTATAATATAGGAGATTTCAGGTAAAACGCTCAGAGAAACCAAATCCTGCAAGGTTGCACATTGGGTGTGCGGGGCTTGGAACAATACCTGCTTTGCTATGACATCACAAAGTTACAGAAGTCCTGACGACTGGTTTTAAGGCTCAGTTTCTGAATAGAAACAGTATTTGTCTATTTCTCTGTGAACTAAGGCTTTGATATTTTCACAGTATTAATATAGAACACAGAGCTGATCTATGATGATAAAACACATTGTCTCCCTTAATACTATATGGACCTTTAAAACTTGCTTTTGGGAACTTCGCTTTGACTTAAGTGGTGGCTAAACCAATTTTTTAATAAACAAACAAACTCTCTATATTTCTGCATTTATGGAAAATATAATAAACAGCCAAACTGGTCTAAATGTTGATCTATCAGACATGGTTTTGTCTGGGTCAGGACAGAGCGCCACCACACCGAGCAGAGACCAACAGAGGTGTCTGATAAGGCGATGAGGAGTCAGCAGATTGGCGGCCACACAGACAGACAGGCAGGCAGGCAGGCAGGCAGGCTGGCAACCAGAGGAGGCAGCGCTTCAAAATCTCTGAGTCATCGCCTGGCTTCCTTTGATTGCTGCCCCCCCACCCCCCCTCCCCCCCTTCCTCAACCACCGCCACCACTTCTCCTCCTTCTCCTCTGTTGTTTCAGCCTTCAGTCTCAGTGACAGCACATGCAAATAGAGCTGTTAGGAGTCAGGCAGCAGTCGCACACGGAGGCTAAGTGGGAGAAATCCTTGGCCGCCATGAGAACAGTGACGACTCAGACAATTCGGGGAGTTCATTAGCGGGTAGAGTGGGCAAGAGCGGAGAGATTTGAAAGGACACAGTGGGGATTTGATAGGAACAAGTATGTAGCAATTCTTCTATCTGTGGTCAAATGACAGAACAACCGTCTGTAGCCCGAAAAATTAAGATCCTCGAAAAAGAGCATCGATCCTGACCTTTTTGACATCAAACTGTTTGTTGGCAGGTTCAGATTAATTTTCTGGACAATCAGAGATGATACAGGGGGTGAAATTAATAGAGAAAAGAACCACAAACTGACAAAAAAGATGTCAACAACTTCAACACAAAGGGGATCAGTTTTCACCAGTGATGTGAAAGCGATTTGTCTATTTATAGCAGCCTGCTCCACTAATGCAGCTTGAGATTGCCAGCGAGAAGAAAGACGATAAAGGGAGAGCGACAAAGAGAGGTTGTTTACTTGGACTAATATTTCCCCTTCAAACCCCCCTCCGAAGCCCAAATGGAGTCTTATACTTTAATATAAAGTATAAGACTCCATATCTTTTGTGTTCTCCTATTGTTCAGGTGTGATTTTTAAAAGTTTCACCCAATTCTACATGTAATGAGAATTAGCACAACCTCAGCTGTCACTCACAGAAGACCTCTGAGGACTGTAATGGAGGATAATAGTGCAAAAAACAAGAAAATCACCATCATTTTTTCTTATTTCATGAATAAAAACACTGCAAACTGTAATAACAGAGGAGAGCTTCAACACAGGAAGTTGGACGGTGTGTTTATGGAGGTGATTTGAAGTTTCTATTTTTATCTGATCGAGAGCTACACTCATTCTTTTGGCCAGTACTCAAATGTTTTTTTTCCTTCACCTTGAAAAATCAGCTCCAAAGCTTCTGCTGCACTGAAAACCTGACTAGTCACATCCTCCTGTCTGTTTTCTGTCACTACAATAAGCTTTGACCAACTCCTCCTCACTCTGAGCTCACAATAAAACAGCACTGCTCCCATTTAATTTGGACACACAAACAACTGACATCCAAGCTACCGGCTGTGACAATAGGAATGTCCAACACAGTGACAGATGATGACAGAAGATGGAACATTTCTAACTAGCAATTAGCCATTACATAATGTGATTGTAATGATTGTAATGTCAGGCTTCGTGAATGAAATGAAACAAAACAAAACAGCAGTTTAGTGCGATTGGAAACCTATAGTACTTGAACCTTTTAAACGTATTGGTTTGAAGTCCTTTTCATACAATATTCGGAGCACAAGGCCGTGTTGGTGTACAGGGATCAGATGGTGCTCTTCAGCCTTATGACAGGTCAGAGAACAGATGGTTTTGTGGATTTCTCTCTGTGCAAACATGTGATAGGAGCTCCACTTGTTTTACTCATTGAGACATTACATGTTTCCTATAGTCGTAGAGCAGCACTCAGCCTGTGAAAACAGCTGCTGAATGCCTTCTGAGCTTTGTCAAGTCTGACAACATTATTTCAGCCAAGTGATTTGGATTATGGGCTAGAGACATCATTTTCTTAACAAAAAGCCTTTGTTGTGGACGTGATGAGAAGTCTGAAAGACTGAACGTCTGGGTGTTTACCAGGCAGGAAGAGTCTGCTGAGAGGACAATGCTGGGTTGCATTATGGGAAATGTAGGAACCAGTGTTTTTGAACTTTGCTTGTATTCATCAAAACGTGAGGATATCTTAATTTTGATTCTGATTATTTTAAAGCTTCACTGTTATGCTAGTCTGATAATAAAATCCTGAATTATTTGGAGGAAACAGTGAAGCTGCAGGTTAATGTGGCTCAAGTGCTAGTAAACACATCCAGCACATGTGGAGGAGCATTAGCCTTCATATCATCATTGACGGACTGGCACCAAAAAGAGGCCCTGGCAGCCACACATTACACAAACACTATACACAACAAATACTATATAGCAGTGATCATTTAATGATGATGAGAAAATGCATTGCCACCAAAATCATTTTCTCCTGATCAAAGCCAGGCTGCAATACAGCTTGTGATTGTAGGGGGTTGCTCTACCAAGTGAGCTACTGTATGCTGCCCTTATATCATATACTGAGTCTTAAGTATTTCAGAGTTGGCTGGCCATGCAGCCCCACGTTTTTTGTTTGTTTTTTTGCGGCAAGGCTGCATATGCGGCCGCTTCGGCCACATCATTAGGCAGCTGTTGTGGAATTTGCCCATATTAGCCCTATGGCCAGTCTGTCACTGATTGCACTGCAACAACTCAAATATCTTACCAAGAATATTTGTCTTATCTCTAGTCAAAATGTCATTTTTAGTCAAAACAAATCTCATTATACTTAAAATAAGAAACATCACATAAAAAGTAGCTTGTTTTTAAGACAGTTTTTACTTATTTCAAGCATATTTTCACTTGAAATAAGTAGAAAAATCTGATAGTGGAGCAAGTTTTTCTTCCTTATTACAAGCACAAAAAACTTGCTTTCACTGACAGATTATTCCACTTAATTCAAGTGAATATTTGTTTGAAACAAGTGAAAATGATCTAAAAACAAGTTAATTTTTAGGTGATGAGTCTTATTTTAAGTGGAAAGAGATTAGTTTTGACTAGACATTTTGACAAGAAAAAGGACAAATATTCTTGGAAAGATTTTGAGTTTTTGCAGTGTGTTATATTATTTTACCTTTCTTGTTGGTTTCTATCAACTCCAGAGTGTTCCATGTGTTCACCACTCATCTCTTTGTCTGTTACAGTACAACAGGTTATCAGAGCTTCTCACTGAAAACCGCTGCCTTGTTGACAGTCTTGTTGGAGGTCTTCTATTACTGAGTGAACCAAAAATAATAACCTGAAAGACTCTAAAAAGGGAAAGACTGTGATGTCTGGTGATGATCCTCTGATTATCACAGATGGTCATTTCACTAGCTGATTGATAAATGTAGATTTTAAACTTATTTCGGAGCTGAATGATCCTTTCAAAAGGGTAAGCACTTTACTTTACAATATCAATAGGATACAGTTTTCCCTCCTTTGATTTAAACAGCAATATCACAGTGAGCACATCCTGAGGGTGATGGGATTTGGTTGTGAGTGGCAACATGAAAAACATATTGGAGTGGGTTTTTGTCTTACCTCAGAACAGCTTGTGCTGTAACTGGGTTCTGAGCTGACGAAATGCTGGAGCACCTTTCACAGACAACGAACATACAGTATGACGTCCACATGGAGGCTGTACTCTATTGATGCTTATTGCTGCAAGAACACAAAGAGACAACTGTGGTGAGAGACAGAGCAGGACATCACTGATACCTGATTTAGTTTGTCACAGAGCAAAACATGCAGCTGTCCTAACAGTTGGAGTCTGAGCTTATGAGTCTCAACATCCTTCAGAAGTCATCAAGCCACACAAACAGTGTCCTGGCCGTGGACCTGCAGACCCGCAGTAATCACTGTCCGAAGCGGCCTCTGTTAAAAACGCTGCGGTGGTGAAACTCAATCTGAACACACTGTGCAGTGTTGATGATCTCCTCCCCGCTACGCCGCCGTTACATCAGCTTTTGTTTTTATGGCGATGCAAAGCTAAATGAGAGAAACCTGAGACAGGCCCCGGGAGTCTATTAGTGAAACAGAGAGGAACGACGTATGCAAAGAATTTGTCTTTGGTGATGTTTCTGGACCAGGGGGGAGAATGACAGGTGTTAGTTCACAACCAACAGACCTGGGTCGCTCAGTGGCAACAAATGACTAAACAATCATAGTCAATCATGCTAGCAACACGCTTCTGGGAACATGATGATAGGTCCATTATATTGGTCCAGCCAAATGGATTATCATGAAAATGATGCACAGAGAGTCATGACCGTCGGAGGACGAGTCCCAACGACTCGAGTATCACCTGTTGTTTTTATCAAGTACAAAAAGTCAAAATTCTATTCAATGACATTTCACAGGGAGGCTGTGATTGGTGGGAGTGGAGTGGAGGAGGAGGGAGCTTATATCAGACATTGAAAAGGATACAGTTTTGTATCTATTGTCCATAACAGCATTAATTCAAACATCAAACACTGACTGTACTTCTGTACTGTGTTTCATTCTGGTCCACATGTCCTTGGTTAAACAGTTTGCATATTCGGAAAAAACAACATGTGAGAGTTTCTTAAAGCAGGAACAGGAGCTTCTTAATAGAGATGCTGGAGAGAACACAAGCATGATGGGTCAAGTTATGCTGGTAAAAATAAAGAAACACAACAAAGCTCCCTAGACACTTTTATAAATAATAATAATAAGGTTTTGAATTAGCCTATGTAAACATCATACCTATACCGAACATTAGAACCTAAACTTCTATCATGTTGTTTAGCTATTGGGGATTCCAGTGAATCTGGTTGTTCATTAAAAATGTGTAGCTGTGTGTGAATCCTCTTCAAGAAATTAAAATGAAATTGATCCCTTTACAACGATGGATGATTTGGGAAGCAGAGCTGTTGCAGACTAGTGGTTGGACAGAGCTTTGCAAAACTGAGTGGTCACAGGTTGCATTCAAGCAGAGATCAGAGATTCAACAACATGACATCATTCAAGGTCACATAATGTACTGATAACATGTGATTTTGTGACTACATTGTTGAGTTTTGACAAAAAGTCTAGACAAACATCAATACATCATCTATATTTTCCATTAAACTTGCAAATTAATAAAACGGAAAGGTGATTCATTTGCCGTTACACATCATGAGCAGGTTTGCAGTCCAAGACTAACTGAGTGAAGGACTGAGCTCCACCTCAGCCCCTGCATGTACCAGCAGCCTATTGTGCTAATATCTGAGTAATGTGGAAGCTCATCACCTGTCTTAGTTAATGTCAGCTCAAAAAGGTCACCTCTAAAGAATAAATATCACCGTGGTCGTGAACAGACGGTCGTAATGGATATCATTCCCAAAACATATATACCCGTCAAGACTGTCTTTCATTAGCTTTGTTGCCCCCAGGCTTCTCAATAGAAAATGGACATTTTCATTGGATCTTAGTCTGACAATCATGAGGATGAAATAGAAAACCCAGGAAGGAAGGAAGAGGGAATCACCCTGAGCAGCACCACATCTGCATTAGAGCTGTGCTCAGAGAGCTGGGAGAGGCAGAGGGAGGCAGCTGTACTTATAGGGGTTCCCCAAAGCAATTCCTCTTTCTAAAAATAGCTGCAGCTCTGCCAACCTGGACAAGAGTTAAAAAAAAAAAAAAAAAAAAAGCTCATCACTATCCAAGGCACGCATTTAAATGAAGAGAGAGAGAGAGACAGGGCGGGAGGGTGAGAGGCAAAGATCATTCCCATCGCCAGCAATTGATTCTCAGCACAGTGATTTGAAATCCATCTAAAAAGCTCATACAGTGTTTGATGGTCATAAAACGTCCAAAGAGACAAAATACAAAAAAAATGACAGATTAACCAAAAGCAAGGGCAACCTCCAGAGAAAATGATGGTGAAAAGGCTTTTGCTCTTCAAATGTACTTCGTAAGCGTTGCTTCAATTACATGTCACACTTTTCTTATCTCTGACCCAGATGTTAGGAGGCTGGAGAGGAGAGGGCAGGGATGACGTGCAAAGAGCTGATTATATGGACCGCACTGCCCTGAGAGTCAGCTAGGTCACTGGATAGTGTGTTCGTGTCTGTGTTGTCAGGGGCAGGCAGGGTAAAAAAGAAAAGAGGAAAAAAAAACATCATAATAAAAAGACGACTAAATGCTCCACTAATCCGGCTGTGAATAAGAGCGGCTCGCTGCAGCAGTTCTTTTATGCTCTGTCGATTCCACAGGGGGATAAACACAATGCTGAGCCAGCACCCAGCGCAACCTCACCAACCCCGCTGCACTGCAAGCACTGCGGATTACCTCATTTTATGTCTGTTAACCCATTTAAGCCTGTCGGCACCTAGAGCTGCCAAAGTGGGCAGAGGACTCTCAGGTGACGTAACACACGCGCTCTGGCGGCCATATTTAAGGTCCACCACTTCGGCTGTCGAACCACCGAGTCTGAGGAAAAGCCTTTTTCATTTTACATGTGGTTGATGCAATGAATCATGAATCAGGTAGCCTTCGTAGCAAATATTTTGACTTTCAATAATAACAGTATGTTTTTTGTTTGTTTTTTTAAAGGTCCAGTGTGTCATTTATGTCAAGGTTCATTGGCAAAATCTTAACACTACCAATGAATATTTGTACAAATGTATAATCCCTATAAAATAAAATCTGCTTGGTTTTCATAGCCTTGTAATTCTTCTTTTATATATACATAGGCAAGGGTCTTGCTTAGAGAGTGTCGCTATCTTGCACGGCCATGCTTGTACGGAATAGAAAATCCAGCCAACCAGAGAGCACGTTTCAAGAGTTTCACGTTCATAAATAAACTATAGAATTATTTAATAGATAAATAATAGAATCAGAATGCTAGATGTCACTGTTTTCCCCCATTTTACACACTGGACCTTTAAAGTGTACATATGTGTTACAAAAGGTTACATGCTGTCATTCCAACATCCTACCACTCCGACATCCCACCATTTAGACATACCACGATTCCGACATGCGAACGTCATCATTGCCTAAGCCCAACCAGTGCAAAATCATTTTTGGGAAAAATACGCTTTTAAAGGAATTGTCGGAAAGGCAGGATGTTTAAAAAAAGAAAAAAATACCGTCATTCCGACCATAGGAGGCAAAAATTGTCAGAATGATGGGACGTTTGATTGAAAATAAGTGTTGCCATTTAAACAATTAGAGGCCTATGTTGGACTGGTGGGATGTCAGAATGGCGGCCGGCACCCGTTACAAAATTGAAGCAGTGGTCTGCTGATGAATTTAATGTCCAAATTCAGTCCAAAGGTCTGAAGACCATCCATTTGTTTTGAATGAGGTGAACCACACCCAAAATGAGGACAGGTAGGCTATTAGCCCAATGTAACATAAGACTTTCTTATGCACTTCAAAACTTGAACTTCAATTACTGCCAATTACTTCAATTAATGCTGCACAGTTGCACTTTGATATTGTTTTATCTAATTCTCATGTTTGCACTTTTGCTGACTGTTTTTACTCAGTTCTGTACGGTGACCTTGACTGTCATGAAAGTCACCTTATAAATAAAATGTAGCCTATTTTCATGCTAGGCTACATAGCCAACATTAGCATTAACAGCTTTTTAGCCTACTAGCTTACCAGTCTTGGAAACTGTGGCAGGTTCAGCATCAAACTTTGCTTCTATTTCTGTAAACTGAGGTTATCATGCTAACAAGCTAGTTCCAGTGTATTTGACCCATCTGTCAAAACAAGTCATTGTGGCCTCTGTAGCTATGATCAAACACTGTGTTAAACATCCTGTCTGTCCATTAAGACTAATTAAGTAAACAGCTGTTAATGCTAATGTTGGCTATGTAAATGCAGCTCCTTTAAGCGATAACGTGAAAATATTTCGAAGCAGAAACCTCTTCATCAGTCAAGCTCACAAACACACAACCCATACATTACATCCATCCCCCTTATCCCTCTGTATGTTTCTATTTTTTGCCCTGCTTAGCCTACATCTCCAGCTATAACTGTTCTGATTTCTTAAAAAAAACATTTCCTCTTGTCATAGATCCTGATGCATCAGCAGATCCTTATTATACAATGTAGCTTTCATGTAGCAATGTATTCCTATTGTTACACATGTAAAACAGCATGAATGGCAGATCAGTTTTAGAACAACTCAAATGCCTCCACCACCAACTACAGTATGGTTCCTGTAAATATTAATAAGTGCTCTCCAATAAATAAATAAAAGGGTTGGGTGAATAAATGCACAACTTCTCCCTATGAAGCAGAAGTGCAGCTTTGTACAATGCCAGCATTTTTCTCTGACCTCTTTAGTACACTTTAAAGCATTTCTCTACGTATGTCCACTGATGCAAAGTGTAACTGTTGAGTCACACCCAGCAACATCAGGCGGACTGCCGCCTGTTGCCAGGACGATGCCAAGAGGGGCGGAGTCTGTGTGTAGGCCCAAGGAAAAGGACGATGACCGCAAAGAGAGGAAAGCAGATTACATAATGATCAACAAAACATGAGGTGTTCCCTTTATCATCCACCTGCTCTCCTTCCGTTCCTTTCCTTCTTGCTCTTCATCTTTTTCAAGTTTCGTCTCCTTCCCTCCTCCTTTCACACACCGCCTCCTCTTATTTATCCTTTTCACCCTTCCTCATTCCCTTTCTCCCTCATTTCATCACCTTTCTCTCACTTTCTTTCCTTCCTCGTAATCTCCTTTCTTCCCCACTGCCTCCCTCCCTCCCTCCTTCCCTTTGTCTTCCTTTCATACTCCCTCTTTTTCCATTTCAGGATCCCTCCTACCTTCCTTTTCTTCTTTCCCACCCCTACATCTCCTTCTCCTTCCCTTGCGACGCTCCCTGCTTTTTTATCCTTGGTCCATCCCTCCTACATCCTTCCTCATTCCCTCCTCGTTGGTTTCCTGTCTAGCCTTGAAGGAAAGCCAGCCAGTCGTCAGGATGATGTATCCTAGCAACAGTGACATCCCACCCATTCAGCATCAGGATGAACCAAATTTAATTTTTGGATGAAGAGAGGGAGGCTGTGATTGGTGGGAGTGGAGGGGAGGAGGAGGGAGCTTATATCAGACATTGAAAAGGCTACAGTTTTGTATCTATTGTCCATATAACAGCATTAATTCAAACATCAAACACTGACTGTACTTCTGTACTGTGTTTCACTCTGGTCCACATGTCCTTGGTTAAACAGTTTGCATATTCGGGAAAAAACAACATGTGAGAGTTTCTTAAAGCAGGAACAGGAGCTTCTTAATAGAGATGCTGGAGAGAACACAAGCGTGATGGGTCAAGTTATGCCGGTAAAAATAAAGAAACACAACAAAGCTCCCCAGACACTTTTATAAATAATAAAACAACAACAATGGGGCTTCTAGTGTTGCTTGTCAAGGGGACTGTACTGTAGGTTAGGGTTTTCAACACAGCTGAAAATTCAGAGAATCAAAAGGCAGGTAAAGTAGAATAAAGAAATGATGTATGGACTTACAGAAAGGACTCAAAGGAACTGACATGAACACACAGGAAACACTGAGAACCAACGCAGACCATAGCTGAGGAAAAAAACACAGGGAGGAAAGAGACACAGGTGGAGCAATCACACACAGGTGAGACATATGAGTTGATCAGAGGGGGGAGAGCACAGGGAGGCTAGACATGGGGAATTTCAAAATAAAACAGGAAACAAGAGTCAACAACTGTGACAGAATGATCCCTCACAGGACCAGCCCTGTGCTTCTTAAACATGAAATAGCTAACCAGCTGAGATAACAGTTAGGCTTCTGCAAACCTGTGATCACTTTCAATGCACAATATTATTTAGCTAAATTCATTTTGCATGGATGGATTATGGATATTTAACATAATGTGTCAATACTTTCAAATATCTTTTAAGTCAGTTCTGTATGTTTTTGTATGTGTTGAGTAGGCTACATGATACCAATTTACTATCATTAGTCAATAGTAAAATTACCACTGACAGATAATATTTACTTCATTTATTTTAATTCATACTTTGGTTTGATGCATGGGTGGGTCTGGGGTCTTCCTGGGTGGAGTCTGTGTGGGTTTTCTTGGGTTCTCTTGGGTTCTCCAGCTTCCTCACTCAGTCCAGTAGATCCAGTAGATTATGGTGATTCTAAAATACCCTTTAGGTTTGAATGTGAACATGTGAGGTTGTCCAATCAAGAGTAATTTCACTATTTACTTACTTACTGTTTTACTTTATAGCTCAAACAGTATTGTTGCATTGCACGATGTCGTGCTGCCTCCTGTCTCATGCATGCACGATTTGTGCTTCTGTGTCAAAACAGCATCTTAGTATCTTCTGTTTGTATTGGACTGCGTTGCTTCTGGAACATATTGCCACAGGACCGAGGCTGAAAACGAGCCAGCTGGCCACTCCTGCAGGAATCAGAGTGTGCAGCCTTAATAAATATAGGAATCTGTAAGAACAACACAACACTTCATCTGTAAACCTGTGGAAACCAGCCTCACTTTAGCAAGACGTGAAGCAACACAGGAAGGAGAGGCTTCATGGGTTTGCTCAACTGATATTAATTCAGATTCTCATTAACTCAGAGCAGTGAGGAAGTCTCACTCTGTTCCTCTTTACCTAAAACTAAGATACAGACATTCAGTCAACACTACAGCCTGATAGCAGCACACTAACACAATTACAAGCATGAACAAGTAGTGGAAGTGTGTCTACAAAATAAGTTCCCTCTTTTTGCAAGCCCATAAAAAACTGTTAACATCATTTTAGTCCACATTCATGACCCTTAACAAAATGTTGTATTTAAACAAACCCAGTCCACTGATCCCGTGTCCTTCACCAAACCACCTGAGCACAACCTCTGCAAGAGCTGCATCACAGAGCGCTGGAATATTAATGTCCAGTGTCAGTGTCCCCGGTGTAATGAGCCTTCTCACAGACGACCTGAGCTGCATGTCAACACCTTCACATCAGAGAACCAGAGGAAGTTCTCCGTAGCATCTGCACTGAAACAAAGCTGAAGAACCAGAGGAGAACCTTGAAGGCCAGATGTGTAGGAAGTCTGAGAGACCTCTGGAGCTGTTCTCTGCACTAAAGCCACAGAAACATCAGACTGTTCCTTTAAAGATGAACATGAATGAGTGGAACCTGCTTCAATTCTAAAGATGATCCAGGAGAGACGACTGAAGGTTCAGGAGACAAGACCACCTCCACCACCTCCACCACCTCCACCACCTCCAACACCTCCCATCCTTGGAAATTGTTGAGACAGAGTCCACTGACAAAGACAGAGACTTTAACAGTATCACAGAGCACTGTGCAACAATGCACCGTTGTAACACAATGAGGTGTGTCAGACGATCACAATGGCTGGAAAATAACACAAAGACAGGAAGGAAGACAGGCCTGCAACACAGAAAGTCAATCATTTCAAAGTAAAATACAGTCCAGAGAGTGTAACAGGTTAAATCATGACACATTCAGTCCAGCCCAGTTTAATCTATCATCTGCATTTACTTCTACATTTGTTAAAAAAAATCTGAAGAATCACCAGGTCTAACAATAGTTACTGGAACAAGTTAAAAAGAGGAAATTGCATGCAGATGTACGTCTGAAGAGCTGTTTAAAGATGATATAGAGCTGTGCATTCAGGTTTTACATTAAAAGAATGTAAAGAAAATAAACCTATGTCAATATTTGTGTCAATCATCAGTTGTTGTCTAAAAATACTTAGTACAACCGCAACATTAGTGACAGGCAAGTGACGTTTTAATGTCCCCAAGGGACAATTTGATTTGTAGCCAGTGGTAAGTACACATAACAATAACATGACGATAACAATATCAATCAATACTCACAGCAGAGAACACAATACATCATTCAAGAAAAGCAAAAGCAAATGGCTGCGGGTGATGAACTCATTTGTACCAACAATAATTCACTCAACTGTTGTATGCCATGTTTAGTTTTGTATTCCAGTTCAAATGTATGTCACTGTGCTAAAGTTCAGTTGTTGAGGAGGAAATAAAAGTTGAAAACAAAGGAGGGGATTGGTTCACATGATCTTATCTGAAACAGGAAGTAACTCGGAATATGCAAAACTAAAGTCTAGACGCTGCAATGAAATCATGAAGCTTATTTCAAGATAGAGCTCGTTAGCACAACGAAACCCTTAAAACAACAGACAAACACATGACCTGTGTGAATAACAAACATCAACACATCATTAATCTGGGGAAATCCCATCAGCACTGACAGCACTGACAGGTCTGTTATTAATATTTCAAAGGTTTTAAATGAATAAATCATTCAAAAATAATTGTTTTGATTTAATGCTAATGTTTAAATAATGTTGTTTTACACTTTCACTTTTGCTCTCAATGAGGAGACACTGCGGCTGCGTGAAGGTTCCAGTCTGAGGAGCTTTTCTCCAGAGGTCAACACCTGCTGGAGCTGGATCACAGGTCTAAGGAGGCAGAAAGTCCTGTGGAGAACCTTCAAGGCAGAATGAGAGAGCTCTTGAGATGATCTGTGAGACTGGCCAGATGTGTGTGTGAGAGAGGTTTGCACCGAAACACATCACACTGTTCCTGCTGGAGAAGAACATGAAGTTCACAGATGATCTTGGAGAGACGACTGGAGAACCAGAAGATCAAACAGTGAGTGAAGATCAATATGAAGATGCAGATAAAGAGAGAGCAGTGAGAGTTCAGGTCTTCACTGCTCCGACACAGTCTGCAGAGAGACGTTTGGGAAGAAGCAGAAAAGGGGGGGAAAGAAGCTTTCATCACCGCCAGCTTGCCCAGAACTTCTGATCTTTGAAGCTTCACACCAAGGAGTGGAACAAGATCCAAGTCCACTCATGGTGTGAGGTTGGGCTGCAGGAGACGCTCTGCGAGGAGATGAGCCGAGGAGTTGTGTGAACTGAAGAGGCTCCAGCTGTGGAAGTGACGCTTGATCTTCACTTTTCTGTGGTGATGAAGGAAAAGAAGGCTTTCTCAGAGAGACCATCCAAGCTTCTCCTTATGAAGATGAAGTTCAGGTCAAAGTGAAAACTGAATGAATCCTGACGAGGAAAAACCACACTGAGATAAATCATCATGTGATGTTCAGGTGTGTCTAGCAAACAGCATCATACAGATGTTTTCAGCAGCGTAGCTCTTGAGTATGCATCATGGGATACCTCTACCTCTCTGACACTGTATGACTAAAGTGATCTTAAGGGTCCACTTTAAAGGGATAGTTCAACATTTTGGCAAATTGGCCCATTGCCATAATCCCTATAGTTTTAGGAGTAGGTTCGTTACCAAGCAAGCTGTTTTTAGAACTGCTCAGAGCTACGCTTCGGAGGCTAATGGGATTTCTTGGTTTCCCTCACCAAACTCATCAAATAGGATCCAACAACTCCAAAACACTCTGGTGGACAAGTTGTGACCTGCACATTCACCATGCTATGAGATAATAACAGAACGTTTTGAGGCAAATGCAGAGACTGCTTGCCGAAAAACAGCCCCCGACAGGAACGCGCATCAGCGATTTTGCATGAATTTACAGTACCTCTAAAACAACTCTGTCTCGTAACGTTCCTTTATTATCTCATAGCGTGGTGAATGTGCAGGTCACAACTTGTCCACCAGAGCGTTTTGGAGTTGTTGGATTGTGTATTTGATGAGTTTGATGAGGGAAACCAATAAATTCCTTGTTATATTTATTTAAGTACCCCATTTCCCCAGAGGACTACAGATGGAAATTAGCGGCTCCGCTAAATCTGGTGCAGCCATCTTTTTATTTTTCTCAATAATTAATGTCACTGCACACTGTCCTTTTAAAAAAAAAAAAAAATTCCATTAGCCTCCGTAGTGTAGCTCTGAGCAGCTTGCGGCTCTGCTCCGCCGTTCTAAAAATAGCTTGCACCGGCAATTAAAGGTAACAAACCTACTCCTAAAACTATAGGGATTATGGCAATGGGCCAATTTGCCAAAAATGTTGAACTATCCCTTTAACCTCCACAGTGTAGAAGAGGCACAGACGGAGGCATCACTGTCACATCTTGGCCAACCGATGAGGGAAATATTAATAATGACACATAGATGAATTAATCATTGCAACAAAAACCAGCTGTGTTCCAGTTTTGTCGGAAGCTTATTTACCTCTCCTCCTCTCCTCACACTCGTCCTCTCACACCCTGCATCCCTCCTTCCCTGCTCGACTCTCCCTCTGCCTCTCTTTTTTGTTCCTCCTTGCAATTCAGTCTTTTCCACTCTGTCCCTCCTCCCACCCCCCTCCAACAGCAGCACCAGTGCGGTGTTGATGCAAAGCAGCCATGCAGAGTAGAAAGGGGCTGGAGTGGGGATTGATATCAGATGTTTGGTTGTTATCTGAGAGGGACAGGAAGGACTGTTCTGCTCCCTCAACCTTCGTCAACGTCCTTGGCTGAGGAACTGACACTGGGGACGATCGGCCACTGGAATCAAACAATTGCTCAGATGCATCAGAGCTGTAGATACAGTTTGGAGAAAGGCTGTCATATAGATTTCCTTCATTCTCATCCATTTCTATAATTTCTTTGCCAATGCTATCAGTTTTTAATGTTAATAATTGGTAATCACATTTATTTGGTTATTAAGCATGATAATCATATATTTCCAAATATGATGCTTGCATCTGTACCACAAACATGTCATGAGACAAAGACATTTCCTGGTCTCTTTCACGCCTTAATGTTGCTGCAGAACATCCGTGGTCTTTAACCTCCGGTTGACGTCTTGCTCAAGGGCAGCAGTCGCTTGAAGAGATGATTGCTTCATATGAAAGTGCATCAGTCCGTCTTCAACCCTCTGTGACCTCCCGGCCGCTAAGAAGTGGCAGATTATTAGAAAACCCGACACACCAGGGTCACAGCTGGATGTAGACGTGTGGCGGTGGAAATCACACTGTCAGCTCTGATCACTTTAAACCAGCGGCCGCTCTGCTGGAAAAGAGACTCTACATCCCCCTCTAATGGTAAATGAAACGAGTGGTTCAAACAGTGGATCCTGCTCTGCTGATTCTGCCCCCTGAAATATCAAACTATCACATCGTCATTGAAGATGTTATATGAATTATAACTATTGTTTTTATTGGTGATTGAATGAATAATCTTGCTGTTATAATTATTAATGATTGCACACTAGTCTTTAATTATGCTATGGACAGGCAAGTCTGCATTTAGCAACATACATGTTCCTAATAATGTGTATTTTAGCTTAAAATTGTCACCAGTTGCTACATTCTCATACTGGTTTGTACTTCTCACAACATCTGCACATGAATTAAAAGGAAATCAGTTTAATGAGTTTAATTTGTTTATCTAGTTGGGCTCAGGTTTATCTGACTTGTGTGAAGAGTGTGATGTTGTAGCTGAAAATGATAAATGATATTCGGATGAAAAATAAAAATAAAAAATAAAAAAATACAATAGTTTATTTGAGGGGAACAACCAAAACTAAATTAAATCTGATTTCCATGCTGAACCAATTCTCTCTCTCTCCATCACACAGGCTGTGATTGTTCTCCACCTATCAGCCTGTTTTCATTTTACACGTCTTATTGCTATTCATTCACTTTCCATCAGTTTATCTGCCTCGTGTTATTTTGCTTCTTTTCCCTGAGTCTTTCTCTGCACTGATTTAAAGGTCCAGTGTGTAATATTTGTCAAGGTTTATTGGCAAATCTGAATATACTACCAATTTTTGTGTGTATAATCCCTTTAAAATAAAATCTGTTTGGTTTTCATAGCCTTATAATTCTTCTTTTATATATACATAGAGCGAGGATCTTGCTTAGAGAGTGTCACCATCTTGCACCGCCAGGTTTGTACGGAATGGAAAATACAGCCAACCAGAGAGCACGATTCAAGAGTTTCACGTTCTGAAATAAACAATAGAACATGCGCTTCAACTGGGAGCAGCAAAGTCTTGTAGCTCTGAGTTTTCTGAATTTCCCTCCTAGGGATTAATACGTTTTTTTTCTATTCTATTCTATTCTATTTCTAATAGAATTATTTAATAGATAAATAATAGAATCAGAAGTGTAGATGTCCCCTTATTTTACACTATGGACCTTTAAGCTTCTGTTCATGTTTCCTAATCAACTTATTCATTTTCTTGTTCACGTTTCACCTGGTTGCAGTTACATAATGACACACGACAACACAGTGAAGAAGAAACAACACACCCAGTGAGTTTAGTTCCAATGATGACAGAAGACCCCGAGTGTCATTTGTTTTTATTCTGTTATGTTACATGTGACCATAAACTTCTAAGAAGTTATAGTTGCCATGGAGATACATTAAATATATTCAGGTACTCAGATAGGAAAAAGGGTATGTGTGTGTGTGTTTGAGTGTGTGTGTGTGTGGAGGGGGGTGTTGCAGGGCAGTTGTCAGTTGACAGTGTGCACAAGTTGAGGCCAGTTGCCTGTGTGTGGTGTCAAGTAAGGAGGAGTGGAAATAAAAGCAACTGTACATCGTTTTAAAATCATCTTTGAAAAACATGAAAGACGGAGAGAATCTAATCAAACAGAAACCCACATAGAAAAGAGTCATAAATAAAATGGATTATTTTACAGAGACGGCAACAACAACAACGACGACGACGACGACGACGACGACGACAACAACAGAACAGCCGAGATGTTTGTTTCCCTCTGAATTGTGTGTTGCGAGAGAGAGCGGGAGAGAGAGAGAGAGACGAGGACAAAGCAGAGGAGAGGAGGGGTCTCTCTCCCTCCCTCCATCTCTCTCCTGTGGCAGGAATCAGCATCCGGGGGAGAAGAAAGACCCAAAAAAAAAAAAAAAAAAAAACCTACAGGTGCGTTACTATGGCGACACTTGAGGAGAGGAGGAGGCGGGGGCTGTGGAGCCGGAGTCAGACTCGTTTCTAAGGCTTCATATGGCACGTCCGCTCGACAGCACACACACACACACACACACACACACACACACACACACACACACACACTCCGCCGCCTCAACACCTGGCCACATCTGTACCAGCCCACATCCACCCCCCCCCCTCCCCCCTCCCCTCCCCTATCTACCCCTTCCCCCAGTCTGACTCTAGAAGGCACTGGTATAAACGTATTTCTCCACATTCTAATATCTGGATCAAGATGAGCGATTGAGGCAATGAGGATCAACACACACACATACATGTACAGATACACACGGGCCAGCCGGGTAACTTACGGAGAGGGGGAGGGGGTGGCGGGGTGGGGGGGGTACAGCTGGCTCCCGTCCGACGATGCTACCAGACCAGTTTGTCTTTTAAACCTGTTGTCAGCGTTACAGAGTTTGCATCGCTTAACAGTCTGCTGACGGCGGAGGCAATTGGATATGTAAACATTGACAAGGCTAACATCATGACAGGCGAAGAGAGATACAAAATCAATGTTTTCCGATATCTGGGGTGGGGAGGGGGGGGGCGGGGGGGTCTGATCTTTCTGAATGGCCTCGGTTTGTAGCTTCTTACTTAGAAAACCCTGACGGTGTGGTTAGAAAGGTCAGGAAGGAGTTCTCCTGTGCTGCCTTCATGGTGAAAACACACACAGACACTTTGCAGCAGAAAAAAAAACAAACAGTTTGTCTTTCTGGGAAGCAGGAGGACAAACCTTCTGGACTTTATCAAATAGCAAGCAGCTTCTGAACCTTCAGAGTGTCAAATCTGCCTCAGTGCTCATGAGCCTGCTTATCGTCAGGGTGCGTTCAAGTGTTCTGAAGCTGCGGGTTAAACCACTGCTGAGTGACGAGCCACACGTCGAGGCCGCGAGCTTTTTTTTTTTTTTTTTTTCCGGTGGGAATCTGACGGATGTCCATGTGTATCTACAGAGCAGTGGACAGAAGGACACACAAGGTTAAAGACTGGCTTGTGCACAGAGCGCAGGAGTGTCTGTATTGCGAAAAAAACAAAACAAAAAAACAACCTTGGTGCTGAGACGCCGCACCGCGCTATAGTCGCGAGGACCGAGCCGTCCCATTGGATATTTACACAGTGAACGGGGCCGACTCCTACTCTACACACTGAGTTTGGCTGGTACTTGCGTACATTTGGAATGGTATACTATGGTGACAGTAGTACGTAGAAAAAGTCTATCTTCTCCTCTCACTTGGAGCTCGCTAAAGTGTCTAATCTCTAGTTTTCCTGGTTTTACATCAGAGGCACAAAAGCACTGGAAGCCACGACCGATGCTCTGAACTCTGTCCCGATGATGGAGTGGAGTGTTACGGCCTCTCTCCTCTGACGCTCGGTCTGGAGGCCTTCAGTTAAAACTGTATATGCACCATTGTCTATGTCTTTCTCTCTCTATGTGCTTCCACAACTTAACTCTGCTATTAGAATAAATCATTTTAAAGAAACTGTTTGAATTCATCCTTCTCCACCTCCTCGCTTTCTTGCAGTCAGATGGGAGGATTGATAACGCTCCTCGAAAGTCAACAGAGACTTAAAGCAGCGATGGTTGAAGTGGTGACGACATGAGGTGATGACGTAGATGGGAAAGAACTGGTCTGGAACCAGGATTCTATCATGTGATGCCCCAAAAAACACTTGCGGCAGTGAAAATCAAGCGGCCCCTGCACTTTGTAATGGTTGAACCCGTATACTATGCTACTAACTTCTAACTAGCTACTGATCCACTCCTTTGCTTCTTTCCTATACACAAAAACTCCCTACTGCTGCTTCTGAGTGCAGTTTTAGTGCATGAGGATAATGCTGTGATATTATAACTGATCTCAGAGCAGTTGAAGAGTCAAGGACAGCTCCACAAGCTCAAGTCTTTGTCAACAGGACGCGATGATAACTTCGCCGAACGAGATTATTCTGACACCGATGTTCACCTGCTGCAAGTCTGTGTAAAATGAAACATCCCAGACTGTATCACACTGATGATTGGATGACGGTGAGTCATGGCCTCGTCTCTAAAAGGCTCAACTTCCTGCAGCCGTAGAAGTGTCGAGTCATTCTGCAGCCGTCCCTTCAACCTCTGCTGCTTCAAGTCACCGTTACGAAGCTGGAGACACACATTCACCCTCAGACTGATTAAAACAATGTGGACACATGTGGACCAGACCACTTCTGAATAAGAATTTGATCACGTGGTACTGTCTTTACCTGAAACTGGGGGCAGTGGTCACTGAGCTCTTTGGCCCCTGTCGACGCTCCAGACCGCGTCAGAGCAGAAATATAAAAAAGTTCAGAGACGTCCACTTGAGAAACAAGTCGAACTAACGAAATGAATTAATTAATACAAACATTTCCAGTGCATTTGTGCCTTAAAAACAAAACTCTGTACAGCGGGCGGACGTCCTACCCTCGCTCCCGTCTGTACATTTGCTACCTACAGTTTACAATGACGTTGTTTTTGTTTTAGTTTTTTTTTAACATCGACTTTGTATGAAAAAGGTGACGTTTTTATTATACAGCAGAAATTATAGCTTCTGTTCCTTTTGACAGTATCACTTTGTTATTTGTCTTTCTGGTCCGTTTCCACGCGTTTAAAAACCCAGACGATATGAAAAGTATGTGATTATAAAAAAATAAAACTCACAGAGATTTGGACCACTTTTTCTCCCTTATCAACGCTTTGCTTTTTTTTTTTTTGTTCCAAGCAGACCCCTGTCCACGCAGGACACACCGAGCAAAGAAACAAAACATTAAGAAACATTTAAATTAAAGGTTGGGTTTTTTTTGTCGTTGTTTTTTTTTATATCTTTGTTACCATCTGAGACGTGGGACTTGTCTCCATGTTAAAAGGTTTCCCTGTCGTTTGAGGTGAAATGTGAATCGACAGAGTGGTTTCACTCCATCGGAAAAAAAGAAAAACAAAACAAAGAAAAACAAAGAACAGTTTAAAAAAAAAGAAAAGAAAAATGGCTGCTGTCTTTGCCTCTCACATCAAGGCAAATCAGAACGCTCCAGAGAGGACGTCGAGACTTCATCACACCAGAATCTCTCCTCCAGCAGCTTCTCCTCTCCGCTTTGAAATCTGTGGATCCCTCAAGAGTTTTTGGAATGGACTGGTTCAAAATAAATACGAGTTTTGTTTTCTCCTTTCTGCGTTGAAGTCTCCACTTTTCTGGACGTGTGCGGTCGGGGTTTAATAAAGACAGATAAGAAGAGAAGTGGAGGACGCTGCTGCAGTCACTTATCATGGGACGTCAAAGTTCATGTCTCTCAGTACCCCATCGTGACGCCTAAGGCTCAAAGAGTGTGAGACTGCATCTGTGTGTGTGTGTGTGTGTGTGTGTGTGTGTGTGTGTGTGTGTGTGTGTGTGTGTGTGTGTGTGTGTGTGTGTGTGTGTGTGTGTGTGGGTGTGTGTGTGTGTAAGGGCACCACTCTCTCTGTGGGGTTATGGCTGCTACTTGAACACATAGTTGATCAGGACCTGAAGGAGGATGAGGAAAACGATGATGACGTAGTCGCGCTGCTGGAGGAAGGAGCCGCCCTCCGCCCGGCCCACCGCGCGACTCCGCAGGACGCTGACGCTCCTGCAAACACACACACACACAAACACACACACACAGGATGTCAGAGGTGAAGAGGCAGGTGACATCATCGGCTCATAGTGCAGTCAAAGATACTGTGGTTGTTATTTTTGCCTTTATTGGATAGGACAGTGGAGGTTTGACAGGAAACAAGAGCGAGAATGAGGGAACACACAGAGTAAATGATCGTCTTGGTCGGGAGTCAAACCAGCGATCTCCTGCACAAGGGCCAGAGCCCATATGGGATGTGTTCTCTAACCACTCCCTAAAATCTGATTAACTCAGCAAGAGATCATACCATCTAACCACACTCTGTGTTTCCCCTGTGTTTTAGTTTTCACTTGTAATTCATGGTTTCACCTTTGAACCCCTCTAAACTTCAGTTTTAAAAATATTTGAGAACAGTTCGGTTTTTCTGTTTCTTCATGCTAATCTAAAACCATTTCATACAGCCTCCTTCTTACATGTTTTACTTTTACTCTTCAGATATTGTTTCATCTTGTCAAGATTTCTTCAGCACTTTCTTCACTTAATTCAGTATTGTTTCAACAATTTATTCAACTCATTCAGCTTCCAGCTTTCACCCTTATTTCCTTCAGGAAATGCATTCTCTAGTTTTCACTTGTAATTCATGGTTTCTCCTTTGAACCCCTCTAAACTTCTTCTCTGTTGGGAAATGACACCAAAACCAGAACCAACAGAGAGAGTGTTTGTTGAGAGACAAAATCGATAATTCACCAATTTTCTACTCCCCGTCATGCCAAGGAAGGGTTTGGAGAACTTTCAGAGTTATCAAAACGCTTTTGGAGTTCCAGGGGGGGTCCGACTGGCAACAGATTTTCATATAATGGCGGCAGATAGAGTTCACTTTTGAATCGTCCAAAACACACACTATGAAACATCCAAATACCTCCATACTGCTCGTCCTTACTGACCCAAGTGTCCTGAAGCCGCCACATAAAAAAGTTGTTCGGAAAATATTAATTTGATCTCTGTTTTTAGCCTTGATGTAGCAGTAGCTCCCATTGGCTCTGTTGATGCATGCACGAGATTTACTGAGAGATGTTTGTTTGTCGTTGTAAACCATTGGCTGGATGATGTAAACACGGAAGAACATCTTGCAGCAAATCTCGCGCAGAAAGTTCCCCGAACCCTTCCTTGGCATGACTGTGAGTAAGATGATTGGTGATGGTGAATTATTGATTTTGGGTGAAGTATCCCTTTAAGAAGATCTGTGAGAACCTGGGACAGAACCCACATGACCCAGAGACAGGAAAGGACGGGAGGTGTGTGGTCTCACCTGTTGATGTCCTCCTGCGTCTTCTTTATAGATTCAATGGCACTTTGAAGTTCACTGAGGTCGGCTCCTTTTTTCCTCAGACGACTGTTGTGTTTGCTTTTGTGTCCTGCGACAAAATGAGATGTAACACATGAAGTTAGTGACATTTACATCACAGCCAGTTCAGCAACATCGTTAAGGTAAAGACCTGCACTGCTGCACTGACTGTATGAGCACAGACATGTTGTACAACATCTCTGAGTAGATCTAACAGTGCAGTGTGAGGGGAGGCAGGAGGAAACATGCAGAGCTTTGTAAATGAAATATAAGACTTTAATACTCTCTAAAGCCTTTTTGGGGGAGAAGTGAATTCAGTGGCTCAGATACAGTACCAGCATAAAGCTGACATGTTAAAGCAAATCTTACTTTTCTCAAGGAAAAAAAACGTCTTCAGCTGAAAGTTTCTTTGTAAAGTTTAGATTCTAAAATTGGGTATGGGCTCAATTAAATATGATGTAGCAGCAAGTTCCTACTGTATCACCCCCACAGGAAACACAAGAAGAAATAACTAACACCATAACAGTGTGGAGTTTAAGTCTGGGTCTGGTATCTTCTTTTTTATATATATATATACACAGTATATATAATTATTTTTTATTCATATCATACACAAACATACACTCACACACTGAAATTAATAATATAATGCTGATAATAATAGTGATAAATGAAAAAAAAAAAACAGATAACTAATAATATTTCAGATTAAAAGCCTTAACATTCCCTTAAAGGGATAGTTCAGCTTTTTTTTTAGGAACAAATGGCCATTAAGAATAACATCTGCACTAGAAAGGTCTCTGCCCCCCCCCCCCCCCCCCCACTGAGAAACACCGGACTCAGGCAGTACACTGTTGTCAATGAGGGACGATTAATCAGCGTATTTTTGCTGCCTCTCAAAATAATACACCAGTTCAATAAACATTTACAATGCATCACTGTATCTGGAACTAACCAACTCGCTCAGTACAGACAGGCTCCGCGATGTGCTGTATCACTCCGCCTATCAGCTGTTTGGATCAGCGGAGTGATACAGCGTGTTGCGTAGCCTGTCTGTGTGGAGTACTGAGTGAGTTGGGTAGTTCCAGATAAACAATTGTACCTAATACAACCCCACTTCAAAAAAAGCTGAACTATCCCTTTAACAGCCCTTCTATGAAGTCTAGATAGAAGATAGATACAGATTTTTGTTTTGTGTTAAGCCATAAAAATGATTTTATTTCATATGTGATGTAGTATGTACTGTACTGTACTGACAGTGGACTTTTTGTGATGTGTCCCAGAAAATGCTGACTCATGACCAGCAGAGGTCTCCACTGATCCCAGATCATTGTTCATCCTTTCACAAATACATTCATATTCAACCTCCATCAAGCTGTCCACTTTTTTTAATAGCTTTTATAGCTTTTATAACTCACTTATTCGGTGTTTAGAGGATTTACACAACTAGATCCAGTTTGGACAGGACCATGATGCTGTCAACATGTAGCTAGGAGCTGCTCCATACTACACATCAGTGATCATTTAGGCTGATGTTGATATGAGCAGTGATGTTACTGTTAATGACTCACGTTCGCTGCCAGACGAGTCTTGACGGTCGGGTTCAGGTGACGAGCAGCCGCTCTCTGGGCTTTTGGGCTTGTCACTCTTGTGTTTCCTCTTTGGCACCGTTACCTGTTCACACACCCGTACACACACACAAACACACACAAACACGCAAAGATAGACAGGTTATAACACAGGCCACACACACAGAGCAGCTACATGCAGAGAAAATTACATAAGGACAAAAAAAAGAAAGAAAGAAAACAGAAAAGTGAATAGTTTAAATACAATCAACACCACAAACTGATGCTATGATGCAAGACTCCCTCCCACACACACATGCTAGTCGGCGCAGTAATGACAGCTGTGCAATGCATGCATATCAATAGGTTACATCCAACTTAAACACTAGATGACACACAGCCAACATCCAAAATAACCCCAACCTGCCGAGAGCCGGGACATTAAAATGATTCAAGAGGATTAAACTCTGACTGGATTACAGCTTTTTAATGTGATGCACTAAGACAGAGTTTGTTGATTCAATGTTGGCCGCATAAAAACATTTTGGATGACAAACATCATAAGGTCAAAACATTTAAACAGATGGAGGCCTGTTCCAAATGAGGGAATAATGCTTTTTAGAATTTGATTTATTCTAATATCAGATTTAAGGAAGCATTAAGCATGAAGGTGTGTTTGACTTGCTCTGGATGTTACTGTGTGTGTGGAGCAGCCAATCACAGGCCTGTCTGACGTGGAGACACTGTTTTACTTGATCTGACACATTCGACCTACAGACAGTGTCTGTGCTGTTTGTGCCCAGTAGAGACAAAGGTACCGATGGTGGCAGACAACTATCCACAGAATGAAACTTCACTGGCTCTGGCTCTAAGCAGGGGGTTACTTTAAAGGGATAGTTCAACATTTTAGCAAATTGGCCCATTGCCATAATCCCTATAGTCATAGCAGTAGGTTCGTTACCTTTAATTGTCAGTGCAAGCTATTTTTAGAACGGCGGAGCAGAGCTGGGAGCTGCTCAGAGCTATGCTACGGAGGCTAATGGGATTTCTTTGTTTCCCTCATCGAAATACACAATCCAACAACTCCGAAACACTCTCGTGGACAAATTGTGACCTGCACATTCATGACGCTATGAGATAATAACGGAACATTACTAGACAGAGTTGTTTTCGCATTGTGTAATTGATGAGTTTGATGAGGGAACCAAGAAATTCCATTAGCCTCCGTAGCGTAGCTCTGAGCAACTCGCGGCTCTGCTCCGCCGTTCTAAAAACAGCTTGCACCGACAATCAAAGCTAACGAACCTATTCCTAAAACTATAGGGATTTTAGCATTGGGCCAATTTGCCAAAATGTTGAACTATCCCTTTAAACACACACACATACACACACGCACAGACGCCAAACAAGCAGCCAGTGGTTTTACTGGCTGCACCAGAGCAGCCTGCAGCCTCTGAACAGAACGAGAAACTGTGATTCAATGTCACAGTTAGGAGCCGATTAGTGAACACAACATAGAAACAGACGCGATGAAGACGAGGACAGGTGGGAGGTGAGGAGGGCATGGTGGCTGCAGCCAGCCACTGGTGACGGGCGGAGCTGAGGAGGAACTTTTCTCTTTCCTTTCTCATTTCTTTTCCTCTTTCCTTTTTTTTTTTTTTACTGTGGTTGGGTTTCCTGAGGGAAATAATTAGATTCTGAGCTGCTGAAAACTTGACTGCGGTCTCCAGCTAGTTGTAACTCTGTCTGTGTTATTTGATGCTGGACTGGAAGAGGACAGAGAGTTTATTAGAACTGTTTTATCGCCTGCGTAGAAAGATGCTGAAACATTTTGCTGAAACTGTTTGTCACTATGAGCGACAGCATTTATATCGCACATAGTGTTAGATTTAGAGCAGACTGAGTTCAGCATCCAGTGGCTGAGGAGAGGCTCTAACCCTCACCGTGCTCTTAATCACTTACAATCTACCAACAGCTTCATAACCTCATTGTTACAGGTAGATATGGAACGACGTCTCCATCAGCTGCCAGTGTGGTAAGTGCGTTCCTTTGTGTTGCATTGTTATTTTCCTCCCATTAAAGGCAGGAGAAGGAAGGAAAAACCTCGCTGTTGACTTACAGTATGATGCAGTGTGACATGCCCTTCCCTCCCATACAGAGAGAGCAGCAGGTGTCAGAGCGACAAATGAAAAAAAAAAAAAAAAATAGACAAAAAAAAAACAGAGGTAGAGACACAAAAGGAGCAGAGGCGATGACGGCGGCGTCAGCACAGCCATGACGACACAAAGAGAAGAAGCGACAATGAAGACGGTGCAACGGGTGCTGCGGTGAAGGAGGCTGAGGCGGCGAGATGCTTTGTTTTTGGTTGTTTTTCGATCGGGACGACCTACCTGGCACTTGCAATTGTCCCTCCGCGGCCCCTGGTTACTCAGACTAATAAGACTGCCAGAACGTACCATAGGGGTGCGGTGTCGGACCTTGGTCTGGATACAGCCGTCTTTCTCAAACTGGATCAGGTCGTTGAGCGGATCCCAGGGCCTCGTGCTGGGGAGGGGGAGGGGGAGAGACACGAAGACAGAGATGAGGAGTCACAGAGAGAGAGGGAGAGGGAGAGGGAGAGGGAGAGGGAGAGGGAGAGGGAGAGAGAAAGAAAGAGAAAGAGGAAAAGATGGCAAATACATCAACCGCCCACCTGCATATCTTACCAGTAAAAACATTTTCTTTACAGTGCAGGGTAGAGGGCGTTCCTGTCATTTATACTCAATATAAACACAGTCTATTCATCTACACCCCCTCCATCTGGATGCTGCTATGTGTATTTTGTTTTTTTGTTTTCTTTTGTTTGTTTGTACATATTTTTTACACTTATTATTTCTATTGCTTGTCATTTGTCATGTATTTTATCATTCTGTGTTCTCTTTCTCTTTGTATCTGTTATGTAAAACGCTTTGTTCATCACTCCAGATGTTGTATAAATAAACTATATTATTATTATTATTATTATTATTATTATTATTATTATTATATTATTAATTCAATAAAGTATATTCTATTCTATTCTACTCATGAAGCAGGTTTGAAAACAACTGTGCAGTTACAAGGAGTGACCACTAGATGGCAGCCTGTTCTATTGGAGAAGTCCTGTTCTATTGATCAAGCGACTGGAAGATGTGAAAGTCCTAGAATAGAAGAAGATTTTTATGATATGTTCAGTGGATCGGACGTGGGTGGTCATACATTTCATTATGATCCAAATATGAAATCTTAAATGTGTCTTAATTCAAACCCAGCTTTATATATTTTTTAGCATTTTCATCAAATATTTACTTGCTACCTAATATTAAGATGAGAAAACTAACCAATAAATATTATTGGCTGATATTATCTTTAATTATATCAGCACTTTGTGTCCCAATGAACCACTGACAAGCCTCTTGTTAAAATGACTCACTGAGTACATCCTGGGTTTCTCTCTTTTAGTGGCTATTTTTAAAGAAAAGGTAGAATACAAGCAGGAAATATATTGCTCTCTAGTATATTAACTATCAGATATTGATTGTACCAGACTGATCAATTGAGTATCAGTCTGCCTGTTAGTACTTGTCCATACTGTAGAATTACTATAGTGAGGCCCTTCACATGTATTTATTAGTATTACACTGTAGAACTGAAGTATGGATTTATCCTCGAACGTAGTTTGATTTTCAGTGAGTCACAGCAGGAAGGTCGTAAGAGCTGCAGCAGCTTCACTGCAGTAGATGTGATCTGACAGGCAGCAGAGTCACTCACTCAGCATATCTGTAATGCCACTCTCCAGTGACAGAGTCCTGCTCAAACAGGGCGGGGATCCACTCTTCACATTTGGCTTTCCGCTCGCGGGCCGACTTCCTCTGAACCTCCTCCAGGATGAACTTCTCGTTGGTGGCCTCGGTCTGGTCCTTGTTGTTGATGGCCCGGGTCACGTGCTGCCACAGCCTGACGGACACAGAGGAGGACCAGTTCAGAATGTGAACGATGTAGGTGCAGACAGCGGTGAGGATGTAGAGTACGGTATGTACCTCTCTGCCTCGTACTCCCCCTGCTCCTCCGGGGGGACGGTGCAGCGGGTCAGTCGACTCTGTCTCAGGTCCTGTGTGGGGTTCCAGAAAGTGTCCACTGTCCCTGTCTTCTTGTCGTTGATGAAGATCTCGCTGTCCTGTGAGTGGAGTCAGAACCTCTCATTAAGGACACACTCTACCAAAAGTCTCCCACTGTTTCCTTTTCCACAAATAAAACTGTGTTTACACTGACAAGATGCATGTAGCTAGAGTATTAGAAGCAACACTGTTTTCATGACTAAGAGCTTTTATATTTGATGTAAGCTTGTCATCCTCATAGAACTGTATGACTTACAATTTTGTTTTGTTTTGTTTTGTTTTTCAAAATAAAGTTTTCATTCCAACACAAATCTCACAAGAAGCAACACAACAACTTAAAGGTACAGTATGTAAGAATGTGGCCAAAAACGGTTACTGCAGTCAAATTCAAAACACAGTGATCTCATTTTTCCTCCCAGCCGTAGCAGCAGCTCAGTGGAAGCAGACAGAGGCTGAAATGCCACTGACACCGCAGTGACTGGGAGAGAGCGCTAGGTGGCGCTACATGTAAACACGTAAATTCAAAACATAAACATGATTTGCAGTCTGCAAAAAAAGATTTTTAATGCGAATACTCTGGCTGTGCTATTGTTGTTGGTGAGTTCATCATGTTATATGAACATTATTCCTGAGTCTCTGTGACATATTAGGAGGATTTTACGGCCAGTTGCTTTAGATTTCTTACATACTGTACCTTTAATGAACCCATGAAAAACAACTCCTGCCCACAGGAGAGTTTTGTTCCTTCAATGACAAAGAAGCAGTCAGTCGATAGTGTGTCTCACCCAGTGTCCTTCTAGTGTAGCCAACACCTCCTTCCCCAGCTTGATCTTTCCAGAGATCTGGTTGACACTGTCGCTGCTGCCCAGGAACGGCTGGAGGAGAGAGAAGAGAGAGAGGAGGCGGCAGGGAGGAGGATGAGGAGGGGATGGAGGGAGGAAAAGCCAGGTACAGAGGAACAGAGGTGAAGAGGAGGAGAGGGAGGAAGGAAGGAAAGAGGAAGGAAAGTGAGGTAGGGTTTTTAAGGGGAGGGGAAGGAGAGATATCCGCACACATACAGTTTACATGCTGCTGTTACCGTGGAAATCCACCTGTGCTTCACTGTCTCTGCATTGTGTCCGTGTCTATGTCAAAATGTTGTTGTGCTCCAATTCTGCTGTTCTTTCCAACTATTTAAAATCATTTAACAAACAAAAGAATAAACGTTTTCTTACAGCTTCTGCCACCAACCTTCAAATAAAGACGATTCATTGATTGTTTCCATCACATCCACTCTACACTCACCACTCTGCTCTACAGCAGGAAGATGCAGGACTGACATGTCTAGCATCTTTTATGATCATGAAAAACATTGTTTATCAAAACTTGGAGCCAAACTCATCCTCATTAGGAGTAATACTGTAGGTTAAAGGGATAGTTCAACATTTTAGCCATTGCAATTGCCCATTGCCATAATCCCTATAGTTTTAGGAGTAGGTTCTTTACCTTTAATTGTCGATGCAAGCTATTTTTAGAACGACGGAGCAGAGCCATGAGCTGCTCAGAGCTACGCTATATGGAGGCTAATGGGATTTCTTGGTTTCCCTCATCAAACACATCAAATACGCAATCCAACAACTCCAAAACGCTCTGGTGGACAAGTTGTGACCTGCACATTCACCACGCTATGAGATAATAACGGAACGTTGCAAGATGTTTTGTTGTTGTTTTTGAGGCTGCCCCCGATGGTAACCTGCATAAGCGGTTTTGCATGAATTTACCTCTAAAACAACTCTGTCTCGTAACGTTCTGTTATTACCTCATAGTTTGGTGAATGTGCAGGTCATAACTTGTCCACCAGAGCGTTTTGGAGTTGTTGGATTGTGTATTTGATGAGTTTGATAAGGGAAACCAAGAAATTCCATTACCGTAGCGTAGCTCTGAGCAGCTCGTGGCTCTGCTCCGCCGTTCTAAAAATAGCTTGCACAGGCAATTAAAGGTAACGATCCTACTCCTAAAACTATAGGGATTATGGCAAAATGTTGAACTATCCCTTTAAATGGACATGTGTGTGTCTGTTTGTGCTCTCTGTACCTGCCGCTGGTTTATGACAAGATAACACAGCAGGTAAATAAAAGTATGGGGGGTGTATTTCAGGGAGGGCGAGGAGATGGAATAGTGGGGTTGGTGATGGCGTAGAGGAGCGAGACATTCAGACGTCATGTGAGAACCTGTGAGTTCCCCCCTCACTAACAGGTTTATCACTGTACACCTCTAAACGTCTACACGTCCTACTGTACTCTACCACGGCTGCAGGACTCTGTCTCATATCAGTGCACAGGAAAACACAGCCGTACCTTCAGTTTGAACTCCAGCTGAGCGCTGTAGCCCGTCTTCTCGCACGCAATGGTGATCTGGCCACCCAGCTCCAGGGTCATGGTGCCGTACAGGATCCCTATCAGATGAACAAGCGCCAGCAGAAATGTCAGTCAGCTCAGATAACTGAAGGACCCAGACACAAACTGAAACTTTAATGCCAGGACTGTTTCTTATTCTGTCTTTTTCCACAAAAGCAAACAGTGGACTGCACTGACACTTCAGGGCCTGTCACAGAATGAACCAGGTATGGATATCAATCCTGTTTTATTTCAGTGGAGACCTACAGTACTTGCAACCCCATGGTTCTCTCATGTTTTGTTAGTATGAATGTGCGCATATGTATGTGTGCAATTATGAATATGTTTACGATTATGTGGTCATATGGGTGCTATGTGAACATGTGCACGTATGTGTTCAGGTGCATGGGTATGTATGGGTGCATATCTACCTTTTGCATTATTTGTGAACATGGTCCTACTTAAATTTGTATACTTTTTTGTCTGTTTGCTGTATGCTTGTTGTATTTCAATATGTTGTTTGTTGAACGCATGATGCACTTTACTATGGGATTTCTGCAATAAATTCTTGCAATTATTAGCACTTTATTCGGCCACCTGCAATACAATTTAGCACTTTACTGTATAATCCATGTTCACAGTAGGATTTTAACATTGACCTAGTTAATCATGTGTCATCCCAAACTTATAGTCCATACAATCTCTTCTCATATTTTTTTAAAATGTTCATTAATATGCATTTCTTAAATAAATAAACTTGAAACTTTTTTTCCTTTACTTTTAGTTGTTGTTTCTTTTGTATCAATAAGGGCACTACATGGTTAGCATCTGAATTATTTTGTCACATCATATTGTAACCACACCTGTTTATATTCATTGCATTGATGCTGCCCATGTTTTGTACAAAAAAACAAGAATAAAGTATAGAAAAAAACTGTTTTATTCCACTCTATTTTGTGCTATAACACAAATGTTGCGTGATTGGTTTGACCTCTGGATCAGTTTAGTGTGGGTGTACAGTGTGCTCTCTGACCTTTACAGTGGGCGTAGGGCATGTTCATCACATAGTCCTCCCCTCGATTGAGAAAATTGAGCCGAGCCTCCCCGTCCAATATGGCCGACAGCGAGTTTCCTGAAATACAAGAACACAGAGCTAGAACAGCAGCGACCAAAGCTCATGTTTCTTTTACTAACTCTTCCTGAGGGTGAGATATTAATTGGATTTTTTGTTTGTACCGTAAAACTTGGACTTGGCCAGGATGCTGCCACTGAGGCAGAATCCATCCTTCCTGTTGCTCACGTAGAAGGCTGAGACCGGGGGATGATGGGATACCTGAGAACACAGAGTGAGCCAGTCAGCTTGAATTGTAATGAGGTAGACGTCTGAAACTCATCTTAAGGACTGACAGCAGACAAAGTAGCAACCAGCAGCCACAGATTCATCACATTATAAACAGCTGACAGCTGTGGCCCAATCAGATGGCTTGGTCTCTGTCGGTGTGGAGCTGCTGTTACCTGCTCTGCGATGTAGAAGGTTTTGCTGTTGGTCTTCTGGTGGAGCCACATGCAGCGAAACGTCTCCCCTATAATTGGATTGTAAGGCTTCTTCAACCCCTGAGGATTAAAAAGCAACAATGATACGATGCTAGACCGACATACTGAATACTCAAGAGTCTGTGTGACAGGAAGTAAGGTGTGTGTTATTTCTGCTCACCTTTGGCTTTTTGTAAAATCCAGAGATGTACCACTTCACCACCTTCTTCATGCGGTTATAGGCGTTCTCTTCGATTGCAGCTCTGACAAGAAAATAAACAGTCAAAGCTTAGACTGATGCTGCACTAGAACAAATACTATTCCTATGTAAACCCATAGTTACAACTTCGCTCCATCTATTACAGAATCCTCTTTATTATCTTCCCAGACATTTTAGTGTCCACAGAGCCTCTACATAGGTAGCAAATACATCATATACATGTCTTGGTTTATTCTGACAGTAAGACACAGTGAATGAATGTGACCATATGTTACATTGAGAAGAAAAAGAAGAAAAAAAAAAAAAAAAAAAAACTAAAGTAAACCTCACCATCAATTACCTGAAAAAAAAAATGAATGTGTTGTGATCTAATTTTTTTCTGTGTAGTTTTACATCTCCTTTCTCAGGCCTCTCCGGAGCTCTAGTAACAAGTTCTGGTAACAACAGGTCAGTGAACCAATCAGAAGAGAGGAGGCTCTTTTCTGATTGGCTGACTGTTGTCTTAGTGATCTACAAAAATCAAATAGATTATTTCAAGTAAACCAAATCCTGCAAAGTTGAAAGGTGGGTCCAGGTGGGTGGGGCTTGGAAAATGGCTGTGGATGGTGACTGCTTTGTTGTGACATCACAAAGTTACAGAAGTCCTGACCGCTGGTTTTAAGTTTGTGAATATAGACTGTGTGTATTTTTCTGTGGACTGAGGGTTTAATACTTTTACATCATTAATATAGAATCTAGAGCTGATTTATGATCATACAACACATGGCCACCTCGCTCGATACTATATGGGACCTTTAAAACAAAACCTGAGGCTGGACTTACTCTGACAGGAAGTCTGCATGGTAGTAGTAGTCGGAGAGTTTGTCCAGGAAGGATCTTGGCTCCAGGATGAAGGTGGGTAACACCACCTTGGATAGGTCCATGCCAGGTCGGACCTGCTTCAGCAAAGTCCAGATCAGAGATTTATTCTCTTCTGATACTGTCTCTGTCTGGGCAGCCTCACCCGCCTAAAGAAAGGAGAACACACAATGGTAGAGAGGTCATGGAAAAGACTGCAGACGCATTACAATTCACTCGCTCCTATTGGAACTCAGTTGCTGGCATATTCTATGCTGACTGCAGCAGGCTTTGAACCCGTTATGTACTCACTCCAGACCCCCCACCACCCCCCACCCGTCCCCTCCACCCACTGCCTTGGCCTCAGTAAGCGTTAAAATAATGAGCTGTCAAACTCAGATTTCATCAGTATGGAAATGCATATTAGCACTTTCACACTTGTTGTCGTACCACTGCAGTCCCTGGCAGGAGCCCACGCACACCAACCCACATGGTGATCAAAGCCTGACTGCGATACACTTTTCTTAATCGCCACAGCAGTGGAACGTGCTAATTTATTCTCATTAACAAGAAACTTTGTAAGAAATAAGCATTTTGCTAAAAATCTTATGAGACCGTGTCCTAATGCTGCAAACATGACTGAGCTATTTTGTAGATTAAAGCTTCTGTAAGACAGTAGACTTCATCTCCCACCTCTCCCAGTTCCTCATGGGACTGTTCCAGGTACGGGGTTTCCCGCAGATGTTCGTTAGGATCCAGGTCAATGTACGAGTCGTCCTGACGCTCTGACGTGTCGCTGTCGCTCTCCTCGCTCTTCTCCAGGCCTTCTGGGTCCGACTCCTCGTGGTCCTGCTCCCCCTCCCGGTCTGACTTATCTGAGTACAGGTCGGGGTCTTTCAGATGGTCGCTGTCATTGAACCTAGAGGGAGATACGTGAGGAAGAGGGTTGAGGAACGTTTCCTGGCGGAGACGACCGAGCTGTGATGTGAGTGCAGGCGCGATTTTACAACTCACTGGAAGCCGTGCATGTTGTGGGCTCGGAGGAGGCTGTAGAAGTTGATGGAGTGTTCTCCGCCGGTGGCCACCGTGCTCATGTCCTCCTTCCCCTCGCGGATCATGGTCCTCTTCAGCAGACTGGAGCACTTCAGGGCCAGCTCTAAGGCGTCCATCCAGCATCGACCTGAGAGAGAGATGGAAATTCATCATTAACCTGCGGAGTGGTTGACTGTTCCAGCACCATGGAGAGAGACAGGACGGATGTGGGAGAGACAGGGAGACGGGGGCTGGATGTTTCAGCACCATGGACAGAGACACAGAGCTGGGCTGGGGCTGGAACCTCTCACTTACCTCCATTAATGTGAGAGTGATTCACGGAAACAATCTTACAAAGCTTCGGTTGCCAAAACTCAAACATCCACTTCAAACAGAACTCAGGTCTCATTCATTTCTTTTCTTTTACATTATCTCTTCATTTTGCCTCAACTTCTCTCTTTTCACCCTCACATGATGAGAGACTGAACAATAATCCAAGTTTTTATATGAACAACCAGCTTGAGAGTCACTGGACTCAACAGAAATGGTCTTGAATTAGTTTTCTTACACATTACATTGAATATTTATTTTTTGTGAAACTTACTGAGGATTTTATTTACAATATACAGCTCTGGAAAAAATAAAGTGAGGAAGAAAGATTATAAATAAATAAAAAAAACACTGCTGCGATTAAAATTTGGGATTATTCCACCAATGTTGATTTCTAAACTCTTCCCAAATTTAAAAAGTAGTGTTGTGTTGTTTTAAAATGAATATGAACTTGTTTTCTTTGCATTATACAAGGTCTGAAAACAGAATGTTTTTGTTATTTTGACCTGTTCATTTTGACCTGCATTTTATGCAAATAAATGCTCTAAATGACAATATTTTTATTTCCAATTTGGGAGAGATTTTGTCAGTAGGTTATAGAATGAAACAAAAGTGTTCATTTTACTCAAACACATACCTATGAATAGTAAAACCAGAGGAACTGATCATTTTGAAGTGGTCTCTTAATTTTTTCCAGAGCTGTATATACACATATGTTATATAGATACAGTATTTACAGCCTGCACTAATATCAGCCCTCTGACACACATTTTAAAAAACTGCACAGATTTTAAAAAAGAAAAAAAAAAAGGATTAGGATTAGTGTCATCTTAACAAAATGCCACATGGCAGCAGTTAATGTAGGGCTGAGCTGATGATAATGTTGCTTTAGAAAATTGTTGCCAATGTGATGCCAACTAATGTCACACAATGAAAGCAAACTGTGAAGACTTAGAGAAGACAGATAGCTGGAGTGTGCTTGAGAGCCTGTTTCTTACCATCAGACTCAGAGGCAGCACGGAAGATGAGGTGGCTGCTGGGTAATGGCTGCGTGATGGAGCCCACTGCTTCTCCTTTAGGACCCTGTTTGGAACAAGAACCAGGGTTTCAGTGTTTTAAGGCTCAGAGGGGAGGATGACTTTCTTGATTGTTGGATTTTGATCTGTGTCTCTCCTTTTTTTTTATAGATGGTTTCCCCCTTAAGTGTTTTTTAATCCTTTGTATGTGCAAACAAAGGAAATCTGCACCCTTGAGTATGTGATTATGTGAATGAGCAAAGAGAGGAGACAGAGAAGTGTTTCCACAGTGAGGAGGACAGTGTGGAGAGAAGGAACTGTACTCGAACGCACAGACTGCTAATTGTGATTCAAGCTTTTTTCATATCACCCACAAAGGGACAAACACTCGAAATGCGAATTTGGTGATGAAAACCAAATCACAGTTGGAGTGGACGACAGAACAGAGCTGTAAACACAGGAACAAACAGGACAAACGTGCACTGCCAAATATGGAAATGTCTGGATCGGATGCATAATTGTCTTTGTCTTGTCCTAAATTAAACAAATAAGAGCTCTTAACTCCTTTCACGTCCATGTTTGTGGAACTATTTGTTCTAGCTGCGGGGAACAAAGGATTTGTCTCTAATGGAAAATCTTGATGATCTGTTTGCGTTCGTTTGGTTTCATTCATCACTGGAAAGCAACACAGGCTGCACTCATCTGCATAACAAACCATCAGCGTTATTATTATGCCTCCCCGGCTTCCCAATGATCCATTTACTGTGATTAATAACAGAAATAGACTGATTTGCTGTTTTAGTTAGATGAGAAGTTTGATGCCACTGTGGCTGTTTGTACAATATGACTGTACAAAGACATGACAGCATGCTTTTATAGGGGGTTGTGTGTGTGTGTGGCCAACAAACTATCCAACATATGAACAGATCTAACACTGTGGCTTTTGTTTGGATTAAAGAAATTTACACTGAGCTAAACTATTCAGTCCTTCCAGTCTAATGTGGAGAGCATAATTCATGTGCTTTCAACTTCCCTGTATTCAAACAAATGCTTGAAAACAACAGAACCCAGACTTTGACTTCAGGCAGTATTTCTTCATTCTTTCATAAGTCTATGTCCAAGAAAGTGCAGAGGGGCGTCTTTAAACTCAGAGTCCCTTATTGTTATTACATGGTTCTTACATGGCTACACTAAAGTACCAGCCAAAGGGGAAGAAAACCAGTTTTGAACCAGTATGAATTATTCTCTCATTTCCTTTCAAATGTAGGATTTTCTCCTTTTGAGTAATAGGATATATCATAACCTGGGCATAATTTAAAAACAGTAGTTAAACTGCTTTTCAATGTTACTCATAATAGTGTAAAAGATTTAACCCTTTACAAGCCTGTCATTTATTCATATTAGTATGTTTTACTCTGTTCAGAGGATAAAATGTCTCTTCTTTGCTGCAGTGATCTAGTGTATCTGCAGTTTCCATCTTTCACCATAAGTCAGACTGCTTGGTTTTTTCTTTTCATGTTTGTTAAAGTTTGTCATGAACAGTCTCATCCATACTAAAAATGTGTTGAAGACCATCAGTGAATCCTGTGTTTTGGAGGCTCAGTATGTCCTGACCTTGACAGCCCAGATGGACTGCTCCAGCGGGTGGAAGAGCTTGAAGCAGAAGCCGTCCTTCTTGGATGGCCTCTCGATCAGCTCGCAGGCGTTAAGCAGCACCGTTCCCACCCACTGGCCGTTCTTGTGGGTTTTGTAGATGAGCAGGACGCCCGGCTTCAGCACGCACCACAGCTTGGTCCAGCTCTTCAGAGTGCCACGGATCTAAGAGTTGAAAACACCAACACAGGGATGTCAGATGTGATAAGGCCTCACCTGACTGCATTACCCTCTGGTACAAAACATAAACACATCCACACTGTTTTTCTCTAACTCTAAAACGACTGCTTTGTTTCCTTATGTCACATGAAGTCAAGTCGTTCTGTCATTCCCAACACAGGTCATATGAACTGTGTGCTAGAAAAAGGGTCAGGAAGTTGCCAGGTTGAGCCACATGCCAGGTGCCTAGTTATATATTTATGAGTGGTCATGTAACCATTTCTTTTTCAAAGGAAATCCAGATGTCTTGCTTTGATTAGGCAAAGGTCATGTTGAAGCAATTAGCTGCCATGATTGGAATAATATTTATTCAATTCTTAAATATATTAAAGGGACAACGAGGAGTTTTGGAAAGCTACGTGTTTTCATACTACATTTACCATGAGCCTCCGCACGCACGGTGAAATTCTTGGACCGGTGCAAGACGGACACCTTGCCAAGAATGTTTTCATTCATCAAGAATGAAAGTCAGAGATTCGAAGACGATCAGATACCCTCGTAGCTACGACCATAAACTGCGATTCGGCAGCGTTATTCCCATGATCCGCCGGGCAGCGTCCACGAAACCGAAAGTAAGGAAACGCTGGTCGGCTCGTCCAGCATTTCCACCATTAATTAAAATAACAAAATAACGATAGAGACAAAACGATATATTGATCGAAAATGGAGCCATTAACAAGTGTGGGTAACGTAGATTCATCTACATTAATATAAGACTTTTTTATAACCAAATACAAACTCCTCGTTGTCCCTTTAAAGGGGAACTATGCATGATCGGTCACTTTTCTGCTGTTTTGCTAACCCTCCTCTCAGCCATGTACATTTGTTTTCAACGAAGCCGGCGAGAAAGTATGGAGCAGTGGGTGGATAAAGGGATGTTCCGATGTGTATACAGTATATGTGTAGTCTTATCTGTCATAAACAAGAGATTACGGGTTATGGGGCGCGTTTGTGTTGCGGTGCCACAGAGACGAGAGCTGGGACACCGGAGCATCGGAGAGATGCTACCAGCACTATTACTCTGAAGCTGTTTAATTAAGGTAAACATGTAGCATAGCTCCTCTTTAAATATAGGAATCTGTAATTTCCCAAACCTTTATGTTGACTGTTACACATGGCATGAAATCCAACTATTATTCGTACAGAGACCCCGAATACAGCAATAAACACTTGTTCTCACCTTCAGCCAGTCGGCCATGACGATGACAGAGGGATCAGTGATGGTGCTGAGCAGCTCCTTTGTCGCCCTCTTCTTTTCCTCCCTGTAGTTTTTCTTTTGCACCTGCAGTGACAACAGAGATGTGGACAAAGCTCAGAGAGCTTCAGTCTGCGTGACGGTGAATAATAATATGCCGCACTTTCTTTTCTCACTGAATTACATTTGGCTGCAAATAAGAGTGGAGTCACACTCCTCAGTGTCTCTGTTAAAATAACACCTGGGAGCTTTCAACTGCAGTGTGAAGTTTCTGCCTTGTCACGTATCCTGGCAGCTCTGTATTGTTACGATGTGAAGGAGGAACAGTAAACTCAGCCCAACTAGTGCGCAGGATTTTATTCACCATGACTGACGGAGTGAGATGACAGTCCTGACAGGCCTCGGTGATTAGACGACACACGTAACACTTTCCATTATTAGAATATTTTTAAGACTCATTTTGCCTGTGTGGAGAATTAGCCGTCCGGATATTGGAGACTTTAAGCTGATTTAATCTGTCTTACCTTGAGGGACTCCTTCTTGGTGAGCTTTCCTCCAGACGTGGACACATCCTTGTCGGAGCCATTGTACAGTTTAGTTTCAGACTGTCAGAGCACAAGAGAAAAGAAAGGGTTAATAGCAGAAAATTGACAAAAGATTATTTTCCCCTAAACTCTTGATCGTACTTTATTATATACACTGTTGCCCCCTAAAGATGGAATAAAATACTTTTTTAACCTCTTTTCATAAAATGATTGTGACAATGTGATTTATTCTTGACATATAAAGTGTTTATCTTCGTAAAAAGAGTGTTATTATTATTATGTTATAGAGAATTATTCAAATTTTATGGGCAACTGTGTATATACAGTGTAGACTTCATATGAGGATTTGTGTTTTTAAATGTCTGCAAGCTACGTAACAACCATCAGTTAAATGATCTACTGCGGTCTAAGCCTCAGAGTGCTTCTTATTAAAAATACATCTGTTAACACAAATGATACGATCAACACAGACTCCACTGAAATGAGGACACAATATTAGATGTTTACCGACACTAACATCAATGGAAAACATAATCTCAAAGTGATTTTTTTGTTTTCCCTCTGGAGTCCTTTTGTTTTGCAGCAGCTCAAACTCAGTTAGTGGAATGAAGCCTATAAATGGCGGTGCAGGTGCAACTCTGCCAGGTCCCTTTGCAAGCCAATTGGAGTAATTTAAAGAGCAGAGGCAGAAAGGGATGTGTGGCATTCCTAAAACAGGGCTACTTAAGGCCTTAAACCGCCCACAGACCGAGCTGGAGAGAGATCAGCGGTACATGAACAAGTCCCGAAGCTAAAGCCGTCCACGGGGACCGCGCTGATTTCTGTGAAGGCTCATGCACACGCAGCTACGGCTCAACTCCGCTTCTCCGCAGCTGTTCCAAGACGATAGAGTCCAAAGATAAAGATTCATCAAAGCTCCCAGAGAGAGCCTCTTTGAAGCAGGCCAACCTCCGTAATCAGCATCCTGTCATATGTTTTTATGCTTCAGAATCACAACAAAAAAAGCGAGAGGTGATCCCCGTCTGATGCAAACCTCTCTGCTGTGTCTCGCGCGCCCACGTCTGCTCGCTCTGACAAACCTGTTTGATGTGGACCTCGTCGGATAAAGCAGACGGGCCTCCTCCACACTCAGTTGGAAGAACAACAGAGTTTGAATTTTAGATAGTAAATGTTTGATGTGCACAGTGTGTATGATGTGCGACTCGTCTCGATGTAGGCTATCTGACGCCGGAGGCTAAAGCGCGAAGAGAAAAAGAATATGTGCGCTAATTCCCAAATTCTCTGGTCTCATTACAACACAAACACATCGAGTCATGCCCACCCCACCATCGCAGTGGAGCAATTCATCTTACCTTGCTCTTAGATATGGAATGTGAGTCCTCTTTCAAAGGCAGAGGCAGGAGGTCCTCCTTCCCTCTCTCAAAACCTGCAACAGAAAAACACACAAGCGTGAGGACGGACCAGTCCATCAGAATCTGATCTTGTTCCTGTTTTAGAACCTGGTCTAGTCAGGTATCGAGACTGGACTCAGGTTCTGTTCCCATCTTCAGGGTCCCTACGCAAGTATGGAAAGTATGGAAAAGTATGGAATTTGATTTTATACATTTCCAAGTCTGGAAAAGTATGGAAAATGGAAACTATTGTATGGAAATATATTTTTCTTAATCCTTATCTTGGTTTGGTCTCATCTGAAGTTATTTGGGTTAATTATTTTGTATGCGCTTTTGTACCTAGCTACAATCTCCTGGAAATTATTTGGTTGCATAATGGCATACCCATTCAGAATAATGAAAACAAATGATAAATTTCATGCTTTTTTTATATTATGCACGTCTATTTACTTAGAGTAAATATCACAACAGAGAAGTCTGGAAATTAGGGTCTGGAAAAAGTATGGAATTTGGAAATTACAAATGTGTAGGAACCCTGCCATGTTGTTCACACTAAACCGTTTCACTGTACACAACTCATGTGTCATGAGCTCTAGTACAAGGAAATGATCCAATTAGTCAACCAGCATGATATTTAATTATCAGCAATTCTGATAATTGACTAAAAGCTGGGATCAACAGGTGGCTGCCAGTAACGTACGCAGAGGTGGAGAACATAGTGTGTACAAAACATGGATGTACAGTTCAGTACATTTCAGTAAATGTACACCACGTTAAATGAAATCAAACAGACAGAAGCACTGATACAATACAATACAGAACGTGAATTATGGACATCGATATCTGATATCTGCTCAACAAATCATCTGATTTGGTTTGGAGATCACTTTGAGTGTTTTCATATGATATGTGCAGGGCCGTTGCTAGGAATTCTGGCCCCCCTGAAAGAATACTACAGTGGGCCCCTGCCACCTGACTTTTCCACTTTTATTCTTAGACTACGTATGTATTATCAAGTTTTATTAACTTTGTTTTGATGCTAATTTACTATGAGTATTAGTCAGGGTCTTACGCAGAATAATTCAGTCATACAAAGATTAGACTGGGGTTTTTTGTGGGCCCTACTGGGCGCTGGGCCCCTGGAATTATCATCACCTTTCTCCCCTTTACAACGGCCCTGGATATGTGAATCATTTTTCTATTTTTGGATTTATTCAGTAATTGAAAAATGAGCAATCATCAATTAGTGATGAAATGCAACCGCACTTTGCTCTATCAGCATCCTAATTGTTTCCTGTTGTTTTGTGATTCCTTCAGCTCTCACTGGCTCCATCAGTTAGTACATTAAGTGTCCGCAAGGAAATCAAGTGCGTTTGAAAATAGCCTCACATCCACATGAGTCTCCAACCGGAATCCCGTTACATAATGTCAGTCACGGGAGCGACTGGAGGCGAGCCAAAGAATCTGGCTGGCAACAAGGTGGCACCTGCTGCAAGTCAGCTAATCTGAACTGAGCTCTGAACGTAGAGAACATGGCTTCATGTTTTAATCCACCGTTTGGCCGGGACCGGGTGGATGATGTGGGCAGCAGACGAGAAACTGATAAACCTCCGATAAGCCTCCACCTTAGCGTTTCCCATCTTGTGTCTATTAATTACTCCAGATTCCCCCACTGTGATCCTGACACTGGTGGTCTCAAGGTGACAAAGGGCCTGTAAATATTTTATAGCTTCCGTTTCATATCCACAGGCTGAGAGTGAAGGAGCCGCTGCTGCTGAGTTTCATTAACTAATCATATTCGTCATTTGGATGAGTCACATTTAATTTGAGCAACAAACTGCTATAATAACAAATGTGTGTATGGTTGCAAGAAGAAGAGGTATTCATTTCGGGTGTTAAAGGTCCAGTTTGTAATAATTGGCTAGGTTTATTGGCAAAATCTTAATATACTACCCATGAATATATTAGTATAAGTGTATAATCAATCACTATAAAATAAAATTAGTTTGGTTTTCGTAGCCTTATAATTATTCTTTTATATATTGTGGCAAGCCAGGAGAAGCCACAGGCCCAACCCGACCGGGAAACCCCAGGCTCCGGTTAGGGGAGGTAGCAGGGGGTGTGTTCTACCCAGTGGAGGTGGTGCAGCCACTGGGAATCTGGCACTGGACACACCTGCAGCCCATCAGGTAATCAGGGGAGAAGATTTACTCCCTGCTCTCCCACTCAATCTGGCTGCTCTTCGACCAGGAGGAACGACAGGCAACAGACGTCAGAAAGCCAGGAGCCAGAGACGTGGGACTGTTTGAGTAGCCCTTGGACCCCGTGGCAAGTAACCCATGCCTCACCTCTCTCCCTCTCTCTGCCCTATCCAGGAGCCTGTTTCGTTGGAGACCCAGGACTGAAACCTGAGGACAAACGCCCCAGCCGGGAAGAAACCTTAGTTTACCTTTAACCCTGTGCCCCTCTCCCTCCCTTTAACTTGTCTATTAAAGACTTTTTGATTTTGCCTCATCTGTCTTGGAGTCTATTTTATGTGAATCTGGTTGCATTCTCCCCTGGGTTGCCACAATATACATATATATATATTGCTTTAGAGAGCGTCGCCATCTTGTGCCGCCATGTTTGTAGGAAAGAATGAGTAGGAAACAGCAGACATATTGTAATATGAACGCTAGATATCAGCCGCCACCCCTCGTTTTACACACTGGCCCTTTAAATGTGTGTTTTAATGTTGTCCTAAATGTTTATAGAGAAACCAGTTTTAAACTCTTTGTAATAACAACCTGATGTTTAGAGGATTGAAGGACTAAATGTTTTCATCACATCCACTTTTAATTAAACCGCCTCATTTGCCCTGGTTCTTCAATTTCCTGTGACGCCCATCAACAAACTAGCCAGCTTGCTGGAGGTGCATTCAGTGTGCCACACAGAGAGAGTAATAATAAACTCCCACCTTAAAGGCACCTAGTGAAGTGAAGACAGTGCCAATGTGAGTGTTTCACACTGCAGGTGGATGTTCGCTGTAACTAGATAATTAACACAAATGGGGGAAACAGTGGAACTAAATAAAAACCTCCTGGGAATGAAACAAACTGCTGCAGCAGCAGGTCAACGGTCCTGTTGTAAAAGTGCTACTTGAGCACGAAGCAGCTGCATTCGTGTTCAAGAACACTTCATCCATCACATCACAGAGGCATCAGGACCGTTTCTGTACCAAACATCTTCTCATTTAGCTGATTAACATCGAAGCTGCTGCACTTTGTTTGTTTAAATGACTTAAAGCTGCAATTATGGTAAGTAACCGCAAAGATATACATCAAGAAATGAAGGCAGACGATTGTCTGTGCTTCCTCAGTAATGGTATACTGGACGTCCCACCAGACCATCTGTGTCCACTTGACGGACATCTCCATGCCAACTTCAGCTGGAAAACAACTCAAGGGCAATCCAACCACTCAAGAGGCTACGTAGCTGATCGTCCTATTCCCTTCATTTATGCATTTAAACAGAGAAAAGTGGACAATCATGGAATAATTGCATTAATAAAATGTAATGAAATTAGAAAGTTGCTCTGAAAACTAGTTTTAACACAATGAAAGCTACAATAACACAGCTTTCATAGGTCAGACTGCACCCGGCAGCCTCTGTCTCATGATAACACTATAATAAACATCAGTCTCCACAGAGTCAACAGTCCAGTGCTAATCCGCATACTTGATATCCACCCAATCTGCAATCAGGCGGTCAGACTAAGTGAATGTTGTCCACTGAGAGCCCCATATCAACACCAGGATGCCACTTCTCCACGTCCATACGCCTCAGACCTGAGGCAGCCTGTTAAATGATTACAGCTAGAGCTACGTGACATGAGGGACAATGATGATAGTTTGTTTTTCAAAAGAAAGAATCACTGTAGTGTGTGTTTGTGTGTTGGTGTGTTTTGAATAAGAAAGTAGTGTGCTGTGTGTGGATGTTTTTGTTTTTTTAAGCATCAAACGATACAAAAAATCAGCTTCTGAAATAATCCACCTGGCAGCTTTAATCCTCATTATGAATTTGGTAAATATCTTTATTATGTTAAATGTTCAGGACAAACACTGGGCTTTCTAATGTGCGCTACATCGAGGTCTTAAGAAAAGAATGTGATAAACGTTTCCACTGCTAAGGACAACTCAGTGAGTGTGTGAAGCCACCTGCAGTTTGACTGGTGTGTGTGTGTGTGTGTATGAACATCCTGTGATTTTTCAGAGAAGGTGCAATTCGTTTCTGAGCTGTCACGGACCAGTTTGGCTGAACAGACTGAGCCCCTGAATGTGGCGAGGACTGCTTTTCTAAGAATCTGTATTTTTAGACCATTCATCAAAGCAGTGTTACACTGCAAAATAACAGGAAGTGCTCCTTTGTGTTATAATTCACTGAAAACTGACAGTAGAGCTGCAATGGTTTATTTATTAACAGAAAACTTGCATTACAGTAACTATTTAGATGAATTCTCATTATTTATCATTCAGTGGCTCCAGGTTTCAGATGTGTGTGACTCTTGACTTCCTTTCCTCCTTGCCGCCATAAAACTCTTCAATGTGCAATAGCTCAGTCTTATGTGCAACACTCCTGCACTTTACTTGTTCTTTTAAAATAGAACTTGTTTTAAATAATAATTAACTAGTTTTAGTCTTTTACCTCTGATGTATTTATCTATATTTATTTATATATGTATTTTTGCATTTCTACTTGTAGGTTTATTAGTTTATTGGGTGTTAGCTTAATTTTATATTTAGGTCTGCAATTCTTAGATTTTTTTATTGGTGAATGCTGCTGCTGTAACAACCATAATTTCCTGTGAAGGATTATTAAAGTATCTATCTATCTATCTATCTATCTATCTATCTATCTATCTATCTATCTATCTATCTATCTATCTATCTATCTATCTATCTATCTATCTATCTATCTAGTACATTTGATGATGCTGATCAGTTGTGTTTGTGATGGAGAGCTTTTCCTTTTAATAGGAAGGCTTCAAGGAATCACTTAGAGGTGCAAACATCAGCTGGCAAAGATGTTCCTGTTTTCCGGTTCCCTGTCACAAAGATAATGGAGAAAGAGCTGACAAGAACAGAGGTCAGAGTCCCGTCTCCCTCACACGCACTTCAAAGATTATTATGAAGGATGGAGAGAGGCATCACTTTGATTGTATTATTTTATTTTGTTACATACAATGCTGACATGTCTCTGTGACACTGAGCCTCGGTTGCTTGGCAACTTAAGAATTACTGACCTTTAATTCCAACATTTTACCTTTCTGACGTCTACCTCGCCCTCCTGCCCAGTGGGCTGCTGGGAAAACACAATGGTCGAGCATCCAAAACGGAGTTGGAGCTCTGCCTGGCCCTGTTTGGAGCCAAAGCCCTGCTGCAGCCTCCAGGGCTCAAAACATCAAGTTACAAAAGCTGCAGTTTCTCTTATGACCACTAGAGTGTGGCTCAACATTAGGCTTTACATCATCCATAATTGAGGCCATCACCTCTATAAGTGACAGGTGGAACAGCAGGGAGGAGGAGCCGCTCACTCCGAGTGAAAAACTACTCTTCAGAAATATATGGGTGATGTCACAGAGGCTACATCAACCTGTACATTCTGTGATGTCTGTTTTCACAATGAACTATTTATTAGGATCCAGTCAATTATTTAACCATTCAGAGTATCAGTCTAATTTGTATGGGCTACAATTGCACAAAAAGTAAAAGTGACTAACCCTAAACTGCACTTGAGATTTCACTGGATTAAAGCTACAATAATGAACATACAGTATATGCATCTGTTTGGTCTTTATTTATTTTTGAGATTTAATTCCTCAACATTCAATGTGCAGCCTAGCGACACCTAGTCCTTCCTGCGTGTGTAAGGTTGAAGTAGTAAGAGACTCACGCCCCACTGCAGACTGACTGGGGATATTTTTCCTGTAAAAAAAAAGAAAAAAAAGAAACGGCGCTGCAGTGATCTCACTCTGCATCAAACATCATGGAGAGAGGAGAACGGATCAGAGCTGTGTGCTGCTACCACGATGAATGTCTCTCTACGGCAACGCTTCACCTCACCAGACAAATTACACCAATATGCGTCAGACAACGTGCACAATAGTTCAGAAGATGATAAAGGGGAATGAACTGCTGGGTATCTGACTGTAAACAACACTGTGTATGAGTGTGGTTCATTTATATACTGTATCTCTATATGTGAAGGAGATGGTTCATCCAAATGCACTGAATGCTCCATCTACAGCTGCCTGCCTTTAAGCTGTGCTGAAAAGCAAGAACAGGTATTACTAATGCTGCTGTACTTTAAGGGAAGTGTGGTGGTTACCATAGCAACAAGTGACCTGACAACAACAAATAGAGGTAAAAGCTGGCAGCCCACTTACTCTTCAGAATAATCCATTTTAGGGAGCAAATTGCCTGTGGGAAACGTGCCACGGCACAATGTCTGTACTAGTTTGGCTCCGGATTCACAACAGCCGAGAGATGGCTGGCCCAGTTAAGGCAGAAGAGACACGAGTGGGAACATTTCACTGGCACTGAATTTTTCACTTGATTTTTGATGTCTTCCCAATTAGTAGCCACACTCTGAATCCCTTAATTCACACAGTAGGAGTGGAAGTCTGCCAAGTACAAAGTACAGACATCTGTTGATACAGGAATCAGTTCAGTCAACACAGAAAGTTAACACAGATCAACTATCACACTTCTTGTGCAAACTCCTTCCCATGCAAGTCTGCGGAAATGGACACTAGTAAAACTATTATTTCAAATACTTAAGTGTCATATTGTACCACGGTAGGTATCTGTATAATCTATATATAAATTAGGCCTGGGTTCAATATTAAAGGGATAGTTGAACAGTTTGGCAAATTGGCCCATTGCCATAATCCCTATAGTCATAGCAGTAGCAGTAGCAGTAATTGTCGGTGCAAGCTATTTCTAGAACGGCGGTGCAGAACCGTGAGCTGCTCAGAGCTACGCTACGGAGGCTAATGGTATTTCTTGGTTTCCCTCATTAAACTCATCAAATCAAGAAATTCCATTAGCCGCCGTAGCGTAGCTCTGAGCAGCTCATGGCTTGGCCCCGCCGTTCTAAAAATAGCTTGCACCGACAATTAAAGGTAACTAACCTACTCCTAAGACTATAGGGATTATGGCAATGGCCAATTTGCCAAAATGTTGAACTATCCCTTTAAAACAGTATCCTCAGTTCACAGAAAAATGCCGACTGACTCTATTCAGAAACTGACAACTTTGTGATGTCACAACAAAGCACTTACCCCTTACCACTTCACAAGCCCCGCCCACCCGAACCCACAATCCAACCTTCTAGGATTTAGTTTCAGAGCCTCCTCTCTCCTGATTGGCTCACTGAGCTGTCGTTATTAAAGCTCCAGAGAGAGATCTGAGAGAGAAGATAAAACGATGAAAGTACACTTCGATGGCTTTTGGCTCTTAAAACTACTAGTATATCTTATGGATCAATGCCTCAAATAAAACAGAGGAGCAGTGCACACACTGCACAGTTAAGACCTCTGAATATCCTTGAAGGTCTTTAATATCCAGCCCACAGCCCACCTCTGTCCTTTGCTACAGTTGTGCACCACTTCCTCTTGGTAATCAAAAGCTCATCTCATCTCATCTTCATGGTCAGAGATTCCACCCAGTGTTCCAACATGCAGTTTGCCAAGTCATGCTGACCTCAGAACGAACTGTGAATCCAGCTAATTACCGACCACTAGGGTACGGCTTTTTTCCACTCTCCTATAAGGGTCCCGTTTCAAACTCCAAGTGGATTTCCCTTGCCGCTACTCCCTGGCTACAGGAAACAACAGTAAACAAAACAGCTGAGAGTGCACACGCCACATAAAAGGGCGTATTCTCTCACTTAATGTTAAAATATTAAGCAGTAATTCCACTGATGAATAATGCATTGTCTGAGTGTATTTGTGGGAGTAGGCTTTTAACAGATCACAAAAATTAGAGTTTCACTCAGCAGCACAACGTGTCCTTGCCCTTCACCATTTTAATCTGCAGGTCTCCTATCACAGCCTTCAAACCGGTTTCTTCTGCAGCCTATCTGAGTGTTTCAGGAACAAAAAACACACTAACTGAGATCAACTGGTCCCAATCCACATTAAAAAAAAGAAAAAGCTTGTACTTTATTCTGTCTGCACACCGGCGGCTTGACGACACAAAAGCACATTATCTCTAGGAGGGGATGATATTTCAAGCAGGATGTGTCTGGATGAGAGTGGGGGCATTAGCCTGCTTGTATTACCATGGCTGTTATATATTTATAGTTCACCTGGGGTTCGTGTGCACTGCCGGGACCTGGCATCTCCCTCAGTCCTTGGTGAAGGCTGCAGACAATGATCTATTGACCTGTCGTCTCATATTTTAGAGTGAAGTTTAGATTGATGAAGCTGCAGTGCTTTGTTAATAAAAATTCTCCCAGAGAGAAAAAAAGAAAAGAAATGAAGTCACACTAAATACATTTTTGGCCAAAGTACTTTAAGTGAAATGTATATTATACACTGAGAAGGAGTGGAGTAGCAGTATATTTCCCATTCTAATATGGAATAATCAAATACTTGGTAAAGATAAGACATACAGTGGCATGCAAAAGTTTGGGCACCCCTGGTCTAAATTACAGTTCAGCAAGTGGAAGATAGAAAGAAAGTTACAGATGACACATTCCCTTTACATTTTAAACAACTTTAAAGCCCCAGTATGTAACTTATTTGGCTTTTTATCAGCAAAAATCAAATATGTCTTTCATAAATACATATTTCACTGAAGTCGAATCACACCCGCATACAAATGAAAGCTTTCTGGTACCTTAGAATGAACTTGTTACAAGTCGTTACAAATACATAAGTGGGCGACGCACCGAACCAAGGCGGCCATGTTGCATCGCCATTTTTTACGTTCAGTGGCAGCGTGACCGTAGGTAACCATAGAAACTCACCGGAGCTGTCGGCTTGGGGAGAAAGTTTTCCAGGTAGCGCCTGTTAAAACTGTCACCACTGTGTAGTGTGAGGAAGGACGGAGGCACTGATGTTGCATTCAGGTGCAGTCAGGCAGACGGCTGTCGGCAAACCAACCGGATGTCATTTTACTCCACCAGAGAAAGAAACAATACGACATCACCATGACAACATATTGTCAGGCCTGTATTGTTTTGCCTCGTGCTGGCGGACCACTTGTTTACATAGACGCTTGTTTATCCTGTTACATGCAGCGTCTGTTGTCTGTCTGACGTCTGCCTGATTTCACGTGAATGCAACATCAAGAATACGTTCCGATATGCAACCGCACCGCTAGATGGGGGTAATTCCTACACATTATACCTTTTAATAATTTAAATATATATATTTTTAATTTTCATCTTTTACATTTTCAAAATGACAGAAAAGGAAAAGGACCTTCAGCAAAGGTTTGGGCCTTCTGCATAGTTCGTAGCTAGTAGCCCCCCCTTTGGAAACTATCACAGTGTGTAAATAGTAAATATCTTGATACATTGGTCAAAGTTATCTGAGAGCTCAAGTCTCCTGGGTTTCCCATTCTTTTGCAGGCTGCTGCTTTGTTTCCCCTTTTTCACTCTAAAACTGTAGAAAACTAAAATAATAAACTGATATTGCTTAAAATATTGCAAAAGAGTGTTTCATGTTTAACTTGACTGTTCACATTAACAGAGGTTTTGACCAGGGGTGCTCAAACTTTTGCATGCCACTGTATATTATCTGTTGGTAGACTAATATAGTGTGTTTTGTAAAGAAAAGGATGTTGAGAGACTCACTGAAGCAGACACCGGTGATTAAAACGTTACAGACGTACGCAGATTGATGGCCAGCACCAGTCAGGATAGGAAATTAAATGCCTGAGGACAATTAGCCGACCGGTAAGAATGTGCACAATGTGGAGCTTCTGACATCACTCACATTAGCAGCATACCAACCAAAACTGAGTCATCAACCATCCGTGAGCTGTTTTCTAAGAGAAACAGCCTCAAGGAGAAAAAAAAACCCCTGAATGTAACAGCTACGCAGGAGCAAACACCACCATGTGGAGAAGGCTCTTCTGTAGGTGTGGATGAAAAAAGAAAAGGGACAGAGGTTCAGAAAGATACGAAACAAATGCAACCCGTTTCCCACAGTTTGTCTCACAGCGGACGCCTGTAGCACGGAGTCTCAAATAAGAATGAATGGCACTGAGGCTGGGAGCTGACGGAGAGACAAACACCGTGACTCAGACGACATCTAGCAGCTCCAGCTATTTGCGTAGCTGGAGGCAGTGTTGTTTCAGAGGGGAAGGAAGAGGGCTTGTGGCCAAAAGGTCACTCGCCCCAAATCCCCAGAGGTGCAAAGGTCTGAGGAGGAAAAAAAAACAAAACAAAAAAAAACATGACAAACAACTGCTGTTGCCCTTGAGCAAAGCGGTGTCGTGACGGAGCTGCGCGGTGGTAAACAGCAGAAGACTTTAAAGCAGATATCAGCTTCACGGCCGTTTCGGCTAATGCTGCGTTCAAGGCAGGCTTTTGAAACCGTAAGTTACAGCTTCAAGTCACAACTACGACTTGGTAGCGTTCCAGGTAACCCGTAGCTCGTGTTTTTACCATCCTGTTGTCTGTGAAAGTTCCCTATAACGGCCACTCGTAACTTCCGACCCGTGAACTCGTACCAGATCGAACTGGTATGACTTCACAGGAAGGAAAAACACAAAGTACGAGTTTCTTTGAACGCACCATGAGTTAGCAGCCCCCGCCCTTGTCAGGCATCAATTGGTCCTCGTGCTACGTCACCACATTCACGCGCATCCCTTGGCTGCACACACAGCCCTTCATGCCGTTCTCTCTCCTCATTGGATAACACTTGTATCCCACAAGGAAAATTTTCTCCTCGGGTTACAGCAGAGCAGAGTGACGGAGAGACTCGTGTTTAGGCTGAAACACTTCATGTAAGTGATTGCTGACGGAAAATAGGACTATTTAGGACTTATATTAACAAAAACATTCCACTGATATCTGCTTTAAGTTTGCACCGGGTCGGATGAGTTTCAATTACCGCACCAAAGTGTGGCCGTGCTGAAAAAACAGAATTAGTGCCCGGTCAGCCTTCCCTGGATTAATAACAGTCATCTGCAAAGGTGGAACAGAACATCCTCTCTCTGCCAGCTGTCTGCCTGCAGGTCCGTGTCCTGTGTCCTCTTCAGCAGGACAAACAAAGAGACAGAGACTTTACAAATGAACACTAAACTGATTTAATCCTAAGTGTTTTGTGGGATTCGGTGTCCTTCTAAAAAAAATAAGGATTATCAATGCACTCTCAGAGAGGAAGTGGAACAGCAAACCACCTGCGTTTTTACAAAGACCTAATGGCACTCTGATTGGCCCTGATGCTGAGAATATCACGACAACCTTGTACAGTATGACGTCAAGATTCACAATAAAGAAAACCACGAGGAGACATGCTGCCCCTGTCCCACGCCTTCAACATCATCAATGAAGATAACCCCCGCTGTTCTGACAAGATGCCTAATCCTGACTCAACATCCTCAGTCTGCAACACACTAACAAGCCAAAGTCACTACCTTCTGCAAAAAAGGCTTGTCCACTTTCTGTTGCTAAGGCTTGATAAATGCTGCTGTGATATAAAGTTCTAGGTGTAATTAAATTGAATATTACACCAGTGCATGGGGGAAACTTAGTCCAGATCCCTGTTGCAACAGTTTTCCATTTGGTTCTTCCAACCATATTTCTCAATAGACAGGAGAGAGTACTTGCAACATCCCACAGCTTTCACCAAGAGAAAATGTAAAACAGGTTCAGCTGCAATGATTCTGTTTTGGTTTATGAAGGTCTACTCCAGCATCGACAGGACTGACGCCAGCTTCCTCTATGTTGGACAAGAACTGTTTATGCAAACAATGTTCTGTTGTCTGGAGCACAAATATGTACACCCACTGTTTGCCACTGCTGTTGTCATGTGTTGCACACTCAAAACACAAACCAGTGTGCACAGTGCACCTGCACCTTTCTGACACATAAGCACAAATACTGTATGGAGAACCTCAGTGCTTCACCGCGTTGGCTGCATGTCATCCCCTCGCTCTCTCTGCCTAAAATCTCCCATCACAAAGACTAACTTAAAAAAATGCCAGAGGAACATTGTCATGGATGAAGCTGCTTCTTGTTTTCCTTAAACTCTCTCAATCCCAGGTCTCAAGTCACAGGTATAAATCCTACTATACTTGAAATGTTTGCTAACCTTTGGCCATTAAAATGTATTTTTGATTTAACCAGAAGTATATTCCTCATAAAATCACGGAGGGATATATATGTACTGAGCATTTCCTTATGCAACATCATCATATTTACATTTACTACATTCTCACCAAAGCACATCTGTGAATATTCTGATACATTTCCTTCCATAGTAACCCTTTGAAATATGCTTTTTTAAATTGTTTTTAATATTTCAAATTTGGCAAATCCAACTCGCAGTCTTCCTCTTCACAGCCTTTAAGGGTCACTGCTTCACTTCTTCATCTGTTATCTCCTCCCACTCTGAGTATGTACAGTAGAAGGTAAAAGAGGCAACAGGAAAGCGTGAGGCATGTCTGATACAATCACCTCGTCTCCTCTGATGACAGATTTCCTCCCTGGCCCTCGGGACGTTAGGAACAACTATAAACACTTCCGCCTTTAGAAGGGCGAAGTTGCAATGTCACTTAACAAGTTCATTTTGAGAACACCTCTGACATTATAAACTCGACGTAGCCTCCCGACTGTGTCCGCTGAAGCACAGATCTCTAAGTTCTCTTTGCAGCCTGTTTGATGCCAATATGAGAATTTTGCCTTTACATGAATAGTCTTGAGCAGTGGACTGAGTGAGTTGGTTGGTTCCAGATAAACATCTCTTTTCCGACCAGTTGATGGACTAAAACAAATATGTATATAACATACACTTTAACGAGTGTATTATTTTGAGACGGGACTTCTTTAGTCCTGTAACAGCGCGTTTTATTGTCAGTAACGCTAACGGCGTTATAACGGGGGAAACAGTAACGGTAATACTAAGTAAGTACACACTATTAAGCATTAGTTAAGCATTAAATACTTTTTAATTCATCATTTATTACACATGAATACTCATTAGTATATAGTTTATAAACACAGTTAAAATGTTTTACTCATTATTGATAAGCACTAACTGTTTATAAACTACATACTAATGAGTATTCATGTGTTATAAATGAATTATTCAGTATTTATTAATGCTTAACTAATGCTTAATAGTGTGTATTTATTAAAAAGTGTTATCACAGTAACTTTTTTGTGCCAATAATAACACCCTTATTCCCATCACTGGTCCTGAGTAAATGTCAACACAGGTGAATCTTATTCAAACCCAGTCACAATCCCCTATGAAAGCCAAGACCGAGCACTGACCCCAAATCAGACTTCTACTGATCACAGCATCTCACTTCATTTCCATTTTTCAAAGAAGAACAGTCAGTCTATCAGAGGAAAACTCTACAACAGTTAACCTGAGACACTACAACAACACAAGTAGCTGTCAGTCACAGGGTGAAACTACAGGGTATTATACACTAACAGGCCAGCCAACACTTCCCCCGGTGTGGAGCTCCATCTCATCGCTCCACACCGTCGTGCACCAACCTGGCAGCGAGATGGGCGACAGCTCGTTATAGCCCCCGAAGGAGGCGTTGCGGATGAGTTTGCGTCCGTCCGGATGCGGAGGTCGAAGCGATGCTGTCCCGCCGCACGTGGAGAAACGGCGACGACTCAGCAGGCCCTCCTCCTTCATCATGGGGTCGGCCGGCGGTAGCTCCCACGCCGGGGAGGTGGTGGGGGGGCAGGAGGTGGGGGGCGTAGGGGTGTGTGGGGGGGGAAAGGAAACTCAAGGGTAGAGGGTCGAGGAGGGTCGGGAAACAGTCCGATCTGTCCCTGTCGGCTAGTGTAGAGACCACCACACACACACACACACACACACACAGAGTAGCTCAGACACCAGGCAGTGAACCGGTGCAGTATGCTGCCTGCCTCTTCAGCCAACTGCTCCCTTCCTCCCACACACACACCGTCTCCCTCTCTGCTCTGCTCTAGAGCGTGTGTGAAAGGCAGCAGCCTGTAAGTACTTAATAACGAATAAGCCGAGCCCCTCCCACTCCCTCTCCTCTGGATGGGGAGGAGAGCTGCATCTTAGCTGGAAAAATAACTCTTGTGTTCCACATCTCATCTCTCTCATCAGCTCAATCTCTCGCTACATTCTGCATTCATTACTCCTGATACAAAAAGGCACATTTCACTGCTTTTTCAACCTTTTTTCATTAGATTTGTCACAGGGATGGCAGGTCTATGACACAGAGAACACCTGTTATATCACTCCAAATGAATCAGCATTCACTTTGTTGACATCAGTGTATGGACACAAATGCAGGGAAGGTTTGGTGGAGATATAGTAAGTGTCTTCTTCCTCTGTCACAACAGCTATGGAACATTAAAAATAAAGAAAAAACACTTGTTGACATATTGTCGGGACTCAACACATCCACAGCACCTGTCACAGTAGGCAAACTGATTGTGTAAGCCACAAATAAAAGCGGAGTAAATGCAACAAGCAGAAGCATTAGCTTGGACTGCTGTTGACAATCTTACCCCCTTCCACCAAGTCGTATATAACCAGGCCAGGTAACGGTTTAATCCAGTTACCCACCACTGTGATCTCTTTTAGCGGCTGACTATTTATTTTTGCTGAGTGTTGCCACAACAGAGGAAGAGCTGGTTTGTATGAATACATGGTGACTGACTACTCTAGCTCTGGTTTAATGGGGATATTTGTAAGTTTTCTCTGCTTAGTGAACATTGTTTCCTATTAAGAGTGAGTTTTGGTGATGCCACTTCTGACAAGACCTTCTGTTTTCTTTATAATAACGGAGCTTATAACATGTCCTCTGAGTAGCTACATCATCGAGGCAGACTGGAGGCTCCAGCTGTTGGTGAGTAAAGGAATTAAGTCTGATATTGAACTCATACGATTTCTTCTAGACTGGCTAGTTAAAGGGATACTTCACCCAAAATCGATAATTCACCAGTCATATATTGGTGACTCACCATCACATGCCAAGGTTGGGTTTGGAGAACTTTCAGAGTCATCAAAACGCTGTTGGAGTTCCAGGGGGGGGGGGGGGGGGTCTGGCTGGCAATGGATTTTCATATAATGGCGGCGGATAGAGTTCACTTTTGAATCGTCCAAAACACACACTATGAAACATCTAAATACCTCCATACTGCTCGTCTGTACTGACCCAAGTGTCCTGAAGTGTTTGTCGTTGTAAACCATTGGATGTATGTTGTAAACACAGATGTATGATGTAAACACGGAAGAACATCTCACAGCAAATATCACACATGCGTGCAAACATCAACAGAGCCACTGGGAGCTCAAGAGATCAAATTAAATTTTTCATGTGGCGGCTTCAGGACACTTGGGTCAGTACAGATGAGCAGTATGGAGGTATCTGGATGTTTCATAGTGTGTGTTTTTGACGATTCAGAAGTGAGCACTATCCACCACCATTATATGAAAATCTGTTGCCAACTGGACCCCCCCTGGAACTCCAAAAGCGCTTTGATAACTCTGAAAGTTCTCCAAACCCTACGTTGGCATGACGGTGAGTAGAAAATTGGTGAATTATCGATTTTGGGTGAAGTATCCCTTTAACTAGTGTTAGATGTAGTAATTACAAAAGTTAATGTAAGCTTTTCAATGAAGTGGAATACAGCATGATGTCTGATTGTTCCTCATCCTGGTCATTTAAATTTAGTTATCAACAACTTTAGGCAGCAAAATCATACACAACCAATAGCTGCAAGAGGCACTGAGTTTGATAACTTGGACTTGGACCTGGATCCAGAATGTGTTGGTCTACCAGAACCCAAACCTGCCAACCAATGTGTGTGCACCTGAGCAGAATCCAGTTTCATGTGTTCTGCTGTGTTCAGCCAAGCAGGAATGCTTGATTTCCTGTATGAACACTAGCATTCAGTGATACATACGTATTACTGTGTGCAATGTTCAATCACTGGTATTTAATAACAGCCACATTACCAGCAGTGAAATGTCCCTTTAAGACGCCTCTCTGCTCATCCTCTTCCCTCCTCTTGACAACCACACTACGTATCCCCTGCAGCCTGTCAACTGTGAGCGCTATGCTGACCAGACTACCAAACACACACACACAAGCACATACAATCACAAAACATCAACTCTGCTGAGGACAGAAGAAAGCACCTTTTTTCACACCAGTGGCCATATTCAAGATGTAAATCAATACACTCAATTACCTCTGAATACAGGCCATTGATCTGGCCAACGTGAGCGACCAAAATTTAAACGTAATCCAATAAAAACACATACTTATTGTACTCAGTTGGAGAGTCAGTACCCAGCTCCACAGTGGTGAGAAGACGTCACTGTATTCTTCTCATGAATACATTTAAATAATGCTGAGACCAAATGCAGATATCTGTAACACATGGTTTCTGAGCTGGATTTTCATGGACAAATGTGATTTATTTTTTAAAGAAAAAAAAGAAAACTTGTTTAGTCAGCTGAAGGCCATGGGAGATAATTAAAGTCATCAGACAGGAAGTCTCATACAAAGTGAGTAGATAGCGCTTTGAAAAAAAACGATTCTGCAAGGAGATGAGTGGTTAATGTATCTGAGCAGGAATGAATAGACTTGGCATTGGGCCTTATCTTTGAAACTGAGTCTGGGAGGCTCATTGTCTGCTGCTGATCCTTCCACAGTCCACTGGCATCTTGCTTTCAGCTCACCTGCATTTTTTTTAAGGGATAGTTCAACATTTTGGCAAACTGGCCCATTGTCATAATCCCTATAGTTTTAGCAGTAGGTTTGTTACCTTTATTTGTCAGTGCAAGCTATTTTTTGAATGGCGGAGCAGAGCCGTGAGCTGCTCAGAGCTACGCTACGGAGGCTTATGGAATTTCTTGGTTTCCTTCATCAAATACACAATCCAACAACTCCACAACGCTCTGGTGGACAAGTTGTGACCTGCACATTCACCACGCTATGAGATAATAACGGAACGCTAAGAGACAGAGTTGTTTTCGAGGGCGAGAGCGATGATGTGTGTTCCCATCGGGAGCAGTTTTCTCTGCATTTGCCTCGAATACAACTCCATCTCGTAACTCCGTCCTTTAAACCCCCACCACTGAGTGAGACCCCTCTAACCATTTCATCTGGACAGCTTGGAGAGCTGACTGATGAATGTAAAACATGATAAATCTGCAGCTCCGCCCGTCTGACTCAAATGTGCTTTAATTAACACAGGTAATTATGATGTTCCGTATGTATAATTCAGGTCTCAGAGCTAATTAACCTGCTTATGGAGAAAAAAAGTCAATTTCTGCTGGTTCCAATTGCATTTGAGAGGCACTTCAGAAAAAAAAAAATCGACTAAGTATAGCCACTATCTGGGTCATTTTTCAACTGTAGCTGCTGAATCCAAAAGCAAGTATGGCTTTAACCTACTGTAAACATTCAGTCTGCTATCAATCTGTCATCCATCCTCACCTTTTTCTTACTATGGCCTCAAGTCTTTGCCGTCTGTATTCATGGTACATACTGTACCTGTTTTATATTTTTATTTTTTTAACAGACAGGAATACAATCAGGTGTAGTAAGTCTTAGCCAGCTTTCTCCACCCCCCTCTCCTCTCCCGCCCCAGTACCTCGTGTCTCATGTGTCTCAGGTGAGCTGCTATCAGATATAAGGAGTGCTGCTGTGCCCAACAGGCCAACAGAGGATTGAGTGAGGATCTATAGCTGCCCTGTGGAACAGTCAGGATTACCTGATTTCGCCCTGAGAAAGAGTCAAGCTGTCAAGATGGTAATGTTGGAAGCAGCTGCCATGGTATCTGTAAGATGAATCCCCATGACTCCAGTCAAGTCAAGTGACTGTGACATTTATGGTTTTGGTGAAATACTGAAACAGCTTCTGGGTGGACTGACATGAAACTGATATCCAATCAGGATGACTTGTTACAATACTGGTGGTGATCTCACAACCTGTATTTGAGCACAATCATTAGGGCAACTTTTTAATTCGGCCACTACTTTGCTTTCTGGACAAATAATATTAATGATTGAATTAATGAACTACTGATAGTATTAAACCCTGCGCAAAGCCTAGATTCAGAAACAGAGCATTAAAAGTCATTGGTCTCAGCTCTGCCCACCTGGACCCACTGTGCTCCACTGAAAAGTCTGGGAGAGGAGAGGTAAAACTACATTGAGATAGTTTTGGTACTTAAAAAAAACAATTTATCTTGTATAGAGTAACACAAACACAGTAATATTTGTGAAATATGCGATTTTTGATATCATGGTCATTTGGACTTTGAGCTTCATGCTAATAAGCAAACGTTAGCAGGCTACTGTAGCAAGCTATAATAATACTGAGAACATAGTAAACGTTATACATGCTGAACATTAGCTTGTTAGCATTGTCATTTTGAGCATGCTAGGCTGCTAATGTTAGCTAAAACTCTTCTCTGCTGTCTTAAAGATGCTAGCATGGCTGTAGATATTAAAGAAGGTGATGTTAAATTCCTTCAGAGAAGCTCAAGCTAGCATCAGATACACTGTGTTGGTTGGTTGAGAACAAAACAAAGCTTTCTGTGCTGATCATCTGTCTAGTTATTCTCCTCAGCTGACCAAAGAAACTTTGACATCACTGTCAGAAGCGCCTGATCTTGCGATGGTCACGTAAGATATTTTGACAGAACAGTGAAGCTTTATGAGTCACATGCAGACCAACTATGACACAGTGACCCACCAGCTGCAATCCACTGGATACCTCGCAATGCAAGTGATACATACAGTGCAGACAGTAGGTCACATGCACACAAACAACTCTAGTCTTACATAAAGGCTCCAAGGAAACCCTGTAAGCCTGGGATTATCTTTAGAACAAAGAGGCTTTTTGAACGCAGTCCTGCAGACATCTTCTGCTGGACACCTCTCCTCTCAGACTCACGTTGCGACATTCAGGGCCTTTCAAGAAACAACTCTTTCGTCCCTGTCCGTATGACAACTTTAGCGCAGTAAAAGCGATTTTTAAGTTGGCGTGGTCTTCCTTCTGTCCTTCTGAGAGCTGCATCACACAGAAAGAAAAGCACACATGCAGAAGCACGACACGGAGAGGAAGGAGACACCACAGATCAGGGATCCTAAAGGGTTTGATGTGAAGCAGGGGACTAAGACAACAGAGGCGTCAAGGTGTTGCTCTAGCCCAAACACTACCAAGCACTATACGTGGCAAACTGGTACTTCAATACTGTACCTTGTTTCCCTTCAGGCTAGAACTTAAAGAAAAAGTAGCACCAAGGTCAAGACATGGACGTGTCCTGCACCGCGTTGGAATCAGTCCTACTTTAGATCCACACGGTGTCGGTCCAAACGAGCCTTCGGCCATCCGAGCAGAGCTCAGGCCCCGCAGCCAGGATATCCTCCATCACCACCACGTCTTCCTGCGCCGCTTCACCTCCACACACACACTCTCCACCACCGTTATCTACGGTGCATATCACCACCGTCGAGCCCGGTCCCTCTTAGAGCTCAAGCTCCCAGGGCTCAGCGGCTGATTGGACCGGGACGCAGGCGGAAGAAGGGGACGCTGGAGCGGCAGTGGCTGAGGGTGCAGATAGGGCCCGCCCCCTCCGTGTGGTTAACTCCGTCTGACAGGGTATAATCCCTGAGGCTGAGCTTAAATCCACGCTGACCCCACCTGCTCCCTCGCTCTTGCACTCCTTTGCTTTTCACCCCCCCCGCCCCTCCTCTGTTCAACTCACTTCCCTTCCATTTACACATTCTTCATCTCTCCATCATCTCTTTTTTTTTTGGTTTTTAATCTCTCATTCAATTCTCTCACTGTCTCATCCTCTTCCATTAAATCATTAAACTATGTCACCCTCATTCCCCAGCGTCCCAGTACAGGTAGACTTTGCATTTACCTATAGAAAGAGGACAGCGAGTCAGCAAAGCGAGAGTGGCTTCGAAGCCTGTGGGTTTATTTTTGTTCTAAGTGAATCATAAAGAGAGTCAGGACCACAGACACCTGAGTCTGTCTGTGCGTACGTGATGATGCAACCCATCTCAGATTAAACTGAATAACCCAAACAACACTCCCACCACATTATGAAAGCAGTTCAAGTCAGACACAAGGAAGTTACTATAAATAGAGGCCAGTTTGTTTTGATGAGGGTAAGAAAAATAGTTATTAAACGATGGAGCTGTATGAAACTCACCTTTAAAAATAATCTTAAAAAATATTGGAGTCAACTATAAAAACATTGTTCAGGGTTGAGAGTTAATATTTAGATCCGATCAATATTAATAAAAAGTTAAAGGTCCAGGAGGTAGGAGGATTATACCCTTATACAAATATATCCATTGGTAGTATATTCAGATTTTGCCACTAAATCTTGACAAATATTACACACTGGACCTTTAAAGGGAATAAAATAATTGTCGTCCATTCAGTCATGTAGTAATCTGATTATTATTCACCTTGCTTGATCTGAATTTATGACCAGGTTCATCTCATTTAAAAACTGTTTCAGGTCCATACAGGGCCTGAGCAGAGTTTAAATCAGTGTTGTGTTTGAATCAGTAGTGCCAGTATCAGTTTGTCACAAATACAATGTATTGGTCAGAAGATAGTTACCAAGAGATAGAGACATAGCGAGGACATGGGGAAACTATGTCTCGAATATAAGCTCCAGAGAACTTTTCAGTTGTAAAATGTCATTTTCAGTCTGGCCTGGATGTTTAACTTGAAGGAAGGTGGGTGAAATGAATGCTAACCTGCCCAGGACAGACTACTTTGAATTCAGCTGGGATGAGATTGAGAATGTGGGTAAAGTCACACCAGAAGTCATCTCAAGGCGCTTCAAATACAGTAAAGACAGAAAAAACAGTTCTGTAGTAGAGCCAAAGTCCTAAAAGTGTCTTCATGTTACATGGAGAAAAAAATAAAGGGAGAGAGTTGGATATTTTATCAGATTTCTACTATCAAGTTCTAGTGGTTAAGCTGTAGTGATCTTCAGAGGAGAGCGTCACCCTGATATAAACACAGTGGGAGGGAAATATAATGGGCATTAATCTACATACTTTATCAATGTGAACATGCAAATTAAAGAATCCACAAGACTGATACTGATGTTTCACATTCTGCATCAGAGAGGGCAGCTGCAGTTCTGTTGCAGGTCTAAGTCAGAGGTGAGTCACTTCACTTCAAATGTAATTATGTTTCAACAGACCTTGAGAAAAACCAATCTCTACGGATGGTGCTTATTGTTTGCTGAGCTGCGCTGACTTACTAAAATGAGCCACGGAAATGAAAAAAGGAGAGAGAACTGTCGTTCTTCCCACTTTAGCTGTGAATATTCACACACCTCCTCCAACCTTCTTCTCAAATTCAGAAATAACTCTGTGGAAGCAGCAAGTCATCACCCTCCGACTCTAAAATATTCTTTATACTCTGTGATGAAATATACAAGTGAAGGCCTCATGAAGCATTCAGTCATGACTGCAAAATATCTCACAGAATATTTTAACGCCGGTCAAGAAAAACAAATCAAAGCGCGCTGTGATTGCTTTGACGCAAGACTGAGGGCTTGTTGAACTGAAATCAGTTGCCATGGATACCAGTGTCCGGGCTTCACCAAATCAATGAACAAGGAAAGCTTTTAGCTTTTGTTTCCCAGATGCAACTATAGTTAGAAGGTGGTGATGCTGGTTCACTGTTTACATCTCACCTTTACATTCATTTGCTCTTTGTTGCTCATCGTTTTCATTATTACATCAGTGTGATTCACATGGACCCTGTGCAGCTACACAGGTAACAACATGAGCTGCTCCGACTGTGTACGTGACATGAGGAAATCATCACGTCTGAATGCTGGACAGCAGCGATGCAGAGCCTGTCATTGTTAGTGTAATGAGCATGTATGTGCACGCAAAGCACATTTACAATGACACTTAAACGCTCCTTGAGTGGAGACGCTATGTAGCTCATGTATGTGATGTAGGTGGGTTGGCAAACAACATGAACAGCCACTCTATTCCCTGCTCTGCCTGCTCCCTCTTGTGGCGGGAAAGTGACTTACAACTGTAAGAAAACTGGAAAAAACTGGACCCAGCCTGAGCTGCTCCTGCTGCTGCAATAATACAACAAGATTCAACTTGTGTAGCAGACAAATACTGTATAACAACAGATTTAGATTTAGCCAAAAATATTTTCAATATAATTTAAATCCTCACAGTTGAGCAATTAGGTCACAGAAACCAAACACACACTTAATGAGTTTACAACCGTCCTTGACCTGCCACCTTGAGATGATCAATACCAGGACGATCAGCAGTCATTTCAATGTCATGTTTATAACTGGTACTCTTCCAATGTTGATACACAGGAGTGTTCTTTGAAAGCAACTTAAAGGGATAGTTCAACATTTTGGCAAATTGGCCCACTGCCATAATCCCTATAGTTTTAGGAGTAGGTTTGTTACCTTTAATTGTCGGTGGTTGTTATCTCATAGCGTGGTGAATGTGCAGCGTTTTGGAGTTGTTGGATTGTGTATTTGATGAGTTTGATGAGGGAAACCAAGAAATCCCATTAGCCTCCGTAGCGTAGCTCTGAGCAGCTCGCGGCTCTGCTCCGCCGTTCTTAAAATAGCTTGCACCGACAATTAAAGTAATGAACCTGCTCCTAAAACTATAGGGATTATGGTAACGGGCCAATTTGCCAAAATACTGAACTATCCCTTTAACAACCACAATTCAAAGGATTTTAACCTAAACTTCCTCCTTCCTGATCACCGCTGGTTTCTGTAGCTACTGCAAAATAAGCCTCTTCCATGTCCATCACCAGCAAAATCCAACTGAGATTATAAACTGATCAGGCATAACATTATGAGAACCGACAGGTGAAGTGAATAACACTGAACAACACTTCATCATGGCACCTGTTAGTGAGTGGGATATAATAGGTGAAGTGAACATGATGTCCTCAAAGTAGGAAGTAGGAAAAGTGGACAGTGGGAGGACTGGGTCTCTCATGTGAAAAGCTGCAGCTCTTGTGGGGTTTGCCGGTCTGCAGTGGTCAGGATCTATCAGAAGTTGGTCCAAGGAAGGAACAGTGGTGAAGCGGCCACAGGCTCATTGATACACGTGGGGAGAGAAGGCTGCATGGTCCGTGTACTCCCATCCAACAGACCAGCTACTATTGATCAGACTGTTCATGCTGGTTCTGATAGAAAGCTGTCAGAATACACAGAGCATCACAGTTTGTTGTGCATTTGGCAGCAAAAGGGACCAACACAACATGTATGTCTGTATACTGTATAGAAAGTGAAAATCGGTTGTCTAACCACAGCAAAGGATCCACAAGGGGGCACTGCAACATAAGAACAAGGTATGAGCAGTGTGGAGGGTGATGTAAGACCCTGACCAAATCTACCCTTGGGCCTTTTTTCCCCCTCCACAGTCACTCGCGCATCGTCTCTTTGATTTGCTCCTTCTTTGATGTACGAGGACCTCGGTCAGAGTGTAGTGTGTAATCAGCATCAACAGAGCCAGATTCAGCCAGATTCTGATGACCTCTCGAAAGCTAAAGGTTGAAGATAACAGCGTTTTCAAATCGAGGAACACCGAGACTCCGGGGAGCGTTCACAGCTGATTCACATGCTAGTTTCTCACTGTAGCTCCCATGTGTCCACATCAGCTCAGTAAACCACTTCCATATCGCAGAGAACACAAAACCAGCAGATATAAACCAAACCATGCTGCAGATGTGTGGGCTGAGAACCAGTTAGCAAGTCAGTGTGAGTCACTGTTCCTCCACCTGGAGTTGCTGGAAAGGTAAAAACTAAACTCAACAACAGTGGGCTTTTAAATATCCAGTGTCACCTAAATCTAAGGAAACACAAACCAAAGAAAAGAGACAAACAAAGCAGGATTACACCGGTTAAGAGGCTCAGGGTCTATGTAGGTCTGCTCGGTGATGCATACAGTGTGATACACTCTGTTTACATGTGGTTAGCGCTCTTATCTGGATCGTCGGACATTCAGTGAGCAAGTGGGTGTGCAGCTTGCCCACACTCACACTGAGATACGTGGCTACTGCTGCTGCTGCTGCTGATCCACTCTGTGACCTTTCTGTTATGAGACAGCCATTCTGATTATTCAGCAACCAATTAATATTCATGCCTTTTTCCTTTTTTTTTTTATCTCAACTGAGGAGTTCAGCCTTCAGCCGCATTAAACAGCAGAAGCGGCAGCACCAGGAGCTGTGAGGGGATTGGAGTGTATGAAATCTGTCATGTAAGACATTCCTCTCTGAATCGCTGGCATGTTTTTTTTTTTTTTAAAGCAACCCTATGCAAATGATGCTGAACTGAGGCGGTGAGTGGAAATTATGAGGTGATGCTGAGAGTACAGAGGAGTCATGAGGAATGTGAGTAACTGCAGTGTCTATCTAAAGTTGGCTCACATCTGCCATCACTCACTTCATACATACATTTCCTCGAGGGTCAACCGGTTCTTTCTGGTTCTCACCTCCATGTGAAACTTCTGCAGGATGTACGATAAGCTTAATACCCAGAGAAAGAACAACTAAATAAAACGCATGTTGCTCATTTTCTCGGTTTGAGTGTTTAGTGACGTTTATGGAAATATAAAGTGCATTAGTTGATTCCCAGAGGAACATTTGAAGTTTCCATCGATAGCAAACAGAGAATTCTCACTAACTTGTGGTTAAATGTGCTCATAAAGTGATGAATTACAAAACACAGGCCTGGTTATCTCAGTGAGAGACATAAAGGCCGTGGGCACGACTTTTTTTTGTTTGTTTGAAAATCTGTTTTTCCTTTCCATCATCTGCAAATGAGACATGTGAGCTATAAAATACAAAGACTGGTGTGAGTGCAGGCCATAAAACAACAATTAACAGGATAATGAATTTGTGCAAGTCCTGTTTGAACAGGGATGATGTCTGAATGTCAAATAAGACTGCATATACCCTACTAGCAATTTTATAGCTATATTTTCACATCAGATAACTCTTGTACCTGTCGTTCAATGTGATATTGTGATATTTCTATGCGTATTTGGTTATTTTTCCTTCATTTCCCCCCCTTTTTATAAAGGTAGTTGTCATTTATGTTATTTAAATTTAGGTTCCAGTTATGGATTAAGTACTACTATTTATTTTTACTTATTTTCTTTTTTTTTTTCTCTTTCTCTTTCTCTCTCATTCTCTCTTTACTTAATACGAAGCCCACCTTTTTTTGTCTTGTTTTCTTTTTTTTTTTAATTCTTCTTTTTCTCTGTTTGCCTATTTTGAGTCTTGTTTGTGCTGTGCTGTTGTTTGTTAATCACCTATGTTACACCCCTGTATTATTTGGTTGTGTGTCCTCAGCCTGCATTGCACTCTATATGAATGAATGAATGAATGAATGAATGAATTTTATTTTCGTGTCATGCCACCACTGTGGCCCATCCCATATGGGATTACAAGACACAATAACAAATACAAAAAAACAAAAACTAGACAGTCCTTCCTGTTGGTGTTACTTGCCACACAAGTGTGACATAAATAAACAATTTCAGATTACTTTCAGTACTCAACAATATATCGCTCTTCGTCTCATTGCCCAAGCCTCTTCAAGAAACAAAGAAAATGCAAAAATATTCAAATAAAAAAGAAGTTTTAGCTTCTCAGCATCGTCCAACCACACAAATTCATTATTTGGATCTACTTTACTAAATAATTTTTGTCTTATAGAGTCATAGAAAGGACAGTAGAACACAAAATGCATTTCATTCTCCACCTCTCAGATGTCACATAAGTTACAAATTCTATCATCATCTGCTGTGCCAACATATCTGCCTGTCTCGATATGAAGACCAAGAATACCAGCTCTCAGTTGAGCACACAGAGATCTTTTCTTTTTAGACAAATTATACAAAACATAGTTTTCTGGGCCAAATACCTGTTTTATTTCACAGTAAGTACGCAGCTTTGGTTTACCCCAGATATCTAATGCCCATCTATCTTTACTTTGTTGAAAAATAATTTCTTTTAATACGTTAATCTCAACTTTCTCTTTGTTATAATAATGGTCTTCATATCCAGCTCTCAGCAAGATGTCATATATGTCCCTATCCCAAGCCCCATTGGTCAGAGTGTCCCACTCAAAGATTTTTCTTGCAATCCTGTTACGATTTAATCCTAGTATCCTATTCCATAAACGCACCATATATACACTCCACCGTACCTCATTGGGTTCCCAGCCCATATCTCCCATAACGGCTAGTGTTGGTGTGAATTTATGTACGCCAAGAAAATACCGCATGGCTCTGTTTTGCACAGCCTCACATTTAGGGTACTGTTTGAATCCCCATACTCCTACTACATAATCTAACACTGGACACACACAACTCTATATATATATAATATAAATAATTCAGATTTCATGTGTTGTTGCCCGACCAGAAAGGTTTTCTGTGCTCCAGTTCGAAGCCTTCAGTGCAGAGAGCCTGTGGTCTTACCGTGGGTGTAGCTGACCCCCGGGCTGAGGGTGGAAGGAGTGGCGATGTGCTCCCTGTTGGGCGTCTGGAGGCCCGCCTCCTTCTCCCTCTCTTTGTCCCGCTCTTTCACCTGGCGCTGGCTCATCCTGCCTGGGGTCAGAAGGACGGTGTCATCACTGCACACTACAGCAGCTGTGGAGGAAGAGAGAGAGAGAGAGAGAGATCAGACATGATGGGTCCATCTTCTACTTCAGATCACAGAACCTCTCCTGCCAGCCCTCCTGTCCAGCATCTGCAGCCTCACTTATATAATATTTGTTTTCATCCAGGCCTCATGATAATGGAGAATACACGTTTCATCTGCACCGACAGCCTCAATATGTGTGTTCACCCCTTATCACTGCACCTTGTTTACCAGGTGCTAATGAAGCAGGCCGACTGCTGTTGCTATTGCTCTGCAATGTGAACGATGCTTGTTTGACCGAGGACCAAAATAAACCCATGAAATTAAAAAAGTCTTTTTTATCTTTGTTTGTCGAGACAGTCTGAGTTTGTTATGTGGTGGTTATTAATACTGCTTTGTATGACACACACGTCTCATTCGACTCCGGTGTGGCGCTTTCACCGGACAGATTTTTAACTTCAATTTCACAGATCATTTTCAAAACTACGGCTTACAAATAATTAAAAAACATGATTGCATGTGGGGTTTTGAGCTTCCCCTCCAGGTCTTTATTTAAGTGCTGGTGGCAAACTAGAATGTACAGTACTGTGCAACAGCTTTAGGCAGGTGTGAAAAGATGCTGTTAACTAAGCTTGCTTTCAAAAACGGAAGTGTTAATAGTTTATCTTCATCAGTTAACAAAATGCAGTGAATGAACAGACGAGAATCTAAATCAAATCAATACTTGGTGGTTCCACCCTTTGCCTTAAAAAAAACAGCATCTTCTAGGTACACTTGCAGACAGTTTGTGAAGGTTGTAGGATGGATGTGGCCTCCTCAGATCCTTCTGTCTCTTCATGTGATCCCAGACAGACTCCATGATGTTGAGCTCTGTGGGGGCCACACCATCACCTCCAGGACTTCTTGTTCTTCTTTACGCTGAAGATAATTCTTAACGATTGTCGGTGCAAGCTATTTTTAGGACGGCGGAGCAGAGCCGCGAGCTGCTCAGAGCTACGCTACGGAGGCTAATGGGATTTCTCATTCAGGTTTGATGAGGGAAACCAAGAAATCCCATTAGCCTCCGTAGCGTAACTCTGAACAGCTCGCGGCTCTGCTCCGCCGTTCTAAAAATAGCTTGCACCGACAATCAGATGCCTCCCTGATGGCATTGCATGATGGATAAGCATTGCTACTTTACAGTATTTTTTCATACCTGCCCTAAACTTTTGCACAGTACTGTATGTGCTAAAATTGAAGGCTGACAAGCTACTCTACTACAGTTTCCCCACTTTGAAATGGCACATGAATTTATTGAAAGGCCAGATGTTCCAGTTTTCCACCAACACTATTTAACAACCTATTTAAGCAAGCACTATCAATCTGTAAAAGACAGATATTAAACTCCTTTTACATGTTCAGATTGTTTGGTATTGGTGTGTTCTTATATTTTAGTATCCACATCATAATCCTGCCACGTCAGCTCCTGTCTGACCTATAGGACAGCGGTGTGTGTTCAGCAGGTGAGTTGTTGTGGATGTGTAAATGCAGCTGTGCGTACATGTGTATGTGCTCTCTCGTCTGTGTGCGATCACTATATTTACACCCTGACATACTTGCCAGCACCAGTCAGTCAGGTGACTGTAGTAAAGAGGACGGTGGTTAGGAGAAACACACACAAACAGGAGCAAACAGAGGCGTGAACATCATATGGAGCGACACATATTTTCCAAACACGTAGTTCTATAGGCTCAAATTTGGGTCAAACTGGTTCTGAACTTGTGAAGTGACATGTGAGTGAGGTTTTTTCTGTAACAATAAATAAATAAATAAAAGAAATCCCTATATAATGAAAATAAATCAAATACTTGACTAGCCTGCTGATGGCTATGATCCAAAACTAACTCTATGAGGCCTAGAGAAGCAGCACAGCAGCAGACAAACAGCTGGTGTGAACGTGCACCCATGTGTCAGCCTCACTGGCTCATCCACCACACACACACACAATGCAGGCAGTGTGTTCTTAGAGTAAAAGTTTGGAGATGTAGATGAGCTTTTTTTAAACCTGTAAATCTAAATCTAAATAAATCTGCATAAGAATTAGAGTTTATCCATAAAAAAGTAGCAGCTCCACCAGCCCCCTGAGTTCTACACAGATGTTCACACGTCTTCTCTCATTGTGACTTTGTGAAACCTCACCAACACTTTATCCACAGTCTGTTTTCTACAAACTTACATTTCTCCGGAGATGTATTTTACATAATTATTACTACAAACTTTGGAATTATTTGTTAAGTTTAAAGAGTTTTAAAGAGATTAAAGGTCTGAGTCTTTAAAATGGCAAGATGGTAAAAGCACTAAGGAGAAGGCAGGCCATGTTTTTAAATGAGCCTGGTGTGGTGCAAAAACAGACAAACAGGCTGCAGAACAAAGAAAGCAAAAGTTAATGTCACGAGAAGAGTCTGTATGCAAATTCTGCTCTGTGACAAACTGCAGGTAATGGTTTATTAATGAGGCTGGACCTTTGATGGAGAAATGAAGGTGCTGGATAAAGCAACAACTAAATAACACACTTCAAATAAGCATTCATGTATGTCCTTTAAGTCCTACATGAAACACACACCCTTATGTTCAATCAACCCCTGGCCCCTTCCCATGACTGTGTGCACTGGCCCTTAGCCCTTCCTCTGAAAGGTCACTGGCTTACCGGAGGTGGCATGGTGCTCTCTCAACTCTGCGTGGGGCTAGCGGGGGGGAAAGGGTGGAGACAAGGAAAGAAAAAGAAAAAGAGGAGGGGGAGGAGGAAAAAATAAAAGTAGGTAGGAACCGAAAGAGCAAGACAGAAAGTGAAAGGGTTTGAGAAAGTGTGTGATGATGAGGATTTATGAGACGGTGCGTGGCAGAAGGTGGGGGGGAGACGGACGTCCATCGTGTGGTGTTGACCAGATGTTGGCAGTGGTGGGTTTGCGTGCGGCAGGGTTGGCAGCATCAGCAACAGCAGCAGCAGCAGCAGTGGAAGAAGCCGCAGCCACACAGGACGACAACAAATGATATATGTGAAAAAAGACAAAAAAAAGAGGAGACAAGAGACAGAAAACAAAAGAACAAAAATACACATTAGTTTAAACTAAACTAAACAGACACAACTTGACACAAAACTGGCAACAGATCGAGGCAGTGGGAGGGGACGGGGACAGAGGTCATACAAGAGGGATACATAAGCTGCCATTAGCGAGCAGCACACACACTTAATACAATAGTTCACCTGGAGACACATAATGAATGCTGTCGACTTAACTGACATGGAAATGACTGTTATATCCACTCATAAGGCCAACAGAATAATTACACAGCATCTAATGTAGTGTTGCAGACAACTATTATTGTCAGGAGTTGTTCAGCCCAGTATAATTCCCAGGTATCCCTATCTATGTGTACACACACACATACAGTATTATATATATATATATATATATATACAGTATATATATATACAGTATATACAGTATATATATATATATATATATATATATATATATATATATATATATATATATATATATATATATATATATATATATATATATATATATATATATATATATATATATATATATATATATATATATTTGTCACACTTAGCACTTAATAGGCTATTAAAACAAAGAATTGTCTAATATTAGACAAAGATAACCCAAGTAAATTTTATAAGAAACTAAAGAGTCCTTGCTGCAGCAGGCCCCGGTTCAAATCCCGTATCCGGCGGTCCATTGCTGCATGTCATCCCCCCTCTCTCGCTGTCTCTCCATTTCCTGTCTCTCTCAACTATCCCATCAATTAAAGGCAAAAAGCCGAGGCTCCAGCCTGCCCCTAAATGGGGTCATTTTGCCCCTAAAATTTGAGAGTGTGCAAGTACATTTTTTTTATCTACTTGTACATGTGCAACCATTAAATCTCCATTGTTTTTTTTTTTTCTTTTAACACATGAACACGCGAAACATGGAAGTGGCGACTCAAAGACTCTGGAATCTCTCATTACAGGTGGCAGCCCAACGTGTGTGAGGATCATGAATGAAAGATAATGTAAATATTTGATTTGCAAGTTGATTCATGGTGTGCGCCCTTACATTTTCTGCCTGTGCTCCTAAAATATTAAGTTAGGGGCAGTGGCCCCTAACTTAATATTAGTAAGTGCTTAGTAAGTGCTCTTAGTAAAAAAAGTTAGTCTGGAGCCCTGAAAGCCCAAAAAATATACTTCAAAAAAAGAAAGAAAAAGAAATGACTGAAACCATTAATTGACTATTAAGATTGACTTTCACTTAAATTACTGGATATATCAGGAAACTACTTCAGCTCCAGTTTAAACTGAACTTAATGAGTAACATCAATTTCATCGAATGTGGACATTAAAGGAGACATATTATGTCCCCTTCCCACAAATTAAAATAGTTCCCAGGTGTCTTAAAGTCATGTCTGTGACATGCTTTGGTCAAAATACCCCAAGGATCAAACATCACAGCTCTTTTCATCCTCTCAAAACAGCCCTGGCCCCTTCTATCGGTCCCAGGTATGGGTGGGATTTATGCAAATTCGAATCCTAGTTACATCACTGGAAGTAAAATTACAGATTTTTTTTGTCAATTCTCACATTTTGGGGGCTGGAAGGCAAGACAAACACCTAAATATATGTTAAAGAGTCAAAAAGTGATATTTCCATAATATGTCCCCTTTAAGTATGCATTGAATCTGCAGCCATGCTAGCAGCTCTGTGAGGCTGTATTTATGCACAGCACTTACAATAGCACTATCAGTAAAATGCTAATATCAACATGCCAAACCCTCAGTTGTACTCCCTCACAGATGAGCACATGGACAGTTGCAGAGACCACAGACACATAGTTGTTGTTATTATACTGTTTTCTAGTCTGCTTGGAGGACACATACACAGCACACCCACCCATCACTGTGTAGTTGTAATTGTAGAAAGTATAACAGCAGCCATGCTCCATTTGTTCTGCAGTCACGTTAAGGTCACTGTGTGATAAGACGCTGCCAGACAAGACAGAGCAGCAGTGAGATGTGTCATCAGTAGTAGATGTCACCTAATTATGTAATGCGGTCCAATTCACTGAGCAGCAACGGTGCCTGTGATTGGCCAGATGTTGTGTCCAGGCCACAGTCGTCCCTCCCTCCCTCCACCTGCTCCTGTGCACAGCCGAGGGCAGGACGCAGCTGAACAGGCTGAGAGCACTAACTGCACTGTTTCTATCCCATCACATCCACTACTCCCCCTCCTCCGAAGGATGCTGGACTCATACTGGTTTGCATGAAAGCGTCCATTCAACACGGTCTTTCATTTACGCCTGATGACAATCCGTATAGGGAACCCTGACGTCACAGTTTACCCAGAAGTGCGGATCCTCTAATCCCCACCCAGGCCAAACACAACCACAACCACCGGCTTCTCGGCGAGGTGAAAGAGAAAACAATGCCAGTGATTGGATATTGCTCGGTTAATCAGGAAGGGGAAACGGGATGGCCTCGTTCTGATTGGTTAGGAACTTGAGAGCCCCCGGCTGAGAGGATAGACAACGGCGAGAGCTGCTTACAACAATAAGGCGAACGGATTAGAAGCAGTCACAGAACGTCAGAGGTCACTTAACAAGGCTTTGTGGAGAAGAAGAGTGCTTTTCTAATTTAATCTTGGCTCAGTCCATTGTCTCTCGCAGCGGGGGGGAAAGCTCAAGTTTCACTTTGGCCACGCCCTCTCTGTTGTTGCAAAACACTGAGTCAGAGGAGCACAGAGGTCAGAGGGGGTGGGGTCCGACCGAGATAGTTCCTAGATAGCTCCTCATTTATACTCCAGGGATTCAAACTCTGTATAACAGCACTACCATCCACGACCACAGTCTAATCTAGCCCTGAAATAAACCATCTCACAGTCTCTGGTCCGGTTCAACAAGAGGCCAACCTCTCTGAATGACAGACTGACGGCTGATTCCAGGGTAGAAAAGTCTTACCTGATGATTACAGCTGATTAATTATGCAGATGAGTGTGCGGAGTGGGACAGAAACTCACAGTGAGACAAAGTAAAGAGCAATGAATCATCTCCGAGTGTCACTGGCAAAAAATACTACCGTAATTATAATTTTTTGGGTAGAGTGTAATGAGAGGGCTGTGTTAGTGTCTGAAAAGCTTCCTTGACTCCTGATTGACAATCAAACAACAGAGACTGGTGTGTAACTCCACTGTGAGGATGGGGGGTAGGGGGGGCAGATCTACATCCAAGACAGACTAAGCAAAGGGGGGTTAATAATAACTGGTTCATCTAACTAATAATAGCACGAGTGGATGAACTGTTTCATTGACTTTTATATGTTTTGCACAACCTGACAGTGCATGATGGAAACTCTCTGTGTCTTTAATAACTTAAGTGGAAGTTATTTCCCTTGAAAGTAATTAAGTGACAGGCTCAACTGGAAAACCAAGCTAAATACAGTATATATAAATGTTTAGTGGTGTGACTTAACAGTTATTGATTGGACTAAATAGATTTTCTAAAGGTCAGTGGATGTGATATAGTTGCTTTGACAGTGTAAAAGCAAGAATTAAGTCTATTTCCTCTGGTTAGAAACCTGCAAAGACCTGCCAACATTTAGCTTCTGTCAGCATTCACACCCAAGTCAACATCAATCAATATTTATCTGGTGCGGTTACGATCAGCAGGGATACAAATGTCGATTTTCAGAGTGGAGACGCTGTTACACATCTGTCACCTGTCCAGCACGGTGCTGCTAAACCAGAGGTGCTGTCACGACGCAGCGTTCTGCAGGAAAAGAGTGAGCTGCAGCCGCAAAGTTTAAAACCAACCAGTCGCTGGTTGAAACATCTCACACTGAGGCTCTGACACCGACGTGGAGATGAGGTGGGATGGATCTGTTTTACCAGTTTGTACGATGGCTCGGAGTCAGCTCTCTCCACTGTGTGTGTGTGTGTGTGTGTGTGTGACGATGTTGCTCCTTCCAGTGTGTGTGTGTACTCAGTCTGAGCAGAAAGGTAAACTTGACTTGTAGTGGAACAAGTGGTCAGTCAGCTTTTATCAGCTGGTTTGGCTGCAAAATGCTAATTTGAATTTCCCTACAGGGATTAATAAAGTATTCTTTATTATGTTGTTTTTGTTTTTTTAATTTATCAAATTTAGTTCAGTAATGTCACATTTTAAAGGAGCAGTCCCCTGTTGTGTTTTACTTGAATTAACTTGCAATGTTTTACAGTGTAGATGTAAATGATCCAGTTTATTTTAGTCAAGTGGTTTCTAGACAGGAAAGTGCAGCCTCATATCACTCTGTAAAATGCAAGTAATGATGCTGAATGGAAAATACACAGTATCATTACCAGGAAGTTGTGAAGTATCACAATTATTTTAGTTTGAAAGATAATAGATGTATTTTATGAGGTTAAGACCTATAAATTCCACTATATACCTCACTAACTCAAAAAGCAAAAAAGTTCTAATGTACTGATTGAAATAGTACACACACAAACACACAGGAGAGGGGGAGAAGGCAGATAAGAACAAGATCAGCTGCTTCCTGTTAATGATTCTTTCTCTTCCTTTTTAACGCAGCAGTGTGTTGGAGGGTTAGGAGGACTGAGGCAGAGAGCTACAGTATCAGACACAGCTGAGAGAAGAAGAGAGACAAGAGTGTGTGCAAACAAGGACGGAAGATACGTTCAAGATGAAACTGTGTGTGTGATCCCATTAAAAAACCACTGTTGCCAGCGACAGTCTAGTCAGCGTGTGTGCTGGAGGAACTCAAGGTGGCACTAGAACAAACTGTCCTGAGGTCTGTGAGAAAGACACACTGACCAGGAGAGAACAGTGCATATACATTTAGAAATGTCACTGCCAGTGATAAGAGCTGGCAGTGTGAGTACCCGAGTAGGCAATCTGCTCATCGCTTACAAATTATTACCCGGTTAACCTCGGATTAAAAAAATGGCATGTTAGAGCAGAGTCTAGCATCGGATCAAACTACATAATCATATCATGGTTCGGCTTTTTCTTACTTTCAAACCTTTTACAAGAATCTGTGCTAGTTCCCTTGGGGTAAACCGTATAGGGAGGGAGACGACAGGTGCCATCAAGTCTGTTAGAAAATAGAAATCAAACATTCTGAAACCTTCTGAGTTATTTCCTGAGACGATGCGAGGCAGAGAGGAGCAGAGTCAACAAATTGTAGTGTGGACTAATGAATAAGCACCTCTAATGACTGAAAACAAATAAAAAATTCTCCTCCGAAGCAGCTTACTCGAAATGCCCATGCCTACAGTAGAGTCCAGCAGCCATAACAATATGTTACTAAACATGATCACAGGTCTCAGAAGTGATGTCATCAACATCAATACAGAAAACAAGGCCGGACAGAGAAGGTGAGCAAACCTGAACCTTCTGTGTTTGATTAAGGCCAAGTCAGAAAATAGACTCAAAGCAAATAGACTGAGAGTAAAGGCTCACACATGGAGATCCTGAGGTCTGAGCCACAGTGTGGGACTATATGAAGTGGATCCTGGATCACAGGATTTGTCTGACTGAGGGCTTTTTGTTGTACCTGGGAGGTGATGTGTACTGTATGCATTAATACACTCACTGGCAGTTGTAAAAGCAGAGAGAAGAGTACTGGTGTTAAGTCATCTGTGTGTGTTGCTGGGTTTTTTCCTTTATTTTGACAGAAGCTGGTTTCTTTTCCATTTTGTCTCTAGAAATCATTTTACCATCGATATCTGTGCTTTTGTCATTGTACTGCGCAGCTATGTTTCTGCATTTCTTGGACGTTTGGCATCTTTTAAATCAGCCGAAAAAAAAATCACAAGAGTCACTCACGTTACACATGACTCACGAGTCATGTATTATAAGACGTTAAAATGATTGATCTGTTTTTGACCGATAGTGACAGACTTTCATTGATTCTCAATAACAGCTATAGAGATCTGTGCATCTTGAATGCTCTCTTGGACGGAGGACGGGTAGATTGCAGGTAGTATTGAGCTTAGTCAGCTCACACTGTTTTCTGAACACTGCTAAAACTCGTCATCTCAGTATTGACATGCATTAGAGTTTCAGTTTGCTCATCAGCGGTGAGTCTCTGTTCCTGATTCTTTGCAGCTGATCAAACTGATAAAATCCTGTATTGACACAGATTATCAGGAGTGAAGCTCTGACTGTTTACACCGCTGTGACCTCTGAGTTTCTTTATTAGCATAGCACATCTGACAGAAATCCAGTGTGTGGTATATTGTGAAGAGGCAGCAGGATGTAAGGTTAGAATGTTTTTTGCGCTAACGGTAGCAGACCTGTGTTCTATAAAGTCATTCTGTTGCCTGACGTCTCCATTTGTGTCACTCACTTTGTGTACAGTTTGCTCAGCATCATCATTGCTGCTTACTGCAGTTTTACACTGGAACGCCATCATGTGAGCTGCCACAGCTAACGTCTATCAAAGGGACCTATGGACTTAAAGGGAAAGTTCAACATTTTGGCAAATTGGCCCATCGTCTTAATCCCTACAGTTTTAGGAGTATTGTCGGTGCAAGCTATTTTTAGAACGGCGGAGCAGAGCCGCAAGCTGCTCAGAGCTATGTTACAGACGCTATAATGGGATTTCTTGGTTTCCCTCATCAAACTCATCAAATACACAATCCAACAACTCCAAAACGCTCTGGTGGACAAGTTGTGACCTGCATATTCACCACGCTCGCCCGTCGGGGGCAGTTGCTCAGCAAGCAGTCTCTGCATTTGCCTCGAAAACAACTCCGTCTCGTAATGTTCTGTTATTATCTCATAGCATAGCTCTGAGCAGCTCACGGCTCTGCTCCACCGTTCTAGAAATAGCTTGCACCGACAATTAAAGGTAACAAACCTATTCCTCAGACTATAATGATTACGGCAATGGGCCAATTTGCCAAAATGTTGAACTATCCCTTTAAAAAAACTACACAATCCACTTAAAGGATGGCTGTTGCATATAAATTGATGTCCACAAGTTATATAAGCTATGACATAGTAACATGTTTTCTATGCCATTGATATACAGTATGTGCTCCTCCATTTTGGATTCTCTGGCTCTTTATGCCCCTAAAGGTGAACCCTGTTCAAACAGTTCTGTCCTATAATGGCTATACCTATATACAGTATATAAACAAACAGATTGAAGTACTGTATACTGTAATAATAGTCAAATCATGCACAGGAACATGAACATTCATAAGTAAACTACAAACAACAGAGAGTAGCCTATCCCCCATCTGCTTAAAAGCGTCCACCCTTCCACAGGAAACACTGCCTTAAACACAGCTCACGCTCTCTGCCCCTGAAAAGATGAAGAGTGCTTACGCTGGATAAAATGCCATGACATATTACATAATGTTTAAACATCACTCGCAGCAGATTCCTGACCCACTTTCTATTCAGTAGCAGGGAAAGAGGAGATAATAACAACAACTTTTTTCTTCTCTTTTCCCCCTATGTCTGTAAGGCACCTTTTGCCATTTATTCAGCTCGGAATCAAAACACTTTGTTCAAATACTGAAGGGACTGTCCTGTGTTTTCAAGACAGAAATATCTAAAAAAAAAAAAAACTTCGAGCTTCTAACAAATCCCCCCAACAGGATCTGTGGGGAAGTTGACATAAGAGGTCATACTGCCATAAAAATAACTAATGGAGATTGAAGAGACTAAAAAACAAGATAAAGGATGTGGAAAAAGAAGGAGAGTGACGTCTTTGTAGGTGCAAGACAGCTGATGAGTCACCACCGGTAGCTGTTTGTTGTTTCACAATAAAACAGAACAATGAAGTAAATGGAAATGAAGTAATCCTTCACATGTTTGTGACTGATCTCGTGGTGTGCCATTACAAACAATCATCTCAAAATAGTCCTGTCTCAGCCAGCTGCTCAGTTTAGAACAATCTGGCATATTCCACGGTTTGTGGTGAACTTTGATAATCAGTTACACTCACATGCAGATGGCTGTTGTTTTAAGCTTTGTTTTTTTTTTCTGTTAGCAATGGATGGAAAACTTTTTCTCTGTTGCTAGATGAACAGGTGGTTTGATAAAGTTATTGTTGGCCTTTAACTTTTTGTTCTTTCCACCATCGTCTACTCCAGTGATCACAGTTTTCTTTACTTCACCGTTCTCTTAGTCAATGTCATCGATTGTGGCGTCTTATCATGGCTGCCCTATAGACCTCAGCAAAAATTACTTCATCATAATTTTTTCCAATGAAAATCAAATAGAAAAACGCTGACTCCAAGTGAAAATGAAACGTATATAACAATCACAATATCTGCTCAAATAATCACAATCTGCAGTATGTTTGGTCCTGATGAGAGAGCTGAACCATAACAATGAGCTGAAAGCCAAGTGTTTCATATTTGATACATACAGTTTTTGAGAACTACATCATCAGTGTCATACTTCTTCTAAAGAATCTTCTGGATACAATATAAAAGTTTAATACTTAAACGGTGAGCAATACATTTGAAAAATGCCAGATGTATCAAGTATGATACAAATGAAAATTAAAAAAAATATGCAAATTGCTATTTTCTTTTTATTCCAAATTGTTTGTCAGAAGGTCAAATAAAGACTCCAGTGTTAGACTTAGAATTTTCTATCAATCATTTGATGGTTTAGGCTTTAAGGGGTTAAAACAATGTAAAAGTGAACCAACTGATAAGTGTCTATAGGTTTGTGATGCACGGTTAATATAAAAATACTGATTAGAGTGGTGCCACATAAATAAACATAAGTGAAATGTAATGTATTCAGTCTTTTGACCACAGAACATTTACATTGTGTTTAAGTATTAACATGTATTTAAACTCCTTAAAGTTAAATAGCTGAATGTAAAATGTTGAGTTTGTATTGTCTGTGTGTGTGTGTGTGTGTGTGTGTGTGTGTGTGTGTGTGTGTGTGTGTGTGTGTGTGTGTGTGTGTGTGTGTGTGTGTGTGTGTGTGTGTGTGCCTCTCTGGGAGTGACTGTGCAGCCTCGTAGGTTAATGAGAAAGTCTCTTGGCTTAAACACACTGTAATGAAGTTTCTCCCAGCAGCTGTTCAGTGTTTACAGAGACCAGCTAAGAGCTTTGATATTCCTGAGGCCAATGACTGCTGCATGTGTGATGGGATAGTACATTGTCTATACTAAATTAGCAACAGGATTTCAAGGGGTGAGGCAATGCTGTTTGCAAATTTCAAAGAACTTTATTCAAATTCAAATAAAAAAAAACTCATTCCGTTTACTAGATTTCAAGACGCAAACTCCCATCGTTTATGGTAATTCTAATTAGTCTGATGAAAATGTGTGGAGCTGTATTCTCTGAAACAAAACCCACAACTTGCATATAAATTGAAGATCCTCTTTTTATAGTTTCCAGGAAGCACATGGCACAGGATGCGATCACCTTTCATTCTCCGAGGCCACATTATAAGCAACCTGATAGCAGCTAAGGTCTGGTCAGGACGCCCCGATCCGCAGCTTTCTGGCCCAGATGCTGCTCTGCTCAGTGGCCACCAACTGTTTAATTTAAGGACTAATTCTCTAAAAGGGTGAGTCACCGCAGACTGCAGACTGGTTTCAAGAAGGTGATGTAGCTTCAGGTGGCAGCAACAGGGAGGCAGCCATACTTTTTGGGAGAGCAGGAATTAGACGGCCCTGAATTCAGCTAACGACCAGCTAAATGAGCGCTAATGTCATGTTTCAATAATGTAACATTGAGTCTTTAATTAGTCCCAGACAGAGGAAATCTGCAGTGGATAACACTAATGAAATGCATTAAAATGAAAAACCTGAACTAAAAATGATTCAAGATAAATAATAATTACCCTACATAGCACAGGATAGCAATATAACATTTAAGGGAAACATGAAAATAACATAAAGGTGATGAAAACAGTTTTTAAAGGGATAGTTCATTCAAAATTGAAATTTCACTCATTATCTACTCACCCTCATGTCTAAGGGCTGGGAGAAGTTTCAGAGTCCTCCGTGGCTTCTCTGAGTAACAGCGGGGCTCCATGCAGCACTACATGTCCATATGACGGTTGCAAATGGATACCACTTTTCTTCGTAACAAAAAGACACACCAAAAAACATCCAAATACCTCCATAGTGCTCGTATGTAATGTCTGTCTTGTATTGAAGCCCCGAAATGCGAAATTGTTCAAACAAGCTTGAAATATAGACTTATTTAATTTTTTTCGGAACAATTTCGCATTTCGGGGCTTCAATACAAGACGGACATTACATACAAGCAGCATGGAGGTATTTGGATGTTTTTTGGTGTGTCTTTTTGTTACGAAGACAGTTGGTATCCATTTGCAACCGTTATGTGGACATGCACTGCTACGCCGAGACCCCCTGTAACTCAGAGAAGCCACGGAGGACTCTGAAACTTCTCCCAGCCCTTAGTCGACATGAGGGTGAGTAGATAATGAGTGCAATTTCAATTTTGGGTGAACTATTCTTTTAAGTAATGTAAATTACTGACATTAGCACACTGGACTAAGAAATGTCTCAACATATTTCCTTCATTTCATAATTTAGTGGATTGTCATAGAAGTAATAGAATATGGAAAACAAATTATATTCATTAGGAAAAAAGAGTAGTACAAAAAAAAAAATTAAAAAGTAATGTCTCTGCACAACTATTTTTACAGTATTTGCCAAAGTACCACATCCCACTCTCCTCTGCAGCAGACTGTAGAGCCAGAGCAGGTCCATCCATCACAGAACCGACACATCTGTCAGCAGGAGGAGGGTCAAGGCCAAAGCCTGGGTTCAGACAGCCAGAGATCTACAGTGTGGTGGTGCCCATATGGCACAGCCTGATTTACAACCGGCGCGGAACCGCAGCAGGCACAATAAATATAACGTCTAATCACACGGGCACCCGAGAGAGCCACGACGAGAGCCGACTCTGTTCTGCCAAGTCAAAGTGGAGCCAAGGAAACTAAAACAATTCACTAGTGAGACCCAAATTTCAAGAGCTGGCAGGAAGGTAGGAGTGACAGTCTGTCTGCGAGGAGCGCACAGACGGACGAGAAGCGAAGCGGCAGATGAGGACGAGGTGAGGACAGAGTTCACACTTTCTGGTCACTGTTAATACTGAGCAGGGCTGACATCTGATGCACCGTTGGAGAAAAGTTCATACATGTCGTGGTGGGTGTAAAACTGTGAACAAGGCATTGGCATTTCTTCCTCTGGTCGGGCTGAAGATTCCAAACCAAAGATTAGAGTGTGAACAGAACCAGTGAGTGAATCAGAGCAGCTTTTCCAAACACTGGTTGGAGCAGCAGTGGACTGTCTGCTGTCTGGAATTAGCACAACAGCTATAAATTCCCTCCTTTGTTGAATATTCTTGTGATTCATTCGTATATAAAGCATTTCCTATCCTTACCTTACAAAAACGATTTATCAACCCTGTTGTTTCCCTGAGAATTCTCCCCATCTTTGCTGTAAATATTTTTCAAATATGTATTTTTGTTTATCTGGGGAACACTTTATAATAAATACACACTATTAAGCATTAAATACTGAATTCATCATTTATAACACATGAATATGACGAAATTGTGAAATTAGTATGTAGTTTATAAACACAGTTAAAATGTTTTACTCATCATTAATAAGCACTAACTGTATTTATAAACTACATACTACTGTATGAATGACTATTCATGCGTTATAAATGAAGAATTCAGTATTTATTAATGCTTAACTAATGCTTAATAGTGTATACAGTACTTATTATAAAGTGTTACCTTCTCTCCTATTAAGGTGGATCACTGTGATAAGGCAAAGACAGGGACTTTCATGTTGTTGTGCATTTATACAGGGCCTGCAGTAGGAAAACAGATAGCTGGTTAGCAACAGGAAAAATGAAAAGGAGAGAGAGTTGGAGACAGATGATGAATCTCTCCCTGTCCAACAAAAAGGAAACTGAGCTCCCTCTGCCTCCAGTTCAGCCCTGAATGTTCACTCACTGTCACTCAAATAAAAAGTGCTCTAAGAAGAGATTACCTGGTCTCCATATTGTTATGGGGTCAAATGTGAGCCGACAGCCATGAGTTGGTTGGGAAGTGAAAACAACAAGCTGCTCTAAGTCATATTAATGGGTCAAAAGGCAGAACTAATATGATTCAATACATGTATTAAAATCCATGACACATAATGGTATAGTACATTTTCTTGAGAGTGTTTATAAATATGTGATGACTGTGATGTGTATCTATCTATAAGTGTCGACTATGAATAAACACTGGCAGTATCTGAGCCACATTTGATCTCACACTGTCATAAATAACACTCACACTGAAATAAACAGTATAAAATGTGTTAAGCGAAGCTGAACTCAAATTCAGCAGTATCTAATGTCTATCAGTGATGAGGTCAGAGGACCATAGAGAGGAAACTGGACGCCTTGTATGGTCAGACAGGAAATCCATACCGAGATCATTCTCGGAGCAAATTCCAACGCTTAAGCCAACAGGAGCAATCCCAGTGGAGTTTGGTTTCCCACTCTTTAACTCTACTGCTAACATTAAACTCAATAAAGAGCTGGGAAGAGGAAGTAGATTAAAAAGACAGACACCTGTTGGTTTAGGATCTACAGCAGCGTGGTGGACAATCGTATCTCGCCGATGTTTTATCTTTCGCGAGCAGGAGAGGTGTGGAGGGGATCGACACTCGACCTCACAGAGGCAGCTTTTCATTATATTAGATGGTAGCGTTTCAACACGTCACTCTTCAAAACAGGGCAGCTGGGTGGGTCCACCGGCCTCACGCAGAGCCAGGTCTCGGTTTCATCACAGCAGGGGGGGGGCGGCTGAGGGTTCAGGGGACAGCCGAGAGGAGATGGAGGGGTAGATGCTGCTGAGAGGAAGAGTGGCAGTAATGATGATGATGTAAAATGATCATGAGGCAAAACTGTGGTCAGTTGCTACAGTTCAACTGAAGATTAATGAGGTCAGAACCTGTTATTCACAAAACACAGAAACAGTAGCGGATGCTGTCTCTGTACAGTGGAGATGACCTGCCCTGTATTGTACTTTTAAAAATGCTCTGTCCATTCAGGGTTTCCGCTACATGCACTAAATTATTGCCACCACTGCTTCAGTATTGGGGCAGACGCAGAATAATAATCTACCAGTTACTATTACTTTGCAGTGCGCCCTTTTCCACTCCAGTTACAGCTCTACTTGGCTCGACTCAACTCGGTTTCGGTCCTTTTCCATCATCACAGCTTAGTCTGGGGCCGTTGACTCGCTGTTTTGGTACAGTAAGCAACCAGAACCAGGGTGAGAGAGACAGGCCTTTATGTCAAAATAAAAGCACCAAGCTAATAAAATGCGGTGAAACTTTTTAATTTAAGAAATATAATTTACAAGAAAATCCCCGAGCCATTAAGTTAACCTTTTGCTTTTTATTATATTACAAGTTATTGTCTATTTTGTAAGTTTTATGTTGGTGAACGCTTTTACTTTGGTGAATTTGGTGATTTCCCGATCCGCTAGAAGACCGGAACCAGAATGCAGACAAAATTCGGAGTTAACAGACACCAGGCCTCGTGACGCGAGGCCAATCATAGCTGAGTTCTTCATAGGCCCTCCTCAGTGTGGGCGGGGTCACCTCACCATATCACGGCGGCTACAGCAGCATCATCTCACACTCTATTTTCTCTCCTCTCGTCAGCTCCAAACTCACTCGTCTGCAGTGCACCTCGATTACGGCCCACAGCGTTGTTTTCCACACAGCAGTCAATTAACTTGTGTGAAAAAAGAATAACAAATGTCTCAGTACAGAATAGATTAGTGGCCACTGTTGCCGGTGTGTTTTTTAAATTAGCGCGTTTGATTCTCGTGTCAAGTGCAAGTGGCAAAAAGTCCACCGCCGACACTCCTTAAAAAAATTCTAGCAGAAACACTGCCATTGATCAAATGCAGCAGCAGCACAGTAAAAAAGTTGAGCCGGTCTCAGCATGGCAAAGCTGTGAGGTAGATCATTAGCGCTATGAAATTTCAAACCTCACAGAGGCACCGAGGATTGGCTCAGCAACGAGGAAGCTGAACCAGCGGTGGATAACAGCTGGATTTCTCTCTCTCTCTTCAAACTGGAAATAAAGCCTTGTACCTTAATTGCATATTACATATTAACACGCTGGTTACATCAGTTCAGGCGAAGGTTAAGACTGGTCTGAGGCCAGCCTCCTCACGCTGATCAAAGCTGTGTGGGAAGGATGGAGGAAGACTGGGGATGTTAGCTTCACAGGATGGCTATGGACAAAAACCAGCAACATACAGTATATAGTCTGTTGATTTCATTGTTGCTGCCCTCTTTTTATTCTTTTTTGTTTGTTTCCTTTCTCACTCAATGTGTTTGTTTGCTTTTGTACTCTGTTTTGGTTTTTCTTTTCTCTCTTAATTTCATGGGAACTATGGGGGAGGGAATGGATGTGAGCACAAGAAGAAATTGCACAATTTACTGCCACTATTACATGGTATCAGGGCAGATGTTTTTTTGTATATTCATTGTGAAATATAAAGACGTTTAAAAAAAAAAAACGACGACAACTGACCAATATATGTTACCCCAGCAACAGATACTGCTATCTGCCTCTCTGCAGGAGAGAATGGACACAGGCAGCTTTGGTGCAGATAGATCACTTACTACAGAACTGCCCTCACAAAAACAGAACAGCCATCGGTGGACTGTTAGTTACTATGTTAGACTTTACTTAAAGCAGAAGTGAGTGATATATTTGTGTTAATATAAGTCTTAAATAGTTATATCTTCCGACAGCAATCACTTACATAGAGTGTTTGGACTGAAACACGGGTCTCTCAGTCCCTCTGCTCTGCTCTGAGCCGAAGAGAAAACATTTATCGTATCCTACAGTTTTTATCCAATGAGGAGAGAGAACGGCATGCAGGGCTGTGTGTGCAGCCAAGGAACGCCGTGAATGTGGTGACGTAGCGACGAGGACTGTTATGGTGCGTTCAAGGAAACTCGTATTTTTCCGACCGTGAAGTGGTACCAGTTCGATCTGGTACGAGTTCACGGGTCGGAAGTTACGAGTGGCCGTTATAGTGACTTTCACCGGTAAAACAGGTCGGAAAAACACGAGTGGGTTGCCTGAAACGCTACAAAGTCGTAAGTTGTGACTTGAAGCTGTAATTTACGATTTCAAAAGCCTGCCTGGAACGCAGCATTAGCGAAAACGACCGGACCACTCACTTCTGCTTTAAGTATAATTCTGTGTTAATAATTAGGTACTTCCTTTTTATGCAGCCATACACCGTGAACTCTACTCCACAACATCTCAGAGCTACACAGTCACACATGGTACACTGTAATTTCCCAGCTTGGGATCAATAAGGTATATCTATCTATACAAACAACCAAGCTGTACACTGAGCAAACATACAGATTAAACTTTCTTTTTTTCTTTCTTTCTTTGTTTCACTTGATTTAGATTTTTTCTAAGCATACAAAAGGTGTGCTCTGGGCTATTCATGGTATGAGACCACTTTTAAATGTGCACTTTTATTTTGAAAGGCAGACTTGGCCAACAGATGTGCCTTTTTTGTGTTTTTTTTTTTTTTTTTAGGGAAAGTGGATCAGAAATTGAGTCTGTGTCAACATCTGCCTCCTGCAGTGCGACACATCTCCTCTGCATAAAGTTTATTAGCTGACGTGGGACCTCTCCTCTTTAACGGCTGTCATATCTGCTGGATATTGGCAGAAAGTGGAGCAACGCTGTCCTAGATCATCCCAGACCAGCTCAGTGGGCCACATGTCTGGTGACAGCATGGGTCATGTTACGGGAATGTTTGCAGATGTTTTTGAAAAAAAAATGTTATGCTTTAAGTAATTTTTCATTAAAAACCTGTGTTCAGCAGATTAGCATAATACTCCTAATCACTGATCACCATAAAACTGATCAGCTGTGTTTAGTGATCTGGTGTCTGTGGCTTACAGGAGCACTGTGTGGTGTGTTGTGTCGTGTAGCACGAACCAGATCAGAAACAAAATACAAATCATGAAGTTTTCACACCTGCCTAGTATAGGTTGAAAACAATGAATACAGCCATCGAACTCAGGTGCGGACCTAACAGACGCATCGGGACCCAGTTAAAGGTTTGTTTGAGCTCTGAAAGTGGATCGATCTGAATCAAGTGCCTTTGTTACACATGAGAACATGCGCTCTCCTTTGCAGCCGTCTTGCAGAAGGTGTTCTTCGTCGCACGATTATGAGAACAGCATCGTAGAACTGACGTTGTATTAAATGCTCTTGTCTGAAGCTGATGAGCCAGATCAATATCAGAACAATGACTGCAGTGTGATTGTTAACTTCAACTTAGCGCTCCCTGCTTTCCCCCGCCTCAGACGTTTCTGACCAATGATTGAGCGACCTCTGTCCATGTGGCTTTGTTTACAAATTCTGTTCCATGTGAAAGTGAACCGCACCAAACAAAAAAATTAACAGACTTTCCTGGTGTGAAAACGCCTCAACATTATGTGTTGAGATTTAAGCCAAAAGTAATGTGATGTGACGGTTTTGCTGGATCACTCAGACCTCGTATCAGCTCTGGATTGGCTGATCACACACACAGACGATCAGTATCTTTATCAGCAGCAACAAATATGAGGGCAGCATCCCTAATGAACATACTGTGAGACTGAATAATGAAATCAATTCACTCAGATCACCAAGTAATCACTGATTTAAATGACTGCACATGAGTGTTTTGGAAGTTAAACAGTGACTGTACCATAGATGCTTGAACTGAAATGGTTCCATGTTGTGTTGTAGGAAGCAGCATCAAGTCGGTGAAGTGAACGAACACAGGCCTTGGCTAGTACTATCTATGTGATTAGGGCTCACTTCAGCCCAGCTGCCTGCACCCCTGAGCTGCAGCCAAGACTCCTGCAGAGCCGCTTTTACGGGAGGGGGGGATGAAAAACACAACCGATTCCTGGAAAACCGCTGTTACATAACGGCATCCCTGCAATAGATAACCGCTTAATTTGTCCTCATTCAAATGAACAGCGCACATGGTCACACATAAGGTGGCAATTAAGAATTCTGATTTGCACATTTCTCTCTGTTCATTTATGTGATTGCCAAAAAAAAACGTAGAAGCACTTCATTGTGTTTTTCTTTGAAGCCCCATCAGGGGTTTTAATTGGACTTGAGTGTGGCATTCAGGGGCTATCGTGTTTCTATAATGCCCTCTTTCCTCAGTTGCGAGCAACCAGAGACGAACCCCCCCCCCCCCCCCCCCCCTCCTCCCTGTCATCAGGCCCCCCGATTAGACCCATGCTCTGGGTATCAGCCTGCAGCAGCCGTCCCTGTTTGCACACATGCAAGGGAAACTCTGCAAAGACAGTTTGAAAACGGCGAATACTCAGCCCTCCAACTCAGCTAACAGAAACTGCATGATCTGGGTTAGCTGCAACACGCAGCTCCTGAGCAGAGCAGAGCAGAGCGTGGCAGAGAGCCTTGCCTTCGCTCAGTGACAACACACTGAGCAAACAACAAGCCAGAGTGGAAACAACACAGTGCACTCTGTGTGGGAAGCCGTACCACAGAGACCAGTCTCCGTGCTTTGACGGCGACTCGGCATGACTGAAAGGTTTCAAAATCTGTCTCCATCTTATTGTAGAGCTAGAGAATAGATTCTTTAAAAAAAACGTGGCTTCACCCAGTTTTGGTCCGTTTTGGCAGCCCCCCCTGCCCCCCCCTGTTCTGACAGTTTTGACAGTGAAATGCTTCGCTTACAGAAAAAGAGGAAATGCATACCGTGGTGTCACTCGGTTGGAGGGAGGCGAGCTCGTCGCTGCTACTGCTTCTTGGTCAGACTGAAGCTGGTACGACGAGCCACTGAGCTCAGCCCCGTCTCTCTCTCTCTCTCTCTCTCCCACACACACACACACACACACACACACACACACACACACTGACACTGAAGGGAGGAGAAAAGGAAGAGAGAACAAGCATGCAAGAGAATTCAAACCCTCTCTCTCTCTCTGTCTTTCCTGATCTTTTTTTTCTCTTCTCATCACTTGCAGCCTTCGGTATCTTTCTTCCTTGTCCTCCTCTGTACATTTGTCGTATCACTACATCATTTGTTTACTCTTTCTCTGCTTTTATCTGCCCACTAAGCGCTCATAATTTACTCTTTCACTATCTATTCTCTCCATCCTTCCATCCTTTCTTCTTCCCCATTACTTTTTCATCTCTCTGATCTTCCTATTAACAGGCATTCTGGCGGCAGCTCTTAATAACATATGTCAGTATCATCTGATATGCTGCACCGACAAAAACACCACGCGACCGCAGAAACGCGGAAGTGGGCTGTCATTGTTTATAAAAGGGTTGAACTTAAAGCTGTGATGAAACGGAGGCAGTTGAGCGGTGCCAGTCAGAGCTGCGTGCATGCCCTCCAGCTTCAGCTACTGTAACCACATGGCTCTTCCTCGTGCTCTTGTTGACTGAGGCCCTTCTGCACCAATAAACCAGAGCCACCAAGCCAATCTCCCCCAGCACATCATGGAAAATCACCCCGGAGGAAGACGCGTATACGCTGCCGCAGCCACCCTCTGACCTTATTATGGGCCCAATAATTCAAGCTTTAATGCATTTTCCCTCTGCTACAGTTTCCATTTACCTGCTCAGCTGTTTTCCACACACCACGGAGCAGGCGTGGAGGGGTGGGGGGGTCGTTTAAAGACACAACCGCACAGGGATGAACATAAACACATGTTGAAGAGTTTGTCATTACTGCGGGATGCGATACCCAGAGGTCATTTACAGAAGCAGGCAACACACACCGGGATTTCATTTTCATTTTCATTTTGGTCTCATCTTCCCGAAAGTGGAAATCATTCGCAAAGCAACAACTGATTCAACTCAACAAACACATTAAACCTCCTAGGGGGCAAGGTCAAACTGAGGTCCTCTGTGTTTACACCACGTAATGCTTCAACATTCTTGTTAGTACTCTGCAATTAGGGTAAGAAGAGAGCAGGAAGTGCTGCCTGCTGCTTGGCTGTACCCTGCCCTAGTTCTCACCAAATTTGTCACCAGCCCATTTGAGGTATGATTCAGATCTTGATAACAGGATTAGCGACAACGCTGAGAAAAATACTGGGTGTGAAAACTCCACATGTCACCTCACCAGTGGAAAACCACTTCAAAGTCGACCATTCTAGATTCATGCATGTGAATTATTTGAAGGAACAGGTTGACCTTTTGATCCTGATGAGGCCTATTATTTGATACAGTCTTGTCGTCACCTTCAGGTTGCTCAGGGTAGTGACGGCAACAGACTATCCCTCACTTTGTTGATTTAAAGATGCTGCATGTGAGTTCTATACATATGTCTGCAACCAAACAAGGTTTATTGTGGAGAATGGGAATAATAATGGGGGAGATATTTAATACATACACTGTGAGTCCCTATTGGAAACTGCAAACAGCTTGTTAGCATGCTAACTTACCTGACAAGAGGTAACATTCATCTTTACACCTGGCAATAACATGTGTTTGATTGTAATTGGATAGTGCTTGACCACATGAAAGTAGAGGTGTTAAAGCACCCAAGACACATTGAGGACGAGTTGTGATCCGATCGGCCAAACCACCTCCGAAGGTGGTCAGGGACACATTGTGACCACATTGAACACAAATGTAAATGGTAATGCGTTGTGTATCCAGATCCAACGACACAGGCAGAAATACTTCTACTATTTATTTTCTTTTTTCTTTTTTAAAAGATGAACATGGAGAATGCTTATTAAAAGTTATATATTAAAAAAAAAAAAAACATCCATGGGGCGTTTAGAGGGGTGCAGGACGCAAGTATTACCTTTCCATAAAAAATGAGCCTAACCTAACCCTATTTACCGTAAAACTTCAAATAATGGCCGAGTCCCAAATTGCCGCCGGTCCCAATTAACCGCCGGGTGTAGCAAAATATTTTTTATATTAAACGCCCATCCCAAATAAACGCCGGGTCAAACATTGTTTTTCTGGTTGCCAAAAAACATTCTATGCAAATATAGCGGGCGTCTCTAGACATTAAAGTCGGCCGAGGACCGACGAGACGTCAGCTGGTTGCTCCTGCCCGGTCTGTCCACTCCTCTCATCCACACTTCAGCACCTGTCCTGGGCTGCACCGTGTCAGCTCGGCTCGGCTCGGCTCGCTCCTCGTTTTAAATGACTCCTTTTAAAAGTAGCGTAAACAGCCTACTGTTCTCTGATTACTCATGCGCGTATTTAGTTAGGCTATACGTTGCATTATAGGCCTACTTCATTCAATCAAAAAAAAAAAAAAAAAAAAGGACAGTGGTGCGAGCCAACACAGGTGCTGAAGTGTGAGAGAGGAGTGGAGAGACTGGGCGTCCGCAGGGTTTTTGCAACTTGCGGCGGATTAAGAAGGGCGGAGGACCGACATGACGGGGGTCTCAGTCTCTTGGTTAGGTACCTGTGCGGGCCAGGACCGCGGAGGTCAGCGAGACCGAGAACGAGTCCGCCCTGGCCGTATTTACAGTAATGCCTTGAGAAACGCACGTATCATTCCACCGCCGCCTGCCGCCACAGAGTGAAGCCTCTTTCCCCAGAAAGAGGTCCAGGTTGAATACTATTAATAAACGCAGGTCTCAAATAAACGCAGGTCCCTAATAAACGCCGGTTGATTTGAGCGATTTAAGCAAATAAACGCCCGGGCCCTTATTTGGTGTTTTACGGTAAGAGCTTTTTTTTTTTTTTCACCAAGACGAGAGCTGTGACACAACATCACAATTAGTCCGAAGCTGTTTAATGAAGGTAAAAATGAAACATAAGGTAAATATCCTGCATAGTTCCTCTGTGCTCCTCTGATCAGAGCAGCGTCCCGAGCAACGGTGTGTTATACTTAGCAAAGGTCTGGCCACCGACTGCTGGAATTATTTTTCTGTTGTTGCAATTCCTATCTTGATCAACAGATGGTGGTATTCTGTTCATTCTCCATATTCAACCTTTAATTGACCCGGATCTCAGTGTGGACACTGGAGACCCACATTAACGCCGGGTGTAAATGCTGTCCGGTCAAACTGTATCCAGATAATCTGGGTATGAGACGCATGTTAACTCATTGAGTGCCGCGCTCCTTTCCAAAGTTTTAGTCAAGTGTACCGGCAATTTAGACCATTTTTGACTTTTTATGTAGAGCCATAGTGTATTCTATATTATTGCCACCAACACATACTGTAGCTCAATTGAAAGGTTTAACTTAATGCTTCAAATGACCACAAACCGTTTGTTTCTACGTGCCTCCGTTCCTGAGAAAAGTCAAGCTAAACATGGCTGGGTTTCACCAAAATCCCTCCTTTTTTTCTAGAAAAGGAGATAGAGCGTCTTTTATGAAAGGTGCGCTGTTTGTGTCTGTCGCTCTTCTGACACTCGCATTTCTGGATCAAAGGGCTCGTATAAGATAAATATATACAACACTGGTTGTTCTATTCACAAATCCACCAGCGGGGGCGGGGGGGGCGCCACTAAACAACAATAACACAGACGCACCGTGCCATGTCACAGCCACTCGCCGCGGAGCGTGAGGGTCTGTCGGCCACCGCGGCTCGCAAACAACGGTCCCGCCGGTGGTCGCGGTCCTGCTGTGGTACGGGTCGGTGGTACCGGTCTGCTTTGGCCCAGAGACCATCAGATTTTACCGCGGGAGGACTTTGGGGAGGACACGGTGTTGCTCGAGGTGAAGACCGGGCGGGACTGTCGGCTGAGAGCTTCCTGGTTCAGCTCCGAGCTGCTGCAGCAGCGCGGGTGAGAGCAGAGCAGCTGCGGAGCAGCTGCGCTGCATCTGCATGCAGAACTCCGTTTGCAGAAGCCGAGTTATGATAAAAACTTCCAGATCATGAGCTGTCATGTGACTTTGATCGTCATCTATTTCAGTTCTCCTCGTCGTAGAGTCCCCAAATTTACATATAATGTGTATTAAAGTGTCTATTTTCATAATATAAAAAAAAAGCAAAAAACGAAAAATCTCCTTTTTGGCACTCAACGCATGGGAACGAAAAACGAGAAATTACGTGGTTGGCACTCAATGAGTTAATGCCAGGTGTAAACGGGGTGATTGACACCATTTCCGACCTCTGAACACAAGGCTAACAGTTTACCACTGTTTTCAGTCTTTATGCTAAGCTATGCTAACCGACTGCTCGCCATAGCATTGAACAGTGTCATATGACATCTAGTCTTGGCAAGATGGCAAACACCTAGCATTAAAACAAGTCTCCACATGCATTTTTAGCCAATCTGACAGGTCGGCTCTCAGACCTCGCATGAACCTCAAACAAATCTAACTGGACAATGGCTGCTGGCAAAAACAACAAGGTCAGTAACACTTTGATTTCATTATCCGTGTTGCTTTCACGACCGGTCGTCATGGCAGACAAAACCAGATCAGGGAGCACCTGGGTGTGATGACATCACCATCCCCAAAGGTCTCAGTTTGTCTTCGTCCATACTACAAATCACCCTGGAGTTTTTAAACTAAACCAGGGTCAGCAGCAGCGTTTACCTCCACCCCCATGAACCTGAGGTTGTGTGTTTGTCAGCATTGGAAAACCAGGTTTTTGAAGATACAGGAGGTTCTGGAAACACTCTTTCAGAGAAGTGCAGCGGTGCACAGAAAATGCTCTGTCCTGGCTAATTGGCTAATTCCTCCCCAACAGGCCTACAAAGGAGCAGTTGTAATGGAGCAGTCTACAGTCTGCTGAGAGAGATGACCATGATTCACATCATGGGGTTAGATTAGAGAAACGATTTTGCTCTTGACAAAAAAGAACTGTTCCCCGCGCTGTTCTAAAGTAGAACAAGCCTTCAAGGAGTTTGAAAAGAGCAGACTGAAACTAAAAAACCTGCATCCATCACACTCAGAAATGTAAAGCTTATTTGCAATGGAACAGTGGCTATTTTAATTAGACTAAAGAGCTCAGCTGCAGGCAGGAAACTCCTGCCGAGTGCGATTCAGTCGGCGACTTTGATAATGTTTTCCCAAAGAAAAAAGGGGAAACAAAGCATCCGTTTATGGTAATTACCATGGCAGCAGCACAAAATCCATAACAGTAAGTGTGTTGTTAGTGCGGTAAATTTGTTTTTTTGTTCTAAAGTCTCATTTTGACAGAGGGAGAGCCTTCAAAAACTCTTTTCATGGGCTCCTAGTCAGTTGTTAGTTGTGAGAGAAAATGTAAAGAGGTATTAATAAGCACCCAGATGGGAATCAGGCTAAACCCACTGTGTTGTTTGTCTTACTTGGGTTTGTTTTGTTTTGGGCTTTTCTGCACTAATCCCTGTTGATAATTCATTTTTTAATGAATCCATTGCATATACTGTGTTGCATATACTATGTTCTCTTTTACCGTTTCTTTCAACTTGTTGGTTTTCCATTTTTTCGTTCAATATTATTTTCTTTGTCTCCTTTTCTTCTTTTTTCTCCCACTTGCCTTGATGGTTTTAACCTCCCCTGCACATCCACTTCATAGAGAAACTATACATTAAGTATTTTGTAATGCTTTACTGTATGTGTGAATAAAATACATCAAAAATTGAACAATGATAAAACATTTTATTGTACCACCTGAAAACCTGTATTAGACTTATCTATTTTATTTTTCTGACTCCATATCATTAAAATATTACAGGAAAAATGATTTCAATCATAATAGTGACTGCATTGCTACTGAGAGTCACAAGAAGCCCATGTAGCGTCGATGTATGAGGAAAGAATATGTGTGCTCATTTAAGTTACTCTGGTTACTTTTTCGTAACCTTTGTGACCATGAACTGGATGAGATAGCCTGAAACAGTGCTCACTTCAATTATTTAATCCAAACACTCAGTGCCAGCAGAGACAGGAAACACCACAGAAAACAAAAACCTCAAGCTTTGCCAACAAACCACACACACACACACTGTTACTCTTACACCCTCCTCAGCAACTAGACTCATCCTCAGTAAACGAACAATGAGGCGCAAAACCCCCCCAAAAACGTCCAATATTATCAGCCATTTTTCCCAGGTTAATGCTTTTAAATACTTACATGTACATATTTTTGTATCTAAGTATATCACTCCATCAATTTACAGCCTTGGGTATATTTGCAACAGATGGAGGATATATAATGAATGCTTTGATGACTTAACAATGGATCCTACTGTGTATAGAGTTGCATACAAGTATCAGTCTATGATATCTATAGGAAGAGGACATGAACTGTGTCCTAAATCAGCAGCTGCACCCCTTTGAAGGCTGCATTACATCAGCAGCACACCTAGGCTGTCCCATTTCAAAGGCGGCAAACTGATGGATCCTTTCTGGCCCAATATATATCCCTAGATTCATTGGTTAATAAAATAATATGGCCGCAAACAGCCCTGACAGAGAACCCAGCGATTACCCTTTGAAATATGAGGACTGGGTTTCAGCCCAGTTGGTATGAACTGTTAAAACCAAGACCTCAAAGTTACACATTGTCAAGGTTGCTATAGGCGACAGGGACCATGCTTTGCGATGCAACGGAAGGGGCGTGTTCTCTTTAGTAGACTGTTTGCTCCGAAGGGCACGGCCTCTGATAAGGACACAGCTACTGTATGACCAATGGACAGTTCTCCCCAGCAGGAAAACAGCAAGATGTTTCTTTCTCATAGGTTTTATACTTAAAGGGATAGTTCACCCAAAATTCAAATTTCACTCATTATCTACTCACCCTCATGTCGACTAAGAGCTGTGAGAATTTTCAGAGTCCTCCGTTCCTTCTCTGAGTTACGGGGGGGTCCGCGCAGCAGTATTTGTCCTGGTTGTCAATGGATACCAACTTTCTTCGTCCAAAAAGACACACCAAAAAACATCCAAATACCTCCATACTGCTCGTCTGTAATGTCCCTCTTGTATTGAAGCCCCGACATGAGAAATTGTTCCGAAAAAAATTAAATAAGTCTATATTTTAAGCTTGTTTGTAGCGGAAGCTCCCAGTGTCTCGGTTCACTGCTCTGCCGGTGTCAGTGCAAATCTCTCGTGATTTGCACTGACCGGCGGAACAATTTCTCATGTCGGGGCTTCAATACAAGAGGGACATTACAGACGAGCAGTATGGAGGTATTTGGATGTTTTTTGGTGTGTCTTTTTGGACGAAGAAAGTTGGTATCCATTGACAACCATTATATGGACAAATACTGCTGCGCGGACCCCCCCCCCCCCCCCCCCGTAACTCAGAGAAGGGACGGAGGACTCTGAAAATTCTCACAGCTCTTAGTCGACATGAGGGTGAGCAGATAATGAGTGAAATTTGAATTTTGGGTGAACTATCCCTTTAACACTTGGGGATCCCTTGGGGGTACACGCACACACACACACACACACTGCAGTTGTGTGATGCTATGCCCTAGGCCTTTGTCTTCTCCCTGTGTTAATAAATCAATTTTGTATTGACCAGTGCCCTCAGATAAACAGCCAGCCCAACACCTTCACTCAGCTGAAAGGCTCATTTTCCAGTCAGAGACGGACTGGACAGGTCTTGGCAGGAGACACAGTTCCTCCGATGCACTCAGTCCAATCCAATATGCTTAAAAAAAAAGCAACTTCCCCCACATCGTTTTCACTTTGTCGAGTCTTCTTGACAAAATGTGTGCAGTTTTCAGTCTTTCATTTGCAGTTTTTCCACATCTAAAGCTGTGGAGGATAAGCTTGCTTTTCCTGTTTACTTGAGAGGTGAGAATGTGTCTCATGTGCCTGGGCTGTCAGCTCGGCTCTGTCAACAGCTCCATGGGTCCGATCGCTGATGTGCAATAGCTGATGCAGCCTCAGCTTCTCGCTCTCCGAGAGCAGCCTCCAGACAAATTTCACCTCTGGCTTCTCGCTGCCTCCTGCAGCGTATTCCTGTCACATGATGAGGAATTGTAGGTCTGAGCACCAAGACCCTGTGTCTCGCTCTGCCAGTTAGAAATGACTTTAAAACAGCAGAGGCGTCAGAGGAGAGGCTCGGGGCCTCTCACTGACCTGCTGTTACTGGAGCTGCAGACGGAAGAGATGGAACTGAGATGGTTTTTTTGTTCTTAATACCGCTGATATATCTTTTATGGATCCACACTTCAAAGCAAAGTGTTAAATATGGGAAGACAGTGAATCTCCCAGATCAAATCTCATGACAAAAGAAACAGATCCTGCGACTCTGTCATCTCCAGAGTCAAACTGCTGGCAAAGCAAAAAACTTTAAAAGGCTCCTGGGTGAACCTTCGAGTCAGTAATCTATAATATCAGTTTTTTCCCATTGATGATCGATTGAACAGTGGAGGACTTTCTGCCACGCATGAGAGGAGTCCATTAAGGAGTTGCACCATTGGTCGATTTTTATTATAGAAGTGATCTCCACGCACCCGGGCCGTTCCATATCAGTATTTATGGGCAGTAAACAACAAGAAATGCACACTTCTGCTCCAATCTGCTTTCAAACTGCAAACTCCATGTTCTGCTCCTTGCTTGAAAAAGGTCTAGTACTGAAACGTTGCATAATAAATTCTGCAAGTTGGCCATGTGTGCGGGAACTCTTCTTTTTCGGCTCCTATAGCTAAAACGTCAGGTTGATTCAGATGCAGTGTGCTGGTCATACTGTACTGGGCTGCACCAGATGGGTATAGTTAAAGGGATAGTTCAACATTTTGGCAAATTGGCCCATTGCCATAATCCCTATAGTCATAGCAGTAGGTTTGTTACCTTTAATTGTCGGTGCAGGCTATTTTTAGAACGGCGGAGCAGAGCCGCGCACTGCTCTTGGTTTCCCTCCATCAAACTCATCAAATACACAGTCCAACAACTCTGGTGGACAAGTTGTGACCTGCACATTCATCACGCTATGAGATAATAATGGAACGTTACGAGACGGAGTTGTTTTCGAGGTAAATTCATGTAAAACATGAATGCGCGTTCCCGTCGGGGGCAGTTTTTCAGCAAGCAGTCTCTGCATTTGCTGCATACCTGTCTTTATCTTTCATTTTCTATGTAAATTGTTAATTTCTTTTCTCCTATCTCTTTTTTTTATCTTATGAATTTATTGTATTGTTATGTATTATCTTTTTTACTTGGAAGACCACCGCTGTTGTGGTATTTTCATAGACCTTTTTGGGCTTCTTCCTCGCCTGCGCAATGTTTAATTTCATCATTTTCCTTGATTTTATATAATGTGCAAATAAACTAAACTTCCAGAATAAAGACCGGTTGTCGGTAAGATTTAGTGCCCTAAAGCAGCAGTCCATGTTTCTCGCAAGACAGGATAGCGGACACCAGGCCAGAGACGCTAATCTTGCAAAGTGGAATGCAGAGAGCCTCCATTCTCCCTGTAACAAGTCATTTAATTTATCACAATTACTCCGAAGCTGTTAAAATAGGGCAATAATCTTGCATAGTTCACGTGACTTGTGTCTTCTCCCAGCAATATCATATCTTGCATTAAAATCTAGGAACTTCCGAGCACAAACAGCCTTTTGCTGCTCTGGAACTAAAAGGGAAATTCAACAGCAATGAGGAATAAAAGTTTTTTTTTCTTTTTTTCCTCATTCATTTCAGCTGCTGAAATCCCCCCAGTCACAGATCCTCTTCTCTTAGCTCCGAGCTATCTCCGAGCCATTGTTGAAGTGCATAATAGTCGTCTGTGTGCCTTTTCAGTTCTGCTTATTCTGAGCAGCAGGTCACCAGCGCTTTCATTACAGTATGTACAATGCAAATGACAGGAGAGTGAATGGTGGTGGGTGTTTGAAACGGGACTGCGGGGAGGGGAGGGAGGGGGGTTGCCACCATTAACCCACCCCCACCCCCACTCCCACCCCTTCTCTCCTGAAGCGTCTCCAGTCCTGACTGTGAGGATGTGAGCGCGCGGGGAGAAGCTGCAGACACCTGGCGCGCTTCCCGGAGCCTTTCATGTGGTGTTGGGAAACCGTCCTCTCCACCGACCGGCTCTTTCAGCAAACAGCGGGACGTGCCAGCGACACAATACGTCCCCGCACAGCCTGAGTCTCACACCGTCCTGGCACTCGCGGCCGCTCGTAATGTGTGATCAAGAAGTGATAACAACACACTGTCCAGGAGCCTCCGCCGCCCAGGCTTTATTGCAAAAAAAATTGCAGAGAGGTACACGCTCATCAAATTCAATTCAGTCAAACACAAAGCATTGAAAAGGAAGAGTAAACACACAGACTTGGCTTTCAAACTAATTTATGCATCAGCAGTTTCATTATAAGGAAACTACAATGGGCTCCAGAGAAGGTGGGGTGAGAAATTAGCTCGCACTAATAACAGATATTGAAGGTTATTAAAAGTCACTCCCACTCTGAGAGGCCAAGAGGAGGGAAGGGGCTTCTTTTTTTTCCACGCTCTGCTTCCATACAATCCAATCGTGTGTCATTGTGTGTGGAGGCCTGAGGGAGCCACGGCCAGCCCTATTATCAGCCAGGTTATCAGCTGTTATAATTGCCCTCCCACTAACCGCAAAAATGGAGACTGAGGATTATGATTAAGGTGAAATGAAAAGGGCAGAATAACAGACCTGGGATCTGACAGCACGGAGGTGGTGTTGTATGTGTGCGAGTGCCAACGTCGCATTAGAGAAAGTACTTACACACTCCTAGATAGCAGTAGTAGATGTAGCTTGGCTCCTGCTTAGAGCTGGTGATGGTCTCAGACTGACCCCCATGTAATAAATGGGGGGGGCACATGGATCTATAGTACATATAATAAATATTCTTACTGCAACGCGTTAAATACATTTCCAAGCAGATGTGTATGCAAATGGCTCTGCTCAAACTAATGATGTTTTTACACTACAGTCCACTTTTAATACTTTTCTTTCCATGACATTAACTTGTGCTGAATAAAATAATTTTATTCTCAAAAGAAACAATCCCTATTATGTCCTCCTTGAACTCCCTGAAAATTTGTCTCTGTTATTATTATTATGTTTTTGAATTACTTTTATTATCACTTTTACTATTATTTTTACTAATTTATTTTCTATTTATTTATCTTCCCCTGTCAGGCTTCAGTGTCTGTATTCTGTGCATGGTTGCTGGTGCTATGTTTTAGGTTGTCTCTGTTGCATCTGCTTTGCAAGAAAAAGTGCAAGAAAAACATGTCTAAAAAAAGAAAAGAAAAGAAACAATCCCCTTTTAATGTGTCCTGCAGTTCACAGTAATCTTCCTGGTAACGACCAAAACCACTGAAAAAACTCACAAAAGAGTAAGTGGGCCTTTCACTGGCTTCATTTTCTGATGTGTTAAAAACTGTTAAAAATGAAGACATAACGGTCCAGACAAAATACTGGAGCCTGAACCTCTCTATCTGAGTCCTGCCACAGGTAAACAAAGTAAAACCACACCTCTGAATGGGTGGCTAGTAGTGCAAAACAATTTGAGAGCCACCAGATTTTATCACGCCGTACTGGTAGCCAAAGAGAAGATCTTTCATAACATATGTACTGGATTTAACAACACAATCTGCCGTGTAATTTAGAAAAACATTTAGAAAAGGAGACCTGAGTGATGAGGAACTACTGTAGCAGTGCCACTGTCAACCTGACACACCAAACAGGAAATTACAACAACTTCATATTTTAGTGCACAAAGACGAGGGCTGGGGTCAATCACGTCTTTTCTTTCCTTTTTTTTTCAGTGGCCTGATGCGGCACCATATCTGCTCCAGGGTGGGAACAAAAAAAGAAAAAAAGAAAGAAAGAAAAAACACACACACACACACACACCTCATGACCTTTAATGGTCCACAGGCACACTGACTGTCTGTATTCCTCCTGACACATGCCCTGACAGCAGTTTAATTACTTACAGCAAAGTGCAGTGTCTGCCACCGTCAGCCTGACATAGCTGTGGCAGGTTAGCAACATTTAGCACCTTAAGCTAATGATTACGGTTCAGTGTGTTCAGTGTGTGTGCTTGTGCGGCAAACCATCCTGTCACCGATGCCAGCGGAAAACAGGAACCACTACTGACTCAAGACGATATAGCAGTTAAATTAGGAAAAAGACCAATTATTAGAGACTATTAGAGGCAATGACGCACAATGGGTGGATTCAAGATAATTTACTTTATTTTAACTGAAACCTCCAGATTATAGTGTGGTCTTTGTGTATAGTAATTGTGGACTTTATCAATCAGAAGCTTTAAACATAGTAGCTGAATGGACATACACCACCAATCAAAAGTTTGGACACACCTTCTCATTCAATGGCCTTCCTTTATGTTTTATTACTTTCTATATTGTAAATTCATACTTAAGACATCAAAACTATGGGATTTTATATAGGTTCATTAGCTTTAATTGTCGGTGCAAGCTATTTTTAGAACAGCGGAGCAGAGCCGCAAGCTGCTCAGAGCTACGCTACAGAGGCTTTATTGGTTTTCCTCATCAAAGTCATCAAATACACAATCCAACAACTCCAAAACGCTCTGGTGGACAAGTTGTGACCTGCACATTCACCACGCTATGAGATAATAACAGAACGTTACGAGACAAGAGTTACAAGAGTTGTTTTCGAGGTAAATTCATGCAAGACCGCTGATGCGCAGTGAGCAGTCTCTGTATTTACCTCAAAAACAACTATATCTCGTAATGTTCCATTATTATCTCATAGCGTGGTGAATGTGCGGGTCACAACTTATCCACCAGAGCGTTTTGGAGTTGTTGGATTGTCTATCTGATGAGTTTGATGAGGGAAACCAAGAAATCCCATGTGCCTCCGTAGCGTAGCTCTGAGCAGCTCACGGCTCTGCTCCAACGATCTAAAAACAGCTTGCACTGACAATTAAAGGTAACGAACCTACTCCTAAAACTATAGGGATTATGGCAATGGACCAATTTGCCAAAATGTTGAATTATCCTTTTAAGAAAGGTTTAGGAATTATTATCTTGTGTGCATGTGCATGTTCAGGTGCAACTGTACCCACAAACCCCGGCGTGCTGACTCACCAAAGTCTTCTCAGGCTCCTGTTGGGACTCAGAGGAGGACTCCATGGTCAGGTCAAACCAGAGTCAGGCCCGTCAGCGCCGCTCCGACAACTGCATATCTGTCAGGAGGAGAGGCAGTGTGTTACCACAACAGGACAACATGGCAGCCTTCATCAGGCTGGAAAAGCTTTCTTCGAAAATTGGAAGAGCGCTGAAATTCCCAGGGTGCACTTTAATCTCATGTGGGTTGCGTTACTTTGCAAGATTGGACTTCTTTGCAACATCATGCCTACTCATCTATTGCATTTCTGAAGAAACAGGCTGCACTGTGACGCAGACGTACAACACACACACACACACACACACACACACACACACACACACACACACACACACACACACACACACACACACACACACACACACACACACACACACACACACACACACACACACACACACAGTCTCCCCCTCCTGCTGTAGAAGCAGCAGACGCCTTCTCACTATCCCCTACTGTCTTTTCCCACCCAAACAAAAGGTGTTGTAGCTCCAGGGCTTTAGTAAACAGATTGTTTCTAATGCAAGCAGAGGATCAGCCAGTCTGTCAGCTCCCTTTCCCAAGAGTCTTGGAAATTCATTCTTTAAATCTCTCTTTCCCCTGTCTGCCCCCAGCTCCTCTCCCTATAGAAATGTTGGAGCATGACACTGTTTTTAACCTTTATCTATCCGGGGAGGGTTTCTGCCAGCTGCCACTTACCCAGTTCACTGGACCAGAGCGAGAGGACACCTGTTGTCGGTCTCTTTACGGAGCCACAGGAATGTGACCAAACTGCCCCTCTTGTATATGTGAGGCAGGGGTGTTACAAGAAAAGGTTCAGAGCAGGTCTTGTGCTTTGGTCTCCTTCTTAAAACCTGATTCTGATTTAACACCTGAAAACACTCCATTCTGCAGAGCAGCAGCATTAAGTACGGTGTGGAAACTGTTGCTTGTGTGGATGTCAAAAATTCTAGTTAATCGACATAATCCCTTGGTGCAAGCTGTTTTTAGATCGGCGGGGCAGAGACGCGAGCTGCAAGGGACTTTCGCGTTTCCCTCAAACTAAATACACAATCCAACAACTCCAAAACACTCTCATGGACAAGTTGTGCACATTCACCACGCTATGAAATAATAATGTATACTTATGTAACATTTCGACACAAAAAACAACTTTGTCTCGTAATGTTACATTATTACAACTTGTCCACGAGAGCGTTTTGGAGTTGCTGGATTGTGTATTTGATGAGTTTGATGAGGGAAAGGCGAAAGTACCGCGTGCCATGCAGAACTCACGTCTCTGCCCCGCCGATCTAAAAACAGCTTGCACCGACAATTAAAGGTAACCTACTGCTATGACTATAGGGATTATGGCAATGGGCGAATTTGCCAAAAATGTTGAACCATCCCTTTAATATCGGATCGTTGCAACCCTGAATGTGAGTGTGACTGGTTTTCTATTGCCCTGTGATAGACTGACAACATGTTGAGGGTTGTGGGCTGGGAGAGGCTCCGGTCCCTGGTGACCCTAACAGGATGAGCAGCACGGCTAATGGATGGATGTTCAGGTGGAACAGTTGAGCCCTGGCCTCTGCCTCCGGTCCACACTGACCACATGACAATTATAAATGTTGTGCAGGCCGACTCTGGCATGCACTGGCTCAGGTTGTACATTAACAACAAACATTAATAACACTTGGAAAAACTCTTCAGACTGTGTATTTACTCAACCGTCTGGCCACAGGTTCACACAGGGATAACAAGAACATACACGAAATCGGATTCTGCTCAGTCAACTGAAACAAAACAAAATAAACCCCCCCAAGCCCAAAAACAAACTACACACTTCCCGATAAAAGATAAAACTCTGATCCAAAAACTGAAAGGGTTTACCCAACAACCAATTATCAAAACTTCACAGTTGCATCCTAAAACAAATGGGAGAATGAAGCAAACAGAGGCCGTCTGTCCACATCAGCTGGCCACGCTCCACATCTGTTCACCACCACACTCACTGCTGCACATCACCTGTTTGTTCTTTGCCTCATGTGCGCACAGTAAGACACAGGCTTAACCCCAGTGTCCGCAGCAGTGACACAACTGTCAGCAAGTCCTTGAAATGACTTCGCGATCAAGTGGGGCCATCTGTTAATTACACTCGCTGCTTTACTGGAGATTATTTTGTACGGAGCAGCTGCCGACCAACACGTGCTTGTCCTGAAAATGCTTTCAAGATTACAGGGCGGGCAGCCACTTATGCTGATTGCTGTTTTTGCTGTTTTTTTGTTTTTTTTTCTAAGGCTACTATGGCCCCACCTGAGATTACACCTGATCAGCCTATCAGAAGCCAGGAGGAAGCTGTGATGAGGTGACGGTGTATTGACCCGACGCTGCAGATCCAGGGATTGTTTGCAGAATAACACGATGCCTCATTAAACAGGTGTACGCACGCTGATGAGCTACAGCGTCGACTCGTGACCGGTGTGCAGCTGCACCGCCACGCGCTGTGTGTTGTGACACATTCCTCCCATAACCGTAAAATGTGACGCGACTTGTGACACAGCAGACCTTCTGTTGACGTGGAGCAGATGGAGTCGCCTCCACGGCCCTTATGTATCAATGAAGCGCCGGTTTGTGGGTTTTTATCTCCTCAGATCGATGCAGGTAGCTGCTCGTCATCACTGCTGACTGGGAGATGCTCCAAACATGTCATCTGGCCAGGTTATGAGAGCAGTTATGAGAGCATGCCCATATGCAGTAAATAATCATTTGTCACCTTATAGCTGCAACAATTCATTGATTAATCGAACAATAATGGATTATTAAATCAATTGTCAGCTATTGATAATGGAATAATCAGTTTGAGTAGTTTTTTTTTAAGAAAAAAAAGTCAAAATTCTCTGATTTCAGCTTCTTAAATGTGAATATTTCTGGTTTCTTTGTTCCTTTATGACAATAAACTGAGAATCTCTTCGAGGACGTCATCTTCTGGTTTGGGAAACACTGACATTTTTCAGCATTTTTTTTTACATTTTATTGACCAAACAGTTCTAATCAATTAATCGCTTAAACAATCAACAGATTAATCAATAATGAAAATAATGGTTAGTTGCAGCCCTAGTTCCCCTGTTTCATGCCATATCTCCACTGACCTATCTAATAAAGACAAAAATGCCCAAAAAATAACTGAAAAAAAAAGGTAAGCATGATTAGGACATGGTCTCTTAGCAACAGGCAGGTCAGCCTATGCTCTGCCACAAGACAGCGTGTACTGGCCACCAAACATGTCCCTCTTTCTTTTCTTTTTTTTCCATTGTTGTATTAGCCAGGAGTGCAGCAGGGTCATGTAAGGTTAAGCTGGTGATAAGAAGACTATGTGCATCTTTATTCAGAGTTTATGGTAATAATGCAGTGGTTAAGTGGTTGAAAAAAATGAAAAACAACTGTTTAAAAGCAGATGGAAATGGACAAAGACACTTCATGCCTGTGGACGTCTTTAAAGTGGCTACATCATGATTTTGTCCTCTGACTCTGTCCTCTGTGCTGATGCTTCTGCTGCTTGTCCAAACTCTCCCACATCAGAATCTACTGCAAAACATCACATATTATAGATAAGTGCCTCACACAACCTTCAAGTCATATGACCAACACTATTATTTCAATAACTGAGCTGATCCAAAGGTAACACTGTACAACTCTCAGGGAGAGAGTGAGTTTAGCTTTACCTACTGGCACAGTGTTTCTCTTTGTTACCTGCCAATAACAGCCTCAGCCCGCTGACTCTGGCTTCAGCGGTCGATATGTGAAACAAAGCCCAATGTGTTTAGTCACCCTGCAAATAAAGGTTAAACGTAAACCATTTGATTTACCAATTGTCCTTTATTCACCGTGCTGAGAACAGTAATTTGAGCATGAGCTCGTCCAAACCGGTCAGAGCTCTGAACGGCGACATAAAACGCCTCCTAAGAACAGGGAACGGCCGTTTAATGTTCAGAGCATGAAATCCACAGAAAAAAAAACAGGGTGCAACAGTGGGATGAGGTTGTATTGTACAGAGAAGCAGCAGAATAACACTGTGAATGATGAAATAGTGCAGGTGCTGTTCTGTATTGATTGTAGTGTGAGGTAGAGACGGGCCCGATCACGTTTTGTTGCTGTTGATACCGATCATCGATAAGTGAGACTGACGGATTCACGTCTGATATTGATCATTCTGGCCTGCTGTGCAGATCCCACACACATTGTTGAAGTTGTTTTGTTTTGGTGGTCAGTTGTGTTGGTCACATTTTCTTAATGACAACATCAATGACATTGGCAGCTGATCAATCTGGCCATCCCTTACTATCCTACACTAGGGCTCTTGGATTTTGCCCAACTTTTTTTAAATGGACCAGGGGCCGTATTCACAAAGCCTTTTATCTTACCGCTAGGAGTGCTCCTAACTCGCACTAAAAGTTTTTACGTAGGAGTTTTTTCTTAAAAGCTATTCACAAAGCCGCTGAGACCTACTCTTACTAAGGATAAATCACTAAGAGCACACTAAGAGTGACGCCCCTGGTGACGCCCCGTTGCTATGGATTACGTCAATTCTCGTGCACGAATTTGAGGCGCTCAACACGGTGATTGGTTGTTGAGTGCCGTCGGCGCTGTCGGCTCACATCAGCATGACTGCATCGCAGCGGTCGCAGTCACCTCGGTCCGACTGTTGTGACGCCGATATTGGACAGTCCGTCACCGTCACTACTCCCGTTTTATAGCGAAAATGTTGTAGATGACCAAAAAAAAAAAAAAAAAAAACACCGACAAAAAGGCACTTTGGGCATCAAAGGGCAAAGGGGCAGGTGCTCCAGCACCCCCCTCTGCAGCAATTCGCAGTCCTCCATACATTTGCCTGGCTGCAGCCATTTGCGATTCTTTGTGAATAGGTCTTACTGAGTTAGGAGTCCTCACGAGGACTTCTAAGCTCTCCCAGACTTAGGAGCTACTTTTAGGCATAAAATACTTTGTGAATTACTCTTATTTTAAAAAACTAGGAGTCCTAAATTTAAGACTGACACGCCCACTTTTTTTAGGAGTTGCTCCTAAATTCGGCCCTTAGGAGCTACTTTTAACCTTAAGATTCTTTGTGAATACGGCCCCTGGAGTCTAATAATAAAGTCTATCTATCTATCTATCTATCTATCTATCTATCTATCTATCTATCTATCTATCTATCTATCTATCTATCTATCAGGGCTGGGACGATATGCTTTTCTCCCGATTTGATTCTTCTACGATTTTTTGGATGGCGATTCGATTTAAATTGCGATTCTATCATATTGCCGATTCTCTCGATTTTTTGTCTGCATTTTTAACATTTATCTGCACACAAATACTGTAGGAGCCTATAAATTAACATACTCCATTATAAAGTGAACTTAAACCCTTTTCAAAACCTGGGGCCGTATTCACAAAGCATTTTATCTTACCGCTAGGAGTGCTCCTAACTCGCACTAAAAGTTTTTACGTAGGAGTTTTTTCTTAAAAGCTATTCACAAAGCCGCTGAGACCTACTCTTACTAAGGATAAATCACTAAGAGCAAACTAAGAGTCACGCCCCTGGTGACGCCCCGTTGCTATGGATTACGTCAATTCTCGTGCACGAATTCGAGGCGCTCAACACGGTGATTGGTTGTTGAGTGCCGGCGGCGCCCCCCCTCCCCTCCCTCCTCCTTCTCCTCCTCCTTCTCCTCCTCCTCGCCGACGGCCGCTCCGCTCCACTTTTTTTTTATTTATTTGCCGTCAGGTCCGACGGGGCTTTTTAGATTGCTTCGAGTCCAAACCACTGTCTCTGCTGCCGAGTTGGGCTCTGAACTTTCTGTCTGTCTCTCTGCCATCTGCATCTTTCTGCTACAGTTTTTGTCGCGTCTCACTTTCACTTTCTGCAGTGTGACGCTGTGCAAATGCAATGAGGGTCAGTGCGTCCACTCGCAAAGCAGCCGCTGGTTTTTTTTCTTCCCACATTTTAATATTAATTTTCACATTCGTTGACAGCCCTATATGGTGATCATAATAATGATGAGAAAAGAAAATGCATTACCCACATTTGTGGCCAAAGCAGGATTTGAACCCAGACTAACAATAAGTTTAGTTTACTGGGGGAGCAGCCTTATCACGTGAGCTATTACTACTAACAGATTTGTGTGTCTAGCGCACCCAGCAACTTTTAAAAAATATTTTTGGCTCACATCAGCATGACTGCATCGCAGCAGTCGCAGTTACCTCGGTCCGACCGTTGTGACGCCTATATTGGACAGTCCGTCACCGTCACTACTCCCGTTTTATAGCGAAAATGTTGTAGATGACCCCAAAAAAAAAAAAAAAAAAAAACACCGACAAAAAGGCACGTTGGGCATCAAAGGGCAAAGGGGCAGGTGCTCCAGCACCCCCCTCTGCAGCAATTCGCAGTCCTCCATACATTTGCCTGGCTGCAGCCATTTGCGATTCTTTGTGAATAGGTCTTACTGAGTTAGGAGTCCTCACGAGGACTTTTAAGCTCTCCCAGACTTAGGAGCTACTTTTAGGCATAAAATACTTTGTGAATTACTCTTATTTTAAAAAACTAGGAGTCCTAAATTTAAGACTGACACACCCACTTTTTTTAGGAGTTGCTCCTAAATTCGGACCTTAGGAGCTACTTTTAGCCTTAAGATTCTTTGTGAATACGGCCCCTGGACTCTCTGTAAAAAAGGCGAACAATGCACATTGCACAAAAAAGAAAAAAAAAAGAATTCCCCCCCCCAAAAAAATCGATTTAAAAATCGTCCATCCATCCATCCATCCATCCATCCATCCATCCAAAGACTGCCTTCCACTGATTGGCCAGAAAGTTGTTGCTGGAACAGGCCTATGCCTATCCTACACTATTGATATAAATAAAGTGAGGAAAGCTGCATCTCTCCCAAACAGTTTGACAGTAGGTTTATGAGAGAGACAAACAGACAGACAGACAGACAGAGGACAAGAGGACAGGACGACATCCTGACAGTAAGACGCTCACTAAAGCCGTCGTCCTCCCCCGCTCCGTCATTCATCCTGCTAATGTAACGCTCCGGCGCTCCGACTCGCCTCTCCCGGCTCCAGCCGGCACACACACTTCATCTAAACCTTGGCTCTCAAGGACCCGTCACACTGAGACAGATGCTTTCCACTCTCTCTCAAGCCCAGCTTTAGCAATCAGCTCATGACTCAGCCCGGAGCAGCAGTCACACAGCTGAGGTGAGAAATAAGAGGGGGAATTAAAATAAATAAATAAATAAAAAATAACAGGGCCTGGCTGGAACAATGGGGAATGTTATGTTTTGTCACAGTTTGTGGGAAGTCGACTTATTTATTTATTTTTTTGGTACGGTTTTCATCCCACTGACCAAAGTCACGTTAGCTTTGAAGGTGACCTCTGTTTGCAGCTGCCTCTGTGAAGATAAAGCTACAATTAGTTTTTTCTGAATAAAATCTCTCAATGTCTACTTTGGTGATGCCTTCAATGACTTTTCCTCTAGCACCAGCAGCAGCAGCAGCACAAATATTTCTTATCTACAGTATTACTTTGCTATGACCAGTTCCATGCACACTAAGTGACAGATGATCCCCAGTAGCTATAGCTGTGTTTGTGTTAAGTGCTAATTAGGAAATATCAAAGCTCTCAAGACGTGTTTTAAATTATGTAAAAACATTCACATAATTCATATTTTCTGTGGCAAAACAAAGATAAACTGTAGTTGAGAGCACATCTACTCCAGAGAATTGAGGCTGTGTTCAAAATCACTCACTACCTCCTGTTCAGTCCACTGTACACTGAGTCCTAATGCATAGGATTATTATATATACACTGTATTTCAGGAGTGTCAAACTCAATCACACAAGAGCCTAAATGTAAAGCACTACATATATTGATACAATGTACCGAATCCGATTTGTTGTCGACAGAGCAGCAGATAGGGCTTGGCGCTTGTCGATCTATTGCTTGGTCATGACCATACAGAAGCTGTATGATGGGATTCTTCGTGTGAGTATGTGAGCGCTATACAGGCGGGCCATTAATAATAGAAATATGAAAGTATCTCGCGGGCCAGATCTGGCCCCCAGGGCCTTGAGTTTGACATGTGTGGCCTATATAGTGCTAAACAATCATGCATTATTCTTGTGCTTAAACAGAAAACTGATGGGGATTATGACACTTAAAGGGATAGTTCAACATTTTTGGCAAATTGGCCCATTGCCATAATCCCTATAGTTTTAGGAGTAGGTTTGTTACCTTTAATTGTCGGTGCAAGCTATTTTTTGAACGGCGGAGCAGAGCCATGAGCTGCGAGGATGGTTAGAGAAGACATTACAGACTGAGCCTCAGACATGTTAGCATTTACTGTACTCAATTATGCAGATCCACAAGTAGAACTGTGGACTCTTAACTTTCTTTTTTATAGTCTAATCATTACCACACACTTTTTCTAAATCAACACCAAACACTAGTCATAGGGGCATGCTGGAGTCTTCACTTTCCAAACAAAGGACAAGCCAGTGACAGACAATCTTCTCTGCTGTGGCTCTATTGTGTTCACTGTCTCCTACACTTCACTGACACTCTGCCCCTCCACACACGCTGCTACATAACAATCTGTTTTAGTTGTAGCGCAGCTGCCTGTGAGCTAAGAGCTGTGAATCACTGCCAAAGATAGAGGGCGAACGCACCGGGAATCCTAAACTAGTGGCTTGGCAGTGGCCCCAAAAGCAGGGCTACAATCAGACTGAGGGGTTTTTCCACAGAGCCAGAAGATAACAGGGAACCTCTGGGAATTATTTCACTAAGACCTGAACAAGCAGAGTATAACGTGTGTTTTCAGCTCAGACTCCAATGCAACAGCACAAACACCAGGTATGTGACTGAGTGGCATTGGCTTTCCTCCTCATTGGATTTAACGAATGAGTAAATGGACAGATCGCACGGTGCCAAGCAGCACAAGTCTGTGTGATAGGATCAACCACTGATGGACACAATGCTGTTTTGACTCCTCTTTGTTCTGCATCATTTAACAGACAAAGGATGTAGGTGGTGAATGTGGTTTTATGACACAATGCACACAGGTCTGACCCGTGTAAAGGTCTATGTGTGCCGGGCGATGGAGCCGTCACGCATCAATCAGTCGATTAGATCGCTCCACACAGACAAACTTTCCGATTGTAAATCATCACTTTGTTCATGAGTTTCACCCACTGGCACAAGCAACAAGTCATCAATCAATCAGGGCAGGGGACCTAAAGCTAACAGGACGTCATGGATGAAAAAATAATAATCATGGAGGGGGGAAATCGTGATATTTTATGATACAACACACCCATTCTACAAGAACACAAACTGAGAGTAAAAAAACAAACAAAAAAAACAGGACCTGACAGAAAATCTACCTCAGAAAGACAAAGTTATCTGTTGTTTTACATTTTAAAGCAATACTAAAGAACTTTCATTTTTGGTTGAGTTTGGCGGCACCAGTGGACCAAAGCGGTAGTGTTTTTCTTGAAGGGAGACTCCATCTCCCATGAGCACCAGCGAATAGCGCCGTAAACATTCTGATCTCCCGGTGCATGGAAATTAACAGAAGACGTCCAAACTAAGTTTCTGTTTCCAGCAGATAATTTCACAGTAAACACACATACACAATCCGACGGGAACGTGCCGCATTGCTGCTCCCTCCTCGTCGTGACTCGCGAAAGTGAAACTTAAGTGAGAGCCGGGTTCCTACCATCCACCTTGAAACTGCTTAGTGCCAGAGAAAACAATACAGACCCCCTCAGGCCATGACAGAGGTGTCATTCAACTTGTTGTAAGTCGATGTACCATCACAAAAGTTATGAAAATATTTTATGAAGGTTGAAAAGTTACTTAGTGCTGGTTTAATCTCACTTATATACACATCTGTGTTCACGGAGCTAAACCGAATCGGAGTCGGAGCGGAGACCTGTAGGCTAGACCAACTGTTGCTAAAAAGCTTCATTTATAGCTTCTACTCATCTCCCGACTACTAGACAAGATCCAAAGTGGAGGCAGCCATCATTATTACAAGGTTGTTTGTTTCAGCCTGACCCACATTTCATTTTCAATCAGTCAGCATGACGTCACACCACTCCTGTCTGTCATCTGATAAAGCCCAGGCTGCAGTGCTGCTTTTTTTCTCCCCACAATCAAGTATTCATTTTCACAATCTAATTTATTTATTTATTTTTTAGAATTCAATTACATAATTGAATTCAGAGCAGTCATTACAGTCAGCTGTAATACTGGTATGACCAATGCAAAAAGGTTTGTACCAATGATTTAACTCAAAGGTTATTCCAGTCCCTCTGGATCTTCCTTCTGTTTCTGGTTACCTTTACATCTTCAAATGCATCTTGTAACATTGTTTCACAAACATAAACTTCCAACAGTTATGAGTAGGAGTTGCAAAGCAATTGTGCTCCAATTAACCCATAATTATAGTGACAATTTGCTTAGTTAAACTGACTGTATTCAATTAAATAATATAAAAAGTATGACTCATAAGGAGTAAGTCAAAGCAGGGTGTTTTGCCAACATATCTGTTACATAAATTAATATGAAATTTTAAGAGAATGAAATTAGACTTAAATATTTAATTTGGATTGCTTGTTTGTATTTTATTATACGATCTGCTGCACTGAACACTATGACCGTGATTGTTTTTAGATTAACAGTGGGGCCCTGCTCAAGGGCAGCCAAGGACAGCAATCATTTCAGGATGCTAAGCTGATTGTAGTGATGTTACTGTCTGCTCTCAAGAGAGGGAGGCAGCTCCGTGACAGGCCGGCAGGCAGATCTATAGTGGCCCATCACTGCTGAGTGTTTGGGAAATGATTACCAGTGGTTAAGTGAGACATACAGAGCTACGGTGCTACAAGAGGGAGACAGAGAGAGAGAACAGGAGGTCACATGTTGATCCCTGATATTTTTACCAAATGCAACAATAAAAGTTGAACATCAAACCGATGCTGAGACGATCTGTCCTTTTGATACTTTTGTCTTTTTCATCACCACTTCTTGAGGCAACTGTCAGTCACTCTGATCTCTCTGAACCAGGCCTCCACTTCTGCTCAGTGATAGTGAAGTTTTAGGATTATTTCCACCACTAACCCTTCCATCCATCCATCCATCCATCCATCCATCCATCCATCCATCCATCCATCCATCCATCATACACTTAGATGCAGAGTCACTCAGTACGTTTACATGACAGTTGAAAAAAAACAAATTATTGCCTTAATCCAACTATAACTGGACAACTGAAGTGCATGTAAGCGTGTTAGTCCGGCTAATACCGGAGTTCTCCAAATCCGACTAAAACACCCAGATAAAGTGATTGGAAATCAATTTTCTTCTGCATGTATTATACACCTTAATCTGACTGAAACTGGACAATACGTGTGTGCATGCTTCACGACAGTAAAGATAGCACAAAGTGTAGCACAGAAACCGGCCCGAACCCAGCAAAGAAAATAAAACAAAGTGGCATCAGAGCCAATTGAGTGTATTTCACACAGTGTGACCAACGCGAAGATGTGTTATATAGGTACCGTATAAGTTGAGAACTCTAAGTTATTTTCATTTTATTGCTCAGTGACAGAAAAGTCAGGCAGAAAGGGGTCCGTACTATCCTGCTGAAACGACGCATATCGCCACCTATGTTGAGGAGGAGGACACCGAATGGCTCTGATAGAAAAGAAAAGATGTGCTGTTATGCATTCGTTTACTAGAGGCAGCAATGACTAATTGTTGAAGAGCACCTCCAGTTCCATTGCTGTAAATATATATCATCAGTGTGTGATCCTGTATGTGCTGAACTCGTCTGTCTGAATCAGCCTTTTTCACTGTGCTGCTCATACCACCAAACCAACAGTAAATACCAGCTGTGTTTGCTTATAAATGACTGACTGTCGGCTCGTTGACACCTGCGCTGGCTCCAGCGCCAGTTTACTGCAGCTCCAGGCTAACATTCATCAAGACTCATTAAGATCACTGACAAGGGCCGGGACACAAACTTGATGAACTGCAGGAGAGGAAGCGGCGGGGTAACCACAAATATATACCCCGCCTCGAGGCCAAGATGAATGCTATGCCATGAGCTGAATGTTAACATCAGCATATCGATGTCAACATGCTGATGTTCAGCAGGTTCAAAGATTAACACAGTCCACATTTCAGGTTAGCGTATCGACATGTTGACGTTTAATGCATAAAGAAATATGGTGCCATCCCTAAAGTCACGTGGCTCGCATGATTACATTTTTTTTGTTTCACAGTTTAATAAAACAAACCTGATAGGAATTAACGTTAAAGGGATAGTTCAACATTTTGGCAAAATGGCCCATTGCCATAATCCCTATAGTTTTAGGAGTAGGTTTGTTACCTTTGATTGTCGGTGCAAGCTATTTTCATATTCAGAGCTACGCTACGGAGGCTAATGGGATTTCTTGGTTTCCCTCATCAAACTCATCAAATACACAATCCAACAACTCCAAAACGCTCTGGTGGACAAGTTGTGACCTGCACATTCACCACACTATGAGATAATAACGGAACGTTACGAGACAGAGTTGTATTAGAGGTAAATTCATGCAAAAGTGCTGATGCGCGTTCCCGTGTGGGGCAAGCAGTCTCTGCATTTACCGCTAAAACAACTCTGTCTCATAACGTTCCGTTATTATCTCATAGCGTGGTGAATGTGCAGGTCACAACTTTTCCACGAGTGTTTCGGAGTTGTGTATTTGATGAGTTTGATGAGAGAAACCAAGCAATCCCATTAGCCTCTGTAGCGTAGCTCTGAGCAGCTCGCAGCTCTGCTCCGCCGTTCTAAAAACAGCTTGCACTGACAATTAAAGGTAACAAACCGACAAATGGGCCAATTTGCCAAAATATTGAACTATCCCTTTAAGATCTGAAGAGTTTTCTGGAAGTTCAGCTCAGAGACATCACAGTTGAAGTAAATACATCAAATAAAATACATCTGCAATCACAACAAGTTGATGTAAATGGGAGAATCTGAAGCTTCTGAGCATCCTAATGCCTCCACAGGTTGAGGGAAGAAGCTTCTGTCCAGTCAGACAGGTGATGTCACCATTCACCAGTATCAGCAGCTACCAGCAGCTAACGCCAACTTTTTAAGGTGGATTGTTTTCTTGTGTGTGTGCATGACCACAGTGTCTGGAAATCGATTGATCCACCTCAAATCTCAATGACAACCTTGAAAATGTCTTTAGTTTGTTATCAGATCTCTACATGACATGGGTTTTAGTGATGATCAGATCTCTAAAGGTGTGTGTATGAAGCCTGCAGATAACATGAGCCTGAAAGAGCTGCCTCTTCCCTTTTCCTTCTCGCCTTCTGAAATTTGAAATGTGTCCAAACGCTGCCTTCAGAGAAGCTGGAGCGGGGTGAATTACTTTTTTTCTATCTTCCACCGCTCACTGCACTTTTTTCTCACTCGAAGCCACAGAGGGATACTTTGCCAGAAACCGACGTGGAGCCATTTCCCGGACTGGCGGGCTAAACTCGCTGTGACACAAGCAGGCTAATATCAATCCATTCTGTATCTGTAGAGACAGACTTTAAATTCTAATGTGATTCTAATGTGATAATTGATTATTTTGCAGGACCCGGTTGCAGAGGGAGGTATACTGTATCTGCTCTGTGTGTTGGACTGAGTTGAGCTGTATTTTCCAGGTAGGACAGGTGAAGGGCAGATGTTGATGCAGGGAGGCTGGACTTAATATGCTACCAGAGGTGGTAGTTATTCAGACAGCACACAGGACAGGAGATGATGGTGGTTGGTTTGACACATGTGGAAATGACAGAGAGATATTTAACCCTCTGAGGTCGGTGTCGTCGTATACGATGGTGGGGGTAGTATTGTTTTACTCGCGTCTATCACTGGAACGCCGAAAGAAAGCGACGTAATTGTTTTTTTATTGAAAGCGGGACACTTCTGCCTTTACAAAGAGTCCACTGATGTGTCCGTAGCTCACCCAGAAGCGGAGTAGTCCTGCCTCAAACACCTGTGTCCAATAGGAGACTCCTATCACATCACAGGATGGGCCAAAGTCCTGTAGGAGTCTTTCTTATTGCAGACACACACTGTTTTCATGCCAGGCGAGTGGGGCACTTTTGGAAATAATATATTTTGTATCAAGCCCTTATTCCTTTTTCCCCTAATACCCAATGCCTTAAAGAACAGTTATATAGTGTCTAAAAAGATGTTTATAATAATTTTGTGTGTGTTTCCAACAAATATATGTGAATTTATGTTCCATTTTTGATTTTCCTTTCTGTTTCGGATAGTAGATAATAGCTTTTTCTACATTCATATGACACCACTACAGAATGAATATTCTGAAAGCCAAGGTTGTCCTGAATAAAACACTGTCAGTTACTTGATTGTGCATCACAGGGCTGAGGTTTTACAAGCATTAACACACAAGGAGGCCAAGCGAGAAAAATACAGAAGAAAACGCCATAGAGGATTTGAAGGCATAACACTGGATGCTGTTGTCTCATCCTGCTGTTTTGTGAGGGTTAACACTGGAGAACAACCTCCTCCCACCGTCTGCAGTCACAAGCAGAAGCTCCAGTCCCTCCATTATTGTCTCCATCATTCGCATCGCTGTCACGAGTGTGTGGTTGTGCCTTGTCTTCTGTGATGATGGCCTGGATGCACCTCCAGTGCTGCTGTGTGTCTCTGTTTGTCGGCGAAGTGGCTGCTGATTCTCTGCAGATAATTCTGTTCTCTCTCTCTCTGAAGTCATGTGACATGTCAGTTCTTGCTGCTTTGAGCTGTTGAGCTGCCTCTGCACATCTGAATACAATAGCTCAGATTCGCAGCAATTTTCCAAACCTCTGTGGTCAGCCACAGCTTCAGGTTCAAACATGATGTGACGGTTTTGGTAACTGTGACATCATCAGTACGTTGACTATAGTACAGATATATTATATTATATTATATCATATTATATTTAGGTTTGTAAAGGGGCGGAAGATTTCCAGTAAATTTCCAGAAACTTTCCATGAGAAGTTAAGCTGGGGAATTTTGGAAACTTTCCATGGGAATTCTAGGAATTATTGGGAATTATTAGGAATTTATGGGAATGAACTGGAAATTGTGGGTAATTTAAACAAACTTGTTTTGTTAAATTAAAAAAATATGACATTTCAACAGATTTATTTGTGAGTAGAACTTTATCAAGTTTTAATTCTTGTATGATTAATCAATTATTTTACTGAACAACAAAAACATGAATGTTGAGTACAATATTACCCCCTATCCCCCCCAAAAAAGTCCCATTCAAAATGTTAAATGAAAGGATATTCAAGTGTACTTGCATTCAATCTGGTTGTTTTAGCTAAGATATATTATATTATATTATTTCATATTATATGGAGGTAAAATCTACTGAGCCAACATAGAGTCAAATCAAACATGCAGCTCAGGACTGAGGGACTGAAGCGTTCTCACCCTAATGCTCTCTATGAAAAACAAACTGAACAAAGACGAGGGGAACAGGTGAATCCAAAGTTGCTGAGTCAAATGTAATCTTCTGTCTGTCCCAGTTTGGTGCTGTGCTCACGGAGAGACATCTTTAAACAGAATTAATCCATGTAGGTCAGGGAGCCAGGAATATTAATCAAGCATGTAAGCAGAGGAAGAGGATTCTGCCTCGCTAGACCACAGAGAACCAGCACTGGAGGAATCACTTTCCAGCCCCTGTGACCGGGAGAGAAAATAATCTAAGTGGTGATACTGTACACGCAGGAACACAGAGTCTCAGAGAGCAGGATAGCATGACGATGCTGGAGAGAACAGAGACTTGCAGATCTTTGCACAATTAAATATTATCTGGCAGCCGCTTCGCTCAGATTAAATCTCAGCCCTCTGTAGATCCTGTTTTCATAAGTACAGGATGACTTTACATTTCTCTGTCCCTGTGAGAGCCGTGAAGGTCTGGTTGGAGACAGTGTCGTCACGTGACGTCCGTCTCATAAAGAAGAACTGTCTCTAAAAAAAGCAGGTCGGCTGGCTCAGGAACCTTGACTGGCCTTTAGTTATGCCAAATCTCAGTTCCCAATTCTCCATTTCCCAAGTTCCTGTTTAAGTAATATTGGCAGCACACCCTCCCCTGTTGGACAGTGCCTGTTTGGCCTGAATGATAGCTGCAAATGTTTTTACAGACAGACGTGGTGCTGTCGTGTCCAGTCATGTTTAGGTTGTTTTGTTTAGTCTATGTTGTCTTGTGGTTTCCTATTTTATTTTGAAATTTATCTCTCCTCTAGTTTCAGGTGACTTGCCCCTTCCGTCTGATTGTCTTCCCCGCCCTGATTGACTTATGCAGCGTTGCAGACAAGTTGGAACTCAGAATGTCCCGGTTGAAAACTCTGAGTTCCGTCTTCAAAGCGTTCGAGACGCACCACGCCAGAATAACCACAAACATGGCGGTCCTGGACAAACTTTGCATTCACATAAAAACATTACAAAATGCATTTAAATGCATTTTCATTGATGTTTCACCTTTGACGGTGTGGTTCTGCACCGGTGCAGAATGTTGTGTGATGTCACACAACTGATTCTCTGAGAAGTCGGGGTAGACTTTTTTCTCCCACTTCGCAGAGTGGGAGCTCTGACTTCAGGTGGAGTTCAATTGCACTTTTTCAAGTAGGAGGTCAGAACGATCAGACTTCCAACTTGTCTCGAACGCAGCATTATTCTGTGTCTACTCCATGCCACGCTCTCTTGCCCAAGTCTGGTTTTGCCCGTTTGTTTGCTACTTTGTTTTGCTTTTTCTTTCTTTCTCAAAAGAGTGATTTTTTGTTTTGTACCGTAACTGTTGTTTTTTGCTCTCGAAAGAGTGATTTTTTGTTTGCACCTCGTCCAATTACAGAAACTGGATTTCAGAGTCGTGCATTTGGGTTCTGAGATGCCGGGTCTTGTCAGGAGGCTACTCAAACTGGGAATCGTTGCTGGGAACTGTCTGACTTATGGATAGAGGTCTGTCAGTTTGTGCTACAAACAATGCATGTCACACACTGATCAAGCGTTAATTCTAATTCACCTGGTTTACCAGTAGTCTTGTCGAGTAGTGTGATCAAACAAAGATTTGGAAATATTACAATTTCAAGCCAAAGGAAGTGGCTCCTGACCTACGCTACTTCTATTACTGTTTGTTATTACCTAATAATATTACTACTAATGAGCTGCTATACATCCACATTACTCCAAGGAAACACAATTAAGTCTATCTATTCTATCTAATCTATTTACAATCTGTCAGTAGTTGGAAACGCAGTGTCATATATCAGCTCCATTAAAGCTGGTCAGAACAGGTGACACTGTCAAGAGTCGGGTTGCTGAGGAAGAGATAAAATTGCCTATTAAGAATATCATTATTAATTTCATGTGCCTCAGAGGGGACACCGTAATTCCCTAACGACACCGACTCTCTTTTCTTTCTATTATATCCCCCTCCTCATGTGGGAGAAAGGAATGTGGAGCACCACGTGTGTCACCTTGCAAAATTAAAACCGTATTACGCTTTCAAATGATACAAGGTGACTCAGCACTCGCTGACATCCATTTATCTGATCCATCAGGACGACGTGCGGACGGGAATGCTAATGAAGAGGAGAAGATTGAGAAGGTCTGAACTCGTGTGGTGTCAAGGAGAATGTGGCGACCTCGGACGATTGATTCCTCCCTCGGAGGAGGAGCGCGGCGGCTTCTTGGTTTTATTTTAACTCACTGTCGACTCGAACGGACGGCACGAACCCATCACTGCCACAGACCGCAGAACAAAAGACACGACTCCACTACAGAGCCGCACGCTGAGAATGTATGTGACGCACACAGCCTGAGTTGAATAATATGTGTCTGTGTATATGTGATGGCTCTTGCATAACAGGAAAGGGAGGCAAGATGTGAGGCTGAGACGGGGACGCATCCACTCGGTCTACAGGTGCAAATCCATCATTTTGTAGATGCTAAAGAATTTGCACATCACGTGGAAGGTGAGGGAGCATAGGTCATGGAAGCAGGTGGTATGCATGTGACCCAGCAACAGCCTCTGGAAGCAAATAGAACGTGGGAAAAAAACATGGAGGTGGAAGACATCATCTGTGAAGCAGCACCATCTCCTCTCAGCCTGGGATTTTGACAGCGATCCACAGTGTAACGCCACATGAGGACTAAGCAGCAAGCTCAGGATCAGGACACATAACCAGGCTACTGTGTGATGTGACCTCAATTTATTAGCCTCTTTTACTCTAACGGAGTAGAAAAACATCAAAAATATGCCACAAGGGTTACATATTATGACCCACAACGTCATAAAAAGATGAGATCAAGTGAATTTAAAGTGAAAGACGCAAACACGGAGGCGTGGATGCAACCAGACCAACGCAGCATGCACGTGTGGAGGACAGGGGGGGAGTAAAATGAAGGAACCTACCTCGTGCAGCCCGGGCAGGCGAAAGCACCATTACATTCACAACACAGCCTCTGAGAGAGGGAAAGGGGAGAGAGAGAGGGAGGGAGGGAGAGAGACGTGGAGATGACATCACCGTACTTTTCTCCCTCCTCCTCTGAAATGTAGGCTAGGCGAGCGGCGGCGCCAGCTCGCGTCACGTTCAGCGGCAGACAGCCTTCCCTTGCTGCTGTGACCTCAGTGTTTTAGTGTCTAGACCCCCAGCAGAGTCTCACACACACTCACATGCACACACACTGAGGGAATGAACTCTTTTCTCACTCTAAAATCGAACAGTATCGTGCAACAACACTTATATAAGTGCTGCAATAAGCTGAACCTCAGTAGGAGACTCTGAGTGATGAATATGGTGGTTGTTGCTTTAAAGGGACATTGTGTAACTTCACCTGTTATCTATTCACGAAATTCCGGTAAGCTCTGAATGAGCCGTTCATATCATTCATATCTACATGGAGCGGGTAAGCTCGGTGCTGGCTGCCATGTGGTGTCGCCATGTTTTTACGTTCAGTGGCAGCGTGACGGTAGGAAACCACGGAAACTCAGCGGAGACACTGTCGGCTCAGGTCGAGGTGGCGTCTGTGAAAAGTCACCGCGGTAACGAGGAGGAATGGAGCGTTACTCTGATGCTGCATTCATGTGCAGTCGGGCAGACGGCCGTCGGTAACAAACCAGATGTCATTTTAGTCACAGAAGTGGAGAGAAAGCCGGTAAAACGTGGGTCAGGTAAACAATACCACATCGCCATGACAACATATTGTCAGGTGTATTGTTTTGCCTCGTGCTGACGGACCACTTGTTTATGCCGTTACGTGCAGCGGCTGTCGCCCTTCTGCCCAATTTCACGTGAATGCAGCATGAAAAATACGATTGAGTTGCTTGCGATATACAACCGCAACGCTAGATGGGAGTAATTCCTACACAATGTACCTTTAACACCTGGCTTTTTTTTAGAGCTCTGGTGACAATATGTCGATGAGCCAATGAGAAGCAAGGAAGCACTGATCCTCTCTTCTGATTGGCTGGCTGTTTTCTGAGCGATAAATAAAAAAAATGAAAAGATAAGAGAAACCACATCCTGCTAGGTTGGATGGTGCATCCAGGTGGGCGGAGCATGGGTCATGGCTGAGAGTCGTGACATTACAAAGTCACAGAAGTCCTGACGGCTGGTTTTAAGTCTCAGTTTCTGAATACAGACTGTGTTTTTCTCTGTGGACTGAGGCTTTGATACTTTCACAGTATTAACTAGAGCTGATCTATAATCAAAGAACACATGAACATCTACCCTTACACTTTAAGAGACCTTTAAACCATTACATAGCAAAGACAAGAAATGGATCAGGTTCTGTGTGATCAGTTACACCACACCGACTCGGATGTGTGCCAATACTGAGATTACCAAGAGCAATCAACACAATGCAATTAACTCCATGGTTCAGAACTAATGCTACTTCTACCCAAACCCAGACTACTGACAGTTACTGAAGCCGAGTGCTGTTTTCTTTAAAAACTAACATGTTCAAAAGTACTTCACTGAGCCCGGTCACTGACCCAGGAACTGTAAACAACTCCCCAATGTTTAAATCATTCATTCAGTCATTAAGAGCAGTAGACACGACTTTACTTCTAACAGTGAATGAGGCCAGTGACCTGCATGAGAGCAACGATTACAACAAAGCAAGACTGATATGAGACAATGGAAAACACTGCCCCTGGCCTATTGTACTGCATCTTAATGGGCAAATATGTGCTGCCACTGCAAGGCTTTGATTTTCACTATCTTTTAAATTGCTTTTCCTTGGATACCAAAAAAAAACATGTTTGAGGTTATCATTGTTTCACACAAAAATGTATTTGTGTTTTTCCAACCAACATTATCACTGATGATAACACATATTTTTTTAACCACTTCAGTCTTGAGGTGTTCAATGCATTGATTAGCTAAACCTCTCTAAGCCTCCTCAAGGAAAAATCATTAAGTCTTCACCTTCTGTCTCTTTACTGCCTTCTCTATGAGCCTGTCATTCAGGGTGCAGAGTGTGCTGCATGCATGTGCCTGGACTGGGCTGGTCAGTCACAATAAGTAAGCATTATGTAACATTGGCCTACCTTGAGTTATCGGTGTAGAACATATTATTCAGTTCTTTATTTGACAAGTCAATACATAATGTCGGTAAATGACATCATAAAAAGCAAATCAGCAGATTTATCACCACATTACATATTTTTATGTGTCTACCATCAGTGCAACAATTACATCATTCAGAAGAATACTAAAGCCCAATAAGACTACATGTTAGCCAGCAGGGCTGCAGTCAAAACCAGACACCAAGTTTGGTGGCAACTGTCAATAAAAAAGCAAGTAGATTTGTCACTCATTGTTTTTTTGAAAAAAGTAAAGGAGTCTGAACAACAAAATCTACACACGATAGTGATGGTGGAAATGGCGCCCACCATAATTCACCCGATGTGATAGCTTCGAAATTTCCCGGTTAAGTGGATTCAGGTCCTTGTGTGGCTCATAACATCAAAATGAATCCTCCTCTTCTTTCCCCTTATGTCCCATTTCTACACCTACCCTCTATATTGTTATGGTGCAGCACAGCAGGAGCATAATCATGCTCTGACCTTGTCCCAGCAGTTGCTTGTAATACGGTGAGATAACGCTCAAAGTTTATTCTTTTGTGGCACAAAGTGCAACCGAGGCGCTGCTTTTGGAAGAACCGTGGTGATGGAAAAGAGGTAACGCAGCCCAGTGTTTGTTTTATATTTTAAAGGGGACATATTATCACTTTTTGAAGGCTCTTTAACATATATTTGGGTGTTTGTCTTGCCTTCCGGCCCCCAAAATCTGAGAATTTACAAAAAAAATCTGTAATTTTCAGAAATCCATGTGGTTTTATGAGCTGTTCCCTCAGTTGTCTTCCAGGGATGTAGCTAGTTTTTGAATTTGCATAAGGGCGGGGAAAGCAGTGGTTCATTTGCATTTAAAGGGACAGGCACTGAAACCAGCCGTTCTGAACAGGGCTGTTTTGAGAGGATGAAAAGAGCTGTGATGTTTGATCCTTGGGGGATTTTGACCAAAGCATGTCACAGACATGTCTTTAAGACACATGGGAACTATTTAAATTTGTAGAAAAGGGGGCATAATATGTCTCCTTTAAGATTGAAGACGCGATGTGTCTTTTTTTCCCCGAGCTGTTGCGTCGCTTCACTAACAGATGTCTTTGTGATTGTGTTGTGTTGTGTTGTGTTGTGTGTCTTGTCCCGGTCCAGCTGCAGGGGATCACATGCTGCCGACAAAAGCACCCAGCTGTGAGTGTCCTCCTGAGGGAAGAGCAGGCAGGTCAGGGCTGAGTTTGGTGTGTCAGAAAGGATGGCCCACGAATCTACGCTACACACTTACACAGTATACATGTGCGCACTCATGCACACTATATCGGAGCGATGCATAGCCATGGGCGTTTGGATAAGGATGATAAAATGAAAGCACATGACATTTGGAATTTGAAGGGTGATTTTATTCGATGCACCTTGCTGCATGGTGCCGAGTGCATCGTGTGTTGCTGCCCTTCACCCATCACCTGACCACTGATACCGTATACTGATGCTTTATGATTTTTCACTGAATTGCCATAATGGAGTCTGAGATCCTACATGAACTTCCAACCTTCACTGCTCTGTTAGTTGCTCCACTGAAGAAATAAACAGCCTGATTTCTACAACAGCCTAACATCAAAAACACACATCTATTAGAAGAAAAAAAATCCATCCTGCTGGAACATTTAGCAAAACTCCCAGAACATAACAAAATGTTTCTAGAAGATCTATTAAAAGCTGCTTTCAGTATTTATCTGTCAAAACGATATTGGAAAAAATATATATTGGAGACCTGGCTGACCGGAGGGGAAGAATGAAACCGTTCTATCTCTCTCTATTCCTGCATCTCTCCATGGATAGATGCACCGCTCTAAACTGAATTACACAGTTGTATGGAGCTTGAAGCAGCAGTGGAGCATCAGCCTGGACCAGCCTGTGGCAGACGAGAGGCTGCAGTCACTGGACTAATCTAACGGAGCAGCAGATGATAAGGCAGCACATACAGACCACCCATCTCCTGCAAAATATGCACCGCAGCAGAAATATTGTGAAAAATGTGTCTTCAAACTTTGGCAGGTTCATTGTTTTCATCAGGCTTTTTAAATGGTTTTCTGTTCTCTGGTGTGCACTTTGTCACTTCTGCATTTTTATCTGCCTTTTAATTTGTGTTTTATGCTGCTGTGTCTATCCTGCACAAACGGACCTGTTTATGTAACAATGATGATTGATGATTTATACAGTATTTATCGACAGGTTAATGGGATTGTTGTAGCTTGATAGCGCATCTGCTTGTATGATTGGTAGCTGTCCAAACCCATTTGTCAACCAGCACTTTGTCTGACAATTAAAATCCTCATTCTCAAATGCTCTTAGGCTGAAGGCTGAAGGATATTTCTAACGCCTTGTCCACTTGGAAACGGAGCTTCACCCAAAACAATCTTTTTCTTGTTTCAGGGTTTCCGCTACATGTAGGCCTAATTGATCGTGGCGCACCGCCATGGTAAAATAAAAGCCGCCACACCTTCAGAATTATGATTTTTTTTTTTTAGATGTTAAAACAATGTAAAGCAGGGTTTCTGCTACTAGTTACCATTACTTTGCACCCCTTTCCACTACACAGTTACAGCTCTATTCGACTCGGTTTAGGTGCTTTTCCATCACAGCTGAGTTCTTCATAGTTCCTCCTCAGTGTGGGCGGGGTCATCATCATATCCAACGGCTACGGCCACGTCATCTCGCTCTCTTTTTTCGATCCTCCAAACTCATTCTTCTACACCTTGTTAACGGACCGCAGCGTGGTTTTCCATACAGCAGTTAGTGAACTCAGGTGAAATAACAACAACAGTCTCAGTACAGATCAGTGGGCGCTGTTGCCATTGTGTTTTTAAAATTAGTGGGTTTGATTCTCGTGTCGGACATTGCATTTGAGTGCTAGTGGAAAAGCAAAAAAAAAAGAAAAAAACGACATCAAAAAACCAAGTAGAGCCGTGGCCAGTCGAGCCGAGTCACACAAGTGGAAAAAGGCTATGAATAATAACCCCCCTAAAGTGTCTCAATCCGCTGGGCTTATAAATTAAACACTGTTCGGACAAAACAAAAGCGAAATGATAAAAAACGTATGCGGATTCACTTCAACCCGTATCCGTGTGGACAGGCTCTAAGTCGTATTTCAATAAGAACGGGCTGCCACCAGAACTGCCTTATCACAGCACTTTGTTCAACTTTGTTCCTCAAATCTGAGCTACCAACCAGCAGCCTGACATGTCGACCTTTCTAACCTCTGAGAGCCACAGAGTGCAAAATGGTGGGAAGCCTTGTAGCTTTTTAGCCATGTGTCATCATCCACTTATCTTTAACTTCCTCTGTCATTAACAGCTCCGGTAATGGTCTGCAGGCAGTTACCAGACAGGACTTAATGGTACAATGTCTTTTGAATAAACTCAGTCAATTTATTGCTTGACTGAGCTATGCTAATGAGCTCATGAGTTTGCTAACTGACCGTTAGCAAGTGCATGTCTCTCATTTTCCACCACTTATTGAACAAAATGATTTAAAATGGTGAACAAAATGGAGGAGTGCGAGAAGAGAGGCACTTTCAAGAGATGACTAGAATTATAAACCTTTAGAAGTCAATAGGCATTTCATCAACCGTCTATTTTGTGCAATCTTTTAATTATGTTAAAGAATTTGTCCTCAAATGTGGCCCCAGACTTTAAAAGTGAGCGTTTACTGGTTATCTTAATCTTAGTTTTGGACTGTTGGTCAGACAAAACAAGATTTGGATGAAACTACTTTAGGCTTATGAAACAGATTAATCAGTAATCAAGTTTTTTGGCCTGGAAAGCATCAGCCCCTCCTCTGGCTCAGCTTTAAATTCAACCTGAACCATCTCCCTCAGCAGTTTCCAAGATCAGACTAAATGTTGCCTGCAAATGAGCTTTTGAATGAGAGGCCAGGGGAGCTCATCTGACCTTGAACAAGTCATGGCCAATGTGAGGAGATTACCCCACTGCAAGGAAAAGACATCTTTAAAGGGATTAATGAGCATCAAGAAAGATAGAAAAAAACGGAGTCAAATTTGTGGAGAGTGTGGAGCATCGACTACAAGTTCTGTGAGAGTTTTAAAGTAAAAGAGAGGGAGGAGCAGAGCCAAAGGCTTCATTCTTCAAGAATACCTCAAAGTTAAACATCTCTTTGTTAAAGGAGCAGGCCTGTCACCTACTGTTATTATCAGACCAAATCTTTCAGTCAAGCCTGCTCGACCTGAACACAAAGGTGAAGAGGTGGGCCCGACAAGATAACTTATCTAGGAAGTGATAAGGCTCGGGGAGGTTTCAGAAAACACTTAAAAAGTTGATAAGCACAACAGAACAAAAGAGAAGCAGAGATATGAAAGTCAAACAATACATCACAAAATAAATAAAAGTTTCCTTTTTCTCAATCCATGTTGAGATCCAAGAAAAATCTTAATCAGCATAAAGATGCAAGAACATACTGCTGAAAAAGCATCCCATTGTTAACGGTTAGCCTGCTAACATCCAAACTCAAAGTGGTGGCACCTATCGCCAATTCCAGTCAGGACTTTCACAATAAAACTATGGTAGAAAAATATCATTAGTTTAGTTTAGTTACCTTTATTTAAACTCGTTAGTATAATGATGGTGCAAATAATTATTCAGATTTTGATTTGTGATTCCACCCTTTTGCCCATAAATGAGCATCTGTGTATGTATGAATGAATGAATGAATGAATGAATGAATGAATGAATGAATGAATGAATGAATGAATATTTTTTATTTTCGTGTCATGCCACCGCTGTGGCCTTTTCAAAATACCAAGAAAATGCTAATATATCAAACTGAAAAAGACGCTTTAGCCTCTCCACATCGTCCAACCACACAAATTCATTTTTGGGGTCTAGCTTACTAAACAGTCTTTCTGTGACAGAATCATAGAATGGACAGTATAACACAAAATGCATTTAGTTTCAGATCTTTGATGCTAGAATATTATATTCCTGCTTTAACATGGGGACAGAAAATACCACTTCTCTTCTAATTAGCATGCTCAGTTTTAAGTGCTGTTTGGTTTGCTGCCTCCCCTTCAAAACAGTGCGAGGAAGAAGGCATTAAGCAACACAACTCCAAACTAAAACAAAAATCACTTCGAACAAGCTCTTTGTCCACAAACTAAAAAAGTTGTACTTGTGATAAAGCACTCCTCTGAGATGGTTTTTCCTTTTCCTTTACTACCTGTATCTACTCTTTGTTTCCGCTCTGGAAAATATTTACAACCACTCAAAATATAAACCTTCAAAAACCATCGCCCAGGGCACAAAGGTGGAGTAATACAGCAAAAGGAAAGTAAACTCTGGTGCCTTTGTTCCCTAATGATTTCAGTAGAAAACAATATTGCTAATCCCTTCAGAACGCTGCACCAGTGGATTGGAGTCATTCAGCTTCAATGGTTCACTGGCGATCACTGGCACCACCTGGCACACATTTTATTTAGTGTTTGTTTTTCCCTCTCGTAGACCTGCTGCGACACGCCTCCAGTTGTCCTCTGTGTAACTGCAGGTGTGGTCAGTGGCTAAAATTAGCTCCAGTTCCACATCGTGTCCTGAGCCAAGCTTCTCTCTCAGTCTGGCGGTCATCACTCATCTCTTCACTTCGGACACAATTAATTTTTGGGGTGGAAGCATTGTGTTCTGTGAGTATGGAGTCTGGAAATGACTGTTATGCAGCAAGGCAAGATTCCTACATGGTGGTAAGTTGAAGCTCTTGTACCGAGTGGCTGTTCTGGCTTATTTGGTTCCCCAGGCAAAACCCCCACCCCTCATACCAATACACACCAATTATACACACGACCGTCAATACCAGAATAAATTAGCAAGAATAAAATAGAGCAGTCATCTCCAACATGTCGCTCGCAGCCTACCAGTGGCTCACAGCCCTTTTCCCAGTAGCTCGCCAAAGGATTAATGAATCATACATAAATTTGAAAACTTGATTGCGTCTGTTTTTTCATGCATGTCTGAGGCACACAGAGGAAAAATATCAACTTTTTGGGAGGCAGCAAGTGCACCACATTTCATGTGATAAGAATCGACCAATCAGCTCCATGGACCTGCTTCTCCTATACAGCAACATCTCAGAGCTTGTCAAATCCTGGTTCCCCGTCCAGCCGTTTCTCCGCTACCGTTTCCCACGAGCGCTGCCCCAAGATGTAGAATGTGTATTATAGAAGAGAAACACACATTTCAGGACCACTGACTTGTATCATCAGAACAGACATGTGATTTTCAGCCTCCTTTCATATTTAATAGAGGAGGGACAATACTTGAAAGTCATAATTTCAGTTTCAGTATGATAGAGGCCAAAAACAAAGGGTTGGAGATCCTGGAAAATCGGTTCGGGCCACATTTAGAAAATACACAAGTCAAAAGTCCCAGCCCCTATCTTCAGACTTCTGTCTAAAGCCACCTTCGCCTTTTTTGATTGACACATCACGATCCAATTGACTACAACGTGACATTGTACGTGATTGGATGGTGTTTTTTGAGGCTTGTTCGTTCCCCAGGCAAGTGATTTTTTTCATTTTTGTGAAAAAGCCTTTATTTACAATCGGGTGTTAAGAGGATTTTTAGCAGATTAGTAAAAAATGATCCAGAAAAATATCTCCAACCCAACCTTTAATGTTACAAAACATGAGTAGCTCTTTGCCATTTTCACTTTGTAAAAGTAGCTCTCAGAGGAAAAAGGTTGGAGACCCCTGACATAGAGAGTCAAAACTGCTACACTGCACAAATCTTTCATCTCATTACACTTTTCCAAATAGGACACACACATTTTAAACTGCCAAGGTGTCATGCATGGATGGATTGATTGATGGATGGATATTTAATTTATCCCTTGGGGAATTCATGATATGATGATGTCTCTCAACACTTCACTATAAAAGAAATAAATTAATCAAATACATGAATAAATAATCAATGAAAATTTTTCACATTTTTGTCCCTGATGTTTTTAAGTATCATCCTACACCTTCATTTGGCCAGTGTCCTGACTGCTAACACAGAGAGTGCAGGGTTTATTAACTACATGTCAGTCAGGGACATGGTGCAAAGCAAAGTCATTATTGTAGCCCGTTGCTGCCTTCAGTTTCCCACACGGCTTTACAGCCAAAGTTAATCTAAAGAAAACTTTGCAGGTCATTGACAGACATGACAGTTGTGCCAGCCAGCAATCATCTTGCTGTTGCCTGATCAAAGAGGAATGAATGAGCAGTTAATTTTGTGTCTCTCAGTCCCAAAGTTATAAAAGTGTGGTTGCCACATGCTGCCAGGACTTGAGGGTTTCCTGCAGTGTTTAATAATGGGATCAGCCCACCTGTGTGGCTCAGGAAGCCTGCAGATCTGTGTGTGGTGCAGGCAGAGGCAGCAGCTCAGGTGGGCAGTAATAAGGCTCCCTCGGAAACGATGCTCTTGGGCCTGACGGGGGTGGACACTCCAGTTAATAGACTGAGACACTCGCACAGGGCCTGACGCGCCCCCGCTGCTTTATCAAATAAGCAAATATTTCTGCTCTATCTGCCGACATGAGAGGCCACGCTCGGATGAACCCCGTCGTCGCTGGAGACAGGTGCAAATTAAAGCCACGGATGTGATGTGTGAGCCGACAGCGGTCCGGCTCCTCGGAATATCGGAGGCTGAGACAATGGAATCAAAGTTACACAATAATATGGTCACAGTGGGATAAAAACAGCTGTTTTCACCGTTAAGCCCTGGCTAACCCTCTCGTGGACGGTAACAAAGGCTGCCGAACTACAACACCGAGGCAAAGTGGGCCAGAGTTGAACCTGATTTGTGTGCCTCAGTTGGATTAATCCCCACTGACAAGAAGTGAGAGTCGACTATCTCACTTCAAGCGCATCTGGCATTTGTCAGAGCAAATGCATCCAATCAGCCAAACCGCAGCCAGTGGCCAGAGTGTCCCAGCTGGGAAGATCAGCCTGCACTGAAGCACCGGCCTTGGCATTTCGATAAGTGCAAGAGCAGCGCGGTATTTGTTATGTCTCCTGACTGAGTTTCAGTCTGGAGGCGAAGGGAGACCGCTGACTTACTGACAGGTGAGTATTTGACCAGACAGGGATGCAAGATGCTGGGATTGTTTTATTGTTTCATAATGTGGCTGCTGTGAAGACCTTCAAAGACTGTAACTGGGACTGAGGACTATAAATATATTCTTTATTTCACAAGGCGCTGTGCTTAGCCTCTGTTGGTAATACATGGAAAACACTAACTGTGTTCTGTCTACTGGCCCTTTTCCATTACAGTTACAGCACGACTCCACGCGACCAGGGCTACAGACCAACTTTTTTTACGAAGAGCACAGTGGCCCCCTGACTTTAAATTTTAGGAGCGCAAGCAGAAGAGTTGTTTTTGAGGCAAATGCAGAGACTGCTTGCCGAAAAACTGCCCCCGACAGTAATGTGCATCAGCGGTTTTGCATGAATTTACCTCTAAAACAACTCCATCTCGTAACGTTGTGTTATTATCTCATAGCATGGTGAATGTGCAACTCACAACTTGTCCACCAGAGCGTTGTGGAGTTGTTGGATTGTGTATTTGATGAGTTTGATGAGGGAAACCAAGAAATCCCATGACCTTTAAAAGTCAGTTGAAGACATCCCTGTTCAGGTGTGCGTTCCAGTAATATGCTAATGTTTTTCGCTCTTCTATCCGGTTTGATTCTTATGTCGGACGTCGCGCTCATGACTCTTCCAGTGACGACAATCTGGCCAATCAGTGGTCGGCAGTCGATTGACGGCACATTTTGGTTTCTGCTCAGCTCGCCTGGAACCTCGCCAGTGGTGATACCAAAATAAACAGTATCAGGTATCAAAACATTTGAGTCAAGTTGAGTCGAGTCAAGTCGAGTAGCGCTAGTGGAAAAGGGCATCAGCAGTTTCAGCAATGATATTAATATATTGCTATATTTAAGAGGGATTTCCCCCAACCAAAGACTTTCCCAGTCAATTAGTCATATTAAAGGTTGACTTCACTAGCACTGCTGCTCATAAGACTGAATGAACTCTGTATAGTTTGACTGTGTATGACATTCTGAAAGGATGGCACACAGACATGTTGCTGCAAGTCACAGTCATGTGTGTCTGACAGCAGATCTTTGTATGACTGAGTGACTCATTTCAACTGGAGAGCAACCAAGTGCCTTCACATCTAAAACAATAAACACATGTCAAATGAATTTTATAATGAACACAATTTGTCTGAATTATCTGAACTGCTCAATAAGAATATTATTGAGTATGAATGATTGCATCTCTTGCAGCCTATTGAGCTTCTAGTTGATAGTTGATTCTGTTGGAATCTCAGGCAAACGATTAGGTGCACACAAGAAAGGAGCTGACATTGGACAGTCACAGTCAAAAATATATTGAAAAAACACTCCTCAGATTCACATTTCTTTTCATGACAAGGAGATTTTAAGAAGAAGAAGGTGGAGCTGACAAAAAGTTTCATGCTCAACAGAACACGACTGGAAGAAGAGCCGGTCATATCTGCTGCTCCCCACATTTTGTCCAGTTCATTTTACCGTCATGTGAGTTCTCATTTGCAAACAGATGAAGCAACAACAAACAAATGAAAGCTATACCGTAGTGCTGACACATCCTGCTCTGTAAAAACACATGTAGTGGCACGTGTAGTATCTTGTCCAATATACTTAGGAAAGAATTCTATCCATAAAACACAAATATGCCACCTCCCAGAACATTTTCTTCAGACACGGCCTTGTATAGAAACAAACAGCCACACTCCCACAAGTTGGTCCTCTATACAGCAGCACTCGGCATAATTAATCAGCTTCATTAACATAACTGTGCATGTGCATCAAGGTAAATGTTCCACTGACAGCTTTTCACATTCACAAGTCTCCATGAAAGCTTTCAAACAAGTGGCAATAAGTGGCAACAACAGGAAACGGTAAATATAGGCTACAAGGTTTTTCCTGCAAAACATCTGAACTATAGTCGAGCACCAAAAAGTCAAGATTCATTGCTTCAAAGTGTATTTGTTAGTGTTTTTCTGAGGCTTTTGGTAAGAATCTGGCACCCAACCCTCTGGTTGCCATTCTAGGGGCCACAACTGTCTTTTCTTCTGTTAATGAATTTTAAATAAGACCAATTCAATTTGGGATGGTGATTGTGAAAAAGCTGATTTTACGAGTGTGGAAAACAGACTCCGTGCCTACATATAATTTATTGTTGGGAGAATTGTCAAACACTTTACATCTGGAGAAACGGAGATTCTACAATGAAGATAGAGGAGATGAGTTTGATAAAACATGGGACCCGGTACTGAATCACTGGCTATTGTACAAAACCTCACAGTGCAAACGAGTATACGATTTTGTATAACTTTATTTTCTGTACTCTTAGCCTATATGTTTTCTGTCTAGTAGATACTCACCTTATAATGACCATGAAATAGCGTTCTAATGCTAGATGTGCTGTGTTCTACATGTTATGTGTTGTGTTCTTTTTTTCTTCTCTTCTATGTATTTTCTCTCTCTTTTTTCTTTATTTTTTCTATATTGAAAATCAATAAACATATTTTTTTTAAAGATTCACTGGTTCAAAGCAGTCAATATGTCTGTAGGGTGTCATTTAGGAGAGGAAGAAGTAAATTATCCAAGATTGTAGATCTTTACCTAGAGGACGTTATAATCTGATAATTAAAGGGACAACGAGGAGTTTCTATTTGGTTACAAAAAAGTCTCATATTAATGTGGATGAATCTACGTTACCACTTGTTAATGGGCCCATTTTCGATAAATATATGGTTTTGTCTCTATTGTTATTTTGTTATTATTAGTGGTGGCGGAAACGCTGGGCGAACCGACCAGCGTTTTTTACTTTCGGTTTTGCGGCGAGTTATGAGAATAACGCAGCAGAATCGCTGTTTATGGTCGGAACTGCGACGGTATGTTATCGTCTTTGAACCTCTGACTTTAATTCTTGATGAATGAAAACATGAGTCTGTCTTGCGCCGGTCAAAGAATTTCACGGTGCACGGAGGCTCATAAATGTAGTGTGAAAATGCTTCACTTTTCCAAAACTCCTTGTTGTCCCTTTAACAGAGACCACAACAATTTCTCAATCTGCGTTCTCCTCCATATACTATTGTGAAACACCATCAGCCTCACAGTCTACAGCAACCAAATTACACATCACATATCTGGAAGTGTTTCGCTCCGCCTCCCCTTTATTTCATTAAGGCTGCATCAGAGTGTGTGACTTGTGTGGACTTGAGACAGCGAAGTATCGCAGAATGCATTTTGCACCAAAGAGCAACAACAGTAGGCCTAGGGATGCTCAGCCATTCCTGAAGCTGTAACCAAATTTCCCTCCATGACAGCTGCATCTTACATTTCATTTGATTCTAACACATTGCAGATTGGACAAGGATTATACTCTAGATTTTCCAAACCTTGTCCATTGTTTGTGGAGATTTGGGTTAAGATGAATTTGTCACAGTATAGTCAGGCACAGATGTGTTGACGTGTTACACAACATCATAATACATTCACATTTTCTTACAATCTATAGAAAATGTATTAATAAATTGAGTACCAAATAAGACTGACCTATAACAGGCATCCAGATTTGCTTAAATAAAAAACCCTAACCCTTATTTTGTGCAACCAATGCCACCGTGTTATACCATGTTAAAACCACTTCCATTTCTATTTCTGACTCAGTAGTTTCCTTCCATCACTGTGAAAACCAGCCACACTCTGTTTATTCCTGTGCCACTATTAATACATTTCTGACGCTCACTAATACGTTCTGAATTTAAATTCAAAGCTATACACGTGTGTCCACCACAGAGGTGCGCACACACAGGTAGGCAACGAGCTGTGGTTTTCGTGAAGGGCTGAATGGAAACTGCATTTGACTGACAAATGAGCTGGCCTGCTCTAGTTGTGACCCTGGATTGCGCACCTCACCTCAACAAAAGTTTGTCATGGAAAGTTTGGGATTACCCTTCATTTAAATGCACATACACAAATGGATGGAAAACATGGAAATGCAACTTGCGACTGGGAGAGAACCTGCACAGATGGGTGTTTTCATCTTCTACCTCAAACCACCTGAGGTGCAGGATACTCCCATATTTATACTAAATGCACTGATATTGATATTCTATGTGCCTTTAAATGCAGAATTAGCATTTAATCATAGAACCTATTCAATGCTGTGTATGATTACACAGACTGTGCACAGAGCTGGAAAGAGAAAGCATCATAATATCACAAAGAGGACGACATGACAGGCTGATGTCTGGTATCCAATGACAGGCCAGGATCTGCCGGATGCATCAGTTGTTTGACACAATCAGGACCTGTTCCTGATGCCGGTGTAGTGTCCTGTTTCTGCCCACCGGTCCTACCGCCAAGTGAAAGTGGAAACAGAGCACCAGAGGGCTGAGCAGGAGGCTGCAGACATGCAACACTGCAGCAGGATCATGGATGGAGAATAAAGCAACACCTCTCCGGCACTACCATCCATCCGATCTTATAACGTATCACTCTCCACACAACAAGGCCAAAACAGATCCCAGATCCACATCCTCATCCATATACATCAACATGACACAATGCTGTTCAAGGATATAGGATACAGATCGTACGCGCTTCACTACTCACCACTTTGCTGCATGAGGTTGTGACCGCACAGATGCAAATACATACGCCGACATTTACCAGCACTGAGTAAATAAATATAGACCTTTCCTCCCAACGTGTGAGCCAGTCGGGACAGTCTGCAGAGACGCAGGCGGAGATGCAGAAGCTGCCAGTCAGACTCGCGCCTCCTCAGCTATCGCTAACCTTGTTTTATTACATAATAGTACGCACTGCTCGACTGCAGAGTCACGGCTGTCAACTCGCCACACATACACACATAGGCTACACACACACACATACACACACACACGGTGGTTTAGGCGCTCACCTCTGTGTCGCTGGGGGTCGGTCTGCCGGTGGGGGGGCTGTCTGCCTGTTCCGCCGGTCCTCAGGGACGTCTGTCTGTCTGTCTGTCTGTCCGTCTGCTAACTGTTAGCTGACGACGTTTTAATGTTTGTTACTAGAGAGTCGCCGCTTCAGTCCGTGATGGCCGCGGTTCTTCTCCTCGGTCCGGCCGCCTCGTGTAGGTCCAACATTAAAGTCTGGACGGTGAAAAATAAAAAAAATTAAAACAATAACTTTTACAAGCGCTGCTATATTTTCTACTGGCAATTTGTGACCGATGTTCCGGCAACTTGTTAGCCACTAGCCCGCCTGCACGATTCTGTCATGGGTTTGAGTGGGAAGTGGTCAAGACACGGGCAACACACGGAACTTCCGGTTATAGATTTCAAAATAAAAGTCTAAGCTGCAACATAGGCATTCTTGTGTAATTTGTTCTTTTGTAATTTAGTTTAGGTAGTTTTACATATATTGGCGTCTATTATCACACGATTTAAATCTTAAAATTTAACCAATAAAAAATGGTAAAATATATTTTTTTCTTTCTTTCTTTCTTTCTTTTTTTTTTACAAAACTGTTCTACGACTCACAGATCACAAATCAAATTCCCTGTCTGTCAACACCCAAACTTGTTCATCCCCCTGAATTAGACTCTCAATTTGCAACAATTGAAAATATGGTCATAAAACTTAAACTTACAAAATAGCATATGAAATGCAACAATATTTTGCACGTTTTATTTTGTGTCTTCAGAGAATACAATTTGATTTTTCAGTGTCACAATGATGAACTGTGTTATCCAACATGTTCTTCTTACTCTTTTTATTATATCTATTTTGTTGTTTTTGAATTCTGTTTTATATTCTTTCATGTCAGTACCTAAACAACACACACACTCATTTTTTTTCTGATTGTTTGATGTATGTTTTTATATTAATAATTCCATTAGATATTAGTTCAATGTGAATACATAAATTGTTGTATACTGTTATTGCAATTTGTCATAGTACAAATAGTTTCAGCAGAAGTCATTTTCTCTTTGGCGTCAGTGTCGTGGTCCTGAATTTATTTTGAAGGTCACACGTTCCTTAGCCTGTCTCTGGTTTATGATGAGGTAACTTGATGCACCAACAGTGACTTCCTCCCTTGTTTCTGGTCGGTGATCGTTTGAGTCGCCTGGATGGACACAGGACATCTCAGCCACATCCCTCCTTATTTCACATAATAGGTTGTCCAGCCCAACACATATATTTAACTCATATATTCTATAGATTACACTTAATAAGAGGTAGACATTATTATCCCTCTATCTGAATAAACTATTTCATGCAATGTATCATTTATATTACTAAGTATAAGCCTGTGTTTTGTAAAAAAAAATAATAATAATAATAAATAAAATAAAAAAAGAAAGAAATCTTTGCCAAAGTAATATTTGTGAATTCTTACATGTATGTCAAATGTTACTTTTGGGGCTAAACCCCAGACCAGTTCAGTAAGAACTGTGTGAACATTTAGGGGAAAGGTTGTGTTTTGAATGAGAATAAAAAAGATGATATTGGTTGATATTGACTGAACACCTCTGATTATATTGCAAACACTGTAAAATCTGTGGGTTTATGAACTCCACAGGATGGCTGTGCATGTCTGGGTAAAGGAAGACATCTAGTGGTTGATATAGGTACATTTCTATATGTGTGATTAAATGTGTGCGATGGGATATTGAGAGCATCTAGAGGCACATACTGGTAACTGCAGTGTGGCTGCTGCCTCCCCTTGGGCCTTTATGAAATGTCAGATACTGTCCAGTCAATATTCTGTCTCTCTCTCTCTGTCTGTCTGGAGATATTCACATAGCAAACTGTATTCTACTGAAAATCAAAACTAGCAATTATATTATATTATGTTCTGGAAAATATATGGTATATATATATATATATATATATATTGGATTTATATAATATATATTGGATTATAGTTCATGATTTTTTTCCACTGAAAGAATGTGAATCATGGACATACCTCTGTCCTGTGGAGCTTCTAACACAGAAGCTCCACAGGGCAGAGGTAAGTCTGTGGAATAAAGAATAAAGTCACCAGTGAAATTCTCTTTGCAGGGTTTTGTTGTTCCACAATCATTAATGTTGCCTGTAACATGACACAGCAATAAATACTTTGTGACCTATGTAGAGAGATTTATGACAATTTCCTCCAAATATTAGTTTGCAAAGCTGCTGTTTAAAACCAAACCAACAGAGATCCTATATTACACACATGAAATAACACACTGCATGTGTGTGTGTATTATACAATGTGTTATGCATTTTAAATAAATATAATAATAGTAAAAGTATATTCTGTCGTCTATAGGTATAGCTGGAACATAATTATTATTTATTATTATTATTATTATTATTATTATTATTATTATTATTATTGATTGGTAAAACACTGAGTGAAACTTCATTCATTCAAAACTGAATGAAGCTAGGCTAACATGTGTTTGAACTCATGATGAGAGCACATGGCCACTGAATGAATGTAAATTAATGTAAATTGACTGAATTACACAGTAAAAAATGAAGTAGCAACATAATCAAAAATTGCGTGTTAACACAATTAGGCAGAATAAAACTGACATAGGCTATTGATTAATTCAAACCATAATGCATCTAAAAAAAAAAAAAACAGAGGATGTAAGGTGACACTTATACTGGCATATTAACACTGCACTGTAAAACCGGTCTGGTTGAGTCTGATGTTGTCAAATTACCCAACTACCCCAGAGGCAAAACTGTACATTGGACTTCCTCATTGCCCTCCCTGCAGCTGTCCATATTCTCCTCTCCCCCAAGCACTCTACATGAAATATGCAAAATACATAGGCTACCTGATGGTGAAAATAAGGCATGGTGGATGTAAATGTTTCTAACGTAACATAATTGGATAGTGTTGATGGTGACATCTAACCTCACTTCAATCCTCCATAGGGTCTAATGTAAAACATTAGGGGTAGGCTAGTATTTGCAATAATGATAATGATACTATTAAATTGTAATGTAGGCTATTTGATGTTATCTGTCTTGTGCTGTGTATGAGGCCGTTCTGGCTACATGATGTGATTATGTGACCTTCTGTGTGATGAGGCCTGTCCTTCCTGTGTGTGTGTGTGTGTGTGTGTGTGTGTGTGTGTGTGTGTGTGTGTGTGTGTGTGTGTGTGTGTGTGTGTGTGTGTGTGTGTGTGTGTGTGTGTGTGTTTTTGACAGCTTCTCTCTTCTCCTCCTCTGTTTGTTTCCCCCCTACACAGCCTCTTGTTTCCCACAATGCTCAGCGAACATCACCACCAAGATGGCCGACGCTATGGAGGAATATGAGAAAGAAGCTGGCTGCGTCCCTATCCTCCATCCAGAGGTAAGCTCCTCGGACCTCACGCCCTCGCGCGCACTCATGAACACACACGAAACGCATTACGGCGGTCCGCGCGCGGGCGTCTGCGCCGTTTCCCCGTGCCTTTTATTTTTCGGAAACTCCGATGCCCCCTGCAAAAGCACCGGTGGGGGGTGGCAGGCAGCTAACGATGCTAAAGGTGCTAACGCTAGCCCCCCTCCTCCTCCTGCTGCTGCTGCTGCTGCAGAACCAGGAGACGCCAGGCAGATGTTTGGTGTTAACGTTACCGATAATAAACCGTGGGGCTGCTGCCCGTGGTTGTGGTGCAGCCGGTACACGTTAGTTGTAAGCTGCGTTGGTTCAGTCTGCAGACGGGGAAAGTAACGTTAACGGTTAATCCTTGCAGTCATCCGATGTTAGCTGTGTAGCTTATCTTTGGCTGTGCTGCTGCTGGCTGCTTTTAGCTGCGGTGATGGAAAACTGTGTCAAACGGGCAACCAGCACACATGAAGCCGTCATGTCCAGTCCGTTATTATCAGTCCATGCTTAGTGTGATTAAACCTCCTCCTCCTTTATTATTGTTCTTTATTTATTTTTACTTGAAAACCATGTTGGTGTGTTAGCATGAGACCGACAGCAGGACAGGTCCTCCTGGCTGCGATTGACAGCAACGTTATCTGTCACTGTGTCAACCAGGATTTGTTGTTTGTGTCAGCTAATGTCATTTTAAATCTTTTATATTTCCATTTACAATAATCTGAATGATTATAAACATATTAGTTGTTTTAAATTAGCATTAAATATGCTTGTTGTCATATTTAATCAATAGATTGAAGCAATATTGATATTGCAGCTGAAATATTAAATCAAACATTGTTATCTTCTCATACAAAAACATAGGCTATTTATGTTTAATTTCAACTCTTTATTGCAGACTATTTAGGCCCCAATCACCTATCATAATTAAAATAAAATGTATACAATATATAAGTGCCTTCAACCTATAGTACATAGGCCAGATAATCTAATCATCAAAATCTCTGTTTGATGAACTCAGTTTATTTAGTGACAGTTGACTTGCTGTTTTCTCAGCTGTCTTGTTTTGCTTTGTGGCCAACAGGTCAGCTGAGCTGATCTCCCCCCAGGCTTGCTTTCTACTGTTAAACCTGGCAGTGCGTAGTTCAAATGATTCACGTCTTTTAGTTCATGAATATTCATGTTTAGTTCCTGACAGATGAGCTAGCCTACCAGGCAGAGACAGGCTGACATGAGAATAAGCATTTAATAAGGGTCTTGAATATCTAGGCAACATATTGGCCTGGCACTGAATGTGATGGTCACACTCACACATAATGTAAGTATGAAACATTAGTGGTAAGGTAATGGTGCTGCATCCTGTGTTGTCAGCGTGTCCCCCCTTGGGGATCAATAACATATTCTGATTCTGATTCTGATTCTGATCAACCTCATTCGCTGCTCCTGTAAAAACACACAGTATGCAAATCTATTCTGCTTTTGTTTTGTTCTGCCCAAAGGAAGAAAAGCAGACAGTAGTCCCCCATCTGATTATTCTGCAAGTCTTTTGCATATGACTGGAGATTAAGCTTCGTTTCTGTTAGAGATCATGAGACCTGTTCTCCGTCAGATGCTGCAGTGAAACCTGATATCGGTTTGGATCCAAAACAGCTGGCCGATACCCACACTGACAGTTGATCTGAGTCGGTCAACATATGTCATCTAGTCCCACCCTAGGTTTCAATGCAGGCTTGACTTAACTTAGCTGTGGTGGACCAATGTTACCAGATTTTATAATATTCTTAATGCACAGGTGTTTTTTTTTTTTATTTAACCTGCAAACTGACCCCGACTGAGATCAGCAAAAGAGTGATGGTGTTGAGAGAACTGCAATGTATTGTGTTTAGTGCTTAAGTAATAGATCTCTGTGCCATTCTGTGGTTGTGGGTGTGTGGAACAAAGCTGATGACTGTGCAGATTCATATGACTGTGTCAAACATGAGCTGAATATTTATAATGTAATGGAGATCCCTGTTATATGCACATATTCTGTGTCGGAGCCCTTTGCACTGTAGGGTTTATTAAAGGCGGGCTTGATTGATTAGATTAGAGTCAAAATTTACATAGCATCTAAAAACACACACTTCCAGATAAGAGCCTCTCCCAAATAGATAAAATGCAAATTATTTCACAGTTGTCAGTTAAGTTTATTTTCATTCAACATGCTAAGAATATGAAGGAAAAAAATTAGCAGGTCCAGCAGCATACAGACAACATTCAAAAATAAACCCTGTAGTAATAATAATAATAATAATGATAAATAATTAAAATAAACTAAAAGAATAAGAAGGAAATAGACACACAGTTGCACAGACAGACTTATAATAATAGATCATAAGTGTCACAGCCTCTGGGAAGACTTTATTTATTTGTTTGTAAAGACGTTTATTACATTACGCCTTTCTGATTAAAATTCTCATTAAATCCTTTAACAGTTGATCCTCTACACTGTGTTTAAACAGAATAATGGTTTTCTCCGTTCTCATCTTGCCTTCTTGTATGATAGATGACATGTTCCCTGTCTGTGCTGCAGTAACACTCGACTAACACCATCGGCTTGCTGTTACTCTTTGCCGACTGTCCAAGAACTGTTCTTTTTGGACACACTGAAAACAATCTGCTCTCCAGCATTCTCCAAATTAACAGAAGTTCCTTCTTCCTTGATGAAATAAATTGTCATTGATGATGCTTTCCTTAGCTTTGTTTATCTGGACGTCACCGCTTGACCTGACGGTGAAGTCCGAGACCTCAGACCGACCTGGCTGAATAGATGTGGCAGACATGATTCAATGTCGGAGGCTGATGATGTACCAGTGAAAGCTGTCAGCTGAACTTTAAAGGAGACATATCATGCTCCTTTTCCACAAATGAAAATAGTTCCCAGGTGTCTTAAAGACATGTCTGTGACATGATTTGGTCAAAATATTCCAAGAATCAAACATCAAAGCTCTTTTTTCATCCGTTCAAAACAGCCCTGTTCAGAACAGCTGGTTTCAGAGCCTGTCCCTTTAAATGCAAATGAACTACTGCTCGCCCCGCCCCTTCTACTGGTACCAGGTAGGGGTGGTATTATTCAAATTCGAAAACTATTTACATCATTGCCAGACAACTGAGGGAACAACTCGTAAAACCACGTGGATTTCAATCTAGGGAGTCTGCACATTACAGATTTCTTTGTCAATTCTCACATTTTGGGGGCCAGAAGGCAAGACAAACACCCAAATATATGAGCCTTCAAAAAGTGATATTTCCATAATATATCCCCTTTAATACACACATGGGCCCCAGCAGCGGTGATTAATGGCAAAATGAAAAAAAAAAAAGTTAAAAATACCCCAATGTGGAGATGAGCAAGTGTTACGCAATTGACCTGTTGTGCAGTGAGTACTCTATAATAATAAAGTTAACTTTGCATCAGAAGCAGAAGCAGTAAATGACAATTTGTTGACACTTTACAAAAGATAAGCTTGTGCTGCATCCAAACATTGTTGTTGTTTTTCTCCAGTTCATGCGAGAGGTAAACCATCTGCCACGAATTCAGAGGTGCCACCGGCTCTTTAAATCGTTGCATAAGAGCGTCCGCGGTATGAACTTTCAGCTGCACATCCACTTGTCATATTAAAGAAAATTGTCCGACTGTAATGGCGTCATCGTAAATTAGGTTTATTTTGTCAGTGTGCCCACACAGGCCGGGTTTAAAGTTGCTCCCTCTTCCAGCGGGGTGCTGCCTGGAATCTGGGTCATCTGGTAGATCGTAGTGAGAGCAGAGTGAAGCTGAACGCATGAGGCACCTGAATTAGAGCATCAGAACATGAGTGGCACATTCAGGAAAGCCATGTATTATTATTATTATTTTTTTTCTTCGAACCAGTTCAGCGTGTTGAATGCAAGCGTTTCCTCTTTTGTGGAATGTAAGAGATGACTGTCCTTAGCATCCAGTTTCAGTCGCACAAAAGGCACAAATAGGGAAATGATCAGTTTCTTTGTGGTGCAAAGTGGAAAACGTGCATCCTGTTTCTCTGGAGCATTCCCATCATGTCCGTACAAGCAAGTGTTTTCCCTCTGCTTCCTCCTGATCCACAGATATAAACTGTGCCTTGAATATTGAATTAGCTTCTTTAAATGACTCTAATTTCAGGCTGGATTTGATTGCGAGCTGTGGCTACAGCCGGCACGAGGAGGAGGAACACAATAACGGAACTATTTCACTGCAGACACAGTGAAAATCAATTCTGATAATTTCTTAATTAAAATCTAAACATCAGCCCTCATTGTGCTGTTCCTCCTGCCATTTCTCCCACTGCTGATTGCTCCACAGTTTTCAGAGCTGTTGCTGTCCGACATTTTTAGCTCGTGGCACGTGACCCCCGGCCCCCTGAGGAGCAGTTGCCATATGTCCCACTGACCAGCTCCATTGACAAAAGCCAGGCCTACTGCCTCACTAAAAAGATGAGATGTCAGGGTCAAATCAATGGGAGCCATGACATGGATAATATGTCTAATTAAAGAGGAAGCAGGATTTTCCCCGTGGCTATGCCATATTTTTACCTTAATTAAAAAGCTCCAGAGAAATTGTGATAGTTAGCTACATGACTTGTGACTTGTTACGAGTGAGAACGGAGACTCTCTGCCTTCCACCTGGCTCATGGCTGAAAACCAACCTTGCAACATCAGTGTTACCTGGCCGTCGCCCCGGTGTTCCAGCTCTCGTTTCTGCGCACCACGACACAAACGCGCTCCGTAACCCGTGATCTTTTGTTTATGACAGTTAAGACTACACATGTCGTAACATCATATATGTTATATAACGTTATCCACTGCTCCATGGATTGTTTTTTCGCCGGCTTCATTGTAAACAAATGCACATGGCCGAGAGGAAGGTTAGCAAAACAGAGGAAAAGCGACCAGACTTGCATAGTTCCTCTTTAATAATGTCATCACTGCTGCTTCCCAAGCTGTATTTTCTTCAGTACACAGGAAGGGCCGTCACTAGTTGATGATTAATTCAATTCAGTTCAGTTCAGTTTTATTGTCACTTCAATGAAAACCTTGTTATACATGGGAGAGAAAAGCCATTCTCCCTATGTCATATTGTTTGCTAGACACATATTAAAAGAGACACATTTAGGACAAGACAGTAACTCTAAAAAAACCAGCAGCAATTTAAATAAGGAAAGAAAAATAAAACCTAAACATAGTTAAATAATACACATACACCTTATTAAGAAGAACAAGAGCCATTCATTGGCTAAATCCATGATGCTAATGTCAACAGATGCTCATCAGAATGTATCCAAAATTTGGGGCACTGTTTAGCTCAGTGGGTTGAGCAGGTGCCCCATAGGCTACCAGTCGTCTCTTCAGCCGGCCCCGGGCCAAATCCCACATCGGGTGGCCCTTTGCTGCGTGTCATTCCCCCTCTCTCTGCCTCCCCATTTCCTGTCTCTCTCAACAACAAACTGTCAATTAAAGGCAAAAGCCCCAAAAATACACTATAAAAAAAGAATATCCAAAACTATCCATATATCCAAATATTAAAAATGAAGCACCTTGAGGTAGCTTGTGGCGCTCCACTCATGTGTCATTAAAGAGGTGCAATGATGTCATTCAAAGAGGACCAGTCAAACCTCAAACAGTGGAAAATGACGAGGAAATAGTGATAGAAATCTGACATTTCTGTTAGTTTCATCCAGCTGTTTTTATAAAGATGAATGAAAACCATATGAACCTTTATGCAGAATGTTTGCAGTCAACTCAAATAACTGCGATCAGCCGATTATGTAATAGTTGTGACAGGCTGCCCTATGTACGCAGGTACATAGTAAAGAGGTTGCAATTATCACTTTAGTTAGAAATGCCATCATCAGCCTCTTAGTTGGCAGGGGGGATAGAGAGAAGGCACAGGGCTGTCTTGACTGGCCAGCGGTCAGAGGTCATCTCTGTGGAAGGCTGACATGGACAGAGTGACCTAACGTGGAGTCTGAGGGTTCAGAGCAGAGCCCTCTCTCTCCTCTGTCCCTCGTCTGACGCAAATCAGATTCCCTGTCGAATTACGCGAGTGCTTTCCCCCTCACTCTCCCCCGATTGAATATCCAGATGAAGGAAGAGGCTCCACCTTTGTCCACTTTTGCTCTGAGATTCTATCAGGCGGAAGAAAAAAAAAAGCCCTGTACAGTCGCAACCATAATTGAATGACTCCCCCCCCTTTTTTTTCTCCTCTGGCAGCTAAAACTAGTCCAAATAGGAAAGTTGAAACAAATCATATGGATTTGTAAAATGACCAGGACTTGGCAGTGAAAAGTGCAGACACTTCCTATCAGCTCTGACACTTTTTGAATATGTAGGAATGAAAATACAAGCTGGTCACCTTCACATCTCCTGTCACATTTTCCTCCTTCAGTCTCATTTACACTTTAGAATAAAAACCCCTCTCTGTTGCTTTCACACTCTTGTTTCTGCCTTGTATTGTGATTGGAATATCACAGCAGCTTTTCCCATACTGTTGATGATGTGTGTGTGATTCAGGAATCAAAGCTTTTTTCTGTTTAAGTTAAAGTAAAAGCATTTAATTACTATAACAGCACTGGATGATATGAAGTAATTGCTATAAATATATATATTATTTAACATCACACATTATCCTTTAGTTAAGGGATGATTTTTTTAAACAGTTAATCATGTGCATCCCTAGTCAGAAATGATCAGTATTGACCATAGATCGGCCGATCACACCCATAGATGATCGGTATCGGCAGGAAGAAGACTTGGTTGCATCATCTCTATCTCTGTTGTGCAATTTCACATGACTTCTTTTCTTGTGAAAATTGAATTTCAAGAGACCACGTAACTCACCACAAAGGAAACTGCAAAGAGCATATTCAGAATGATTCTGACCCATATGTTATGTTATAATAATACCATTAATCCAAGTTTAGCAGTGTTACAAGGCTTAGGCTAAAGAGTACATTGTTTTTTGTAGTTAAAAGTGTGATTCACATATACTAATTTATATATAACAAATCATTTTAATCAATCATAAATCAAGTGACTCATTAGGTTCTATATTAAGGTTTTTTTTTTATTATAAAGCAGGTCTGGGTCTAATAATAGTATAATAATCAAAGCTTCAGTCAGATACATGTTAACAACAGGGAATTGGAGCACTGCTTGCTACTGTGCAGTACTGTACTGGCTGTTTTCTATTGAGGAAACTGCAGGAGTCACACACTGGTTCAAACCAGAGGAGACACTGTGGGTTTTATTTCCAACAGATCTCTATGGGACACCTCCAGTCTGCTGCTGTTTCCTCCAGCTGGCATGATGAACTAACTGTCGCGGACAGATTTACTCAGCTGTAGATGATTTGCATTAACTCCACGAGTTAAAAAACCAGAGGCTGTCTTGGCTCTTGTTGGGCAGTGCTCTCTGCATGCCAGCGTGTCGGCCAGAAATCGCTGTGTGCATGCACTACACCACGGGCCGGGCTGTGTGTTTTGGCTCACAGCTTCTTTTTTTTCAACACTGATGATGTTTGTTATAATTACCACACCTGGACAATTAAACAGCTGGTGAGGTATTGTGAATGAGGTGGCATGAATGCTGACTCAGGCTGAATTTCAGTCCTTTTGTCACTGGATGTGGTAGTAAAGAATACAAAGTCTCATCAATTAGAAAGAAAACATGCATTCTTTCCTCAATCAGTATTTAGAAGAGACAATAAGATGCTGCTTCTTCATGGATTAATAATGCCTACATGGAAGGACATTGGCATGATCATGCATGGAGCTGTTTCCACCCACATTTTCATCTTCTATGTAACTATGCCAGTTTGATCCAAGGAAAAATACTGGAGTGTCACCACGCCTTGTTTTACACTTTAATATCTTTGTGTTTATACTGGCACACACTGTTTTTGAAGTAAAAATAATGATTGGTATCGTATAGGTTCAGAAATCATTTTTCACTTCCTGTTCCAACTGCAGGGTTTGTGTTAGGTAAACATGTTTGTGTCGTCTTCCACCCTGCAAAGTTGGGTGAAACTCCACACAGTGCTTGTCAAGATATTAAACATTGACATCCCAGATGAAGCAGGTTTGAGACTTGAAATATTCAAAACATAAGTTTTGAACAGGAATATTTCACAGGTCCAGGAATTCATGATTCATGTATGAATCTAAAACACAACCTGTCTGTGTGGGTTTCCCCCCCCCATGCACGGCACGCTCTCCATCTTGTTCCTGGGACTGTGGCAGAGATGCTGTCTCAGCAGATCCCCCGGCGCTGTAGGGAGGCCCAGGCCCGGCTCAGAGGAGAGATGGTACAGCTCAGAGTCTCTGTGGCCCCAGAGCTCAGGATACACTGCAGCTCCCCATGAGCCTGCCCCCCCCCCCCCCCCCCCCCCCCCCCCCCATGCCCACAGGCTGACTCATTACACCTCATTATATGCACATGAGGCTGGAAGGCCTGCTGGAAACCAAAACACGAGCTGTTAAAGTCGATACAGGATTCATGATCACAGTGCAATTTGATGCCAAACTAGATGAAGCAATAACAGAAGAAGAAATAATTCAACTACATGTGTTTTTGAGTGCAGTCAGACTTTAACTCTGTTAACAAGTGTCACTTCTCCTTCAGTCAAGAGTGAGAGTTACATAAGTCAGTGAGTGTGGGGGCTCTGTGTCTGCTAGATGCAGCCCTTGTTTCTGGGTGACGGAGGCTAATTGTGGTTTCCGTGGCGTTACTATGGAGCCTAATTGAATGCGAGCAGCACAGTCGCCACATCTGTGTGGCAGATTAGATCTCCAGCAGCAGCAGCAGCAGCAGCAGCAGCAGCAGGATATAACAGGCCTGACTCTGTCTCTATCCTGCTGCCTTTCACTGTCCTGCTGGTCAATGACTCCAGACTTGTTAAAGTGGATATATTATGGAAATATCATTTTTTGAAGGCACTTTAACATATATTTGGGTGTTTGTTTTGCCTTCTGACCCCCAGAATGTGAGAATTGACAACAAAATCTGTAATTTTCAGGTTGAAATCCATGTGGTTTTACGAGCTGTTTCCTCAGTTGTCTGACAATGATTCATTCGTTTTCAAATGTGCATAACCCCACCCCTACCTGGTACTGGTAGAAGGGGTGGGGCGGGGCAAGCAGTGGTTCATTTGCATTTAAAGGGACAGGCACTGAAACCAGCCGTTCTGAACAGGGCTGTTTAGAGAGGATGAAAAGAGCTGTGATGTTTGATCCTTGGGGGATTTTGACCAAAGCATGTCACAGACATGTCTTTAAGACACCTGGGAACTATTTTAATTTGTGGAAAAGTGCAGAATATGTCTCCTTTAAGAAGCCTTTCCATTGTTTCAAGATTTATTGTCTTGTTAACATCCTCCCTAGCATCGGAACATCTTTGTTTTCTTTCTTTATTCCCAGATTGATCAGCTAAGAGACATTTTGACTAGAAGGAACTAACAACAGAGAAGAGGGTTGAGTTCCACTAATCACTGTGGTGTAACAGTTGCACTGTTTGAAAAGTTAGAAAAAAGGTCTGTTCATGTTAGAGCCCTCCACACCCACACAGGTGTTTGTGACTGAGCCTCCTCTCAGGACTGTGTGGGTTTGTCTGTATGCACACATCATGCTTGACTGACAGCACTTGAACTCTTGTGTTTGCTTTGTCACAATTAAAGGCAGAACTAAACTGTTATCATCTTTTCATGTTAGCGTGTAGTCTTTTATGATATCATGCAACGTTCTGCTTCTTAGTTCCACTCAGCCTCGACCTGAGGAGCTCTAATCAGCTGCATTCATCAAAATCACCTCTGTGGGATTTCCAAGGCTTTTAAGTTATTTAAAAGCGCATCATTTGCACAGCACGTTGCTGACAATCTGCCGACACAGTGAGTCCTTAACCGACTGATCCTAATGTGTGTTTGTCATCCCTCCTCCCAGGAAATCAAACCCCAGAGTCACTACAACCACGGCTACAGTGAGAACGTCAGCCGTAAGAACCATGTGGACGACTACAGCACCTGGGACATCGTCAAAGCTACACAGTGAGTGGATCCTCTGTGGATTGTTGCTGATGAGGGATGCACAACTTTGTTTTTGTTTTTACCCATAACTTCCTGCTTCTCATAACTGATGCCAATATTGCCTCAATATGCTCAAAATTGAAAAGGCCCTGAAACAACAGAAGATGCAGCAGACAGCTCAGATCCTTTTCCTTCTTTCTTTTTGCTTTTCTGTATTTATTTATGTCGTTGGTTCAGGTTGATAACCTGAACAAAACCATAAAGAAAATACACATTTGGTGTGTTCACTATCAGTGGTATCAATGTGTGATTGAAAATGATTAACATAGCTATACAAATGCGTTAACAAAATAAATAAATATGTATGCGAACAACAACAATCAAAGCTTCAACCTAACCTGATAACTGGTAACATTTTTTAATAGTTCATATACACACCTTAGAGCAGTGATCCTCACAATTTTTTCACAAGAGCCTCATTGGCAGTGCAAAATCAAGGGGGAGAGCCACTTTTGCGACAACATACTAAGTTACCTTTGCAAATGTGCATTTCTACATATAAATTGGACATCCCACAAAAAAAGAAACAACACAGCCAATACATTTTCATTTAAGACCATATTTACCTTAATACTGGGATGAGCGGAAGCTGGCATGCATGTCCTTGACTGACTTTCTTCATGTTGTATTTGTAGTTTGTTGTTGCAATCACAGTGAGGGTTTGTTGCATATTAAGCACAGAAGGTTCATGCCATGCAGAACAAATAAGAATAAGAAGCTACCATGCGACTTTTCACCAAGTATATAAACACACTTGAGCAGAAAGTACTCAAAAATTTTAAATTAGAATTGAATTTCTTTTAATTTAACATTCTATCACATACACAAAAACAGAGATCAAACATTTTTCAAAGCTTGAAATTGTGAAAGCATTTATACTGACAGTGTGAACTTGAACTAAACTATTGTAACGGTGTCTAAAAACCATAAAAACAGTGGATTTTTATCTCAAGGCATGCCATTCCACAAAAGTCTCTCAAAAATCTGTCCATGCATGCCACAATAAAAAAAAGGTCCTATTCAGAATACACATAGGGGGATATCACCATCAAATGTTATTGAATTAAAATGTTATATTTTTAACCAACTGTATACATAAACCTGAGAAAGAAAATCTGAATCTTTTTCATTTAAAGTGCTCTCACAAACATAAACCGGAGATCAAACATTCTTAAGAAAGGCTAAGAGATGAGTAAAGATGAATTTAACATTATTGCTCTGCCTCTGACTTGACAAAATAATACAACCAACGTCACTACTGTAATCACAGCAGAAACAAGAACAGTTATGACTCTTTACAAATCAACATTTATTATCGTTTCAAATCAACTTAAAGGGTTAACAGACTGAAAATGAGCCAAATCAAGTCAGTGTTGGCTAATTATAATCAGCAAAAAATGTAATTATCAGACTTATCAGTGTGTTCTGGCCGATAATTAGCGGTGTTAAATCTGGAACTGTCACCACCACTATTTATGAGTGTGGTTTTCTGATTCAGTCTGTGCTCCAGAAGTAATTCACAAGCTCAGAATAGTGGGAGATTGTTTGTGTGTGTGTGAAGTGAAGAAACGTGGGAAAGTTTGTCTGATGAGACAATAACAGCTTTGTCTGTTGTGACATTTGACAGTAACAGATTTGTGTTGTTTTGGTTTGATGTGATGAATGTCCATTTAAAGAGCTGGTTGTGCGTCAGTGTGGGAGTCGTGTTTGGTCTAATTCAACTTGCCAGTGTGTGTGTCTGCGTCATGCCAGTGTTTCTAGTTGTTGTTTGCTTAACCCTGTGTTTATCTGTGTGTATCTGACGTTGCCTCTCCTCCTCAGGTACGGCATCTTCGAGCGCTGCAGGGAGTTGGTGGAGGCGGGCTTCGACGTTCGGCAGCCAGACAAAGAAAATGTGACCCTCCTCCACTGGGCCGCCATCAACAACAGGATAGACTTGGTCAAGTGAGTCATCTGGTTCCTGTGTGAAGCCGGGGGGAGGGGGGAGGTCTGAGATTTGAGGGGTTGTGGTTGGACGGTTGTGAGTCTGAATCCCAGGGATGGGAGGAAAGGAAATGTGTGGTCGGTTCTGAGGTGTGAGCTTGAAATGTGAAGCAGACCACTGGCAAAACAAGAAGTGTACCTGGCTGGTTTGCCCAAAATAAAGGTGAAGATGAATAATACACTGATAAAAATGGATGATTCTGCTGCCTTATGCTATTTTTTGGTCACTATTTATCTGCTTGTGCAGCTTTTCTAGTGTACTTTGTGACTTGCTAATGAGTATTTTCCACCGTGCTCAGAGGGGAAAGTGGTGACCTGGTTCTAGCTGACCAGTTGGACCTGGAGGTCACCACAGATTCAGCAAAGACCCGGCTGATGTTGCAGACAGGGAAGAGAGAGAAGACAACACGAATGTTCTCTTGTGTAAAAACTGACCCTTTAAAGCATCTTCCCTGTGTTCCTCTGCTAGGATCATGTGTCAGTTGTGCCTGTTAACTAGAGTATAAATTAGTGGAAGTGAACGCAACGAACCGTAGCTTATATTCAAATGAAAACTGACATATTAAGATGATGACACGGTTACATGCTGTCATTCTGACATCCCACCAACATCTCACATCTCACCACTCAGATATACCACAATTTAGACATAGAACCATTCCGACATACCGCTATTCCGACATACCATCGTCCCACCATTCCAACAAGGCTTTCAATATAAGGAAATGTGCGTTATTCAACAGGTGACTCCCTCCTACTTGTCTACTGTCTAGCCTCTACCTGGTCTTTTTACTAAACTTAACCAACTCCTAACTTGCCTAAAACCAACCAGTGCAAAATCTTTTGGGGAAAATATACACTATTAAAGGAATTGTCGGAAAGGCAGGATGTTTAAAAAAATTTAAAAAATACCGTCATTCCGACCATAGGAGGCAAAAATGGTCGAAATGATGGGACATTTGATAGAAAATTAAGTGTTGCCATTTAGACAATTAGAGGTCTATGTTGGACTGGTGGGATGTCTGAATGGCGGTTGCCCCCCGATGACATAGTGTAGATGTGACATCGGTGGAATTGATTGGTTTTAGTAGTAGCGGTAAACGCATGGATCATCACACTACCTTGGATCTATTAATGCTGGCTTTTAACAATGGATGTCCATTTGTGTGATATCCATTGTTAAAAGCCAGCGTTAATAGATCCATGTGTTTACCGCAAACTATGACAACTAGTGAAACCATGGAAACGTAAACATACAATTCCACGGGAAGAGCAAAACTGGCTTCTGTTTTTGACCTTTGGAAACTTGTGGATACATTCAGACATTGTGAAGGATTACTGGTCTTTTTTCATCGAAGCATTCTGTGGCACAAAAAGTTACGAGTTAAAAAAGATGATAAGAAGAAGCATCATAGGCATCCAAAACAAATAAGTAAATACATAAATGATACATAAAATACAAAACAGAGAAACTAAATCAATCTAAATAACTAAGACCAAAGCGTGGGGTGCATGATGCTGAAATCACATCATTAGACGGGGGTATGAGGAAAAGCTAATATGAGAAACAACATTATAAAGATGATGGATGCACAGGTATGATGTGCATGATCTATCTTTCCCGTATTTTCATTTTGTCCTGTTGCAGCCTCATATAAAAAGTCTTTCTTTCCATTGTAAAGATTTCTCAGATAATATCAGTCCAATGCTTTTAACCACTCTCTAGTAACAACCTCCTGCTGGCAGAGGAGCAGCTTGTTGTGGTGGCAGCGCGCCCACAGACACGGTCAGATGGGTCGTCCACCCAGAGTTGCATTTTGCTTAAAGGTTTACGAAGCTCCTGCCAGAAGCAGAATTAGTAACAGACATGAGCAGAATATTTGATTACGATCGGCCTCGGAAAACCCGCTCTCGTCTCCAGCAGCTGGAGGTTTTGTTGTAGCGGCTGTTTTTTAAGCTGAATGAGGGAGAATCTTCGGCTTTACTATTAGTTGACTTTTTCTTTACATCATTTTCATACTCCAGCCGGCCTGTGACCTTTTGTGCTGCGAGTCCTCACATTAATTTGCTGCCTGTCTGTAGGACACGATTTATAATTGGTTTCCTCGCGGATAGTCATCATTTATTGTCTGCAATTAAAGTAACAGCTTCATCAATTATCTCTGAGGAGATTCCAGTGGGTTGTGATGGCAGATTTGTGTGTGTGTGTGGTGTGAAATGAATGATGACACGAATGCAAGATATGAATTTGTTTGACTTTTTGGTTTTTTTTGGCTCAGCTGATAACAACACAGATGGATCAGATAGAAAGACCTCCTATCATCTGTTAAAAAAATGGAAAAAGATATGAAATCTTTAGAAAAGTGTGCGTTTTAGATTAGAATCTGTCATTTAAATGTAATTTAGTTTCGAGGTGTAGCAGGGTCTGCAGCGTCTCTGCCATATTTCTCTGCAGAATGCACGCAGGGTTTCGTGGTTGTTTTCTCACAGCAGCTGCAGTCGGCTACAACCTGAGGGTTGGTTTGGTGTAAAACATTTGGAGGCTGCTTGTGCATGTTAAACATCTAGTATGGATCTGCCAAGCTTTCTCTTTCTATCAGCTATTTGTTTCTCGGCTCTCGGCACTAATGCTACATTTCCTACTTGAAAAACAGCAGACAACCAGTATATTATGCACATGCATATTATTATGCGCTTTTATATTTGGCACAGATTTTTTTTCTCTTTCAGTTGTCCTTTCTACTTTTTCTTTTTTTCAGTATTTTTCTATAACAGTTGGATTTTTCTAGTGTATATTTTCTTTAATTCAATACTCAAATGTGAGCTCTGTGTTTTATTGCATTTTATGTTCTTTATATTGCTTTTGTATGTCTTTGATGCTACTGGATACTTGAATTTCCCTTGAAATAATCAAATCTATATTAAAGCAGAAGTGAGTGATATATTTGTGTTAATATAAGTCTTAAATAGTTATATCTTCCGACAGCAATCACTTACATAGAGTGTTTGGACTGAAACACGGGTCTCTCAGTCCCTCTGCTCTGCTCTGAGCTGAGGAGAAAACATTTATCGTATCCTACAGTTTTTATCCAATGAGGAGAGAGAACGGCATGCAGGGCTGTGTGTGCAGCCAAGGAACGCCGTGAATGTGGTGACGTAGCGACGAGGACTGTTATGGTGCGTTCAAGGAAACTCGTATTTTTCCGACCGTGAAGTGGTACCAGTTCGATCTGGTACGAGTTCACCGGTCGGAAGTTACGAGTGGCCGTTATAGTGACTTTCACCGGTAAAACAGGTCGGAAAAACACGAGTGGGTTGCCTGGAACGCTACAAAGTCGTAAGTTGTGACTTGAAGCTGTAATTTACGATTTCAAAAGCCTGCCTGGAACGCAGCATTAGCGAAAACGACCGGATCACTCACTTCTGCTTTAACTTTTCTATTAGTTTTTATTAGATTAACAAAGTGAGGTCACATCCATTGTAGAGTCTCACCTGATGACTGTCTGTGTGTGCAGGTACTACATATCAAAGGGAGCCATAGTTGACCAGCTGGGAGGGGACCTGAACTCCACACCGCTGCACTGGGCCACCAGGTAACACCAACTCACCACTGATAACATATCTGACATGTAGGTGACACATTTCAGACCGCTGTGTTGGAGAGCTGCTGCTCTGCTCACTCCCTCTCTTTTCTTGTTGCTGCTCCACGTAGCCGAGTCTAAGATCCTGTCCACACGAATAAAGCTTTAGGAGTTTCCACAATAGTTTTTTATAATTTCTGCTCCGAAAATTTGTGTGTACGCAGACATTTTCTTAAAACGATGGCGTGTTTATAGAAAGTTAAGAACGAACAAGAAAAAGATAATTTTGGGAAAAACTCCATTCCCATGTGGACAAGGCCTAACAGACGAATATTTTAGCTTCTCTCCTCCACCCAAAGGTCAATTCCGGGCAAATTTAACTCGGGGCTGTATTTTCCTAACATTATCAGTTTAATTGCTCCTGTTTTGCGGTAGTTGTGGCTGTTTATATCCCTCAAAGCCGCATTTTTTTTCCACAGGCAGCGTCAGGTGGCTACTCAAACATGCACTGAGAAGTTTATTTACTTGAAGCAAGTCAAGAGTTGATATTCCTGTGTTTATGACACAAACGGGAGCTTCCGACTGCACGTGAACACACCGAGCGTCAACTTGAGACTCCGAGAGACTTTGAATTAGATCAAGTTTTACACAACATGTCGGCTTGCTTGAAGTAAATAAACTTCTCTGTGCATGTTTGAGTCGCCATCTGACGCTGTCTGTGGAAAAAAATTGCGGCTTTGAGGGATGTCAACAGCCTAAACAGCAAAACTTCAATCCGCTCCCATTCATCGCTGCCGTGGCGATGCAGGGACAGACACAACTACCGCAAAACAGGAGCAATTAAACTGAAAATCTTCAGATTCCTTCTTTTAGACCTAAAATGTTATAGGAAAATACAGCCCCGAGTTGAATTTGCCCGCAATTGTCCTTTAACTTTAAATGTACAATTTAGGAAACATGCAGTTATGAGTCATTCCTAAACTCTTCCATCACCTCCTTTATAGTTTTTTTTTATATTCCACTGCTTATCAGTGCTGTTGTTTTTGAGCAGATCTTCCGTCTCATCTTGTCTGTTTGAAGCCCCCCCCACCCCCCCACCCCGGTCCTTCCCAAGCAGACGTGGAGAGTCATGGAGCTCTCTCCTCCTGAATTATTGATAGCTTTGACAACAGGCATCTCCACCATCACTGCAACACAGACACATGGGGAGTCCTGTGTCGCCCTCCACCCCTCCACCCCCCTCCACCCTCCACCTGCTAATGACCTTTAAAAGTCCCCCAGTCCCCTCTGGTCTGCATGACCTCAGCCCTTCACACACACACACATGCTGCAGCTAAGTGCTCGGTGTTACAGGCTTCATCTGCTCAGGTTTACACACACACACAGCTAATTACTCTTGTGTGGTGAAAGTGACGTACATGTGTGTGTGTAACATATCTGTCAATTTTTAACAATTTCCTGTCAAATCTTTATTGTACTGTGGAGGGTTAGTAATAAAAGTATAGTTTAAATACCTGACTGCAATAAAAGCATATTACAACTCACCTGAGAGACATTTAATGATGAGACAAGAGACAAGACTGGGAGTCAGTCTCTCAATAAAGTGTCGGCTTATGAGGTCGAGGTGCAGGTAAAAGCAGTAAAAAAAAAAAAGAAAGATATTTTTTTCAGCAGTTTTTGCCTTTATTTTGATAGGACAATGTAGAGAGACAGGAAACATGCACAAAAGATCGTCACAGTCAGGAGTTGAACCTGCGATCTCTAACCACGTTACCACTGAGCACCCCAATAACAGTTAGAGTACAGAGGACCCTGACCCTGATCTGAAAAAATAACTTTGTATTTTTTTTTTTTATACCTGTTGTAACTTCTGCCCCGTCTCCTCCCAGACAAGGCCATCTATCCATGGTGGTGCAGCTCATGAAATATGGCGCCGACCCATCTTTGATCGACGGCGAGGGCTGCAGCTGCGTTCACCTGGCTGCCCAGTTTGGCCACACCTCCATCGTGGCCTACCTTATTGCCAAAGGACAGGTAGGAAACACAGCACGGTGCAGGCCGCAGCTGCCAGGGAATCATCTTTACATGCAAAAAGGCATCTTTTTCTTAACAGCAAATGACAGAAAATCGTCTCCTGTTCCCTTAAATAAAATAAAAAATTGACATGTAACAACACTTTCAACTGTTTTCTGGTCTCCTCTTGTGTGGAGTGTGTTTTATACCGGAGCTGTCCATCAGGGGGAGCTCTGCTGCCTCTCATGTCTCTCAGACACCAACAGTTTTTTGTCTGTCCTCCCTAACAGGATGTAGACATGATGGATCAGAACGGCATGACTCCTCTGATGTGGGCGGCTTACAGGACACACAGGTGTGTATGCCACCGTCACACATACACACACATGGCTGCTGTTTGGGCTCAGTGGGCCTTGACAATAAATCCTAATGACAAACTACAGGAGGAACACATTTCAATCTTCTATTAAGATCTGGGTGTCTGGAGAAATCTCTATCACTGAGACGATGGCATAGTCCAGAGAAACCAGTGTGGTCATGTTTCTGCTGACTGCAGCCACACACACACTCAGGTCTCGTGTGTAAATGAGTCGTAATTCATTAGACAAACTGCTAACACAGGGAAACAATTCCCAGTGTTGCTGCTCAGCTTCATTTGAATATTCCCTGAGCGGCAATTTCTTGATGGATCATTTCTGTTTACATATTTATTCATGTCATGTATTGATCCATGAGCTTAATTATGTCATGGGCAGCATGAAGTAGAGGAGCAGCAGGATTTAGAGGGAAGGAAATGGGTGAATGATGTGATGCAACCCAATGTCAAGTGATGTAACCAGTGTTTTTATATAAAAATCTGACTGTATACAGGATAATAAATCTGGAGTCAAATGTGGAATAAATGTAATTCACTTTTGCAATGCAACACTGTGTTTCTTGACAAATTCTACATAAATTCTCACATTATTTAGAAGAAAACAGTGTTTATTTTTTTGTGGGATCAAGTAAAACATTTTATGTAGAATTTTATTTTATACTGTGCATTGTTGGAATGTCAGTATTTTCATAATTTTGTTATTGATTTATTATTTGAAGCATGAATTTTATGCAATTGCAATGCCTTTTAGTGCCTTTAGTGAGGTAAGGACACAGTCATGGCCATAAACACAACGGTACTAAAAATTGGCAGAATGATTTATTTCGGTGTTTCGGTTTTCGGCCTCGGTTTCCTCATTCATAGTGTTGCTAAAATGCATTCAAATGTAGAAATATAGCAAAAAAAATCTATTTTAATGTAATGTTTTCAGGAAAAAGTATACTTTTTATAAGTGCACTTAAATCCAGTTTAGGTGGTTCAAATATTCTTATTATTATTTTGTAGTTGCACATTCAGTCTTAATTTGTTAAAAAAAAAGGTTCAAATGCCTTTTTAAGTGACATAAAACCAACAAGAATACAAAATGTACATTTTAACAAATCTGATGCTTTTAAAATCATTTTTTAAATTTTCATTTATTTCGATTTTTTTTTAATTGTCACCAAATAAGAAATAAAAAATGAAATCAGATACACAAAAACCTTTCTACTGTTGAAACCTTTACCCTCATCTTGCCTGGATGTGTTCCTCTGCTCCAGTGTGGATCCCACCCGGCTGCTACTAACCTTCAACGTGTCCGTCAACCTCGGCGACAAATATCACAAGAACACGGCCCTGCACTGGGCGGTGCTGGCCGGGAACACCACCGTCATCAGCCTGCTGCTGGACGCCAACGCCAACGTCGACGCACAGAACATCAAGGTAAGGACGCTGTCACTTAGAGCCGCGGAGTGTTCAGAGTGTGTGACGGTGTGTGTATGTGTGTGTGCTGACCGGGTCTGGTTCTGTTCGTCAGGGGGAAACGCCGCTAGATCTCGCCAAGCAGAGGAAGAACGTTTGGATGATCAACCACCTACAGGAAGCGCGGCAGGCCAAAGGCTACGACAGCCCGTCCTACCTGAAGAGACTGAAGATGGACAAGGTACACACACACACACACACACACACACACACACACACACACACACACACACACACACACACACACACACACACACACACACACACACACACACACACACACACACACGTATTACACTGCCCGTCCAAAAAAAAGTCACCACTTGGATTTAACTAAGATAATAGGTCAGAGCTTCCCATTGGATAATTACTGCATGGATGATTATATAACCCTAAACCCTAACTGATGCAGTCTCATTTCTTAGAAGAAACATCCTGTTGTCGTGGAACAGATGTTAATCAATCAAGATGCGTCAGCTCAGATATTTCTATATGCTGCATTTTATTTGAACTCGATTTATATTCGAGAAAGTGAAAGTATAGATACAGTTGTTTAAGATTGTGTGTGGTGGCTCGTGACCCCAATAATGCAACTCTGGACGAAAATAAATGTTGTGACATTGCTTATTGAAATGATGCCATAGCAAATGTGTGCTGTAATCAAAGCTAAAGGTGATCCAACAAAAAAAAAATATTAGTGTGTGACTTTTTTTTTTGGACAGGCAGTGTATATACATTGTAAATCAAAAGAGAAGTACTGGAAGACATGAGGTGACTGGAAACAGTAGAGATTGAACATTTTGAGTCCACTCTGTGGGATCAAGTCTAGCTGTGGACACACACACACACACACACACACACACACACACACACACACACACACACCTGTGTATTTCACTGACCATGAAACAGATGTGCTGAGGCCAGCTGGGTGTGTGTGGCAGTGACCACCTTGTTGTTAATCAGCTGTTTACTACCTTTAACCGTCTGAGTCAGACAGGAAGGACCCAGTCTGAAACAACCTGATGTGTTTTACTATGTGACTACAGGTAGATATTTGTCTCTGTCCAGTCTGACTACAGCTGTGGTGGGGGGGGGGGGGTGTCTCAGCCTGATAGAAGACTCTGTGCATTTGTGAATGTTTCTATGTTGACTTGTCTTTGCTCAAACCTGTCTGCCTAAATGTGTTGTCGTCTTTCCACTTGTCTGCTGGGACACGATTAGCTAATGAAGGTAAATTTTAGAATAAGACACATTCAGATTCTTCATAGAAACGTTATAAAATGTGCCTCTGTGTTTTATACTGTAGATCTAGTAGATAGTAGACTGTGGTGTGCATCTGTTGAGGTCCCAGTCTTAGTCCAGATACCTAATGTACCTAGTGTCAGAGCTGCTGCTGTGCTGAGTAGAGCTTCATAGGCCTTTATTGATTTTTTTATTTTTATTTTTTTTGCGTGTCCTGCACCTCTCAGGTGTCCCTACGATTTTAAAGACACTCAACCCTCATCATGATATCAGAAGGGACTCAGAGAAAATCTTGTCAAGACAAAAGTCTCCTCATTAAAAAGCCAACTCAGCATCAGAAAACCAGAACAGACCAGGATTCTTCAAATATTTCCTTGAACCAGAATAAAAGAACAGTTGAATGTGAAACACAGTTCATTCTTAACAACACTGAGATCACAAAACACTGCTTAGAAGTATCTTTACATCAGCCTACTTCAATTCTGTTTCCTACCTAACACTTTGTACCTGCACAACTCGAAAGAGCCTCGATGTGTTCAACTGTGAAGGGAAATGAAACTAAATTTAACTTCAGAATGACAACAGACATTAAAAGTGTATATATCTGCTGTCTGTTGTTCATTATCTAATGTAATAGGAGCATCAAAGGTAAAGTTCCCTGTTTTAAACCCTGTCAGTCTTCTCTTTCTGTTGAACTCCAGCTTCAGTCTATTTTCTGCCCCGTATGCAGGCATTTAGGCTCACGATTCACTACCAACACTGACATGAATTGTTGATCTTATCTTAACTTTTACAACAGACTTTAAACCTCCAAAAAGCTCAGCGGGCCTCCTCCTTCCCCCAGAACACGTCTCATCTGTATTTTCCATTTTCTGCTTCTTCTGTCCCGTTTGATCTCCCTTTGATCTCCTCTGCCTCCTGTCTGTCTTCATGTCTCTTTCTCCCTCTCTGTCCTCTAACCTCATCCTCTGTTCTCCTCCATTTCCACTTCATATCTACTGTACACCCGCCCCGCCTCTCTCCGTTATTTACCCTGCCACCTTCCTCCCCTCGCAGGAGTTCAGACAGAAGGTGATGCTGGGAACGCCCTTCGTAGTCATCTGGCTAGTTGGCTTCATCGCCGACCTGGATATCGACTCGTGGCTGATCAAGGGCATCATGTACGCTGGCGTCTGGGTCGCCGTGCAGTTCCTCTCCAAGTACGTCTCAGTCACATGAACACACACCTCATAGATCACCGTGTAGGACTTCAGCATGCTTCATGATCTGTGGAAGTTCAGTTGAGTTCAGTACTGTGCACAGGTTTTAGGCTCTATGAGTAAAGGGAAGATGCTTTAAAAATACACTGTCTCAGTGTCATATCATCTGTCTCTTCGCGTAATCCCAGACTGACTCCAAAATGTTTTTTTATTCATAAACTCAGTAAAGAAAGAAAGAAAGACAGAAAGAAAGAAGACAAAAGCAGTTCAAATGGTACAACATACAGAAGACACGAAGGGTTAAGGTCAGACAATAACATTACAAGTCACAAGTGTTTCTGGAAAAATAAGTTTGGGATTCAGATAAAATAATAATAATGAAATAAATAAATAATAATAATATAGGCGACTACTTAGCAGTAAGTTGACTCATAAAGGTATTCCAACATCCTACTGACTCCATAATGTTGAGATCAGGACTCAGTGGGAGGGGGGCTATACCATCTGTTGCAGGACCCAGTCTAATTTTTGGGGCCAATCAGAGGCCTCTCGGATGGTATTGCTATTGCATTATGGATAAGAATCTAATCATCTGAAGTGCCTAAAACCTTTGCACAGTACTGTATATCCAGAGTGATTTTTTTTTTGCTTATCCCTCACCATTTAAACAATGGAATAGTTAATTATGTTCATTTTCTCAAAGGTAGTTTTGTCAAATTTCACTTGATTAATCAGAAATTGGTGTTATTGACAAAATAATAAAAAAGGTCAAGTTTAAATGTTGCCCTTAAGAAAACTAGAAAAGAGTTTGAGCCTCAGGAAAATGTCAAGATCAGATTTAGACGTTAATTAGAATTCAATGAAACAGTTTTCGGAACACACACAATCTCTAAAGAACAAACACATAAACTGAGAGTACCAATATGTACAGTATGTAATTGCCAACATCTTTCATGCAGTGACTACCACTCTCTTCCCACACACACATACACACACTTGCTTACACCCCATTACTACAGCCATCTGGTCCCGCTGGTACAGTTTGTTGTCACTGCTGTTCGCTATGTGACTACAATAACATACATTAACCGGCGTGTTAGCTTTATAATCACTCACATTCCTGGAATACCCGCTCGCTGAAAAAACAATCGGGATTGTTAGGAGCGGTGTCTGAGTCCAGCTGCCGCGTATCATCCAGTCACCGCTCGGTTTGTTTTTGCTGCTGTGTGACGGCAGCGTTCAGAACAAAGCCCCAGGTTTGTCTTGGTCCAGATGTGCGTCAGCGAGCAGGTCTCACATCTGCAGGAAGAATGCCTGGATGTGCTGAACGCTTCAGTTATGAATTCAGTTATGAATTCAAGACCAGAGGTGGGATTAAGAAATGACAGGTTGTGTCCAATATGACAGCAGGAGACTCAGGACTGTACACTGTTTGATTGACAGGAAGCACAGAGCAGAAACGTGGCAGTGTGGACTTTTAAAACACAGATAAGACTAATTTGAGAAACACTGCTAACATCTCTCTCCTCTCCTCTCCTCTCCTCACAGGGCTTTCTTCGACCACTCCATGCACAGTGCTCTGCCTCTGGGAATCTACCTGGCCACTAAGTTCTGGATGTACACCACCTGGTTCTACTGGTTCTGGAATGATATCCTTTCCTGTCGTAGTCTGCATCAAGTCTCCTACATGAACAGTTTGGGGCTGTGCAGTGTGAGAGATGTAGAAGATTTTGTGTTTGCACCTCTCATATCAGAGTTATAAGTATCTAACACTGAGGATTTGACTGACCAATGATGTGCTCCCCTACATTAAGTGCAACATTCTCACTCAGAGTGACAGGGAGGCATCTAAAGTCATTTTTTGTTTTTTACTCACTCACAATCCACTCGTGTGTGAAGTATAATGCCACAGTTTCGAGACCCGGCACATTTGTCATCTTTTAAATGCTCATTAAAATTGGCTATTTATTATTGGCTGATTAGATGTAAAGCCAAGAGTTTTTCATTTATCAGGCTTACCATTTTATTTGACAAATGTTATCTCCAAGCAGGGAGGATCTTTGTAAAAGATTGGGTTATTAAACTAGTTTCTGCCCCTTGAATTGTATTTTGCTCAATGAAGATAAAAAATTTCCCTGGAAAATTCCCCGTGGAACGTTAGTCAGGTTGAGTTACAGCCCAGTTACTGTGGATTAAAGGAGGAAGCTTTATTAAAGGAGCAGAAGTTGATGGAAATGTTGAGCAAAGTGGAAGCAAAAAGTGACCTGAACTCTGGAGTTTTATTGTGATAAACACAGATATGCTGTGTGTAGATGTAGATCACACTGTGCTGTGTGTTACAGCTGCTTGGTGAAACCCTGCGGAGCCTCTGTCGACCTCAGCACGGCTGCTTTCACATGTTCCTTCTGCTGGTGGAAGAATTGCCTTTTTGTTTTTGTGAAGCTGCTAATTGCAGGAGGTGAGCGGGGAGTTCTCGTTTGTGGAAGGCATTTAATTTTACGCCTCGTCGCTCGACTAATGGGAAGGGAGAGCAAGATGTCTTTGCCCTTATTGAAGAAGAAAAGTGTGCCCCCAAAGATCTTTGCAGTTGTTTGGAAAACACGTCTGGATGTATAGAGTGTCTGCTCAACACTAAATTCACTTTACTGGTGTACAGAAGGAGGAGAAGCTTTTGTTTCTTCTCTCTTTTTTTTCTTTCTTATAGCGTTTTGACATTGCACAATTGAAAAGTTTTCCTCATCTGTTTGACTAAATGATCATGAATGAGTTTCATAGATCTAATGAGTGGTCTGTGACGTCTTTTGTGGCACTTAGATAAAGGGAGAGCTGTGATGTGATCACTTTTTGGTTCTGCTTCAGATGCAACTGAGAACATCTGATAAGCCACTGGAAAAATTATATAATTCCTATATATAGGAATATATTATATCCTATTCTATTCCTATATATAGGAATTATTTTATGTGTGGTAGTGTCTCCACCATCATCAACTGACCCAATGAGGGGATATCTGTTGTACCGTTCACCCTCTAGTAGAGTTGAGAGACGTGGAGAAGCTGCTCTTGTGGCTTGTGGTGACTCAGCACTTGACTAACTCCATGTCAGTTTTCCATGTAATCTGTCACTGGTCTCTACTTGCCACTGACCTGCCTCCCTTAGCCAGTTTTTCCACACGCGTATATTCATCCTCAAAGCGACATTACATCCCTCGCTCTGTTAAACATCTGCCCACACCCGGATCGTTTACCTCGCGGAAAGCTGGCCTGACGACCGCGGACAGGTCCGTTCTTGTGCGGAGACATTTTGCCTGTGAAAAACCAGTTGTCTCTCTCCCTGCAGCCATCCAGGCCAAGTCATTAAGTCTCTATCTGCCATGAATTGGTGTCTCTCCTCGGCCTATTCATCTCACAGACGTGTTGTTTCATGTTCCTTGAAGCACAGGGAGTTCATCCTCTCTCCTGCAGGGCTGCAGCCGTGAGCCGCTCACTCTGAGTTTGGTTCTGTCACTTATTTTTTGGGGATGTGAGGACAGAGGACAGTCGCCTGTTGTCCAGGTGTCTACATGCATACAAATTAGTGCACAGCGGCAGCAGCAGGCTTTCTAATCGCATACATTTATACAAATCCTGTGGCGTCGTATGAAGAGCACAGCGGGACGGATTACTGTGCTCTGGGTTTAACGAGAGGTTAATGATAAATTAAAGTTAACAAATGAGACGGTGTTCACACGGCCAGGTTTCCCACAAGCAAAAGCAAATGCCCAGTCAAAGTCCAAGAGTGTTTGAATGCATGACGTGTTGCAGAAAAGCAGCACATGAACATATTTGGAAGCAGAGTTTGGATTCTATCAAACTTTAATTTGATTTTTTTTAGGCATCAAGGGATTTTATTGAATTGAAAAAGGTTTGGTTATGAGATAAGTTAGATAAGTCCCAGAGATTCAAGTAAAATGCATCACATTACATATTAAAGGAGACATTCTGCCCCCTTTCCACAAATTAAAATAGTTCCCAGGTGTCTTAAAGACATGTCTGTGACATACTTTGGTCAAAATACCCCAAGGATCAAACATCAAAGCTGGTTTCAGTGTCTGTCCCTTTAAATGCAAATGAACCACTGCTTTACCCCTTCTACAAGTGTCAGGTAGGGGTGGGGTTATGCAAATTTGAAACCTAGTTACATCACTGGAAGACAACTGAGGGAACAGCTCGTAAATGGAGAAATGAAGATAATTTATATGCAGAAGAGATGGAGACACACCTGAATCCTCAGTGTCAGACCTGTTCACTGTCAGTAGATTAACTCCACGCTGTTAGTTTACAGTTTCTGTAGCGTATGTCAGGAAGAGCTGATTGCACTGTCTGTCAAACTTTAGTTTAATAGTTTTTCCTGCAGCTCATCAGTGCAGTTTCCCCTGATTTGTGACGTTATGTGAGGAATAAGACAAGCAGGAGCTCGATACAGAAGTTCAGTCTCTGCTGTACTTTCTCAACATTTTCCCCCCTGAGGTGGGCGTGATTGTCAAATTTCAGAAATTTCAGCCCTCTCCTAAATCTGACTTTTCAACACTCTCGCAGCGCCTCACCGTAATAACGATGCTTCTAACCGTCCTCCTCTTCAGTCTCCTGTCTGTGGTGTCGGGGGAGGAATCGGTTTACTGTGTCTGACCCTTCAAAGCCTGGTTACATAAACCGTAGCTGAGGCCCAGAGCGGGTCGGGCCGGTTCCCTCGGTTAATGCGCTCGAGCAGCTCTAGTGAACCTCTACTGAACTTGGATGGGTAGATGAGAATCCAAACCTTTCATTTGTGTGGAGGGTTGAAAGATTCCAACATCTGGTTTTAAGTGTCCGACGCTAAAGAGACGTGATGACTGTTTTTACCGATGTTTTCCACTGAATGATTTTTAACAGACAGGCCTGTGTGTGTGTGTGTAGCTCACCTCTGTCCTGCCCTCCAGGTGCACCTGGTGCGTCTGCCACTTCTGACCCACTTTCTGATCTTGTGAGCTCGTCATCCTCCTCAGGCCCGCGGTTGACATCAGATCAAATAACCAGAGTCAGAGCTGCGTGACGATACTTTTTTTTTTTTTTTTTGTCTTCCCCCGGCCCGGATCGTATTCCCCCTCACGTCTCGGGGGGCACAAGAAGGGAAGACTTTTGATTATAAATGCATTTCCAGCAGGCAAACCTTTTGAAAAGAGCACAACGGTGATGTTGGATTTAGGGCCGGAAGCAGAACCGCTGAAAGACGCCTTTTGTTTTTGTAGAGACGATAAAGACCGTCGAGTCGTTGAGTCAAACATGGCCGTGATAAATCCACCTCGTCGGGCCCCTGCTGTCGTCCGTGGGCAGCCCTGTCACCACGCAGCACTTGAAGAGATAAATAGGCACTAATAGGGAGGTGCTGACTATCGCTCCCTGAAGAGGCGCTGGAAGCCCATTTGTCTGAGGAGCCGCATCGATCTGCAGCTCCGCCGGTCACCGAGCGGGTCGACCGATGAGCCGCTCCAGACAAGCGTTTTACTTATCAGGTCATTTCAGATGTGGGTTCTGTCAACACCCGCTTCTTTATGGAGATACTTCTTAAAATCAATGACTCGTGTGGTCCCTCAGGGGGGGGCTCGTAGAGACCGCTCTCACCGGCTCTACAAAGAAAGTGCTTATCGATGAAATCATAGCTGCGCTGCTGGGTCACGCTCGCTGGCAAACCACAGTTGCTGTCGTTGGGGCGTGTGATTCCTCCACCCGGGTCTGTCACGGCTATTAGCTGCTAATTTTCCAACACAACTTAAGGGCTGCGAAGACTTGCAGATGGTTTTTACAGTGTAACCTCTCATGACTGGTGTTTACATGGAGTGTGACATATCCCAGATTCAGTTTGAAATTATCACTGTTGGCGATAATTTGCATTTTCGAACCTGCTTAAAGGGATAGTTCAACATTTTGGCAAATTGGCCCATTGCCATAATCCCTATAGTCATAGCAGTAGGTTCGTTACCTTTAATTGACGGTGCAAGCTGTTTTTAGAACGGCAGAGCAGAGCCGCGAGCTGCTCAGAGCTAGGCTACAGAGGCTAATGGGATTTCTTGGTTTCCCTCATCAAACTCATCAAATACACAATCCAACAACTCTGCCATTCTAAAAAATATCTTACAGTGAACAGTGAGCTAGATGCAATTTAACTTTTCCAAGTTTATAGCTCCATCATCTGGGATCATATTTGCTGTCAACCATTTGGAAATCCTTTGTCGTTACAATGCCAGCTTTTGTGTTTCTGTCTCCTTTCAGCACACTTAAAATTGAAAAAAGAAAAGATGGCATTGATGAACAGACCACAGCCACGAACCCTCAGCAGGTCAAAACCCTGGATGGAATAAATAGTGCCAACAGTGGAGGGATACTAAGTCTTGTAACGCCAAGTGTGGGCTCCACAGCTCATGTTGTGAAGCCACATTCAACCATTCAATCAGAGTATGACCTGGTTTGCATTAGGTGTTGAAATCACCAGAGGCCCTGCAATATGATATTATCGGGATACTTGTGTCTCAAGTGATATTACTGCAATATTAAAAATATTGCAGTATACTGTGATTTAGTACCGTAGTTGTTTTCAACTGCAAAATATGTCTCCAAATGAAAACTTTGTTAACATCTGTTTTTTCTAAGATAAACTTCTTAGTCTGTTCAGATGAATACTTGGTGTCCATTTATTGATACAATATTGCCATACAAAATACTGCGATACTATGCTGTATCGATTTTTTCCACCACCCCTAGTTTGCTTGGACATGATAAAAGAATCCTTCCAGATGTGGATCAGTGGCAAGGTGTTGAACTTTTAGCCTGGTTAGCGGAAACCTGGGATCGTCAGTTCACCGCTTTGATGTCCAGACTGAAACATCTCAGCACCTTCTGGAGCAGTATGGATCTTTTTTTTCTTTTTTAAAGTATATTTTTTGGACTTTTTGCCTTTAATCAACAGGATAGTTGAGACAGATAGGAAATGAGGAGGTAGAGAGAGAGGGAATGGGAATGTGCCAAGCTAAGCTGGTGAATATGGTAATCAATTTACCTGCTACACATCAGCAGGTTAGCATTTTGAGCATGTTTTGAGCTGCTATTATGATCACAGTCTTATTGTCCTGTTTCTGTCTGAACGCTCTTGGCCTCCACACGGTTTCTCCCATTGTGGAGGTAGAGTCAGCCTCCATATGTATATTTGGCTCGTATTAAACTCGTGTCAGTAACAGTGCAGGTGTTTCATTTTAAGCCTGGCACGGGATGCAGACACATTAAAGCAACACGTCTGCCACAGATGGAAGCTTTGTGCTCTGCCAGCTTCCTTCCTCCAATCTCTTACTTGAAAGAGAATCACGGCGTTCTATTATTCTACGTCCTTGAAGATGGTCGACCCACAAAAGACACATGTAAACTGTTGGAACGACCTTTAAAAACAGTGAAACCACCTTTCTTGAAGTCAAATTTTCTAAAGGAAACGACTTGCGTGTGTTTGTTTGTGTGACCTTTAAACATTTGACACATTTTTACATGCAACACGGGTGAATCCTCAGTTATTCTTCCTTTGATCCATCACTATGATTGGTTCATTGTTTTTTTCTTCTTTCCAAAACAAAAGCCTGCGATGTGTGTTAGCACAAGTGTTGGTGTTTCCGCAGTGACTCGGCTGCTCTCCTCCGGGATTCAGCTGACTCATGCTCGCCTGCAGGACCGACTCTGCCACTAATCCCCCACAGTCCTCATGGGGCCGGTCCACAGCTGTCACAGCGCACACACACACTCTTATCTCCACACAGTTGTACACACTGATGTGGAACACACAGCTTCTTTGTTTATTCAGTCAGAAATAGTGTGTGTGCGTGTGTTTCTCCTGTGTTGGAAGAGATTTACATATTTAAACCACTTCTCTTCAGGCGCAGGTTTCTCCACTTTCTCTTCTACATTTATTCGCTGTAAAAACACCTTCACACAGAAGAAAAGAAGGAATGGTGGTGTATAGTGTTTGTGTGTGTCTGTTTGTGTGCGTGTGTTTGGGAGGAAGCCATGAGTTGTTGTGACAAGCAGAAGTCATGGGTGGATGGAGTTGAGTCTCAGCGTCCCGACCTGTCTGTCTGCCTTGTTGCCATGACGAGAACATCTGATTCATATTGACGTCATTGTTTTTTTTTTAAACAATATTTTAATATTGATGTAACTGTAGTGAGAAAACAGGAAGTGACTTTTGTTCACAAAGTGTTTGCCCTGCACAGAGATGATGTTTTGTCTTGGTTCATATCATTTCTGTTCAGCATCAGCTGAATATTTAGAGGTACGAATTTGTAATATTTTCTCTTGTGACAGATTTAGTTGAAGGTCTTTCTTCCCTCTGTAGATAGAAGGTTCATATGAATGTATAAAATGCTTTCACCTGCTTCTGTTGATGAGAAATAGACAAGAACCCATGAGAATAGTGTAAATTTAAAGGGATAGTTCAACATTTTGGCGAATGGTCATTGCCATAATCCCTATAGTCATAGCAGTAGGTTCATTACCTTTATTTGTCGGTGCGAGCTATTTTTAGAACGGCTGAGCTGAGCCGTGAGCCGCTCAGAGCTAAAACTGCCCCTGAAGGGAACGTACATCAGCGGTTTTGCATGAATTTTCCTCGAAAACAACTCGGTCTCGTAACGTTGTGTTATTATCTCATAGCGTGGTGAATGTGCAGGTCACAACTTGTCCACCAGAGCGTTTTAGAGTTGTTCGATTGTGTATTTGATGAGTTTGATGAGGGGAAACCAAGAAATCCCATTAGCCTCCGTAGCGTAACTCTGAGAAGCTCGCGGCTCTGCTCCGCCATTCTAAAAACAGCTTGCACCGACAAATAAAGGTAACGAACCTACTGCTATGACTATGGGGATTATGGCAATGGGCCAGTTTGACAAAATGTTGAACTATCCCTTCAATGTAAAAGATGAAAGGATTTTATGTAATTGCACTAATTTGCTTTCACACAGAGTTTAATTAGAAACACCAGCAGTTACACAACCACTTGGTGTGTTGTAACATGTGTTGTGATGCAGTTGAGGTCCTGTGACCTGAATAATGTCATCAGTACATTAACAGTAGGACGTACGAGTTGAATGTGGTTGAAATAACAAACTGATAGTCTGATAGGAGAAGCTGTCCGTTCATCATCTTCCTTAACCTCCCTGCACATCTGCCGTTTGCCACCGTCCACGTTCCCTTCCTGATCAACACCCTGGCTCTGTTCTACAACTTCGGGAAGTCATGGAAGTCGGACCCGGGGATCATCAAAGCGTCAGAGGAGCAGAAGAAGAAGGTAAAAGCCGATCAGCTCACCTCGCAGACTCAGAGTGTACCTCTTGCCGCGGATGCTTTTTGTTTTGACATGTGAACATCATTCCCCCAATGTCACGTGTGATGTTACTTTACAGTGGTTGATTCTCTGGCCTGCTGCCCAGAGTCCCTCCCCCCTCCCCTCGGCCCCTCTGTCCCCTCATTATCACACTAACGGAGGACAACGGGGACTCTGCTTCTCACCGGGCCCCCCCGATTCTGCGTCCTGTGATTGATGAAGAGCTAAATTTACCCCGCATTGTTAGCGCAGCGCAGGACTCTGCACAGTTCAGGCCGGGCAGCCACTTCACATCAAAGGCTTCAAAGCCTTCCCTTCGCCGCAGAGGCTCCTCTTCCTCCTCTTGTTGTCCCCCCCTTTCTGTGTCCTTGGTTTATTTGCACAGAGATGAGCTGGAAAAGAAACACACCAGAACACATTTTCTCATTCATTTGTGCACATTAGATAAAAGCCGTCCCTTCTTTAAAAGCTATTCTTCCCTTTTTAACAAACACACACAAAAAAAACCATGCACGAGTGAATTAAACTGTAAATCCCACTGTGGCCTTTGTCCCAGTTCACCGTGAGGCAGCCAAGTCTCCAGTGTGATCGTTCAGCTGGAAACCCCAGCTCCAGCTCGCACACTGTCACTAGGTCTTTTGTTGCGGTGCCAAACAGTCCTCAGCGAGACAGGTTTCTCATTTTCTTGTCATATTCTTGTCTGCTTTTCCGTCTTTAAAAAAAAAAAAAATCCTGCTTTTGTGTGTTGTTTCCTTCCTGCAGACGATCGTGGAGCTGGCAGAGACAGGCAGTCTGGACCTGAGCATATTCTGCAGCACCTGCTTGGTAAAGTCTCGCCTCGTGTTTTTCCACAACATGACATCTATAACAAGACGTTTTTATTTTCAAAACATCCCCTCTTGTGCCCCTTTTTTTGTCACAGATACGGAAGCCCATCAGGTCCAAACACTGCGCCGTCTGCAACCGCTGCATCGCCAAGTTTGACCACCACTGTCCCTGGGTGGGGAACTGTGTCGGTACGTCAGCAGCAACAACAGCACGCTTAGGTTTTTTTACGAGGATGTCAACAACCACAGCAGCACATGCACTTCCCAACAAACAGCTGCTCACAATTTCCCCCCATCAGACCGAGAGCTGTGGCTTTTTATTGTGTTTTATCAGCAACAGATTTGGCTGTAAAGGAGCAACACGTGTCCTCTGCTCTGAATTTGTCCTGGTTCTGCTACAAACCAGACACAAGCTGAGGGGAAAATATGAGTATTACCTGTCACAGCACAGAGGAAGTGGCAGGTGATATGTGACTGATTGTAAAAACATGAAATGGCTCATAGAAAGAAAAGAAAAAAAAAAAACATCCGCAAGATGAAAAGGGAAATAATGTTAGACAGTGTTGTAAGTGCTGCAGACTGCAGACTGGAGACGGTGGGGGAAGGAAGGGGGTGCAGGGGGGCTCGCTGCACTAACATTTAGAAAGCAGGTGGTCAGGATGAGGCTTTAAAAGTGAGGAAACTGTCTGAACAAACAACAAGCAGCGTCTCCAGGAGCCGGAGAAAAGATCCACAATGTTTCAAGACGTTTTCAACCCAAACTCTAGAATTTATCTTGACCGATAAGATCCTGATCATCTGAGCACTGAAAACTCTATTGAACAAAAACTCTTTCTGTTATCAATTTGTATTGACATTTTTTACATTTAAACAAAGAGATGTAAGTTAAAGATACTTTATTAATCCTTTTTTTTAATCCTAACCCTAACCCAATTACATTGTTACCACAGCAGCACCAGACAGAAGACCACACACACACACACACACACACACACACACACACACACACACACACACACACACACACATCATACATAGAATACACAATGACATGTTGCACAACCCATTAAAGCATGGAAAAGTGATCAAAGTAGCAAGGTCTAAAATAAGGATTAAAAAGGGGGCAGAGACACAATCACATGATTACAGAAATTAAGAGAAAGCCAATGGCTCATGATTACTGTGAGTTAAAATCCTAATGGCAGCTGGTAGAAAGGACTTGAGGTTCTTCTTAGTTCCTTTCAGTTTTACATATACAAGTTTAGCCACCCCTGGTCAAAATTTCTGTTAATGTGAACAGTTCAGCAAGTGGAAGATGAAATGACCTACAGATGATACATTCCCTTTACATTTTAAACAATATTTTTATTTATTTTTAAAATGACAGAAAAGGAAAAGGCCTTCAGCAAAGGTTTGGCCACCTGCATAGTTAGTAGCTAGTAGCCCCCCTCTTGGAAACTATCACAGTGTGTAAATAGTAAATATCTTGATTCCTTGGTCAAAGTTATCTGAGAGCTGCAGTCTCCTGGGTTTCCCATTCTTTTGCAGGCTGCTGCTTTGTTTCCTCTTTTCATTCTAAAACTGTAGAAAACTAAAATAATCCACTGATATTGATTAAAATATTGCAAAAGACTGTTACATGTTTAACGTTATGCCTTTTGGAGATCATTTCATCTTCCAACTAGTTTTAGTTAAATATCTACCTTCTCCAGGGACATAATTATTCAAACATCCAAGATAGATAAGATAACTCTACATTGGGTATTACATATCCAATGTAGAGTTGCTTCTCTCTCTCCACATAACTGCCTACATGTATGAACAAAAACCAATTTTATGCAGTGTCTGTGTGTCCTTGTGTCCTGCTCCAAACTTGAGGGACATTAGCATTTCACTCTTATCCTCTTAATGCTCAGTGAAGATTTTATCTGTTTCTAATTCCCGAATATTTCTCATACAGTGGAGTCTGAGACCTTGAATGCTCCACTGTGAGAAACACTCCTCTCACCCTGACTGGAATTACAACCACAGCTGCAGTCGGAGGTGATGAGAGTTGACTGATGTGTTTGTTTTCCTCCACAGGAAGTGGGAATCACCGCTACTTCATGGGTTATCTGTTCTTCCTGCTCTGCATGATCTGCTGGATGATCTACGGCTGTATCTCCTGTGAGTACAAGAGCCTCGCTTTCACTTACTGTATTGTTCCACGTCAAATCCTTCTGTTTCACCTTGACCTCGTGCCCCTCTGTCCTGTTTCTGCCCCTCAGACTGGAGGATCCACTGTGCCACCAGTTACGCCAAGGACGGTTTCTGGCTCTACCTGACCCAGATCGCCTCCTGCTCCCCCTGGATGTTCTGGATGTTCCTCAACAGCATCTTCCACTTCATGTGGGTGGCCGTGCTCATCATGTGTCAACTCTACCAGGTCTGGATTCAGCTTTTACTCACCAGCTTCATCAGGATGAGTCTTGTTTCGGCGAATCAGTGAGGCGCTGACAAACCTCTGCTCTTCCCCTCCCTCAGATCGCTGCTCTAGGAATCACCACCAACGAGAGGATGAACGCTCGGAGATACAAGCACTTTAAAGTCACGGCCACGTCCATCGAAAGCCCGTTCAAGTAAGGGATGCTCTGTTGTTTTGTTTACCACAGTGGAGTCTCAGAGTCTCAGCAGGGCTGCAGTAGGAACATTTAACAAGGGAAAAAACACACTCCCATTTTCAAACCGCACAGATTCTTCGAGTTGGTGTGGCGAGGTTCTGAAATGTCTCTTAGATTTCCTCCACCTCAACACAGTGGAGGTGAACAGAAAAAAACTGCATTTAAAATCTCCCAAGAGCTGAGTCTCAGTGATGTCGCTTCTATGGGAATAAAGCAGGTTTGTTCTGTGGAGCTACTTTCTAAGAGGAAATAGTCCCATACGTTGAATATCGACTGCTTGTTCTCGATCAGGCATGGGCAACCTATTCCTCAAAGGGCCGTGTGGCTTCAAGAGCACACAGTTTGACCAATCAGCTGTCTGAAGACCGAGATCAGTTGATTAAATGAGTCAAGTCTGGTGTTCTGCTGCCGGGTTGGAAAGAAAACCTGCAGCCACACCGGCTCTGTGTGTCATAGGTTGCCCATGTCTGGTCTAGATGAACCAGGGTGATGGAAACCTCTATAGAGCTCCGCTAACTAACAACAGGCCTCTTCTGATTGGCTGCCTGTTTTCTGAGTGATCAAATAAAAATAGAGCAGATTTCATGTAATATTCAGAGAAGACAATCCTGCAAAGTGGGATGGGGGGTTCAGGTGGGTGGGGCTTGGTGACAGCCTTGTTGTGACATCACAAAGTTACAGAAGTCCTGACGGCTGGTTTTAAGTCTCAGTTTCTGAATACAGGCTGTGTGTATCTCTCTGTGGACTGAGGCTTTGATACTTTCACAGTGTTACTAGAGAATTTAGAGCTGATTTATAATCACACTACCGGTACATATGAAGATCTACCCTTGCACCCGCCCCCTCTGCCGCTAAACTAATGACATCATTTGATGACAACTTAGGGAACAGCTCATAAAACCACGTTGATTTCAACCTTGGGAGCAAGTTACAGATTTTTTGTCAATTCTCACATTTGGGGGGCCAGAGTACAAACACCCAAAGAGCCTTCAAAAAGTGATATTTCCATAATATGTCCCCTTTAACCTCAGATAACTCTATGCAGAAACTCACAGTTATATCTACATAATGATGGCACCATTTCTAGCATGTGTTGCAGATGTACCACTGTATAATGATATGTGAGCCGTTTGTTCAGCAGTAGTGACTCATGCTCCTCCCTCTCTCCTGCCTCCACAGCCACGGCTGCATCCGAAACCTCATCGATTTCTTCGAGATCCGCTGCTGCGGTCTGATCCGGCCCGTGGCGGTGGACTGGACCACGCAGTACACAATAGAATACGACCAGACGTCTGGCTCGGGCTACCAGCTGGTGTAAAGAAAAAGAAAAGAAGGGAGGACGAAGAAGGAGGAGGACGAAGACGATGACGATAATGATGATGAAGAAGAAGAGGAAGAGGGGGGGAGAAGGGGGGGAGTTGAGCGTTTGCTGGGCGGAAGAAAGAGTCTGGAAGGATTTCCCCTCCCCCCTCTCCTTCCCCCCACCCCCGGCGTTCATATCGGAGTGATGCTGTTCTCGGGAGCGCTTGCTTTTCTGGACCATCTCTCCCTCACCGATCAAAAGACTTTGGAAAAATAAAAAATCAGCCAGGACGAGCATGCTGTTACAGGGCAACACCACAGCTACACCCCTCTCTCTCTCTCTGCCCTCACCACCACCTTTATTACTATTACTACTACTACTACTACTATTCTACAACATCAAGACTCCATTACTGTACTTTCACCGCCCCCCCCCCCCCCCCCCCAACCCCACCCCTACCCCCCCCTCCACCTCGTCTCTTCTCCTCCTGAGCCCTTTGGACGGTGACGTTGCTGCCAGGCACGAACGGAGAGGAGCGAGGCCGATGGACGCGAGGAATTTCAAAATAAAAGCTGTTCTGTTTGTACTGGAGACATGAGGCTGCAGAGACAGCAGCACCATGACGTGGCAGTTTCCCTCTCTCCCCCCTTTTCCCACTTTCTATCCTTATTTATGGTGTCCCTGTTGATGTGCCCTGTATGTATTTTATTTTTTTGTTTTTGATTGGTTCAGGAACTCTCCGCTGTTCCTGTGATAATTAACTGTGGTGGCCGTGGAAGCTAAAGGAAACATGTCGTGTTTTTATTTTTATTACTTTTTTTTTTCTTTTTTTTTAAAAACCATTTGTTTCCACGTGTGATAGAGATAAGGGAATGTCTTTTTATGGTCTTGATTTTGCACCGAGATGAATCTTGCATGGAGTTGATGAGGATTTGCCAACATTTGTTGAACTTATCAGAGGAAGAAGTGTTGGGTTACAGGAGGAGCCGCTGGAGGAGTCCCACCCCTCCCCTGCTGAGACGAAGCTGCAGATGCTGACAATGAAACGCTCGGAGATGAAAAGGAGCGTCGTGTTTTTTTGAGGCTGAAATAATAATCAGAAATCGGTTGCTGTGCAGTATTAAAAGCAGGAAGTGGGACTTCTTCAGCCGCCGTCCACTGTAAAGTTGACGGAAGATATCCTACAGACAATGTGATACAGGTATATTTATTTTAAAACTATTTATAGATAAAGTTAACTATCGTCTAGCGCCATCGTTTATACATTTCACATCATTTTAGCTGAGTAGGTTTTTATGGAAAAGGAAAAGAAATATTGAAGACTGTACCCGTAGCTGCCGAGGACGTGACCATCACCCACCTCCGGGGGGGCGGGTACAGCAGGTGTATTTATTCACAGCAAGAGACGAGGAGAAGAGAAGAGAAGGAGAGACGCCGCAGTGGGACAGACGAGTTTACACGAAAGCTTCATTCCATTTGTGTTTTTCTCTCAAGAAGCTGTAAAGTCTTAAATGTTTTTATTGTCTTTTGGTCTGCCTACAACATTGCACTGATCCTTTTCTTTTTTGTAGTTTTTTTTTTTGTAGTTTTTTTTTTTTGGTTTTGTTTTATTCGTTCTTCGGCCGTTACTGAACAGAGGGGGCCCCCCCCAGCAGCGCCGCTCCACGCCGACGCTTCCATTGTTTACAGTGAGGAAGACGAGGGGCCCCATCAGACATGGCCGCCTTCCCCGGCACTTCCTGTCTCGGACCCCTCCCTGACCCGTCGCCCCTCCCTTCCCCATCCCTCCCTCCCTCACCCGTGCGGTCGGCGCAGCAGCAGCAGCAGCAGCAGCAGCAGCAGCAGGATGGACAGAGGTGTAAAGAATGTGCATCTGTACATAAACACGATCTTCTGTAACTTTTTTTTTTTGTTTTGTTGTCAGTGTTAGTTGAAGGTGCTCCGGTTTTCCTTCTCTTTCTTTCTTTTTTTTTTTTTTTTTAAGTTTTTGGGGGGGATTTCTTCAAACCACAGTGAGTGAGAGAAGAAAACCAAGTGACTATACTCCAAGTGTATGACTGTAGCTTCTAGTGATGTCTGACACTGCTGTCTATAGGCATTTTAACCCCACTTGCCCCCCCACCCCGACCCCCCCTCTCCACTCCCTGCCAAGAACCTCCACTGCATGTACGATGCTTGGGACAGCTGGGCTCTTGCCGACCCCCCCTCCCCTCCACTCCCACCTTGGACCCCCCTGCCGTGTCAATCTGACCCCGTCGTCGACAGCCCGGCAAAGCCACGTGTCTGTATATAGTGAATGTTAAGTATTTGCAAGAACTTTTCTGCATTCTGTTCATTTGTCTGTTTTTTAATTGTTAGTTTCTTTCTCTCAAATCCAGTGTGTGTAGTGGACGTCGTCTTTCAGGCGGCCCCCCCAACCCCCTCCCCCGTCAGTCGGGGCCGTCCTGTGCAAGTGTGTAATATATTTGAATGTTCCATGCTTGTGGACTGTAGTCATCCTAAAGGGTTGTTTTGTTTTTTTTGTTTTTTTTATTTGTCATATATCGCTGGGTTTGTTATACCACTGGATGTACAAATTGTAAAGCAAAGACACTAGAGAACTAAAGGCGGATGCCGATTTGTTTTTTTTTCTAAAAGCTGAAATGTGATCATGCAATAGTTTTAAGGATAGAGGGAGGTTATATTATATTAAGGCCTCCGGAAAACTTTTGGGCCTCATGTTTGCATCATCAGAAGGGGACAGTTATGTCATCATTCTGCGTTTCACCACCAACCCCCATCCATCCCAGCTCGCTAACCGCTGATGTCACTGCCCGACAACGACGAAACACACGCACAGCAGCTCCAGTTTTGCGGTCAAAGGTCATAGATGTCATATCAGTAACACGAGCCACCGGTCAGTGAGACACCTGTGTTGTTAATAACGGCCTACGGACTTTCTTCTCCCAGCTCATCACGGACATCGACTCAAAGCCATTTCAGCCATCACTAGTTCTTCCAGCTGCCTGCTCTGTCTCCCCTCTCACCACCTCACCACGTGGGATAATAAAAGAGAAAAAAAAAAAAAGATAAAGCACATAATCATCTTCAGTGCCTCTCTGCCCACCTTCAGACATCACTGTAACTCAGCTTCAGATGTAAACATATGGGCATGGTTCAGTTTTAATGGCTTTAATAATAAAATACAGTCAAATGTGAAAGAGTTTTGGTCTGTAAATGTTTATTTTTATTCATAGTGTTGGCACCTAAGAGCAAAGCATTTAAAGTAGAAAATATGAGCTGATGTTGATGGATAAGAGGAATGTGTGAAGGCGAGACGGTCCCAGTGATCCGGGTCATCACTGGGCGTGAACCAGAGCGCCGGCTCCTTGGCCATATCCAAAACCCTTGGGCCCGAAGTTCTTGGCGTAACACGCTGTGGAAAGAGAGAGAAAAGAGAGTCAGAGGCAGAGGTTTCAGACACAGGTAGGTTTTACTGAGCCTTATTCACCAAACTATATACAGTGCCACGAAAAAGTATTTGCCCCCTTCCTGATTTTCTTGCTTTTTTTTTTTTTTTTTTGCATATTTGTCATGTTTAAGATCATAAAACACATGTTAATATTAGATAAAGATAACCCAAGTACATATAAAATGCAGTTTTTAAATTACGATTTCATTTATTAAGGCGTTAAAGAGTCCACGTTTCACGAAAAGAGCATCATACCAACAGTTAAATATAATTGTGGTAGAGTTATGCTCTGTGGCTGCTCTGCTGCTTCAGGACCTGGATGATTTAATAATTGATGGAACCATGAATTCTGCTCTCAACCAGAAAATCCTGAAGGAGAACGTCTGGCCATCAGTTTGCGACCTCAAGGTCAAACGCTGTTGGGTTTCTCCATTAGTGGATAAAGGCTCACATGGGTTCACTGGAGTCCCAAAGCTTTAGAAATGGCTTTCTAACACTTTCCAGACTGATAGATGTTTCAATGATTTTCTTTTTTCTTTTTTTTTCTTGAATTTTCTTTAGATTGCACTACATCACTTTGCTCAAACAGGTTCTTTTGAAGTGATTTATTGATTCAACAGGTCTGGCAGTGATGGCAGGCCTAGTGAAATTAAACTCAGCTTTCCAAAAAATGTGGTTTATCACAGTTATTACTTTTTCACATAGGATTGGACAGGTCTTTTGCCTTAATAAATAAAATCATCATTAAAAAATGCAATTTATATTAACCTGGGTTATCTTAGTCTAATATTAACATTTGTTTGGTGATCTAAAACATCTAAGTGTGACAAATATGCAAAAAAGTAAGAAATCAAGAAGGGGGCCAATACTTTTTCACGGCACTGTCATGGAACATCCACTACTGATGAGGCTGTGTGTTACGATCATCCCTCCACCTGTCAGGTGTCACATCTGGTGATGGTTACTCAACATGACTACTGCACAGCTGGGCCACTTTGAAATGTGTTATCACAGTTATCACACAGTTGTGTAACCTATTTGAGGAAGTGCGCAGTCGCTGAGCTAAATTTTCCACCAGAGCTGTCGAGGGGGTCACTGCGCTGTAACGAGCTCTCAGCAAAGTTGCCTGATGCTGACCACACACACACACACGTCTGACAGTAAGTTCCACTTCCTGCCAACATCCAGCAACAGATGAGCCCCAATCAACGACCTGGACGACTCAGTTCAGAGGAAGTGAGAGACATGTGGAGGCCACACCACATACTGATGAGTTTACTGATCCAGGAAAAGACATATTTAGTCTAAGTCATGTAGTTCAGTGCCGAACACATCCCTTCAAAATAAGACTGCACGTTTTAGAGTGGCCTTTTATTTTGAAAAGCCACACTGAGATCATGCAGTATAATCAGCACGTCTGAAATAAACTGTACTGTATCTAGGAGAAATCCTCAATCTTGTATTTCAATTCATGAAAAATACAGAATATAGACTGCAATGTTTTAATGGTGGCAAAGGGTTAAGCACCAAAACGTTGCCCTATGGAGGTATTATTGTTACTTTATTATTTGCAAATGTGTATCTGTGCGTAATCAGATTTGTAAATGTGTTAAACTAATCCTTGTTTGTATTCAGATTCGCAAGTGAAGACAAATCTGCAAACGCGTGCAAAGTGTACACAGATCTGTCTACATATTTACATAACTATTTACACCTTTACAGATTTACATACACATTTACAGATTAATGTACACTTCTCTTTGCACACATTTGCGAATCTGAATACAAACAAGGATTTGTTTTACACATTTACAAATCTGATTATGCATTGCACACAGATTCTGAACACACATTTGCAGATTTGTGTACATACACACACAAATGTCAGTATACATTTACAGATCACAACACAGATTGAGACACACATTTGCAAATAATAAAGTAACAATAATACCTCCATATGCCACCATTAAAACATTTTTTCTGTGTAAGTATCACAGTGTGCGGGAGTCTCTATATTCTTCACTTTTGCAGATCTACCTGTCCCTCTCCTACGCACCTGTCAATCAAATTGATGTGCAAAGTATTTTCTATTTTTTTAATTCATGAAAAATAAAAACAAAAAATGACTTCAATGAGAATCATGATAAGTCCCATTTAGAAAAGAGAAATTGCTGCATGAATTTCAGTCACATTTGAGGTGATGAAGCTCAGTGTAATATTATGTTGATGGACAGAAAGCTCTCCAGGTGAGGTGGGGACAGTGAGTTGAAATGATCCTTTAATCTTGAGTAGTTCCTCAGTGCAACCAGAGTCTGCTGCCACTCTCCACAGCAGACACGTCACTCATCACAGCAGGATAATCACAGGTGACACTAATAACATGAGTGTAGTGTTCACAGTGAGTGGTGACAGTGAGTCAGCATGAACAACGAAGCCACGTCTTCTCCTGCACTGGAGCTGCTCATCGGACAGGTGAGAAAACACCTGTGTGTGACTGAGGGCAGAGAACCAGTTTCTCAGCTCGGAGCTGTTTATCTCACATCAACATGTAAAGTCTCAGATAAGCTGTTTGGTCTGACACTGAGGTGCAGAATCCCTGACTCTGCATTTCAACCATTTGGAGACAGTTTTTTATTTTTTTATTTTTTTTGCAGCTCTTCCGTCCACATGTGTGTGTTCAGATTGTCCATGATGAGACGGAGTAACGTCGTCCAGCTGCTGCTCAGCCACAGTCAGGACACAGTCTGAGCTACGGCAGCGGCTCCGTCTGCAACATTCCTGCTCATCAGTACAAGGTTTCATGATGATACCCGGTAAACATCCCTCTGCTGAGGTCTGTGTGTATTTATGTGTCTGTCAGTGTGCATTAGTGTATGTGTGTATGTGTGTCATTGTGCTGATGAGGAGGAGGAGGAAAGTGCTGCGGAGGTCACACTGCACATGTTCCAGCCCACTTGAGTGTGGTGGACAGTGAGCCGCTCTGTGTCACCCAGCCAAACCAACACACCACACATGAAATAACAGGATGACACTGAATACAACACTGTGTGTGTGTGTGTTATTGTTACATAAGAGTCCAGTTCTGTTTCTGCTGATATGATGACATCAACAGCAGCTTAGCTCTCAAAGCTGTTCTCTGTAGAACACTGTGGAACAACAGTCATGGTAAAACTCTGTAAGTCATGGTGAATGGACTCATACTTTAACCACAAATGTCTCTCTGTCACTCACTCGCTTTGGTTTATGTGATGTAATTCAATAACTTTAAGATAATTAAAACTGTTCTACATCAGTATCTGCTTGGGTTACCATCTGAACAACGGAGACTTCAGCAGGTTCTGTGCTGTGTTCTTCTGTTCAATCCAAACTTTGTTCACATTAAATACGGTTTAGATTTTAGATCAAATTATCTTTTCTCTGTAGCCGAGGAGAAATAATGTAAATATCAAGCCACATGATTATTATGAGGACAGGTACTAAATACAGTAATGGTCTTGCATTGGTAGTCTTGGTCTTGGACTTGGTCTAGACCCACTCAAGGTCTTGGTCTTGGCTCGGTCTCGGGTTAGGTGGTCTTGACTACAACACCAATGATACATCAGGGCAACTTTTCAGGGGTCAATCATGTTCACAGTCAAAGCCTAGCCTGTTAGCATGCTAACGTGTATTGGGTCATCCCTATGTTCCCCGATTTTCCCCTGCAATATTTGGTCCCATACCTGGAAGTGAAGTTGTGACTGTGCAGATTTTTGCCTATTTTTGAGTGAGAAGTAGAATTGTCCCATTGGTTGGTTTTATGCAATGAAGAAAGGAGTTGGTTAAGTTTAGTAAAAAGACCAGATGGAGGCTCGACAGGCCAGATAGATAGATAGAGTCCAGATAAGTAGAGAGGGTCCATCGACCGGCAACAGTGGGGAACATAGGACCCTTTTTGGGAAAAATGGGGAACATCGGACCCAGGGAACATAGGTACGCTCCCCATGTATTGATTAGCTGATAAGAGTTTTTTGCAGATATTGTGTCATGAGCCAAAGAAGAGATACCTTTAGGTCATGTGGTTGTGCACCTACAGTACTGCTGTCAGAGTTTACTGAATCTGACAGCAACATGTGGACTCCAATAAAACCTGACTCCAGTTTGTGGACCTGTTGTGCATCAGTTTACACTTTGCTCCCTGTCACATGTCAGATGTCAACATCTTACTGGTGCAGATATCTACTTCCAAGATGCAGGTCTAACAGACTAAGAGATTTGTTTGTCCCTGCAGTGATCAGGCTGTTGAGATTAGATGTGTTGTTGTTTTGTTATACATGTTTTTTTAATTGTTTTTCACTCCTTGCTGTGAAACAAATTGCCCCTAGGGGATAATAAAGACTGTTGAACCTTGATTGAGTTTAACTGTCAGTAGATTTCACATGTCCTGAGGTCTGTGCTGTGAAAGATCTGAGGTTAGTGAGGAAACTTCAGGTTTAACTCTGTTTTCAACTGTTTGATCCACTTCACATCATAACAGTTTGTTCATTATCAGACCAAAGAGCATCATGGTTCTGATAATGTGCTCTATTATCTAGGGTTTACCTTCACCAGTTGATTACCATCTTTGTAGTTCAGGTTATTGAAGACGGCCAATGTTAGGTTCATTTAAGCCTGATAATGTTCAACATATCCTGGATATGTTTAACCTGCTCCATAGCACAGGCCTCAGCTCTCTGTTGGGGAACTCAAGCACCATTAGTCCTTGATCACACATTAATGTGTGTTCATGTATTTAACATGAGGAGGTGTGTTGTTGTTGGGTGCTCTGGAGCAGATTAATTGCACCACTATGTAAGTGTTGCACGGTTGATTTGTCCTCTGGTGTTGCCAGTGTGTGCGTGTGTGTTGGCTAAAGCTAATGTTGTGTTACAACTGTGAAATCTCATTAATGACAGCGAGGAAATCAAAGCTGTGTGATGAAAACCCTGCACACGGCCGGCCTCCGCTCACCTTTGCAGTAGATCTCTCCGTCTTTCTCAGTCTGGGTGGTCGACTCCAGGCTCTTGCCACATTTCGCGCAGCGGAAACAGTTCTTGTGCCACGGCTGTGAGGAGAAAGAATTTTAATTTAATATCCACAGTGGCAGCTGTTCAAGCCTGTCTTTCGTGCCTTCATGCTGAATCTACCTTGACTGTTAAAATCTGCAACAGAAAAGCTTTTGTGTTTGCACTTTTTTTTTTTAAGGCTGATAACTGCTGCTGTTTGTTGGACGGCGTTCCTTCATTGTTTCCCGTCAGAGCTGCTTTTCCCCACAGCTGGAGGCTTTTTCTGAATCTCTTCATTAAACACAAAATTACTGGTTATGCTTGAGCTCGTGAGCGGAGCCGCGGATAGATTTTGTCCCATTAGAGAAACCCATTAACGGCTTCCCGCATGGTGACATCACCGCCTATAAATCAGCTCATGTGTGGATCTTCATGTGATCGGTGACAGGAAACGGTCCACTCCCGTTTTTTTTTATTTTTTTTAGAGGAAACAGAATTCTCTGCAGCCTGAGCCTCATGACTTCATCTACTGTAAATCCGCCGTCCTCAACATCTGCCTCGCTCGATTAACGCCAGCTGCCTGCGAGCTCCCGTCCAAACTTTATGGAGAAACTTTCATCAGAAAAACAGGATCTGCGTTCTCTCATTAGGAGCAGCCACACCAAACCTCCAGCGTGTGGTTCAGCACTGTAAAACACACATATACACACACACACATCCATATGTGCATCCAATCCAGTGGTTTGTGATGTCGCCTGTTGTCCTGTGGCGTTCAGGGAACCAGCGCGGCCTGGGTTCCTCTGACTTCTGGTGGGGTTACACCAGGCTGTGGCCATAGCTACAGGCTACACATTAGAAAGTCCATTTATGGTTTGAATCCTGCATCGGGTGGCCCTTTGCTGCGTGTCATTCCCCCCTCTCTCTGCCTCCCCATTTCCTGTCTGTCAACTAACCTGTTAAAGTCAAAAAGCCCCAAAAATATAGAAAAAATAAAAAATAAAGTCCATTTATGAAGCTATTCGGTTCACACTGCAGCTTTAAATCACAGGAGCATCTGTGGAGTCTCATCCGCCATTGTCATGACAACCCATGTGAATCTCCACATGAGCCAAGACTCATCATTTTTTGCAACTTGGCTCAACCAGTGAAAACTAAAGGGTGGACAGCGCAGAGCGTTGTTCCCTCTGAGAACGTCCTCCTGTCTTCACTGTCCTCACTGTCTCCTCATGCTGCTGAATTTATGCTCTTGTTGTAATGATGATCATAAACTATGACCCAAACATGAGAGCTGAGGGCCACCCCCGAATAGTTTGGTCACACACCACATGGACTCACACGCCCTGATCAGACAGTCCTGGGGTCCACCCCTGGCTGTATGTCATTCCCCTGCTCTGTCTCCCTGCATTTCCTGTTTGTCTCCACTGTCTCTACCTCATAGAAGCATAAAATAAAAAAAATAATAAAAAAAATTCAACTGCATAGTCAGCCAACAAATTAATTGTCAAAAAACTCATTAATTGAGTCATTCATCAAGCAAAATAACCACAAACATCGTCTCTGCCCATCTCTTCATTTGTCCCTCATTTGTCCCTGCTCATTAACAGCAATTAACCAGGGACATGTTGATGGACCTGTGTTTGCTCAAACCTTCACAAACACTGACATATGGGGGCGTCATTAAGCTCAACGGGTAGAGTAGGCACCCCATATGCTATAGTCCTCGCCGCAGCGGCCCTGGTTCGATTCCACCGGTGGCCCTTTGCTGCATGTTGTTCCCCATTTCCTGTCTCTCTACAGCTGTCCTGTTGATTAAAGGCCTAAAAGCCCCCCAAAATACTTAACAAAAAAAAAACAATAGAAAATCTGTGTTGTTGAGTAGCCTACTTAACTCCACACACTGACATATGAAGCATAGTGAATGTTTAGTCAGGAGGACCGTCTCTCTCTGATTGGCTGATCTGACATCAGCGTTCTGTCACATGTTCAACATCAGCGCTGTCACAAGAGCGTGTTTACTTCATCCACATGGATCTCTCCATTCTCTCACCTTTCCCGCCCCCATGATCTTCTCTGCAGCGTAGACAGAGTCTCCACACCGGGCACATTTCTCCGAGCCTCCAAACTTCTGGGCAAATTTGGAGGGGTTGGGGTTGGTGGTGGGTCTGTGGGCCTGTGTCCTGGAGGAAAAAAACACACACGATAAGGATGAAACATTGTCTTCCACAAACAAGGCTGATTGGGCAATCTGGCTTTAAGTGAATCAGTCAGTATTTGTAACTGTAGTTATCCAGTCTGGACCTGTTCCAGTGATGGTTTAAAAAGCGCTTCAATGTTCGATGTGAACTCATGCTTTGTTAATGTTTCCTGACAACCTTCTTTATTAATGATTATGAGGAGATACATGGGACAAATAGACCAGAAATAAAACCGTCCCATCCTGCTCCCATCCTCAGCCAGTGGTGGGAAAGGGAGCGAGGCACCCTGGGGCCCCGGAGCGGTGCTTATCGAAGGGTGGCTGCCAGCCCCCGTGGCCCCTGAATGAAGCCCTTTGTGGAGGGTGGACCGGCTCCTCCTGCTTACATAATGAACTCTTTCATAACAATGATCACCTGACGTCTGAGGCAGGAATAAACACGAGTGTGTTAGCATATGTGTGTGTGTGTGTGGGGCAGCTGTGTTTTCCTGTTTGTTTTTGGTGCCCACACGGTTACAAGTGTGTGGTCTCACACTCAGTTCTCAGAGGTGGGTGTGGTCCTGCAGCTGAAGCAGTCAGTAGCATCTTATACACTGCCCGTCCAAAAAAAAGTCACCACTTGGATGTAACTAAGCTAATAGGTAAGAGCTTCCCATTGGATAATAGCCTTTATGCACAGCTCCACTACTTCCTGAACTTAAACGAGCTCCTTTATTTCCTGTCTTATATTATTGGACAAACTGATTAATCCAGGTGTGTCTGACTGACCTCAGTAGTCACAACCAAGGGGGTGGATCGGGCTACATGCAGGCGTAGCTCACAGTCAGCCATATTGAGGACAGGCAACTTGCTCTGACTCTGGCTGCAGTTACAGAGCAGTAGATGGTGATCCAGTCATCTTCACTAAAAAAACTATTCATAACTCTGTGAAAAATAAATCAGTATGTGGCTATTACTTTTATTATTTGCATAATGTTACTATAATGTTACTTTTTATTTAAAAAAAAGTACATGATTAAAATTATCCATTATGTCATTAGGCAGCAGCGGCGGGTGAGTCATCTAGTCTTCTTATATATACTGTATCTATGGACACATCTGGATTAATCAGTTTGTCCAATAATGTAAGACAGGAAATGAAGGAGCTTGTCTAAGTTCAGGAAGTAGTGGAGCTGTGCATAAAGCCTATTACTGCATGGATGATTATGTTTTAGCTGGCAACAACTTATTTAACCCTAACTAATGCAGTCAAATTTCCTAAACAACCATGTCTGAAGACACATCCTGTGGTCGTGGAAAAGACGTTGATCTGTTTCAGAAGGGTCAAATTACAAGTGAATCTAACATCTAAGGAGATTACTGAGACTACTAAAATTGTGTTAAGAACTTAACTGTCCAACGCATTATTACAAACTGGAAGGACAGTAAGGAACCATAATTCAAGGAAGAAATGTGGTCCAATGTGACAACAGAGTCCGACATTGCAGAATCTTATTGAAACGACACCACAGCGAATGTGTGCCGTAATCAAAGCTAAAGGCGGTCCAACGAAATATTAGAGGGTGTGTCTTTTTTTTTGGACGGGCAGTGTAGATCCTGATCTATTAGATGTTGCATTGATCACCTGGATCATCATTCTGGTTTCAGACCTGCGCTCTGACTCCTCTCCTCCTGCGTCTACACTGTCAGCTGACCCAGCCGGGAGCTGCTGCAGCCAAGCTGGATGTGGTCATGAGGCAGACTGCCAGTCTTCCCGTCAAGGTTCCTTTCCTCTCTTAAAGCTCTGTGGTCCAGGCAGTGAGCAGCAGAAGCTCTGACATCTTTAAAGCGGACCACTTGAGCTCTGTATATGGGGCCCCTGGGACCCCTGATCTTTACTGTATCTGACATCTGACTTGTGTAATAATCTTTCACGATTGACATTTAAAGACATTTAGATCATTCTCCCATCTGGAGATCCTTACAAAAAGACCTGGTACAAGTTTACCGTCTTTGTCCGGAGCCCAGAACATTCAGTGTTGACTTCCTGGACCATCTCTGGAGCCACTGATTCTCCCCTGACTCGTTGCATTTCTCCTGCTTGGAGACAACAGCGCCGCTGGTCTCCTGCCACATACTGAATGTGCCCTGAACTCACTGACCCTGTCAACCTCAATTACGCAATGAAGTCAGATGAATGATCCTTTATTTAGGCACGTCAAGGCATCATTTGTGTTGGTAAAGCTGTGAAATTGCAAAAACTGGCTCTAATTTAATGTTGTTGTCGCAGTTTACTGGCAGCAGCACTGTGAGGACGGAGCGGATGTCAACACCAGTCTGAACCACAGCAGGCGGGGCGATGAAGGACGGCACGACAATGACTGTAATTATTCTGACACTCAGGACAAACACGCCCACACGGCATTCATTACACAATGTTTCCAGAAAGGATCGTTGCAGCGACTTCCAGGATTTAATGCACCTGTGTGCAGCCTGTGTACAACCGTCGGCCCAGCTTACTCTTCATGTTTGATTCCCAGCCGCTCTCCTCGGTCCATGTTGAGCGTTCCCGCCCCCTGTCCGTAGCCGTAGCCCTTGGGGCCGTACTTCTTCCCGTAGCATGACTTGCAGTAGATCTCCTGGTCGTGAATAGCCAGCGTGGTGCTGTCTAAGCCCTTCCTGCACACCACTGTGGACACACACACACACACACACAAAGTTGTTTCATTTACATGTATTTGCTGCTGAACATTTGCATTTGAAACATGAGACAGAAACACAAACACCAGTTGTTCAAAAGTAATCTGATTGGACTTTGGATAATGGATTGGATCAAATCTTGTAAAATGGGTTGTTCAAAACCAAAAGTGGATTCTGAGATCATTAGATCACATAATCCAATCTGGGTTTGAAATTAATCTAGATCAAACCCTCAATTTGTGTTGTTCAAAACTTTTTAATTTTGAGCCAAAAAATCTGCATCATTCTGATCCCAGCAGTTTGGTATATCCAGGGTGGATTTCAGGAACAAAATGTCATTTAAATCACATTCAAACTGGCCAAATAAACTACATATAACTTATAAGTTAACATTTGGATCATTCCACAAATGGAGAACTTTTCCCCAACTACTGGATATTTAAATGTTTTTTTAAATTAGAGATTTGAATTTGAAACACATGGAAAAATATCCACAATGTATTTGACGAATGTACTGTATATATTCTTTTTTATTTATTTGTTGCAGGTCAGATAAGGTCTGGCTGTTAAAGAAAAAGACTTTGAGTGACCCCATGCTGCTGTTCTACCTGTTTTTCTTACATACCTAGTAGCCTTTAGTGTGATACACAGTCCCACTTTGCATATGTTAACTGAATTTGGTCATCTTGAAAAGTTTGTATCTGGATCAGACTGATCCAATCCTAATTTGCTTTGAACAACTTGGGTAAAAGTAAAACGGATTACATCATCCTTGATAGCAAAACAAGGGATTTTAAACCCAGAGATTAAACCTTTTGAACAACTGGGCCCTGAGCTCAATCTTCAACATCTTTCAACTCTGAATATTCCAGCTTTTGCGCAGTGAGACCTGTAGATGTGTGTTCAGAAGAGGAGAGAGATTTAAACCTATAGGGGAAATGGGGAATTTCTTTGTCACGATCCCTTTTGCCTCCACTGCATGTGCACATGATTTAAGACCATGAAGTCAAAAACATTCATATGCAAAGAAGGGAAAAGTATTCAGCAGTGGGACTGTATATTTTCTTTATCCTAGATCTTTATCATAACTGCTTCTCCTGATGTCAGCGGTGGATTTATTCAAGTTTAAACTCCGGCTGCTACTGTTTGTTGCTGTAGAACTCATTCTTATGGATTATGCATTAAAACAAAACAAAAGAGCTGGAGCTGCTTGAGACCTCATACTTGCACACTGCACACTGTTGTTGGGATTAGTCAAATTCTACACACCCTGCTCTGCACTGTGTGATCCTCTGAAACTGGTTTAAGATTTCACACCGCTAGCTGAGTATTTACATTTCACTCCCACCGTAGTGACATAACCGGCATCAAGTGTTAACAGATAACCAAGACAAAAGCCCCGATCTCTACTGAGTGACCTTCCTGTCTTTCATACGCTGAAACAAAAAGTGGTGAATGTCAAACTGAGGGACTGGAGGAAAAGGGGCAAATAAGAGCCAAGGACACAGAGTCCCCTCACTCATCGTCTCCTCGCGGTAAGACAAAGCATCTTTTGTAAAGAAACCGCCAGAAAAAAAATAAACTCCTCTTTTGTGGCTCATGTTGCTTTGGTCTCGTCCTGACGGCGGCGTCGGGACAAATCCTGTTCTCCAGCTCCAAAGACATCTTCTTCACTGACATTTCAAGGACAGTTCAGGAGCGGGACACGCCGCCCACTCGGCCAGCAACCTGACAATAATGCAGTGTGAACTCCACAACTGATGACCGGTGAGGGAAATGTCAGCACAGGCTCTCTTTGAAGCGCCGTGGAGGGGTGAACCAGAGTTCACACTTTGATGGTGAACTCTACAAGATGTTTCTTTCTTTCTTTCTTATACGAAACACCCCAAGTGTTGGCTCTCATCTATCAACCCTTAGAGATACTTTCATGTTAACATTCTCGTTTGTCTGGTTTGACTTCCTGATGACATTTTCAGCGGTCAACTCTCAAATCTCTAAATCGCTCGTTTTATTTGAGCTTCCTTTCTTTCTGTTGCAAAATCTGTGATACGACACCACTGAATGCACCTCATTCATGTAGTGTAAGTTGAGTCACCAGATCGCTGTTTTAAGCTTGTGTGTATTGAAAATACTTTGTTCTTGATGCTTTTATGAGGCCTGATGAACTGACTCAGTACTGTAATATACTGTAAGTCAGTTAACGCAACTGAGAGCTTCGACCTTGTACTTGCTACTGACATAAACAAAAAGTCACACATGTGCTTAAAGGGATACTTCACCCAAAATTGATAATTCACCAATCATCTACTCACCGTCATGCCAAGGAAGGGTTCGGAGAACTTTCAGAGTTATCAAAACGCTTTTGGAGTTCCAGGGGGGGTCCGGCTGACAACGGATTTTCATATAATGGCAGCGGATAGTGCTCACTTTTGAATTGTCCAAAATGAAACATCCAAATACCTCCATACTGCTTGTCCGTACTGACTCAAGTGTCCTGAAGCCGCCACATGAAAAAGTTGTTCGGAAAAAGATAATTTGATCTCTGTTTTTATCCTTGTTGTAGCAGTAGCTCCCAGTGGCTGCGTGAGATTTGCTGAGAGATGTTCTTCTGTGTTTATATCATACATCCAATGGTTTACAACGACGAACAAACGTTTTGATGACTCCGAACCCTTCCTTGGCATGACGGTGAGTAGAAAATTGGTGAATTATCGATTTTGGGTGAAGTATCCCTTTAAGTATCAGCACAGATACTGGTACGTCACCTCTACTACATCATATAAGGTGTATGAGGAGATCCTACACTTCCCACACAATGCATCTTAATAGTCTCTTCATTAGACAGGGAACTGCGTTGGTGTTCCTAACAAAGGTTTTTCTGTTACGTGTCAGAGATGACTCTGATTCCACTGGCTGTCTGAACGTGGGAAATCAATGTAAGAATGTGCGCTATGTCCTGAAGCACCAGCTTCATGGTCTAAATGATGCATAACCACACACACTCTGTCTCTCACACACACACACAAATGATACCGTTGCATCCCCGACAAGAACAACAACTTACTGCAGAGGAAACAGCATTTGTGGAAACTCTTCCCGTCACACTGCACTTCCTCGGCGTGGTAAACCGTCCCACGGCACGCTGAGCATTTGTTGCCTCCTCCCCAGTTTGGCATCGTGTGTGTGGTCCTGGCAGGAGACAGGGGAGAGGATATGCAAGGTTAGGGTTACTTTGTTCCTCCTTGACATGTTCCTGTATGTTTCTTATCCTCCTGACTTTTTTTTTTTGGAATCAAAGCAATTTTCCCCCTGATACTCACGCAGGGAGGGTGACGGTGAAATTGAGCATGAATGGGTTTCGGCAACACCCATCTCCATTCACGTTCACATCCAATTCTGCTCAGAGGTTGCTCCATAATAATAAGCTGATAAGCTCCACTTGACTGATTTGAATTGAAAGGAGCAGCCAGTGTCTTATTTGAAGCATATCAGTATCCAGTAACATCTACATCCATCTCTGAGAACCTGCACTGCTGGATATAATCACAGCAGCACACATTTGAAATGAAAACCGATGCCCCGGGGCACAACTGCCACTCTTAAAAAAAAACACAACACACAATGCAAACGAGGTCGGCCTAAACAACAGGGTAGACTAATACCCAGAGGAATGCTTTAGGGCGCCGTGCCACGGGGCTTTTGTTGCCTGTTGTCTGAGCCTGTACAGTGCAGACACAAACAGCAAAGAATAAATATGAGTGTGAAGTAACCTACGCACATAACACACCCAGTCACTCCCTGACTCACATGCGCATCTGTCTGTAATTACACACTCACTCATTTAAGGGTTTAAGATGCTCCGCTTCCTTAGTGTATCACTCACCACAAGGCAAACCCCCACTGTGATATCATACAGTACTTTAGAGATTAAAACGGAAAAGCTCTTTGATTCTTAATTAAGTGAAAAAGAAAACTCTTAGCGGTGTAAACTACTGATCTTGTCCTTGTAAATCCTCCTCCCAGCTGGATTAGAGACTGCAGAACAGGTTTAAACATGAGAGGGGATCAGACGACCACTAACTACCCTTCAAGCTCCTGCAGGCGTTTGGTCGTGGAGAGGAAGTCGGTGTTGAGGTGTTCCAGCTGACGGCCCAGCGCAGTCATTTTAAAGTTTAAGAGTTCAGACTTGGGTCTTTGTTTACTGTTGGTGTGACACTGCCAGAGATTAATCAGTTCATTTAAACTTTGCACACTTTTTTCAGAGTTCATTGTTTGTGCCTCCCAAAAAAAGAAAAGAAAAAAGAAGCAGATTTGAGATCATCGTTGGACACTGAATCATTTCACTGAACCGAGGCTAATGAAATTTTTATTGTTTGTTGAATTCGTGATTGGTCTAAACTTTTCAATGTGGAACACATTAGTGGTTTTAAATAAGTTACTATATCTGCAATTCAATTAAAGTCCAGTGAAAAAGTCTCTGTTCTTTCCTCTAACTTTTCCTGACACTAAGACACATAATCTTTTCAGAAGGCTGTTGAGGTACACACTCTGACCCCTGTGACCTTTAACAACCTCACAGTGGCTCCGGCACCATCAGTGGTGAATCATTAAGTGCTATATCAATGTTTAAAGATGTTGAACCAAACTTCTCAGTATTTCTCAACTATAGTTCTGATGCTGTAATATAAAAGCACACAGGCTGGAAACACAGACAGTGAATTATTATTATGTAACACAAAGCTGTGTTACCCTGTTGATGACATATTCATATTGTTTACACAGTATTGTAAATGTCATGTATTATCAAACCTAGTGTGTGCATTGGAAGCTATATATCAAAGCCTGCTCATTTTAATGCTACCCTTCAGAGTCTCTTGGTCACATTAGCCTGGTCATCAGCTCTTATGTGTTTTAACCTGATGAGATGAATGATGAATGTTTGACACTTTTCACTGTACAAGTAAAAATACATAGGCCTACATATTGTCAGCCTGCATAGACGGCAGCATTGAGCAGAAGTTACATTAAGTTTAAAAAATTGTTTATAAACATTAACTATTGGAACACAGTCAGTACCATAAATAAATACACAGACTTAACTTCTTTAGTTTTAGTATTGAAATGTATAGCATTATGTTTCATGGCAATATGTCAGATAAAAAGTTACCTTACCGTAGGTCTTTAAAAGCAGCAGTAGAGGTGGTGTAACTCCGACACAGAGTGATAACAGTCCACACTTCTACTACACTGACCCTGAAATGCCACATACTCCACATATTTACCGCGGCTGTGGGAGGAGGGATTACGAGGGGCGTGAACTCAACACTGCTGCCTTCACTGTCGTCGGAAATATGATGATCGTGTTTGGAGAAAAAAAAACCCCCAAAAAACAGAGGACTCCTCTGTTCTGTACACCTGTGGAGGTATATGAGAATGTAGACGACTAGGTGAAATGGTGTTTATATGATAGAGCCTCAAATCAGAAAAAAAGAGAGATTTTTATAGGCTACCTGAGAATCTGGGTTGATGGTGCCAGGAGGCAGCCCTCTGGGCCTAGAGTGAAATAGAATAGAAAGATTTTTTTTTAAAGTATTTTATTCTTCTTCTTTTTTCATTGTTTGTTTTTACTCACTTGAATAATAGTAATAATTTCTAAATTGTAAAACTTGTCTTCCCAATAAATTGGTTATATGGGGAAATGGACCAATCACAATTTTTCTTCTGATGGTATCTAGGTGAATCAGTGACACCTCCTGGCAGGCAGGCAGGGGACTGTAGCCTACATTTAAAAAAATAATAATAATATGGACATGAATCTGACATTGACAGGTGTTTTAGCCAATCATAGTTTCTGGGCGTTGTGGGCGGAGTGATTTCGTGACATCAGCCAGGTGTTCATCACAGTAGGCTAATTAGGCTAGTGGAAAAACACCTGCGAAGTTAACGGCTCTGACTGGCAGTGTGAATGCATCAGCTGTTTGTAGGACTGCCTTGTCCTTCGTCTTCAGTTTATCAACACAGCAGTAGGCTACTCCAACACATAGCTCTGCTCAACTCCTGTAACTTCTCTTCCACCTGTCCGACCACCGGCGGTGTATCTCTCCTGGACGTCAGAAATATATATATATCCAGCTTTAACATCGACGACACACACCAGTAGAAGTTACAACCCATTTGGTCTGGACAGAAAGTTGACCACAGTGTGTTAGCCAGCCTAGCTAGGTCGGCTATGCAGCGTCGTCATTTCGGACCATTCAACACCTGCTCCCTGACCAGGACTCCTCTCCTCCAGGACATCATAACGGACGGTAAGTTGAATTTTCCGTGTTTTACAGAAACGTGGCAACAACATAATGACTTTTTTTTTTCAACCTAATGACTTTCCACAGCTAGCCTACTCCTCGTGGGTTTGTTTACACCACCTGCCGACCTCTAGTCTCTGGCAGAAGGGGAGGTGCGGTGGCAACTTTTGATAAGATCACTGCAGTAGCCTATTTGGTAGCGGATAAACCATAGACTGTAGCCTATATGGGGATAAACAAATGAATAGAAATGGACAGACATTGCTGGTGGTTGTTGTGCTGGTCTCACTGTGAGTGTTTTAGGTTGACCTTTTGTGTCTTAATTTTTCCCTGTGTTTGAGTTTACGTTGGGTATTGCAGTTTTGAGGCACGAGGCAGTATGAAATGTAATACTGAAAAACATTTAATATGCTGAACTTGCCATAAGGCTTTGGCTGTTGTTTTTATTGCCCCATGTGTGGTCCCATGAGGCCCAGTGTCTGGGGCCATGGTTCATCACTGGTGTTTTTTGATCATTAATCAGGTCTAGGTTCTGTATTAATACTGTGAAAGTGTCAAAGCCTCAGTCCGCTCTGTAACGTTGTGATGTCACAACAAAGTAGGGCTCCCAGCCCAGATTGCCTTCTAAAGTTTAGAACAGCCACGTTTGACGTTCATGTTTTCCCGTCTAGGAAGAGAGTATTAAGTGAACTGAATGAACCCTCCGTCTCTACACTGTGTGGGCTGATTATTGTGGTGCCAGAAACCTATGATGAGGATATGGTGCATTACTTCTGCACCAAAGGGACGCCTCATTGTTTTAACTGGTTTTTGGACCAATGGGCCTGACTTCACTTCAGTTGTAATGGAAGCTTAGGCTGGGACAGTGTGAATGACTCTGCTACAAATTTAAGTACAATGGAGGTCAGGATACATGATGGTTGGATCTGTCACTGCAGGAGCTGATCTCTGTGGCGTATACTCATATAAATGGGTTTACTTTACACTTCATCTTTTCATAAATCTATTGTGAAATAACTACTATTAGAAATACTATGAACAGCACAGCCACATTGATCTGTTCAAACTTTCCGTTATTCTACCCCCTGCTGGAAACAGACTGTAATGTCTGATGGCTGGGTCAGGCGGAAAACAAGGCTTGCAACAACCAAACATGAGTGACACTGCTTATAAACAGGAACATACTATACTGTTGTATTGATGCAATACTGACCAGTTCGTCCTCTACAGACCACATCCTGATAATGACCAGATATTTTCAGCCCTGCTGCACAATGACAACAACAACAACAAGGACATAAACCTTAATCCAAACAGCATCACAAACTGACACAATATCCCAGACTCTGCTGCTTATGAAACCAGTGACCTTTAGTTTCATGACCGTTCCCAGGGCAACACCACAGTGGAACTAGACGGCAGCAGCACCGAGGGCAGACAAATGTGATTAATTAAATTTAATTAAAAGGTTAAACAGTAAAAGTAACCCCCCCAACCCTAAGCAATGTAGTCTTAAATTATACTCAATTAAAGTCTTTAATTTGCACAGAGCTGCAGTAAATCTGGTTTTCTGTTGAAATAAGTTGTTTTATTGATCCAGGTCTCCTACTGTTAGAATATTATCTACTGCTCCATCCCCAGTAAACCTCAAACTCATTATTTCTCAATTATACAGTTTATTATGATAGATTGGTTGGTATACTCTCAATCCCAGACACAGTGTTAATAACAGCATCATGCTAATCAAAACTGATGCTGATGAGGCTGTTTGTCACAGTGTATAATATGGGTTCCCTAGACAAATGTAGTAGTAATACACAAATGGAATCCATTTCTAAATGATTACTGATAACTTTATAGTAATAGTGTGGAGGTAAATTAGTCAAAGCCAAAGTTTTTCACCAACCTACCGACTCTGCCATCTGGTTTCAAATTCCTTCATAGCGATCTCAAAGACTGATACCAAGTAACAGGAAGCGTTAACACTCCTCTTTTTGTTTTGAGGGGAAAAAAAAGTTTTACAAATCTGGCAACACACCTGGGTTTAAAAGTGTCATTCAGAAAGAATTTCTCGTAGCAGTAATAAAAAGCAGACTGGAGCAGGTAGAGCTGCCAGTCCTCTGCTGCAGAGGCCGAGGCTTGAGGTGAGGAAATCCCAAAGTGGAGCCTCGACCGATGGAAAGGAAATGAAGTGAGCAGTCTGCACCGGGAATAGCTGAGCATTTAGAGGTAAATGAATGTTTGCTCCGATGAAACCATAATGAGACAGATTATGGTGGGTACACCAAATTGAATGTTTTTCAGATGTGCTTCTATATATTTTAAAGGAGACATTCTGCCCCCTTTCCACAAATTAAAATAGTTCCCAGGTGTCTTAAAGACATGTCTGTGACATGCTTTGGTCAAAATACCCCAAAGATCAAACATCACAGCTCTTTTCATCTTTTCAAAACAGCCCTGTTCAGAATGGCTGGTTTCAGTGCTTGTCCCTTTAAATGCAAAAGAACCACTGCTTGCCCCACCCCTTCGGTCCCAGGTAGGGGTGGGGTTATGCAAATTCGAAACCTAGTTGCATCACTGGAAGAAAACTGAGGAAACAGCTTGTAAAACCACGTGGATTTCAACCTAGGGAGCCTGCACAATTACAGATGCTTTTGTCAATTCTCACATTTTGGGGGCCAGAAGGCAAGACAAACACACAAAAAGTGATATTTCCATAATATGTCCCCTTCAAAGACTTAAGAAGTGGCATTCAGATATCCATATTTTAGCACTAAAAATGGCCTCTTGTTCCTCCATGGAAAGAGCAGCAAGACACTACTAACTATTCATAAAAAATACACAAAACAACCCCTGTGACTTTTACAGTATATTTGGGACAGTTTTAACCTCGACAGGTCAGGTACCACATGAAAAATAAAAACCTGAATGGAAAGATCGGAAATTCTGACGCTTTTGAACACAGCAGCTCTCTGATTGACTAAGTGAATATGAAAATAACGTGAATGCCATTCTTCCTGTGTGAGATCATCGTCATCATTTTAGTCATTTAGTCTTAGTCTTTTCTCCTCTTATTAGTCTGGTTTATCTTCCTCTTATCTCAGGTTGTGATTTTGGTTTGTCAAACTTTGTCCTTCCTTGAGCATGTGTGTTATCATGTTTCAATCGCATTGGTATCTCTGAGCCTTGCCAAGTAACTGTCCTGGATGGGCTATAAGAAAGTGCTTCCTTTGATAGCAGTGGTAGAGGGAGCTGCAGCAGTCAGTGAAGTAGTGTTTGGTCACAGCAGATAGTTGGCTGATCTTTCTGTCCATATAAAGTTAATTGTCCCATCTGCTGAGGTTCAGTGACATAAAAGCCTCACAGTGGCCAAACACGTCCGCTGGCAGCTCCCTCAGCTCTGATAGAAAAGCTCTGATTAGATGCTTATGTCCTCTGACAGATGGTGTGTGACTCAATCAGCCCGATCTGACCCCGAGATCACACCTGACTGTTGCTCACCTTAAATAACAGTCTCAGTTTACAGAGGAGTTAATTATGTGGTGGGTGATTGGTATTTTAACCAGTGCTCTGCTGTGTCACTGTGAATCATCGTGTTTGAGAATGTGGATAATAAGTCTGTGCCTTCACCCTGGTAATCATCTCATGTCAGTGTTTAATGTGTGCGACTGCAACAATGCACAGGCGTTGTGTTACAGATGAAGTGTCATCTAACCACATTTAGGGCTGGGTACCGAGAGCCGGTTCCAATTTTGGAACCGGAACCGAAATCCCAAGATCCGACAACCGTTTAAAAATGCGCATTTCGATTCTTTATTTCGGTTCCTGGCAGTCACTCACACAGACACACACACACACCACACACGAGCACAGGACGGGAGGGTGGGGGTCATCCCCCAGTCGGTAATTTCTCCCGCTAATCACGGAAGGAAGACGGTGGGGGTGGGGGGTCTGCGGCGTGCAGCGGTGCATGTCTCTGACTGCAGCGCCGCGGGGACTATCATGTCTCTGCTCCGTGACACTGTGAGACTGACCTCCGGTGCGCGCTGTGGGACGGGACCGGGGAACGGCAGCACCCGGTAATCGCTAATAACCCGAAAACACAACGACAACGTCGGCAAAATCGCTTTTGAAAAAAAAGAAAAAGAGAGAGACCTGCCGTGCCGTGTAACCACAACAACAACAACAACAAAAAACTAACAGCGAGTGAGTGTCACGACTTCCTGTATCTGGCCCTTCAAATTAAAAGCCCTATAGCCTTTATACTGTTCAGTCATATTGATTTTGACTTAATTTTGACAAGACACTGCTCCAAATGTTGTTGTTGTTTTCCTGCGACCAATTAAATTTTGGTCAGTCAGTGATTTTTGCTTGGTCGACTATTTGGAGGCAGCCCTAGTAACTTTTTACAAAAACATACTATATTTATTTACTTTCTAATTAATATTGGTATCGGAATCGGTAATCGAAAAGAATCGGAATCGAAATGAGGAATCGAAATAGGAATCGGAATCGATGAAAATGCAAACGATACCCAGCCCTAACCACATTAACATAGTTTGCCTTCATCCCAGTCCTGGGCCACTCTGAATTATTGATGGCATCTATAATGTTATAAACTAGTAAATCCAAGCTGTCCGCATTTTCTGTCTTTTGTTGTATGAAATTAAATAGCAACAGTTTAATCATATAGTATACCAAAGGATTCATCGTCTCATATAGTCTAAACTGGTGGATGTCCATGTGTAGTGTGATTATAGATCGGCTCTAGGTTCTATATTAACACTATGAAAGTATTAAAGCCTCAGTCAACAGAGAAATATAGCTTGTATTCAGAGACTGAGCCTTTAAACCAGCTGTGAGGACTTCTGTAACTTTGTGATGTCACAACAAAGCAGTCACCGCTCTCAGCCATAACTTAAGCCCCGCCCACCTGGACCCACCATCCAACCTTACAAGATTTGGATTTTTCAATGTTTACCTGAAGTTTGATTTGTTTTAATTGGATCACTCTGAAAACAGTCAGCAAAGTTTGAAGAGACACAGAACTTCCTCTCTTCTGATTGGTCCACTGACCTGTTGTTACTAGAGCTCCAGAGAGAAGCCTGAGAGAGTAGATTGAGAGATGATTTTTGGTTCTTTAAAGAAAAATTGAGTAATTTAAATGTCTAAACATGTGATGCACTGCCTTAGTCACACGCTCCTCAAATGAAATAACACACATTTCAAAAGTGGTTTAGATTCATACGTTTTTAATTGAAGTGGTACAGACATAAACCAGTTGGACCTTTAACTACAGAGAGCAGAGCTTAAGTGAAGGAACGGCTCCATGTTTCATAAAAGTTAGATTAGCACACAACTACTAAACCTAGCAGTGTAATTACCATTATTTTCAAAAACAATAAAGCAGCATACAACTTTCTGCATGTGGAAGTATGAAATGGCACTATGAATACAATGTACAAAAATAATTACAGAAGAAAAACTGTACATTAATAACTACACATCCACTGGCCAGAGTGGATTACCTGTGCAGCCTTTGGCGTGACATAGCTAAGCTCTCCTCAGTGACTCCTTCACAAAGCACCAATATTTTTTTGGCCTGGGTCGTCTGGAAGCGAGTTAGTGGGTCTGTTACCAGAGGATTGTCAACACAAACCCCCCACACAGCCTGAGAAAGTCTCAGTTCTTCCCAGCAAGGTGCCTTTAAAGCAAGGCACTTAACCCCCAACTGCTCCAGCACAACAGCAAACTGCTTCAGATACATTGGACTCTATGCATGCTGGGATGGTGTTGTAGCATATAGGCTCAGTCTACTTTACCTGGATAAACGAAGGATAAAAACCTTTACAGTACTTTGATATCTCTCCAGAATCTACCTCTAGTAAAGTCACAAGGATTCAAGTACCTGAGAGCATCATGTCATATTGTCCGCTAGTTGCCAGTAACAGAGTGGAAAGGTTTTATGTTTAACCATAAATGTCCATGGTTGTAAATCCTCAGTGAAAACATACACAGCACCAGTGAGGTTCATCTTCCTGATGAGTGAATTAATGCAGCCGTAGTGCATTATGTTTCATAACTGTTCCTTGAGATGCTTTGTTTGCTTGTAAACATTTAAGGCTTTAGTGATTTTCTCCTCACAGTACTGTCAGAAACGAGCCGAGAGAGGATTGTCTGCCACTGTCAATGTAAACCGGCGATCAGCAGCTAAAACGTTTTTCCTATTTATAGCTGGACACTTGTAACAAAACCTGAAGGGGCCAACTACAGACATAACCTCAACATTCATCAAAAACTTAGTGCTAAAAAAGTTTTTTGTTCAATTACAGTCCCTGTAATCAACATATATTAGCTAATATATAAATAGCAATTGGGCTATAATACACAAGTGATGGGGGTTAGGTAGCTTGATCACATCTGAGTGGGAAAACTGAAAAATACAAAGTAGAGCAGTGGCCAGCTCCCACCACAGGAGGGCACTGTTACATAGGCAATACTGGTTCAGCTACTCACTCTCAAGTCTAGTGCCGATTGAACCACAAGGCACATTGAACTGTTACCGTAACAACCAGCAATGAGGAATTTCATTTAAAATGAGACATTCGACAATTGGTTAAAATGTACAGTCATTAGCAAAAATGCGACACTTAAAAATAATTTCATGTCTCTTGGCATTTCAGAGGGAAACCCTTAATTTATGAATGAATGAACAAGAAAAGCACCAATAGTATGGCCTGAAACCATATTCTCCATGTTCAGGACCGACACCTGAATACTACACTGGCCGTGCGCTCCCTCTTTAACTGGCTGGTGGGTGGCCAACATCCAGCCTCCTCTGTGCAGAGCCTCGTCTTCGAGCAGCCGGTACAGAGCTGACTACATTTCCCAGAGTTCCTGGGGTCTGGAAGAAAGCCTTGGAAGCTGAAGCTGTGGTGTCCTTTGGAGTGTGTGGAGTCTGTGGGAAGAGAGGGTGATGTAAGTTTGGAGAGCATTTGTGCTACATTGTAATAAATGTTGGCTAGTTCCTGCATTGCTCAGTTTTATTATGGTCTGAAAATCTGACTGCACAGACAATCTTGCAGATTTAAACTGCTTGAGAAATGTAATATATTAACATTTTATCACCTCCATCTTTTGTTAAAATTGCATTGTTGCCAATGGATTATGGAGAGCAGGGAGCTTTACATAAATTTCTTTGGTGATGCCTTCAGGGACCCAAATATATTAAAAACTGTTAAAAACCATACAGATAATTGGAAAAAAAAATATTCCACATATTGAAGTAATGAAGAAAGTGTGGTTTTGGTTCCTATTTCTATAAATGTAATTGCCAAATCCATACAACTATATTCATTATTGTTTAATTCCACTCATTAATCAAAATTACCCAGCGATAGCAGCTATGCTATCAAAACCTTTACCAATTTTCTTACAGTCAACAAATAAATCAGTTGGCTAATTGTTTGGTGTGCAGTTTATACAAGAAATTTATACATGGAGGAAAAAAGATAAGAAGAACTCTGGACTTAGGGCTCATTACAACGCGGCCGTCAACTCGTCCTATTGTTTATAAAGCTGCATTAATTTTCCGTCCAGCGTTCTGCTAGGTCGTCTAGAAAGGACTGATTAAGAGCAGCAAAGCGACGCTGGGCCCCGCAGACAACAACATTAATCCCCGTTTAAAAAACTGGAGATTCATCAGCTCCAAACACACAAAGTGTCTGGAAGAATAAATGAGGAGAAACCTCCACAAACTGGCTCTCATGTCAAGCTGTGTTGTGGCATTTTGCAAGTGCCTGATACCGGAGAGGTCGTGTATCATTATGAAGGCAAATTATGTCCAAATTAATGTTGCTACAGGGCAAATCTGAGGGTTTGTTGCAGCAGCGGCTGAGGTGGGCTGCTGTTATACAGGCTGAACTTCTTACCAGTGGCTCAGGTGTGCTGATGTTGACGGTCTGCCGCGGTCCCGGCGGTGAATGTGGCGCGTGCAGCCTGCTTTGTTTTGGAGTGGAGGGCGTGGGCGTGGGAGCGGGCGACCAGCTGATCTCTGTCGGCGCCGGCGCCAGGCTGTACGGTGCCATCACGGTGGGCAGACTGAAGCTGAGCTTGGCGTGGGCGTCGGAGCCTGGCTGCTGCATGCCGCTGGCAACCAGAGGGTAGTGAGAGAGCGCGGCGGAGGGCACCAGGACGTAGGGCACAGCCAGGGTGGGAGGAAGTGCTAGACCGGCCGGCGGCTGGCCGGCAGGGAGGAAGAGGTTGAGGCCGTTCAGACCTGGAGAGGACAAAGGGAGGTGGTTAAACCAGAAGGGCTGAGATGATTGGCTGTCCGCTTTTCGCCACTCCTCACCTGCCTCATGCAGTTACATATCTAGCTGTAAATCAGACTGTGTGGGATTATTTCTATTGCTAGAAAGATGTACATACCTGCGTTGTTGGGGACATAGAGGAAGTGTGAGGGCTGGGCCGGCTCGATGCTACTGTTGCCGCTCTCATCCAGCGCTCTGAGGAGTCCTGCTGGGTGGGTGGGAGACGTCCTGGTGGCACCCATCTGTGAACACTCCCCTGCTTCCCTGTGAGCTTCAGCTCTCACCTGGAGGGAAAATAATAAGTTAAACAGAGCTGGGGGATGGAGACTGGCACCAGCAGTTCAATGCTGTGTCCATGTGATACAAACAACAGCAGAACTATAAAAAGTAAATGTCCAATTCTGTTGTTTATCTAGAAAACCACACAAATAGAGTGTGTGCACTGATTAACACTCGCTTCATCTGATAACACCGGAGCAGCCTGATGTAAAACCTCCTTTCTACAAAACCATCCCTCCATGAAAAATGGGAGTTTTCCAGTTCCTAGGACTTTGCAGCTTGATCAATTGCTACGGTTTTCCAATTACAAAATATCCCCTACATCACTAATATAAGTCTGTAATTACACCAGGGATGAGTTATCCTCATCAGCAAGCGTGTAGTATTTCATATTTTTAATTTAATGCTCTGCTGTGCTGAATTACTAACAGGATCTCCCGATGGTGAGAGAGCCTGGTGCAATCACATCACTGCACTCAAGCAAAATAATAATGTTGATCCCAGTCGATCTGAATCTAAACCAAAATAGTGGTAATAATAAAGTGGTGGATTCTCATCCAATCAAACATCACCTCACCTTGTCACATTCTTCTAACCCAAGTCTTCCCTTCTTTTTCGCCATCGTCTCCTCCTCTTCCCTTCCTTCCATCCTCCTCTTCCTCCCCTCCTCAGGCTCCGACCCGGGTGACCGATGACCTTCGGGTGCCTCGTCGGGCTTGTCCAGGGGCCGGTACAGCATGACCACCGAGGCCTGCGACAGGCTGGGCAGGTAGGCCAGGCAGTGGGGGGAGGAGGGGGACGAGGTGAGGAGGTACTCCGGGTGGAGCGGGGACACCAGTGGGATGGACTGAGAGGACGGATGCAGCTGGATGTTGGGCTGCAGCGCTGCAGCGGGCTTGTTCCTGAGGGGAAACATGAACAGGCAAGAAATTAGACACTTTATTAAAATTAGAACCAAAGCTTTTAATTCTCAGTTTTGGACATGACTGGGAGCTCAGGCTCCGTCCTGCTGTGGACTCCAGTCATCCCCCAAACTGACTCAGGATTCATTTGACATCAAATCCAATAAATACTCCAGTGGTCTGGGCTTCGGTCCCTGGTTCTCTAGTCTCAGACCGCAGCAGCCTGGTGCACATTCTGCAGCTTCTGGCTCATATTTTACTTTCCAATCAGCACTTTGACCAAATAGTTTCAGCAGCATTACAAATGAACTGAGACTCAACTTGGAGGAAACGGTCTGTTTGACAAACATCCACATGTCAACCCATTCAGCAAATTAGTCTGATAACAGCAAAAAATATCATGTTGCGTTTATTCTGGCAGGTACTGTGACTGATTTTCAGTTGGATTTGCTTCTTTGACCCATTTCATTTTCACAGTCAGGGCTTTTTTTTGTTTTTGTCTGTCATGACACATTTTTTTTACATTCATGTGAAACTTTACAGCTCTTGCTGTTTGGATGTTGCACTTGGCCTTACTACAGTATGATTTTGTTTTAAATTTTAAATTGTTGTTTGGCCCTATTAAAAACCAGCAGTCAAATGACAGCTGATGAGCCACAACTTCTCTGTATTAACTCCAGTGTCAATGTGCTCAAATGGATGTAATGAGTAGATTTGAAATTGGCCATATAACTACTTTCAGTTTTCAATTTACTTTGCTCTCTCTCTCTCTGATTGTTTCTAACAATTAGCTTCACACAAAAAGACCGACTAACTTGTCCCTGTGGATCTCCCAGTAGCACCCAGTGCCTCTTTACTATGTGAACAAAACTTTGCATAAAGTGTGTTTTGGATCCGACCAGCCAATCAGAATCGTTCAGTAATGACACAGAGGATTTAACTGTCCCCTGCAGAGACACAGGTCCGGTCCCTGAGGCCCTCTCAGGCTCCTGCTCTCCAGATGGGCCCTGACGTCACTTCACTCTCTCTTGCTGATGTGCAGTTTCTAACTGGCCCCCACCCAGACATAAACCTCCAACAGCCATCCTGTGGGCTCCCGTGGGCTCCCGCTGCCCCCCTGGTGGATTTTCACCAGGCTTCACGTGTAAAATATTCCTTTTCAACACGCACTTCCACATCCCATCATCTCACTGCCACCCCTCCGGAAAACACTTAACAGCCACAGCCATTTGGCTTCAAGCTGCAGTAAGATGAACCACTGTGTACTGTATCTGAGGAAGCCAACATACACACACACACAGGAGACAATAACTATTCATATCCACACAGTCAGCTCCTGTTACATGAAGCCTAAAACTAAGCACATGGGCCAACGCAAACACTTACAGTGAGTGTGAAATGTTGTGTACGAGAGACTGAGAGTCAGTGAGTGGGGAGCCTCAGCATCACAGAACCATACTACAGCTTTTAATGTGACAATGAATGGAACTGTGAAGCTTTATTTTGAAAGCAGACACGGTTTGAGATCTGCTCCATTTGACTTAGTTATGAGCAGCTGATTATTACTGTTTATTCTTTGTTTATTAGCACTACTAATGAGCTGCTGGAAGAGAATTTCCCCTGAGATGGATAAAGTACGTATCTATCTATCGGATGTGGATTCTCCTCAGTAACACTGCTGTCTCTCCAGACAAAGGTTAGCATGGAGAGCTGCTGTGTGTAGTTAATTGTTTGGTTGTAAATCTGCAGTGGATGAGATAAGTCTAAACCTAGGGAGGGCTGCAGCGATTGTAGAGCACAGTGTGTGTGTGTGTGTGTGTGGACTCACTCGAAGCTGTTTCCAAACTGGAGCCGACACACTGCACCGTTGCCCGTAGTCTTCCTGGAATAATCCACCGGCTGGTTGGACAGACCTGAGGTGTGAGGGACAGACAGATGTTCCACTGAATCAAACAATAATTGATTATTAAATTAATCCTCAACTATTTTGATATTTGAATAATCGTTTTGAGTAGTTTCAAATTCTCTGATTTCAGCTTCGTAAATGTGAATATTTCTGGTTTCTTTGTTCCTTTATGACAATAAACTGAGTATCTCTTTGGTTTGTGGACAAAACAAGACATTTAAAGACGTCATCTTGTGGTTTGAGAAACAAAAAATTGAAATAATAAACAGATTTATGGATAATGAAAACAATCTTTAGTTGCAGCCCTAATTTGAACTAACCACAAGCAGAGACATGACATGTACTGAGAGATCCAAGCGTCTCTTACCCGTGAGTTCTCGCCGTGGGCTGCTGGGGGCAGAGTTGACCTGCCGTCTGACGGCCACAGAGGTCGGTATGATGTTGAAGGAGGCGTGACGTGCCATCTTGGCTTTCCCAAGGTCCTGGCCCAACACCGGCTGAGTGGCCTCAGGTGGAATGACAGCTGTGGCATTCACAGCAGAGGATACGTCTGTGTTAGTATGACGTTTGATATTTTTTGGAGCCTTTACAGGATCACAGTGACAGTCATGTCCTCTAGTATGAATTTTAAATTTACCAGTGTTGCTGAATTCGACCGGGCCGAGCCACTTGAAGGCCGGCTTCCTGCCTCGCTCCTCCCGGACATGCACCTTCTTTATGAGGTCCAGGCTGGTCAGCACGTTGGCAATGTCGTACAATCGCCGCACCTTAGCTGATGAAGACACAGGGGTTTTCAGTGTTAACAACAGAATAACACTCAGACAGACCAGCCAAAGAAACGCCATGCGAGGACGTGAATCCTCAACGACATGTTTGCGGTGGTGCCAGGTGTCTTACTTTTGTACTTGCTGTGACTTGACGAGTCCTGGCTCTCCTCGATGAGGATCTTTGCAGCCGTGTCCAAGGTAACGGTCTGGGTTTTGGACACCAGGAACAGCATGACAAACTTCTGGCTCATGATGCGCAGAGACTTGTCTTTCCTGTTGCCACCAGCTGTAAACACAAGGAGCACATAGGATATGTTATGTAACTTCTCTAGCAGTCACAGACACCTACACCATGTATGTACACCATTAAAAACTGAGTCATGGATGCAGCAATCAGCACAATTTGTGAAACAACAGATATTGGAATATTAGCTTTAAACACCTATTATTCAAACACATCCTAACTGATTTATTACATAACAAGTTTCACAACAATTACACCAGATGTTATCATCTGCATGCTGGTACAGTTACCCTGTGAAATAATCTGGATTTTCCTGTTTCACAGGTAGAACAGTAACAACAGTAACTACCAAGGAAATATCAACGTAAACTTTTGATTGAGTGTAATGAGTATAAAATTAAATGCTATAAAGAAAAACAATATCCTTAAGTTCATCAAACAGATTCTCAACATTAAGCATCAGTATCAGGTTTTACCGTCTGCTGCAGTGAAGTGTTGCCAAACAAGATTTTCAGTTCACTATCCATGAGGTTCTAAACCTAACTGCACAGCTAATGCCTGTCACATATTTCCTGCTGCAGGTATGTGTTGTTGTACAGTAATGACAGCCATTACATAATATGAGGTCACACTCAACCAGCCACAACAGCAGCAGCAGCAGACATTAACACCTATATAAGCTCCCTGACTTAATTCCTTAGTCAACTACCTCTTCGTCATAAGTGATGTTATTATCCAGCCACAAGTCAACACACACACACACACACACACACACACACACACACACACACACACACACACACACACACACTATACAGTCCCCAGGCTTGTACTCATAGATGATCATTTAGCTGTAGGGTTAATTTGGTGGCAGCTGCCCCTGCAATTAAATCTGCATTTAAAGTTCGACATGTTTGGTGTTTATCTGACGCTGTTCTCCTATTAATGCAACAGTAAACCTAGGTAGGTAATAGTAAACACTGTGCAACTTGCAGGGAGACAATTAGAGGAAATGGGTTTAGTTAGATACTCAGGTGGGAGAGCGATTTTCATTCTAAAGCTTTTTAAACGAGGCTTAGGTTTTATATGTGTGTTGATTACCGATGCCGGCGTCTCCCTCCCCGCCGTCGTCCTCGCGCCCCGGCCCGGCCCCCCTGGCCTCGGCGGCCAGCTCCATCTGGAGGTGGTAGCCCTGCTGCCGGCCGCGCCGCTGCAGCTCCTGCAGCGTGGCCTCCAGCTGCTGGCGCCCGTGCCACGTGTAGCTGTTTTTGGCGATGCGGCCGACGATCATCAGAGACTCCAGCACGTTGACGATGTCGTAGATACGCCGCCGCTCCACCCCTGATGATTGGAGCAAGGATAGATATTACACACACGCTCGCTCTCTGCATACTTCAATGAATGCTGATGTTTATTTTATTCATTTACTTATTTATTTTTCTTCTCTTGTTTTGTTCTCTATTATCACAATATATCTCAATTCTATTACTTTTTTGGCCGCTGTGGTGTTTGGTCTTTCTTGTCTTGTGCTGTGTCATGTCTTTATGTTTGTCACTTGTATTGTGCAGTTAAAAAAAAAAGTGATGTTTAAATGGCAGTGAGGTCTCCATAGCAACCACTCCTAAATCCAATAACCTAAAATCCCTATAATGCTCATGAAATGGGCATGAGCTGCTCCCATTAGGTGTTTTACAATAAGAGCGCCGCTGTGAGCTGGGACTAGTCACGCTCATCCACAGCTCCCCTTAGATCCCACATTACTGGCTACCTACCCAGATTGGTGGCCACCTCGTCCAGTGAGATCCAGATGGGGTTGTGTGGTGGCGGGTAATCGGGGTACAGGGCCAAGAACTTTTGGCACAGCAGACCCAGACTCTTCTGCTTCCTGCTCGGCTTCTTCTCTGCCTCGTCCTCTTCATCCACGGCTTCAAACTGGACAGACAGACACGTAAACAAGTGGATAAACATCTCGTTTAGATGAATTAAGTCGGCTCTGGTGCTGCCGTCTGCATCTCCATCATCCACACTAACACACGTCTCCACTCAGGCTCTCAAATTACTTTTCGATAATGTCCTCAAGGCCACGTATTTCACTTAATTAATTCTCACAGTCCCTAAAAAGACATTAAGGCTGGAAAAACTTTCACATTGTCGGATTAAACAAACAAATGTATCACAAAGGCTCAGGGCGATTTAGACTCCATCTGCTGCTTGTACACAAAATAACTTTATGGGGCATAATAGAAGGATTTAATTTGTGCTTTCGAAAACTCTCTATCTTTAGAGTTCAGCTGTCATAAATAAAGCGTGGGTAAAAAGTGTTCACTCTGAGGACTTTAAAGATTGTGGAAACTCTGGGTTCCTTTGAGAGCATTTCCATAATCAAACCAATTAACAATAACTGCAATTTAACAGTTTTCTGCCCCGTAGACTTAGAATATCTCTAATTTAATAAAGACTGATTAAATGCCTTGTTGACTGCAGACCTTTTTGGAAGTTAGGAGTTTTACTTTTGATGAAAGAGCTGTCAGATGCACAAATTTCCCACTTCACATACCTGACAGGAGTCCTCCACCTCCATATCCTCTGCGTCCGGACTTGCCGCCTTGTCCTTCTCGTTCTCTATGGGTCTAAACAGAACCTTTTTCATCTCTCGGTCTCTGATGTCTGGACTCGCCGCGCTGATCAGCATTTTCAGATTGGCCGTGGGTGTCCAGGGCTCGGCCAGGGTCGCCCGTTTGATGGGGGTGATGTGGGCCAGTTCAGGAGTGGAAACTTTTCTGCTTGTTAGCAAATTAGGGATGGCGGACTCAGCAGACTTCAGTGGTGTGGATCTTCTCCTCTCTGAGCAGATGTTCTCCTGTGGTGGAGACAGTTGTTAGGATAAGATACATGTAGCCTGTGTGACATATAAGGTCACTTTGGAGCACATGTGACATCATTACAACACAATCATACCATATATTATCATATAGGTGCAGTATTTTGATAATAAAACAAGTTTTCAATCAAATACACTGCCTTTTAAACATTTCATGGCCTTGATTGACATGTTTTATCAAGTTAACAAACTATTTTCCAGTCTCTCGCGGCAAATCTCCATGACGTAGCCCACATCTTCCACCTTCATCTCCCTCCTGAGATGCCATCACATTACACTAGGGGTGTTTCTATATTTAGCCTGAATCAAACACTGCTAACAGTTAAAAATGCCACAACCGCACCTCAGATCAATGTGATCCACCTTACCTTTTGTTCACTTTGCCCCCCATCCTCCTCCGATCCCACCGTGAAACTTTTCCTGGGACTTGTGAGGTCTTTCAGTGCGAGACATTCAACATCCATCAGGAAAACTGCAGTCCAAAAATAAATAAATAAGAATGAACAGATACTAATCACTGATGAGTCACGGACCACTTTGAGGTGGGTGCATGATACCAGTGAGGAAGTTTTAGCCAGTATAGAAAACTTAAAAGGAGTGGGCAGCTGATTTTGGCGCAAAGAAAATCCGCTAACTAGCCCCTAGCGAGCTAACTACCTAACTTAACGTTTAGCTAACAGACAGCCTCCAAACTATACACTTTGGTTTAATGCTAATATCAAGCCGACAGTTCAATTGCAACAGATGTGATAAGGTGGTAGCTGAATGAACACGTATAACATAGTAATTAACTACATTCATAATTTTAAGTTGTAACATAAGATGTAGCCTCAACTTAGTCAACTTCGTAAAAATGCAAACTCACTCAAATAACTCCACATTTACACATAAGCATTGCATATGAAAGGCGACTAATAGATAGTAGTTTGGAGTGGTTTATAACAGTTTTTAATTGGCTTCGTGGCTAACAGTGCTAGCTCAGCTGACCAGCATATCATTACTCTGTTACAGCTACCAGGAAACCGCTGGAGGGAAATCACTACCACTCACCTTTCTCTGCAAATGAATGAATGAACTGGTCCCGTGTGGCTCCTAGTCCGCTTTTACAGTCTTGACAGCGCGTAATTTCTTCAGACCGACATAGCAGCTAGTTTCCCTCTTTGAAATAAGCGGGCAGTTCTCCTGAGTGTGTCCCTTTAGTCTTCTGCTGCTGTCTTGGTAGTGGACACTCTGTACTGTCCCGGGGAGACCTCGGCATCACCCGCTCAAGCTTGTTTTCTGGCGCTCTCAGACATCTGGCTGGCTCCAGCCAATCAGCGCCCAGCGGAGCGCCTTCGTCACACGACTCCGACCAATCAGCGTTGCCGTGCTCGGGTGCGCGCCTCGGCTTGCACCAATGGGCGTGAACAACGACCTCGCCTCCGGAGTTGTGTTGGCGGGGCAACCGGCGCGTTCTGTCCAAGACTCCGCGAGGAGTGAAAAGAAGTACAAAACACAGAGGTCTCACTCTGCAGCTGTTTTCAGCTACATGGCCAGAAATGGCGGCGGGGAAAACAGGTCCAATAGGTCAGCACTGCAGTTTCAGGAAGTTTATCAACAACAACTGATACGCAAACAAGTAGCACTGATAAAACAAGATGCAGAGAAATAACAATTTACTGCACCACAGCCACTAATAAAACATTATGAGCCTTGACGCTGTCACAACATCTGTTATGTAAATACGTGATAACCTTAATAGTTGGCCTCATTATAAAACTACTAACCCGTCTCAGTTCAGTTTTAGGCGTGTGAGAGATATTAGTTTTTCAAGATACCCTGAATGCATTAATGAGTACTTTTTCGTTGTACGCCGATTAATTTAACGGAGTGACTCCTCGTGTCTGAAGACGATCTTTAACTTTCAGCTGAGACATTTGGCTTGTCCCCTGCCTCTTCTCCCACAGCGACACCAGCGTCTCCCCGCACGTAGAAGGGCGCTATTAATACCTTTAACCTAATCACCCAGGCTTTTGTCCCTGCGGCGGGTTATAATTAGCTCTGCGGCCGAAACAGACTGATGGGAGGGCGAGGAGGGGGCGGGGGGCCGCTCCAGTGGCGCTAATATTACCTGCACCGCAGCGCGAAAAGTTGCGGGGAGAGAGACGGAGGGGAGGGGGGTTCAGTGTAGCAGACAGGGACCCGCCCTGAATGCAAACAAGCAGTCTGAAGACTCCCCCCAAGTGTTTGCATAATAGTCCGCAATACACTGAATTTGCCGCCAAATGCTGTTCAAATCTTGGCAAGTGGAGATGGATTTATGAAACTAACTAATGCTTCAGATGGATTTTTGCAATATTTCTTTATGGTAATTGTTTTTGAACAAATGCAGTATCTTTGGGGTCATTAGGATTCTGAGCTAAAGTCCAAGTTGTGACAGAGAAATGGCTTTGCTTAACACAGGCCAAATGTGACATGCTGGGTTTCCAGACTGATGCCAGACTCATGATAAATAACATGCCAGGAATGGCCCCTTTCCAGATGCTAACGCTGGTCTAAAGTGCTGCTAACAGGAGCTGGTCGCTGGCCCAAAATCAGGCCATTTAGCCCTCCAGAACAGATCTGGCAGCAATATACAAACTACTCATGTTTGCAGTTTCATCACATGATCACATGGGGAAAGGAAGGTCAGAAGGGTTCATAGGGCCACAGAAAATACTTATCTGCAATGTCATTACCATGTGCATAAATCCTATTTGCAGCACTGATTGTGCAGATGTTTTGTTACTGTCATTCATTTGACCATGGAAATATAACATAGCAGATGTGCACATTCTGGCAGTCAGCACCTGTGAACCAGTGGCTAGGGGTACGGTATGTTAATAGCTGGTGACCACTCTGTGTGAGTAGCAAAGAGATGCATGTTTGCATGTAACACATTGTTTCGAGCCTAGCTGTTAAACTGAATGTTTCTCCCTTTGTTTTTCTGCATGTGGGCTCACAGAGCTTGTTATATCATTACTCCCCACAATTCCCACTTAAATGACACTCTTTTGTTTCAATCCAGCTGAGCCCCAAACTACCCACATCAAGAAGTTTAACAGCCTGAATCAAAAGAAAACCGAAGTGTTAACGGATTTGTTTGTTGTCCAGAGTAATGGAGGCACAGCAGCTCGTTTCAAGCCGTATTCTGTTTTACATTTCAGCCAGTTTTGCACTTACTTGTCTGACCTGGTAACGCTCTGATCTATTAGTGTAGCTCTTTGATGCATGTTTGCACGAGGCCTCAGAATCTGTCAGTCAGACAAGAATGTAAATCTGAGGCTGCAGTGAGTGGACACAGGTTCACAATACTGGACAGTTGAAGAATAGACAAACATAGCCAAGTCTCATGCTGAGCTTTTTAGTTCTAAGTGTGTCCACTTTACTCTCATTTGACATTTTGATATTCAGTGTAACTAAGTTTATATTGCCCTGTCTGCTCTCTTATGTCATTTCAGAAATGTAAACATAATACGATATTTAGCAACGTAACGTTTAATAAACCTTTTAAGCTTCTTCTCATGTACATATATAAAGCCAGTGGTATGATGAGCTGAAACACCTTCATTGTTCCTGTTATACTTCCTGTGACCTGTTTAGCCACTAGTGAGAAAGCTGCAGCCCGGTGAAGTTGCTTTAGACATCATTAACCCAGTTTTTAAAAAAAGCCCATGCAGTTGTGCAGGACTTAGTTTCAGTAGCTTGCTTTGCATAACTTTGTCTTACAAGGAGTATCTGTGCAAACTATAATTTGTTTAGTGTGTCAAAGTTGCTTGCTTTAGTTTCCGTTTTGTGGCTTTAATCTGTAGAACTCTTCATGCCTAAGACAAACTGATATGTTAACTTATTTTGTTTCAGCACTTATGGTCTGTATGAAGTGCAAAACACTAAATCACATCATTCATCGTCACTCATCACTCAGAATACAGAAGCCTCACCACCAGTTTCAGTGCTTTGTAATACACAACATTTGCAAGTATCTCTTTATTATGATATCACTAATAGTATTGTAATGTAAATGTCAGATAATGAGCCACCACTTCCAAATTCAAATGTTAAACCCTGATGTGATTGGGACTTACTGACCAGTAGAAAACAGGCTTAAGATATAATTTTGTCTAAGGTTTTGAAGATTTTATTCTTTGAGCGATAATCAAATCTACTGTACCACAGTTGGACTCCACCCTTCTCTGTGTTTCTACTCCATCACTCTCTCTGTTTACACAAACCAAAAGATAACAGCTCAAGAACAAACCCATCTAAATACAATAAACTCTAAAAGAAGGCTGTCTTAAAGCCATCACAGAGTAACACACAGGAAACACTGACATGTTATAGAAGAGAGCGGATTCATGGAAGTAAATTTAATGAGGTGATGATACCCACACACAGTAATCTGTTCCATGATGTTTTACATCTTATTAGCACTTAATTATCACCCCCTTAAATGTACTTGCCTCTTGAAAATACTCAGTTAAGTCTGATTTATAATTAGCAGGATTCTCCTCTGTCAGAAAATAAAGGCGTGTGTTTGCACAAACAGCTGTGATTAAAACACATTCAAGTGTGAGATTGCGTAGATTCTATAGTGAGAGTTGGGAAACTGTGAACCTACTTTATGTGTATTTGGATGAATCTGTGCATTTATGTGTATTTGTGGAGTGTGAGATTATCCTGTTTGTTGTGTGTGTGTGTGTGCTTTGTATAGGCCTATGCGTGTGCGTGTGTGTGCTGAGCCCGGCAGGTTGTGACTTGTCCGCATCAGGTTGTGTGGCGGTCATCTGAAGGTGCTTGGTTGCCACCAGCTCACTGGTCTCTAAACAGCTGAATGTCACAGCACAGCTTTGTTCACCGCTCGGCTGTGATTGGTCCGTGAGAGCTTTGAGTCCCAAGATACAGATCTGTTAGACAGGGAGCTTTAAGTGTTGTTTACTCTTGGGTTGTTATAGGCTACTCTGCTCTATACTGTGTGTGTAGACCTCTTAATGTGTCAAATCGTTTTGTGTTCATTCTATCACCTATTAGGCTACACTTTACACAAAAAGAGATAGGCTATATGTTCTGCAGCTGTCAGCTTGTTTCATAGACATATGTCTCCATGTTGCACCTCAGGTCACTGTTGCCATGGTGCCGGTAGCAGAAAGCATATCTGAGTCCTTCACCTTCAGATACTTACAGAATCAAACCCAGAACCTTCATGCTGATAGGCAAGATACTGAGAGAGAATAAGGATGTGTTTAAAGTAAATTAACTCCTGTTGAAGTTTCAAGGTTGTCAATACTTGTTTTCCTGTCCTTCCTTTGGCCTGTCTCCAGAATCAGCCTCCATTTACCTCCACTTTAATCTTCTTAAAAGTGAAGTTGTGTTCATCCAGCAGAAGGTTGAGGAAGTGAGTCAGTCTGTTGAAAGGCTCGGAGTGCATGTCTCCTCCATGTCTCCTCTTGATGAATGGCACACTTAACAACGTGACTCTCCTGCCCCCTCCCTCCCTCCCTCCCTCCCTCTGCAACCTTGGCTCTTTTACTTTCTCTCCAAAGCGTTGTCTCATAAAGCAGACGGGGGATCAATAGCTCTCAGAAGCCTCTCATGATGTTTTGATGTCCTTATGTAGATTACATGAAGACTGATGTTTGATGAATTCACCTTGTTTTACTGTTGTAGTCATTTGAATGGGAAGGGATGGAAGTTTTGTCTTCTCCAAACATAGGTCTTTGAACCTCTACAGACATATATTTAAATAATATAATATACCTCAAAATGTGTTTTGCATTTTGTGTTTCCAGTGTTTCCAGGGGATTTTAATTGCGTCTGCAGTGCTAAAGTGGCCAACCTATTAATATAAGACAAAGTTTTGGTAAGCAATTTTTCCTACAATGACATGTTGACTGTTACAGAAGTTTACACACAGAGGTGACTGGACCTTGACACTGCTTATGGCAACACTTTAAAGCTTCTGATAGTCTAATAATCTTCTAATTAAGTGATGCAAGCGCATTGCAGGGGTTACGTCGACATACATCCCTAAACACATCTTCATCCTTTTGTGTGCAAAATTCAAAACGCTCTGGTGGACAAGTTGTGACCTGCACATTCGCCACGCTATGAGATAATAACAGAACGTTACGAGACGCAGTTGTTTTTGAGGTAAATTCAGGCAAAACTGCTGATGCACGTTCCTGTTGAGGGCAGTTTTTCGGCAAGCAGTCTCTGCATTTGCCTTGAAAACAACTTTGTCTCGTAACATTGTGTTATTATCTCATAGCGTGGTGAATGTGCAGGTCACAACTTGTCCACAAGAGTGTTTTGGAGTTGTTGGATTGTGTATTTGATGAGTTTGATGAGGGAAACCAAGAAAGTCCATTAGCCTCCGTAGCGTAGCTCTGAGCAGCTTGCGGCTCTGCTCCGCCGTTCTAAAAATAGCTTGCACCAACAAATAAAGGTAACGAACCTACTCCTAAAACTATAGGGATTATGGCAATGGGCCAATTTGCCAAAATATTCAACTATCCCTTTTAAGTTCATACTATACCAACATACCAACATTGTGCCAGTTAAGTGGTTCAACAGAGCAGTCCCTCACCATCACACTTCGTCCTCCCGATTTCACCCACATCCCCTTTTGTGCGTTTTGTCACAACAACACACGGTGGCAAGTTTCAAGAATCTCTGGACAAGTCTGACTACAACTACATCTTTATTCAGTTGCATACAACTGACTTACTGGTCCTATACTCACTGTAGCTATACACATGTTTTAAATAGGGAAATAAAACTGCTGAAGTGTGATACGAAGGACGAAGGCCCCCCTCCTCCAACTCCTCACCTGAAAACTTCTGACAGTTGAAAAATGAATATCAGATGGAAATTGACTATCAGAGCTTGAACAATGGCCGCCGAAATGTAAATGTATTGATTAGCTGTATTGTGATTGGTAAACAAACTTAACACTAACATGGAGATGAGTATTGATTTGCGGCTGGTGGAATGATTGGCCCCGCGCTGTCTCTCTCTGCACTGTGAAATTGGAAAAGATGCTGTAGATGTGCCGAGGGATGAAAACAGCTTTGAGTTCAGTCCTCTGTGGCCAGTGATGATAAAATCAGGCATGTCATTTTCAGGCAGGGTAATTTCACCTGTTTTCATAATATTCTGTTAGGGCGCGTTGGCACAGCACTGTGGGGATTTCACTACACCGCTGATGCTGTGCAGACTGCACCTCACAAATGAGTCATTGAACTTGTATGTTGTGAAAAAACATCAGTTTGAGCCGCAGTGTCACTATGAACACCTCTTTCTAAAATAACCGTTGTATTGTTATCTGTTTCGGCCCAGTTCTGGATCCTACTATGTGCATCCCAGGCATTAAAGCTTGTTATATTCATGAGCTTGTTGCATCTGAAAATATTAGAAATCCACATAAACAACACAACTCTGTGGAGGCCACAAATGTCAGTCATCGCCTCCTCGGCATCAGACACATTTTCATATCAAGTTCTGTTTGTAGAGATGACAACGCAGGGAGGCCAGAGGCTGGATTGCTGAGAGATGATACACAACCCAATATGAATCATCACAGATAATAGTTTGGATGGAAAATAAACTTGTTTATATCCGAGAGATGTTTTCTATCAAACGCCTCCCTCTCTTTAAATGATTGAAAATACCACGTCATATTCTCATACAGAGTGAGATGTGATTCCATCAACAATACAAGAAGAAAGCAATTTGATCCAATTTAGCATTGAGCCGTCTGCACCGCCTGCTTGTTAGGATTTACATGTGTGATGAACGGGTGATGGAGAGAGCTGGAGGCCTGCAGAGGCTGAATTCATCCCAACGCTGTGCTGGAATTGATCATCAGCTGAGGGAGGCATTTCTCAGCACATTTGTCTCTGTGCTGAGTTCTAAGGAGGGTATACGTTTTTACCCTTGTCTTAGTTTGTTTGTTTGTTTATTTATCAGCAGGATTATGCAAAACCTATTAGACCAATCTGCAGAGCAAACCAGGCAGAAAGAAGGGAGATGGATCAGGGAGGAACCTTTATACTTTGGTGCAGATTTGGGTGTCTTTCTAGTCTGTATAATTCCCAGTAGGCTAATTGAAATTTAAAGTCTTGGGTGTGTGAGTTGAGGAAAACACATTTTCACCTGTTCAGGGGATTTTTCACCTGGTGCTTTCAATTATTTGCCTGATTAAATGGGAGAATGTGCATGTTTGAGATCCCAGAGCCTTTAATAGTGGTTCTGAGAAGGTGGTCTGAGAAAGTGGTATTCAGAAGAGGCTCCTGATTGGCTCATTGACCTGTTGTTAGCAGAGCTCCAGAGAGAAGAAAACTACACTGATGGTTTGAGACTGCAAAGAAAACACTGTCAATGTTTAGGTGAAGGTAGATGTGATGCTACCGAGTGTAGCCCTATCTCAAAATGTTAAGATCATTCTAACCAGGGATCCTGACTTTTGTCTACTAACACTGACCTGACAGTGCACTGTGAGGCATCCTCCGCCTGACTGACTTTCATTCCATCTACCCAGCAGGTCCACCTACTCCCTCTTAGGTTTTGAACATTTGGCTGTAAGTGTTGTCTGGAAATGTAGTTAGTGGGTTCAACTCGCCCTCTTCACCTGTTGGTGTGGGAACTCTCATAAATCGGTCAGGGTCTAGACCAGGGCAGCATCCAAAGTCTTGAATGGTGCCACCTGTACATTAGATATTAAGCAGGATTGTATTATCCTTTTTATTGATTTATCCAAGGGACTTGATCCTGTTGATCATCAGTCTTTTAAAAAACGATTGGAAGCAATAGGGTTTGATAGCAAACCATCAGTGGTTTGCTAATTGTCTTATTGGTCGAATGCGAACAGTGGTAGCTGATGGTTGTTTTATGAATCGTTACAGAGGGATCATGCAACAGGGCTTTATTTTACATCCACTTTTTTTGTAACTATTTTTTATTAACAAACTTGGTAAGAATAACTGAAATAGTTCATTATATCTGTATGTAGATGGCGCTGTTGTAAGACAAATGCAACAGGCAGCTCAACACCTGCAGTCTAATTCTAATGCTGTGCAGCAAGTCTGAATTGATGTTAAATTACTGTTAAACTGTGATGACACAAAATGTATGTTGTTTCCTAGAAGATAAACCAACAGCCCCAGTACAGCAATTGAATCTGTGACTGCTTATAAATGATGATGAGGATTTTGAGGACACAAAACACAGCAACTAAACTGTTCAAATCAAAACTGGCAATTTGTTTTTTTCAGAGTTGGGGTCTGTATTAGCCAGAGCTGTAGAATATAAATGGTTCAGTTCACCTTCTTAAACCATGGTGATGTAATTTATACGCACTCTCCCTTCTCTTCACTCAAGCACCTTAATGCAATCTATCTATCACTCTGCACTTAACTGGCATCATTTTATTTTATATTTGAAAGTCTGGTTGTAATCACTGGCATCAAGAAGAGACCAGCACTGTGTTCTGTGTATTTGTAAAAGCACAGCTCGGCAGACTCTCTGTGTTTGTCACAGGTCTTTTTAGCTTTAGATCAAAGTCATGTTGCAGAAAGTCCCAAGACCATTTGATTCTCAAAAAATCATTAGGTTAAGACACTGATTAGGAAACTTGCTTTTAACTATTATGCACTACACAAACGGAACAACCTGCACGGGCTGGAATTAGACAAGCTAATCCCCATTGATCAACTTAAATCTATTTTGATTGATTTAGGCCATAGTGAACGGATGTGTTTTCACTGAGTGATGTTATCCCATGTGTCTGTGTCTGTCTGAATGTGCACTTTGTCTAAACAATCCTTACACATGCCTTTCATGTTTACTGTAATGTGTTGTTGTGTAATGTAATCAGGCCATCCTTGTAAAAGATAGCGTGCTGTCAACATTCATGAAGTGGCTCCAAAGCCACACTGATGTTACTCCAAGTGTGTAAACAGGGAACTGTTAAGTCAGTAGATTCTTTTTGGTGCAGTAAAAACTGATGTCATGACCATAATAAGCAGTAACTTTCCTTTTGTGGCGCTCATTAATCATTATAGGGTTGTGTAAAACTCCAATATGAATTTTAAAAAAATAAATAAAGAGGGGGTAAAGTCATGACTGTCATAGATGAACCCCCCACTCCAGCGTTGTGATGAGCAGCGACACATTCTGCCCTCTGGTGTTTACCTTTCAAAGCATTTGACTCTCAGCATCGACTGGAAAAGTGGCAGCCTTGAAGCATCGCTATGGTTTCACTCGCCCAGTATATTTTTTTACAGACAGGATATCCCGCACGGAGTCTGAGCTGAGCTGACAGCAGTCGATTTTGGTTAAGATTTATATTCTGCTGCTGGATGGAGCTGAAGGTGGTGCTCCTCTGGGTGTTCCTCTGTGAGAGGATTCCTTAAACAACCGCCAGTGCCGAGGCTGTCCTTCCTTCTTTCCTTCCTCTCCTTCAATTTTCTGCCTGTGACGTCCAGTCAGGACGTGCATGGTGCTGATAGCAGGAACCTGACCAGAAACTCAAGCCCAGTCAGAGAAAAACCTCCTATCGCTCTCTTTTTTACCACTTCTTATCGCCAGGCCACCATGACCCCCGACCTACCATCAAAATGTAAATGTAATGTAATTATGTTACATGTAATGAGGTTGAGTCTTCTTTTTGTGCAGCGTCTGTTGGGTTGATTGGGTACAAATGAGACGCCTCATGCACATCTAGAGTCCTTCACCTCTGCTTAAAAAAACCTTAATGCTTTCATCTCGTTATTGCTACAGAGATGTGTGTGTGCGTGTGTGTGTGTGGATGCAGTGGGAGATATTCTGCAGAGGTTAATTGAAAATGGCTAACCTAACCTGTGATGTGTAGAAATGAAAAATAACCGGTGTAGTTGAGTGGCTCTGCACAGCACTAACTGTGACGGTCACCAAGAAGACTATCAGTTTTGCAGGTGTTCTATACATATGAGGCAGGTTTAATTAAACAGGATGGAACTTAAATCGTATAGCTCCTGTATGTTACTGATGTAAATCAAAGCCTACACAGAAGGAGAACTTCACAGCGTATCATCAAAAGACTCTAAGCACATCGGAGGCTGCTCCCTCAGCATGGAGAGGTCGGCTTTTAATGAACTGCCCTATAAACAAGAAGAACCTTTATTTTGATATTTATTACAGAGTTAGTCATGCATGCAGCAGAGACAACAGCAGCAGCCTGGGAGCCGCAAAACATCTTTTCATGTCAGATCCATGCAAAGCAAGAGCTTAAGCCTTGTGCACTTAAAGATGTGATGCACCCTGACACACTTGGTCTCTGTGTGTGTATGTGTGTGTGTGCACTACAAATCTGTAATATAGATCAGGCTGTATTACAAGGTTCTATGAAAAGTCCCTGTGCTTGTCTGGGTGCTTAACAGGAGATTACAGCTGTTGTGAGCTGCTCTTAGTAATGATTTCTGGGTAATAACTATACCCTAATATATTCACACATGCAGTATTTACAGTAATAATAATATGTGCTGCATTCAAAATAGAGTTAAATTCTATTAGGTGTCAAAAATGAAGTATAATTTCTAATACATTAAAGGTACATTGTGTAGGAATTACTCCCATCTAGTTGTGGTTGTATATCGCAAGCAACTCAGTCGTATTTTTCATGATGCATTCACGTGAAATTGGGCAGACGGCAGACGGACGACAGCCGCTGCACGTAACGGCATAAACAAGCCTCTATGTAAACAAGTGGTCCGTCAGCACGAGGCAAAACAATACACGTGACAATATGTTGTCATGGCGATGTCGTATTGTTTACCTGACCCACGTTTTACCGGCTTTCTCTCGACTTCTGTGACTAAAATGACATCTGGTTTGTTAGCGACGGCCGTCTGCCCGACTGCAGGTGAATGCAGCATCAGTGTAACGCTCCATTCCTCCTCACTGCGTTACCACGGTGACTTTTCACAGACGCCACCTCGACCTGAGCCGACAGCTCCGGTGTCTCTGCTGAGTTTCCGTGGTTTCCTACCGTCACGCTGCCACTGAACGTAAAAACATGGCGACACCACATGGCAGCCAGCACCGAGCTTACCCGCTCCATGTAGATATGAATGATATGAACGGCTAATTCAGAGCTGAAAGGAACACTTCAGTTTGTTGATGGGGGGGATTACTGACTAATGAAAAACAGACTGAACCAAATCGATTTTTGAATAGATAACAGGAGAAGTTACACAATGTCCCTTTAACATGTAGTCATCAGGGTGCTCACTGGTCAAGTGGTTAGAGGACTGTCCCATGTTGGCATATGCCTATAGCACTGCTAGGTGGTTCGACTCCCGACCAAGATGATCCTTAGCTCATGTCATTCACTTCGTTCCTGTCTCTTTGCCCTATCCTATCAAATAAAGTGTAAAAAAAACCACCCCAAAATATCTTTAAGATAATGTGTTTTCATGTATGATGGTTGTCAGTAAGAAATCTTCATAAGAATCTGCCCTGAAAAAGTCATGTAGTGGAACACAGCTTCTGCCTGCCATGTAAAACCTATTTACCATCTGGAGCTGACACACCACTGGAGGGCCCTCTTCCTCTGCCTCACTCACTCAATTGCTCTGCAAAGGCAAATGAGGTGGTGTGTCTACTGTCATCTCTCCAGTAGGGTAAACAGATGGTTGTTGGTTTTCAAATTCAGTAGAATTGGTATTGTAAAGTTGACAGTCTGTGTCAGCAGAGTTCACACCGCGCGCAGCACCGAGGAGAAAACAAGCTGACAAGATATTACAGGCAAGAGTGCAGTAAATGAAAATGAGAACATGACGCTGGAAAAGGCAGCAGAGTCATAAACAGTACCTGAGACTGAGAGGAGCTTCATTCAGCAAAATAGTCCACACTTCTCTCAGACTGCCAGCAGCCAGACTGATGAGAACATGGATTGTGAAAAAAAAACTGAATTGTGAAATTTAGTCACATATGTAATAATATAACATAATTTATAGCACTACAATATTTGACCCTAAAACCACCTGTTTGTGGTGTGAATTAGCTTCTTCATATCAAATGGTGCAATTTAAAAAACTTGACTTATGCCAAACTTGTTATAAGGAGTTGTCATTAGGATATAATGAGCAAATAAACAGATAAATCAATATACTTATTGGTATGGTGATTGGTTCGAAAAAAGCTATTCAAAATGCTTCCCTGATTTTTTGCCTTTATATAAGATTCTCCATTTATATACCTATATATCTCCATCTGCTAGTATTGTTTGTCTTCTGGTGAATCAGTCTTGGGCCAGGTCTTTCTGAGGAGCGTGGGGAGAATCTTGACTAAGTATTGACCTTCTATGAAGTATGTGTAAGTGTCAGATTACATGTGTATGTATGTGTGTGTGTGTGGGTTGGGTGTGTGAGTCTGGATTTCACCACTGTTAAATTTTTATGCGTTTCTTTCACTTTTTCCTGGTTCCAGCTGCTCTGCACGAACCAGGTCCAGTCATTCATCTGAACTTTGCATATGATTGTGTCATATGACTGACAGTCTGTTGCCTGATTGGACAGAGGTCTGTTGATGTCAAATCAGCTCTTTGCTTGAATATGAATACAGCCCCCTGGGGAAAAGAGAAGAGTTCAAAACATATCACATCAACCAGATGGATTTCAAAGTAAAATGTTTCAGAGCTATTTAACTTTACTCTGTGGAGTGTTTTCAGAAAGGGACAGCACTTTGGCTCTGAAGAACAAGTCTATTTAAATAATGAACATAATGTAATTAAGGTAAAAGTGTCCTACTTGATAAATATAGGCTGAAGAACATTTGGATCAATACCTCTGCTTCTCTTTGCCAGAGGAATCTGCATATCATTACGACTGAGTCAGTTCACCTGTGTGCACAGTGTTTGTGTTGAGACATATGAAGGCTTATTTCATGAAGAGAGAGGAAAACAGATTACAAATAATTGCCATCACCAATCATCAATATATATATATATATATACAATTTACAATGCATCAGCTAGTCGGAAAAGAGTTTTTTTTTTAAATCTGGAACTAACTAACTCACTCAGTACTCCACCACACAGCGAGTAGAGACCTTTCTACTGCAGATATTATACTTAATGGCCATTTGTACCTCATGCAACCCCACTTCAAAAAAAGCTGAACTATCCCTTTAAAGCCCTATGTTAATCACTGATGACCTCTTGTGGTTGTAAATGATGGCTGCTAATACTATATTTCCTCATAGATGACATATGGCAACCTCAGTCTTGATATCAGGACATACAGTATGTGTGACACCTTCTGTTTCTGTACACACACAAAGTGTTAATCTGTTTGTAAGCTTCTCCTTTCCCATCCTGCATTTCAAAGGCTCGATTTACATTCGGCCTGCGATGCCTGGTGACCCGCCTGTCGTCCGTATAGGTGCTGCAAAGCACAACTCACAGCAGCTCTGTGTTTGATCTCAGAGAGAACAGAGAGGATAAACTGCAGGCTGGAAGATGCCGCTTGGGAACAGCCTACTAAGTGATAATAGGCAGATTAGATTTGGGAGCCGAACAGCAATTTATTCCACTTTATCTCCTGCATTTAAATGTTAAAAGGAAACACTGGTTTCCTCTGAACTTTTAAAAAGGCACCAGGTAGATGTGCCCTGTGTTTTTCAGATAAACAGCTGGAATCTGCTAACAATACATATACATAGTATAACCCACAGACACCAGTTGCTGTGACAAGTTGTGCCCTCAAGGAACACAGTGATTTCAAATTGCACACATTTACCTGTGAAATATTGCATAGGTACCATGTTCTGCAGAGACTATTTTTGGATTCACTTGAGGCAATTCTTTTATGAAAAGTTATGATACCGATCCAGATGTTACATGCTGAGAGCATCACAGACCAAATGTGCATCATTGACCACATACATTTTACATTTAATATTACAAATATCTTTGCAACTTTATTTTAGAAGGGCAAAGTCAAGCAGTTTTAGGAAACACAAGAATAACTTTGACAATTCAAGTTTATACTGTTGTGCTTTGTCTCTCCCGCTACTATAGATTTCAATATTAGTTCTATAAGCTGACAAAGAAGCCTAAGAAATAAGGCCTGAGGCTGTAGTCAGCGCTGTGTGTGGGCATAGTTACATCCTTAGCACTGTTGGACCTCTGCCTCTGTGATAGATGGTGTTTGACATTGGAGGACGGCTGGAAACCTGCGGCACGTGGGTGAGCAGCTTCTAGTGCGTCTACAGGTCTGTGCTCGTCCCCCAAGGGCTTTCGCTGGGCCTCGAGTCACGTACGCGCCTCCATCAGCCCCTGTCCCCTCAGGACTGTGGCATCCTCTGGGGCTTAGCGATGCGTAAAGTATCCGCCACCTTTGACCATCACTCTTAAACCGGGCTGTCACTCTGTCAGAGGAGTGAATTAACCATCGGCTCCAAGAGAGAAACGGGGCTTCGGCTGATATGGGTGTTTGGGAAGTGAGTTACTTTTACCCTTAAGCTCCACGGCACACCTTCAAATAACTTATGGTCTGATTAAAATGCAGGGTAGTATTCTGGGGGATTTATGAATTTACACCTAATGCCTCATACCTGCTCAGCAGACTATAAAAAGTGAGGCTGTTTACCAATAAACAGGGTGTAACTGTGCATGTGCTATTTAGGGCCAAGGAGGAAAACGGAGCATTTACAGAGACAGAATGCTCTTTGTACTTGATCCAAAAGGAAGTTGGAATCAAGATCTTAAAGGGATAGTTCACCCTAGAATGATATTTCGCTCATTATCTACTCACCCTCATGTTGACTAAGGGCTGGAAGAAGTTTCGGAGCCCATCGTCCCTTCTCTGAGTTACAGGGGGTCTTAGCGTAGCAGTGCATTTCAATGCCATGGTAGCAAAGGGACACCAGAGCTCTTCGTAAAAAAAACACACACAAAAAAACATCCAAATACCTCCATGATGCTCGTATGTAATGTCCGTCTTGTGCTGAAGCCCCAAATTGCGGAATTGTCCCGAAAAAAATTAAATAAGTCCACATTCCAAGCATGTTTGTAGCATTAGCTCCCAGTGTTGTTGTCCGGTCTTCCGCTGCCAGCGCGCATGCGCAACGTTCGCACTGAGACTCGAGTCGGTCTCAGTCATAGATATATATAAGAACTAGATGACTCACCCCCAGCTGTTTCCCAAAGACACGGCGTAGCCAGTACGGCGGCCATCTTGGAACGGGCAACTCTCTCCCTCAGAGCATTAAGCCTCTGCTGCATGTTCTGCTATAATGACCATAACTTGCTCAGTTTTTGTCCGATTTCAAAACGGTTTGATTTTTATGAACGTTTATGCAGTTATGATGCAGCATATTTAGAATCACGGATAATTTTAATAATATTTTTTTTTTGTAAAAGTAACATTTTAGTGACATTATGCAAATAGTTAAAGTAATAGCTACATATTGATTTATTTTACACAGAGTTATGAATCGTTTTTTTAGTGCAGATGACTGGATCACATATCTACTGCACTGTAACTGCAGCCAGAGTCAGAGACAGTTGCCCGTCCTCATATGGCCGACTGTGAGCTACGCCTGCGTGTAGTCAGATCCACCCCCTTGGTCTCAGTGCTCTCATGTGCTCTTGCGCATGCGCGCTGGCAGCGGAAGACCGGACAACAACACTGGGAGCTAATGCTACAAACATGCTTGGAATGTGGACTTATTTAATTTTTTTCGGGACAATTCCGCAATTTGGGGCTTCAGCACAAGACGGACATTACATACGAGCATCATGGAGGTATTTGGATGTTTTTTTGTGTGTGTTTTTTTTACGAAGAGCTCTGGTGTCCCTTTGCTACCATGGCATTGAAATGCACTGCTACGCTAAGACCCCCTGTAACTCAGAGAAGGGACGGTGGGCTCCGAAACTTCTTCCAGCCCTTAGTCAACATGAGGGTGAGTAGATAATGAGCGAAATATCATTCTAGGGTGAACTATCCCTTTAATCAATATATATCAGAAACCTGTAACACAGAGGCTAGCTCTATCTTTATTTAGTCTATAATGATAAGTGAGTGACAGTTACAGTATAAAGCCCCCACAACTCTCAAAAAGACACTATATGTAGGCTGCTGTTGCCCATATCCCACCTAGATAATATGCATTAGAGCCTGCGTGTTAAAGGGATAGTTCAACAAATTGGCCCATTGCCATAATCCCTATAGTTTAGGAGTAGGTTTGTTACCTTTATTTGTCGGTGCAAGCTATTTTTAGAACGGTGGAGCAGAGCGGCAAGTTGTTCAGAGCTACGCTACGGAGGCTAATGGAATTTCTTGGTTTCCCTCATCAAACTCATCACATACACAATCCAGCAACTCAAAAACCCTCTGGTGGACAAGTTGTGACCTGCACAATCACCACGCTAGATAATAACAGAACGTTATGAGACAGAGGTAAATTAATGCAAAACCGCTGATGCGCGTTCCCGTCGGGCAGTTTTTCAGCAAGCAGTCTCTGCATTTACCTCATTCTAAAAAAATAGCTTGCACCGAGAATGAAAGGTAATGAACCTACTCCTAAAACTATAGGGATTATGGCAATGGGCCAATTTGCCAAAATGTTGAACTATCCCTTTAACCACTACGGGGGCATGAACTGTCTTCTGACTAATAAAGGTCAGCTGCCCATTGGAGGATGCTGGTGTATCATATGGTGAGCTGTACCATTTCAGATGCATGTGTCCTCCAACACCCAGCTGCCAGCTAAACTTAATTTCCTCTTTTCTTTGGCCGTGTTTCAAATGAATATGAATCTGTAACAGCCTGTGAGTGCTTGGCGTCTGTTTTTTCTCTCTCTCCTGGTTGTTTGTATTTATTTAGGGGATTTGTTTCAGCCCATTACCCTGACCTTCAGTACCCTGCCTATGGTGCTTTGTGGTTCCAGATGGTGCAACAGCTCAGCTAGATGGGATCATCTTTTTTTTTTCCTTAAACATGTCAAATGTGTAAATATGACCCCTGTCAGTCTGAAGGTGCTTCTGTCCATTTCCGTGCTGTGTACTCAACCTTAACGCCTTGCAGGAGATTTAACTCTTAATCAAACAAGTATTTGACATTTCCCAGAGACTATTAATTTAGATTTACACTGAGACATGCATTCTGAAACCAACATAACACCTTTATTTATTGTAATCACAGCTGTCGTCTTAGTTTGGACATAAAAAAACGTATGCATGAACGTTTCTCCCATGATTCCTTGTCTGAATTTAAATGATGTCAATGTTAAAAGACAGCACCACCAACCTAAGTGCATCATCGTCCTGTTAAAAGTCCCATATACTGTAAGGGATGACCAGATGTCCATGTCTTCTTAAAGCTGGTGTCTGTATAAATACTGTGAAAGTATAAAAGCTTCAGTGCACAGAGAGATACAGAAACTGAGCCTTGAAACCAGCTGCAGCTAGGAGTGTAACTCCATGAGGTCACAAGAAAACAGTCACCATACTCACCTTAAGCCCTATCATCCAACCTTGCAGGAAGTAGTTCCTATGAATGTTTACACATACATTACCTTGAAGCCAATCAGAAGAGAGCTCAAAGAATGCAGAACAGACAGGTTAATTTACAGGCAAGACAGATAACACAAAGATGTTTCACAATATTCAGTTCATACTGTCCTTCTATCAACTTTTGAGTTGCTACACAACAAGTCTACAGTACACACAGGGCAAATGACCAGGGGCCGTATTCACAAAGAATCTTAAGGTTAAAAGAAGCTCCTAAGGGCCAAATTTAGGAGCAACTCCTAAAAAAAGTGGGTTTGTCAGTCTTAAATTTAGGACTCCTAGTTCTTTAAAATAAGAGTAATTCACAAAGTATTTTAGGCCTAAAAGTAGCTCCTAAGTATGGGAGAGCTTAGAAGTCCTCGTGAGGACTCCTAACTCAGGCCCCGTCCAGACGAAGCCGTTTTTTTCGAATCCGGATAAATACTTTATCGGATTGGCCTCGCGTCCACACGGATCCGGCGTTTTCAGGGGGTGAAAACGGTATTTTTTGAAAACGGGTCCCAGAGTGGGAAAATTTGAAAACGCCGCCCCAGCGTTTCCGTCTGGACGGCCAATACGGATTTTTTCTGAAACGATGATGTCATGATGCCCCCCGCCGCTCTACCTTTAACCTGAGACACACACACACACACACACCGCTGCAGCAGCTGCTGCACACTGACAGTCTATGCACGTAACAACAACAACGGCCGACTAACGTCGCGTCGCTCAGACGCTGCGGCTGAATCACGGCTGTTTAATCATCACTGATCATCATATTTACTCTGACACGACTCCCTGTCAACATTTAATCCATGTTTGAGTTTGAATACAGCGGGGAACTTCTTCTATTGAATTACAGCGGGGACTTCCCGTCTTCTTCAGCTGTCTTATGTGTGGCAGGCAGCGCTGCAGCGACACACACACTCCACACACACGCCTGCAGTATGTAGGTACTACAGCGTTTTGGGTCGTTTTCAGGTGATCGTGTGGACGCAGATATTTTTGAAAACGATGCCGTGTTTACGGAGATTTTTTTCAAAACGATTAAGAAAAAGATCGGATTCGGTGAAGCCGCGTATTCGTGTGGACGGGGCCTGAGTAAGACCTATTCACAAAGAATCGCAAATGGCTGCAGCCAGGCAAATGTATGGAGGACTGCGAATTGCTGCAGAGGGGGGTGCTGGAGCACCTACCCCTTTGCCCATTGATGCCCAAAGTGCCTTTTTGTCTGTGTTTTTTTGTTTTTGTTTTGTTATCTACAACATTTTTCGATATAAAACGGGAGTAGTGACGGTGACGGACTGTCCAATATCGGCGTCACAACGGTCGGACCGAGGTAACTGCGACCGCTGCGATGCAGTCATGCTGATGTGAGCCAAAAATATTTTTTAAAATTTGGTGGGTGCACTGCGCCGCCGCAGAGGAGGGAGGGGGCCGCCGCAGAGGAGGGAGGGGAGGGAGGGGAGGGAGGGGAGGGAGCGCGGGTGCGCCGCCGGCACTCAACAACCAATCACCGTGTTGAGCGCCTCGAATTCGTGCACGAGAATTGACGTAATCCATAGCAACGGGGCGTCACCAGGGCGTCACTCTTAGTTAGCTCTTAGTGATTTATCCTTAGTAAGAGTAGATCTCAGCGGCTTTGTGAATAGCTTTTAAGAAAAAACTCCTACGTAAAAACTTTTAGCGCGAATTAGGAGCACTCCTAGCGGTAAGATAAAATGCTTTGTGAATACGGCCCCAGGCAGATGAAAACCAGACAAACAGAAAAGCAGGCAAGAAACACCACAACTAAGAAACATGATCAAGAGGCAGACCCACAACAGAACACCTGCTATGTTTGTGACACCATGCAGAACTCATGGAAATCATGCCTGAGCAGCTACATGAACCTCTTGTGAGGCGGATGGTCCTTTCAGATAAGCTCCATGCGTCAGGAGAAGTTGTCTTCTTTCACACATCTTAATTTCCTCCCAGACTCTCTCTGTCAGCTAAATGTTCACATCCAGTTTGTAACCAGATTCTCTATTATAAATTCGTCTCCACTGTTGCTTCACTTGCTCTCTTGCCCTTGCAAAGATAAATGAGGTGGTGTACTGAGACTGAAGTTAATGAGTTTTTCAACGGTCAGTTAGCAAGCTCGTTAGCACAGCTCAGTTGCTAATGGGACCATAATTTCACACAGTTTATTCAAAAGATGGATTTGTTCTGTACCATATGGACTTGTGTCTCGAAAATGTTCCTGAGACATTCCTCTTTGGTGAGCTGATATTACTAAATGTGAGTCATGCAACATGGCTAATACTCTGGGATAGCTTCCTCCTCTCTCTTCCCTCAAAGGTCAGCGTTGTAAGCATGACTTGCTTTTGGTCAGTGGTGCAAATTCACATTCGCTTTACTATGAAGAGTTGAATTCTGAATAATTTAATTTAGAGAGAAATGCCCTCAAGGCATTTATGATTGATTGATGTTCATGAAACCAGGATGTAAACTCAGATGTACCATCTGAAAATGATAATGTAATACCTCTGGACCAGCCCTGTCGCCACTGTGGAGGAATGACAACAGTGCTTTATTGTTCTAACTCTGATACTAGTTACACATTTTCAGCAGAATTCCCATGCACATGAGCACAGGTTGTGGATACAGTGTCATGTAAGTTGAAACCATAGTTGGAACACTGATTTATTAGCAAAGTGAGACAACTCATTAGTACCACAGGTGAGAGAAATGAAAATCAGTATATTCAGGAAGAACTAAGTACAATAAAAGGTTTGAAAGAAAATGGTGGTCCACTCCTATAGTTAATGTATTTACACAAAAACTTACTGACACTTACAAAAGGACAAGGCCAAAGACTGATGCTGCTCTCAGGTTTCTGCCAATAGACTGATGGAAATCCCAGGAAGCTTGAGTGGCAAAATGTTGTGGAGGAGCCAGTTCACACCACAGACAAAACAGGCTGGGCCGAGACACCTGTGAAAACACGACAACATTCCAGTAGAAGGGTGTATAAAAAAAAAAAAAAGAGTAACGTTCTGGCATCTTTTAAGCTACTATCCAAATCTGAGAAATGATTGCTCCAGGAAGTTGGCTCATTTACCTGAGATGTCGATGATCTATTCTGACATTTACTGCAAAGCGAATACATGTATGACCAGTTTAATAGGCTACCTACCTACTAAAATTCTATCTTCTTAAAGTTCTCAAAATCACAATCTGAATGACTCCGGGCATCCCAACCCTGTGGTGGTACTGCGCCTTGGTTGTTATGGTAGCTGACAAACATGCAACTGCATCGATACCATGGTTACTGCAGGAACAGTCATGGTTAGATTAGTTTGTATAAAGATGGTCATGATTAGGACTAAAAGATTCAATTAATAAACCACCTTTACAATAATAACAACATGGTGGATTCTGATAATAGAAACAATGTAAACTGCTACTTTCACCTCTCTCTTATTTCATATTCATCCATCATCAAGTCCTCCTAATGTGAACTGCCTCTTAACAATGTCACTTGACCTTTTGCTCTGGTCATAGTTACCTTAAACACAACATGGTCATAGTTGTATTCCTCTTTGTTTCCATACCTTCTGACAGAGCTAATGTGATGTGCATTAGGAATGGGCAGGAATAAGCTTTAGTGAATGGAGCCACAAGAAGGTCTAGGTCCACCCTTCAGTCTCTAAGCAAACAAATGAAGGACTAGAGGTGGTGTACAGGTGTTCACCTAAACTGTAAACTGGACTGGACCATGAATATGGATACCATAGAGACAAAGCCTGTTTGTCTTAAGTTTGTCCTAAGGAGGCTCAGGTACTCTGATGTCTGCAGTGAAATGCTGCTCACGTTTTATCGCTCAGTGGTGGCCAGTGAACTGTTTGTCTGCTTCAGCAGCATTTCCATAACTACACACTGCTCTGTCAACAGATAAAGTGTTCATACCAAGTTATGGCTCCTCAAGGTGAGATTATCCAAGCAGACCTTGAGCTGACAGAAACACAAACTGTGCCCTTTCCATGATGACCCACATCACATCATATATAGTGCGCACGTAGTCCCAAGAGGAAATTACAGCTTACTCTGCCTCCTGTTCGTTTCCTCTGTCTTCAGGAGCTGAACCTGAACGCCACACCACCAGTGAAATGGGACACATGGATCAGACTATATACTACTAAGCCCTGGCTACCACTTGGTCAAATAAAACAAGAAACATGACAACAAATTAATACTTCACCTGTTGCATATCATTATCTCATGAAACTGACTGTTGGTAGCTATAAAAGTGTCATGTGATGTGATAGGTGACCTCCCACATTAGTGAGCAGACAGATTCATCAGTTTCATGGCTGTTGGATGAAGGCCCGGCAGGGGGTCCCAGAGGCTTTGTGGAGCCTCAAATCACATAAGCACCTCTGTCAGCACCTGTCCCCGAGGACAGTGGCGTCCTCTGGGGCTTCAAAGTGTATAGAAGGTGCCTTTGACCTTCAACCATGTGTCCTGAGCTGCGCTGACAAAGAGATATGACAACAAGACTCATGAAAGGAGAAAGAGAAAGTAAGATCTGGAAATCCAAGCTCCTCATATGTCATTATTAGTGTCTGTTTGATATTATATGCACATTATTTGTGTATTTCCATCATTAATAATGCACATTTATACACTTTTGTGATATTACCTATCGCGTTGAGAGCGAGGACACAAATTGAGCTGTAATTCAAGGCACTGTTTACCAAGAAACTTTATTTCCTCCACACCTTACCAGTGTATGAGTGTGTGTTTCTTCTGCTGGTGGTGTATTTATTTATACTGGATTTGTTTTTTCTGTGATGCTTGATGATTGTCAGATGGTTCAACAGCTCTGTGTGGACAGAAAAGGTCAGTCGTGCAAGTGTTTGTTTTTTTTAATGTGTAAAATATGTGTAATATGACTCCTGTCCGTCAGTTCATGCATATTAAAGGGGGAGTACAATAGAGTTTTCCTGCTTTATTGAAAATCCCTTCTGTCAAATCACCACCTGCCCTGTCTCATTGTTTCCCCCTTGTCTGTGTACCTCTCCTGTTTCAATTGCCAGTTGGTCTCTTCTTCCTCTCGATGAGGTTCCTCTCCATTTTCCAGTTCTTGTGAGGTCTTGGTTTTGTCTTCTTTTTGTGCTGGTTTAGTGTTGTTCAGGACTTATTGACCCTTTTGTTGACACCTTTTTGTGTTTCCCCCATTTCCCTCAATCATTTTTACACTCACCTGTGTTTTTGGAGTCTGCTTTTGGGACCCGCATTTCTCCCTCAAAATGTAACAGTATACGAACTGGCGGCTAATAGATCTGGCAGACCCTCTCTTTTCTCAAGAACTTAATGAACTATGTTATGACCTGTTGCTCAGTGCAGGGAGGACTTTGGCTGGGACGACAGGGAAGCTGACTGCCACCTAGCATAAGCTAGCATCATGGAGACACCTTGTCTTCTTGCCTGTTGAGTACAAGGACTTGGCCAGGAACATAGGTTCCCAACTTACTAGGATTCAGTCTGGTGACACTTGTCCCTCTCTGGCTGGGCCGCAACTTCCAACTCATGCTCTGGCTGGGCAGCAACAGGCCTTCCTCCAGCCTACCAGTTCCATGCATAGTTGTAGTATGTCAATCCTCTGCACCCCCCAGCTCTGAGGTGCCTCAGCCCATACTGCCTACAGTAATCTATGAACTCTTGTTCACAAATGCTGGTAACCTGTCTGTTGTTATTGTCTGTGGCTACAAGCCAAGCGAACTAACTTTGAAAACCCTGCCTGCAGGTGACGTCAAGATTCCCATCTCATTTATCTTGCAGTGAGATCCCTGTAAAGAGATCTGAAATTGATGGCTTCATGATGTCATGCTAACAGTCTGAGACTAAAGCTGCATGACTGTGAGATGTCAGCATCACACAAACCTTGATGTAACATTCCATTGTATAATTAATTGATCTAACAGTGGTCAGAGGCCAATGGTCAAGGTCACTGACCACAACCGTTTTAGTATTGTTATATTATTGTTTTAGTAGGTCTACCGTTAGCTGGTTGCTTCGAGTTCAGTGTGCAGGTTCTCGGCCGGCTAACCCCCGCATCTCCTCCAAATATGGAAAGTAGACTCCCACTAAAATCCAATTCCTTTTTTTTTTAAGGAAAGCACAGTCAAGAGAGAGACAGGATTTGCAGAGGCAGAGAGGGGGGAATGACATGCAGGAAAGGGCCACTTGATGCAGGATTCGAACCTGTAGTGAGGACTGTAGCCTCAACACATGGGGCGACTGCTCTACCAACCAAAGAAATGTTTGCCTCAGCCCATGGTGTCTCATTGTCTAGCCTGCGTTGTGCCAGGCTACAGCCTCCAGTGTCCAGTTGACAGGGTGTCTGGCCCCCTCTCCACTCACTGTCATTTATTTGTTAGTATAGCACCCACATTCATCCAGATGTTCAGGGTGCAACATAAGCACAGCAAAGCACTGTAGGCTAGCAATCATTTGCAAATGTTTTGTAACCTAATTCCTTTTATTTGTACTCTCTTTATTTTGTTGTTTTGTTGTGCAGGGAAGGCTGTGTCCTTTGTGCCGTCATGTTTAAAAACTGTAGTGCAACCAGTAGTACCACAACAAGTATGGGTGTGGAGGTGAGTCTGTACACCGCTCTGTATGTAACTAGACTATTTCCCAGAAATTAAACCAATTAAAATCCTCGGACATTCCAGTGCTATCACTCTACGAGTGAACGGCTGTTAAAGGTTCACGTCCTTTACTTTCCTTCCTTCATCTTCATCTCTTTGTCTTCTTGTTTTTCTTTCAGCAGATAGAGAAACTGCAGTTGTTCCAGATTAGTCTATCTCCACTAAGCGAGAAAAGCTATTAATGGAGCTTTCATGTTTATCTGAGATTTCCCACCCAGTGGCCCAGTGCATTGTGCAGTCAACATTTACTGCATTGTAGAAAGTCAAAGCAAAAAACACCTAATAAAACAATAATTAAAGGGGCTAAATAATGAATACATAAGAGACCTTTTGGAAAAATTTAATAATAATAATTCAAATTTGTGTAATTTTAGTGTAATTTTTCTTTGTTGATATGTCACTTCACATCCCTACAGTCTCAGTAATTTAGTAACTTTTAAGGCCTCATATAAAATAAGATCAGCCACTGAGAAAGCACACAGCCTGTATTCAGAATGAGTCTTACAGCGATCCATCAGGACTTCTGTAACTTTGATGTCAAAGCAGTTACCGCTCTCAGCTCTGCCTCAAGCCCCGCCCAGTTGGACACGCTCAGACTACACTTTCTGTAAGCCTGCATTTCTTTGTTGACTTTGTTGTCTTTGTTGTTTTGACAGTATGAACACAGGGTTGCCATGGTCAACAGGAAAGAGAGAGAAACATTTAACAACCTACAATGTGTGTACATGTGTATAACAAGGTTTTATCTATAATAACAGGTGACCCATGGCCAGAAATGTGTGATTCTTTTCCTAGGAAGAGTTCTGTGCTGGCATCAGATCTTATCCATCATCGTCCTTACTGACAGGAAATGAAGTGTGACAATAAAAAACACCAAATGCACAATAAAATGCAACACGTTTCAACATTATCAAGGTATGTCTTTGCAGTCTCCCAATCACCTTTAAGGATCAATCTTTAACATGTAATATTTCTGAATAACTATAGTTTTTAGTTCAGGTCCATTTGGTGCCTGGGTCTGACTGAGATACACCTTGAGCACATACTTGCAGCACCACAATAGAGATGTTTTTTGCATTTTGAAGCTTGGGAATAGGGCATATAATAACCATGACCTCAGGAAGCTGTAAGAGGATGTTTATGTGGAATGAAACAAGAGTTTAGGAGCTGTATTCTGTGCAACATAAGTTAATGCAACAAAAGTAATACTTTGGGAAGGGGATGCGCTGGTTAAATAGAGAGGGGTGGAGGAAGGGAGGGAAGGATGGTGGGAGGAGAATGGGAACGACCTGAGAGAAGGCTGTAGTTACAGTAGAAGGTGCTTTGATGAGAGGAAGAAGGGAGGGTTTGTCGAGAAATCTGAGGCAAACCGAGGAAGAAAGCGTTGACCAGGTATTTGTACACTTGGCGAGTTCCTGTAAAACCTTTATGTGCCATTCAGTTGGAAGAGGAATGAGGAAACTGAGTGCCTTACTGCCTACAGTAAATTACGAACTCTTGTTCACCAATCCTGGTAACTGCACCTGTCTGTTGTTATTGTCTGTGGCTACAAGCCAAGCGAACTAACTTTGAAAAACCCTGCCTGCAGGTGACTTCAAGATTCCCATCTGATTTATCTTGCAGTGAGATCCCTGTAAAGAGATCTGAAATTGATGGCTTCATGATGTCATGCTAAGAGTCTGAAGCTAAAGCTGCATGACTGTGAGATGTCAGCATCACACAAACCTTGATGTAACATTCCATTGAATAATTAATTGATATAACAGTGGTCAGAGGCCAATGGTCAAGGTCACTGACCACAACCGTTTTAGTATTGTTTTAGTACCGTTAGCTGGTTGCTTCGAGTTCAGTGTGCAGGTTCTCAGCCGGCTAACCCCCGCATCTCCTCCAAATATGGAAAGTAGACTCCCACTAGAATCCAATTCCTTTTTTTTTTTAAGGAAAGCACAGTCAAGAGAGAGACAGGATTTGCAGAGGCAGAGAGGGGGGGATGACATGCAGGAAAGGGCCACTTGATGCAGGATTCAAACCTGTAGTGAGGACTGTAACCTCAACAAATGGGGCGGCTGCTCTACCAACCAAAGAAATGTTTTGTGAAAACAGGGAGGATTTACTGCGATGTATTTCCCGACAACTCTGAAATCTACCAGACTTGTTCCCGTTATTACAGAGACAATGCATTCTATTGAACAAAACATACCATCCTGCATGGGTCATTAGCTCAACCCTACCTTTTACAGTCAAAGGATGTCCACGATTCAAAAAGAAAGTGACATAACAGCAAGGAATCTTTTGAACAGATTATGCACACATACAATATGCAATATGTGCACATACAAAACAGTTTTAAACATCCCAACACCTCAACATCTCTTATCAATGCAAGTATCAATACAGGTAAATACAAGTAAACTAAACAAAATACCCAAATTCCATCTTTGCTTCCCAGATGCATAACAAGGCTGCCTGTTCCCCTTTTGTCATGCTGAACTAGGTTAATAAGCTGGGACCAGTTTTATATGCATTTGTAGACAATCTCTTCATCTATCATATCATCATATAACAAAAAAGAACCAGAAATTGCTTATCAGTATTTAAAATATTTCTCATTTATTATAGGGACAGTATGAATGTCCATTCCTAAGTTTGAGCCAGCAAACAAGACTGGTGGCTTCACAGATGTATGATACGTATGATACTGGCATGTCAACATGAGGACAGATCCAATCAGGGTTGTCCTGCAGTCACAGCCTCTGAGTTCATCACTTTTTTTGGTTTAAATACCTTTGGCAGTACGAATTGCTAAAAGTTGTCACACCAGGTAGTTTTTTTTTTTTTTTGAAAAGATGTGTGGAATGAAAACATTTCCTCTAGCTTCCCAGAACAGCTAGCAGAACCAGTTTGTGTTGGAATTGAGCACAGGTCCAGTGTATATATAAGCGGCCCATGATGGGATGTAAGACAGTGGCTCGAACACATCCTGAGGTTCATTCTGCAACACCATCAAGACTCACAAACACAGAGACAAGATGAAAGCTGTTGCAGCCTTCATGCTGTGTTACCTGGCTGGTAGTCATGGTAAGTCACTGTTAGATGCTTTTTTATTACAGAATTGATTTTTAAAGTAGTATAATGATATAGTATAATGATGAAATGAATGACATTGTTGTTTCCTCTCACATAATAACTGTGGATTTGTCTTCACAGCATGGAACTGCAGACAGGGACCAAGTCTGAGTGGTATCAAGCAGATTGATGCTGGACTAGGAAAAGTGGTTGCAACAACCAGGTCCAATCGGCCGTATGTCCTAATTGGATCAAGGTGGTACAGTCTTGGCTCTGTCTGGCTCAAGCATATCTCAGTTGGACCAGCTGGACTGTGGGGGGCCAGCACCTCAAACCGAGTGTACAAGAGTGTGGGAGGCAACATGCTACTGTCCAGCGGTAACTATTGTTATCTCCACATGAACAAATATCCAGTCTATGTGGGCCTATCTGCCTCTCATCACTGATTTCATTTAGTTAACTGTATAATACAACAATGCTAGGGCAGCACTGTAATTGAAGACGAAATGCCTTGTGTCTATGTGTTCTTCAGGTACGAGTCTGCAGCAGGTGGATGCTGGTGGTGATGGTCAGGTAGTTGGAGCAGCATTTCGTGGCACTGCCAGCCACTGTCTGAGAGAGACCACTGCTTTGGCCTACAAGGGAGTGGGCTCCCTGTACTGGGGTTCCCTGGGAGGAAGAATGAGATACGTCAGCTGTAGCCCCAACAAAGGCTGCTGGGCAGTTGACACCAGTTACCGGGTCTACGCCACACAGGTTTGGATCTGAGGCATTAGTGATATCTCATAATGTCAGCAACCTTCTTCACCCATGGATCACAGCAGTAACACCATGCATATGCTTCTATGACAGAGAATAACATCAGGCTGTGTCAAAAATAGCTGGTCATACGTGTCAGGGCAATCCATGACAATGATTGAAGTGGGGACCGACGGAAGTGTTTTTGGAGTGAATAGAAGTGGCAAGGTGTACCAAAGGTAAGCCTTACTGTCTAGCATTGACACCCAAATATCTATTTTCATGCACTTAATGGGAAGCAAAATTGAAAAGTAATCATAAAAGATATCATTCTTCATTGACGAATTCATCTTTACAGCTTATACCTGAAGTGTTTAAGTGTGATGAATCTAAAGTGTTGTTTCCCATTAGAGTAAATGTCTTATCATAAATAAATGTACATAAACTTTATGCACAATGAAAAAGCCAAAATAACCTCAAAGAGAAATCTTCAGAAGCCTTGAGCAACACTTCTGCCGATAAAAACAAATGATGACTTCTCTCTCAACAGACTTGGCATCTCCAGCAGTCGACCCTATGGCACAACTTGGCGGAACGTCCCAATCTGCTTGACCGCTCGCCACGTGGCGTACGACCTGGGCCGCCTCTGGGTTGTGACCACCTCAGGTACACTGATGCGGTGCACACACTAATCTCTAGACAGTCTTGACTGTCATCACTGTATTTTCACTTGCACATGACTTACAAATAATCAGTGATCAATTATTTTTCTCTGTGTGAAAGCTCTGGTGTAACTTCTTATTCAGCTTATGTTTATTTCATAAATTTGTATATGGGAATTGGGAAAATTCTGCAAGAAGGAACTCATTCATATATTTTGATCACTTTTACAAAACTGACAGTTCGCTAGATGACATAATTTCTACTATATTAGTAAATTGTATTATAATTATGCTGCTGTAAATATGAAGGAGTTATAGGAGCTATTTGTAAGCTAGTTACTGCTCTCACTGTATGGCTGACATTGATGTATAGCTATTCACTTACCACACTGGACTTGAGATTAGCATGCTAACAAAGTAGCTCTGGCCCAATTATCTTATTTCCACAATTGACTGTTTAATCTGAAGATGACATTTTACAATGATGCATGTCCTTACCTTACAGTAATTCCATGTAAACACAGAGAAGGTTGAGGCTTGTGTCAAGAACAGCTGTGAATGCCAATTTCATGTAGCAATAACAAAAACTTACAACTAGCTCCTTTAAAGTATAGTGAAGGAAAAGTTACACTTTGTTGATTCTTGTGAACATGTTAACGTGTGAAAATTGTGTACTCCCTTTAGTTTTGGGATTCTTTATGTTTCACCAATCCTGCAATTGAATGAGAACAACAAAGTTATTTGTCCTGATTCAGTGTCACATACTTCCTTATCTTAATTTAATCAATGTATCCTTAATGTCAGTAATCATACAGTACAGTCATTTTAAAGCTTATTTGTACTTTTAAACTCAAGTAAAGGGTAAAAACAAATACAAAACAAAATAGCAAAAGCCACTTGACATTATAGACACTATAACACTTTGCATATTTTAAACTTTAAGTCTTTGTAATGATTAACATCTGTAGCCTACTACTGCTACTAACTGCAACTCTGATTGTTTCATGTCATGACTGTTTATGTCTTGATATGTCCTTGGAATAAATAATAATATTGATTCTTACCAATGCTTTGTATCATATTTATTTAATGGTGTCCTAAATCATCCATTATGTCCGATAAGACATTATGGATACTATAACTATTAGAGACAGAGTAAGTGAAGAAAGCTATTGTAAAAACCACCAGAGCATGTGTAAGCAATAATCCCTGGGCTGCACACACAGAGAGGACCGCCCCTTTATGCCGTTCTCTCTCCTCATTGGATAAAGGTTGTAGGATACAAGGAAAGTTTTCTCCTCGGCTTACAGCAGAGCAGAGTGACTGACAGACCCGTGTTGCAGACCAAACACTCTATATAAGTGATTGCTGTCGGAAGATATAACTATTTAAGACTTATATCAGCACAAATGTATCCCGCTTACTTCTGCTTTAAGTTTAGTAAAAAGCCCAGGTGGAGGCTAGACAGGCTAGAAGCATAATGAGCGTTATGTATCACTAATATGAAATATTAGCTTGTTTTGCAGATAATTATGCACATGATCCGTTTGAACCCCCCCAAAATAAAAAAGGATCAATGTGCAGCCTCCGTTTCTTTTCTGATTGTGTCCGTCTGTCCGTTCGGAGTGGGGGGTTTCGGAATGGAGGGTTTTCCCCAATAGCCTTTTCGGAATGGTGGGGTCTTTAGAAAAAATAGGAAACCCTGCTATTCCAAAGAATGGAAGTCTATTTTCGGAAAGGCAGGGTGTAACCTTCCGTGTCAGTGGCTGCATTTCGGTCCAGTTTCTCCAGAAATTGTAACAGAACAAACTACTATGGACCCAGCACAGCAGGCACCATTCAGCAAGCGGTTTCCAGTCAAGGAGCTCTCCTCGGTCAGTATGACCAGGGCCCAGAAGGTGTAATCTGGTTCAAAATTATTCGGCTGAGAAGCAAGGAGCACTGCTCATGTTTTTCCTACATCTTCTGATACTGATGCTGACACCACCCTCACCTGGGTTGAGCTGTAGGGGAAACAGCAGAGGAAAGGACAAGGCAGAATACTTTCTGCTGTAACAGCTGTAATTAATATATTTCTCATTTTTGGTTGTAGGGACAAGTATGAATAGCCAAGTTAGTTTTGTCAATTTTGCTGGACAGTATGAACAGACAAGTTTTTTGCTGGGTTTACAGGTGTGTGATGCTGGCATGTCAACATGAGGACAGAAATCCAGTCAGGGCTGTCCTGCAGTCACAGCCTCTGAGTTCATCCCTTGTTTTGTTTTGGCTAAAATATTTCACACTGGCAGGTACAAATTGATAAAAGTTGTTGCACCGGGTTTTTTTTTTTTTGAATGTTGAATGAAAACTTTCCTCCTAGCTGTAATGATAACAGCAAATGCATATTTGCTTAGTATCAGAGGTTTATGTGAATGCTGCTTATATTCCTGAAGACAAGTTTGATAAAGTACCTTCTCTTTCAAGTAACGGTGTAGTTATTGAGAACCCACAACAAAAATAGTACACTAGCTCCCCTGAACAACCAGTAGAACCAGTTTATGTTGGAACTGAGCACAGGTCCAGTGTATAAATAAGCGACCCATGATGGGATGTAAGACAGTGGCTCCAACACATCCTGAGGTTCATTCTGCAACACCATCAAGACTCACAAACACAGAGACAAGATGAAAGCTGTTGCAGCCTTCATGCTGGTGCTGTGTTACCTGGCTGGTCGTCATGGTAAGCCACTGTCAGATGCATTTTTATAACATAATTGATTTATTTAGTATGGTAGTATATGATGAAATTAATGGCATTGTTGTTTCCTCTCACATAATGACTGTGAATTTGTCCTCACAGCATGGAACTGCAGACAGGGACCAAGTCTGAGTGGTATCAAGCAGATTGATGCTGGACTAGGAAAAGTGGTTGCAACAACCAGGTCCAATCGGCCGTATATCCTAATTGGATCAAGGTGGTACAGTCTCAGTGTTCAGTGCAGGTGACACAGGCAGGCGGCCATTCAGCGTTGACTTTGAAGTAAACACGGTAATAGACACGGGAGCCGCTGTCAGCATTATCTCAGAGACTGTGTATGAAAGATCATTCTCACATGTACCGCTGGAGGGCACGAGTGTCAAGCTGTGAGAGGAAAGTTTTGACGATAAAGTCTCACACTTCCTGCACAACTCCCAACAGGAAGACTGGCGAAGCAGCTGACTTATTTTTAAAGAGGTACGTGCAAACCAGATTGGACTTCCTGAAACCAAGCATCACAGAAACAGTGAGGAGGAAGCAGTATTGACAGAAGGAAGAACACGACAACAAAGCTGCAGAGGCAGTTTGACGTGGATGAGCAGGTTTCTCACCAGACACTCTGGAGCAAACTCCTGAGAAGGAGTCACCCCTTGGTCGCACTGCACGCGGAAGCTGTGCTCGCGCACTGCGCACGCCTTCGCGGGCGCTTGAGTGGTCGCACTGGGAGCGTACTTTTCCTCCTCTCTCCGCGCCCGTCAGACATCGGCTGCAGTCGCCCATTCTCGTTTTCACTCGGTTTTCCACACACACATATCATTTTAAACATGTGTGTGTGTGTGTGTGTGTCTCGTGTGCAGACGCAACTGACAAATATTTAGGCTATAGACGGACAAGTAACAACTTAATTAATCATCATTTTATTTATTTTATTTTGAAAATTGACCGGATTCTCTCGCCTTTTCTGTGCCTGACTTCCTGTCTGGTACGATCTGGTCTATCCAGCTTGACAGACGGCGCTCTCGGCGCTCGCGGCTCGCGTGAAAAATAGAAATGAACCGATCTGAAGCGCTGCAGGCGCGCGCACTGCGCTCCATAGTGCGAGATGTGCGACCAGGCAGACCGGTTAACATGTGCGCCTATCTGAAACTGCCTCCGCTCCAGGGCGCTGCGCTTCGGTTCCGCGTCCAGTGCGACCAGGCTGTCAGCTGAGTTGGCCGAGCAGGCAGAGGCTTGTTCAGAAACGGAGCTCCTGGCTCCTGACCTATGGCTAAGCCACGCCCCCAAACGCGATGAGCCAGTCACAGTGCGCATAGCTAGCCCATACACTCAGACATTCTCTGCGTCCATTGAAATGCAGTCAGTTAGTCAGTTTTCATTCGTTTTTATATGTTTTTTCTTGACATTTTAAGTTTAAAATGGTCAAACGGTGTGCATGGGGTAGGCCTACATGCAACTCCGACACTAGGTATCCCCAAGGGGGCAGTTGTCGGTCTGAGAAGTGAAGCTCACTTCCGCGTTCAAAAAACTGCAATCCCCTCGGCTTCCTCTGGGGGCTGGTGTCAGAAGGGAGCATTCTCCATAGACCCCCATGTTAAAATCGCAGACTTTAAATCCTCAATAAACATGATCAAAGCCTGGTGTCAGAACGTTTTTTGGTCTCCCGCACACACTCTGAGGGGGGTGAATTTTTTTTAAAAACTCTACCGTTTCACTGTTATTAGGTTAAAACTCTGGCCAATTAGGGCGCGGAAACATTGAGTGACAGGTCCGAGCAGCTCCGTGGACAGCTGTTTCAAGGCCAGTGGGCGGGTTCTCGGCCGGCCAATCCAACATGGAGCTGTTCAGGCCGCCATATTTGAGTCACAAAAACGACTCCCCAAAACCAATGGGTGATGTCACGGATGCTACGTCCATATTTTTTACAGTCTATGGGTATCCCGAGAGGCTGGGTGACGGGGTGGATTTTTTTTTACCTTTCCCCAAGCCACATCTCAACGGAGAGAAGTGTCTGCTCTGGATAAAGTTATGCGGTAGACGACACCAACTAAACGTGGATAAAATTAACAAGGACGTCTACATCTGTCATCTCTACATCTAAGTTAAGTATCTGAGGCAACATATTGTCAGAGATGTTTAGATGTCAAAGTTATCTTTAACATCTCTAACATTAGCCTAACCGAATAGCTATCGCATGCCCTACCTAGGCTACAGTAAAAAAGGCATACATAAAATAAAAAGAGGAGTAAAGCAATATATTAAGTGGCAATATGTAAGCATCAAAGATGTTCAATCAAACCCACATAGGCCTTTGAAACATGTTCAAAACACTATCACAACTAAGCATGAAGTCTGCTAGCTTAATGCTAACATATAATGTAAAACTCCATTGACAGGCTAACAGAAATTAGCCCGTTGCTATCGCCGTTTCGCGGCAACCGACAGCCTTAGCAGTAAAGCTAAAGCCGTTTTCCCACTAAAATTAGCGGGTCGACGCGGGTTTTTTAAACGCGGGTCGACCCGCTAACAATCGGCATTTGGCCCCTTTCCCATTGACCAAAATGAGCCGAGTCTGACCCCCCGCTGAGTGATCAGACAGAGCATAAACCAGTCGCCCCGCTCTCATCCGCGGTGCAAGAGACACACACAGTCATGCCACAGCCGCCCGCCGCGGAGTGTCCGTCCGCCGAGGCAGACTCTCTGGCTGGCTGACCTGGAGCACCAGGACCGCGGAGGACAGAGAGTCTGCTGCGGCCGGATGACGGACGTCCGCGGCACAACACGTCAGTTAAACAGACTGTCGCTTCTTTTCTTTTTTTCAATCGTTTTTGGTCAGTGTTCTCTGATGTTTTGATCCCAGTCTCGGATGAGAGCAGAGCGGAGCAGAGCTTTGTTTTGGTACGTGATATGAGACGCGACCGGCGATCACGTAAATTAGCGGGTTGACGCGGGTCTGGCGTTCCCACTGCAAGCCGTTCGGAGCCGAGCCGATTAAAGGCGATTTTAACCCGCGTCGCTTGCCGAGTCGTTTGACCCGCGTCGACGCGGGTCAACGCGGCTCGGTGCGCCTTTCCCACTGCCACCAAAAGCCGATTGTTAGCGGGTTTAAACGGGTTTTTTGGCCAGTGGGAAAGGGGTATAATTTAAGTTTTGGTGACTTCGAGATGATATTTAATCTTTCTGTCTCCAAAAATCATCAATTGCCTCCTGTGTTTGTCTCCTAGGCTACTGTGACAGCTGCCATAGCACCTGTCACAGAATATTGGCTGTTTGTCTGAGTGAGTGGAGGGGGCAGACTAACACATTAAGAGCATTCAGTAAGGTTAAAGGTGATAGCTAAGTTTAATTCCTCCTGGCCAGTAGGTGTAGAACTCACACTGCCTGCTCTCGCTCCAACCTTCCGTTTTACTGGTTGCCAGTTACAGCAGTAGACCAGAGTCCTGCATCGGGTCGGATCCCCGCGGGTATCCGACGGGTACCCCGCAAAAACGGTGCTCAACGGGTGGATAAGCTGTCTTGTGAAAATTCACGGGTCGGGCACGGGCGGAACTCAAATGAACGCGGGTGGGTACGTGGGTGAATGTGTAGGCCTACAGAGGAAAACTCACGCGCAGCTGCATGAACCAGCGTAGCAAATCATTTTTTTTTCATCACTCACGGCAACAACAGAGCAGCATCTTGATGTAAATAAACGATCTTTGGCCGCTCGTGTGACCGCTCACAGCTTTCCCTGGAGTTTAGCTTGTCATGGCTTGACTGCTCGGCTTCTGGGTAAGCTACAAACACACTGATGGGATCAATGTAAAGGCTGAGGTGTCCTGCTTTCATTAAAAAAAGAATTACGTTGCTATCATTCTCCGTTCCGGAAATAGCCGCGAAAGAGTACGGCTCCCCCCCCCCTCCTCTCTCTTTTCTTTTTTCTTTTTTCTAAAGAGTACAGCTGTTGTAGGCTACCCCCGTTATCGCCGGTGATGACGGCGATCTAACGGGCAGCGGGTCGGGCAACGGGTCTTAATATTGACGGGCGGGTCGGATCCGGGTTGTAATCAGAAATAATCACGGGTGACGGGTTGGGACACGGGCTTAAAAACCAACGGGTCGGGCGGGCGCGGGTTTCCAAAATTGGACCCGTGCAGGACTCTGCAGTAGACACATGACATCAACGTTCTAATGCTGTTGCCACAGAGATCATTCCATGCAGACATTGCCAACGTAACCAGATGTAAATATTTATATATTTCGGACCCGCCACAATTTATTAAACAATTATTTATATACTATTTTTTTTTTTTTAAATTCAGTAAAATTAATACTTTTATTCTGCACCCCTCTAGACATTCTGTGGATGCATTATTTTTAACTCTTTCACGACCATTGACGAGTAAACTCGTCACAGCCTGCCGAACGTTCACGACCACTGACGAGTAAACTCGTCAAAACCGTTTTTTTACAGATTACGATAATAGACACTCTGAGGTACCCTGTGTGTGAATATGGTAGTCCTCTGATATGTAAAACTGTTTTAAACTAAAACCAAAACATAATGTTTTTTATAAACTGTGTGATCTTGGTTTTGTTTGAGTAATCGTTCTCCTTGAATGGTGCTCTGGGGACAGCGTGCAGCACTGTGCGGCTGTCGGCTACAGTGTTGCGACTTTCTCGCTGAATCTGGCGACTTTCCAAACCCTCTTGGTGACTTTTGACAAAAGCGACCGACGACAAATCTGGCGAGTTTTTCCGGTGTTGTTTACAAACGTTTCTGGTTTGGAGACTCGGATCTGAAAGCCCGTTATCACAGCTGTTTTCACAGCGCTGTGCAGCGGAGCGGGCGCTGAGCAGCGGGGGCTGTGACCGGCCGCCCCCGCCCTAGAGCACTCATCGCCGGCCAGTCACACAGCAGTGTCACGGAGCTGCTGCGCTGCGGCCAGAGACCAGCACCGCTGCACCGCTGCTCTCCACGCTGCCACAACCCCCAGATTTACCTACAAATATATTTATTTAGCCGTAGAAATGATTTGGGAGACATGCCACACTGCAGATTACCGGTAAAATGAGCAGATTGCCACTTGACACAAAAGTGCGTTTTTCTCTGAAACTAGAGCGGGAGCTCCGTTTTTGGAGAAACCCAGCTCTCTTCTTCTACTTCGTACTCACGAACGAAACGGCAGAAAAACTCGCCGTTTTTTCGAGAAGCACGTTGGAAAGTCACTCTTCAACCAAGTGAAGACCGTTTGTTTCTAGGTGACGTACAGAGTTCGGTTCGACGTGAGATAAAAGGTAAACAAATAGCCAAAAACATGTGGTCCTGAGCGGATGTGCTGAAGAATTAGTGTGGTCGCGAAAGAGTTAAAAAATGAATCCTTTTGATGAAAAAGTTGTAGCTATAACCTTTAAGTGAACATGTCTATTTTTATAGTTAACCATGGGGCGGGCGGGGGTTGAAATTCAGTCCGGGAGTTTGGTTTGGAGATGCCTTTTATCCGATCGCACGAAGGACGCAAAGTGGAACCGTAATTTTAACACAAATACTTTATTTGTAGTATAATCTAATCATATTAAACACAACACACACCGATCAGTCAGTTAGAATATAGTGTTGAAGTATGCTCACACTTGCCATGCAACTAAAACACTATATATGTATGTAGGCTACTGTATGTTCCTCCTCACTCCTATATGACTGACATTATCCTGTACTGTATCCTGTCCCTATGCATCATGACTGACACTGGCCTTGTCAGCTAATAATAACAACAACAATTACAGCAACAATGATAAACTTTTTTGCAAATAATTCAGTGTTAGAACACAAATACAATATAAAAATCAACAACATGAAAAAAGCGCCACTCTCTCTCTAAATTACTCGCTTTAATGTATTTTTCTTGAGATGGTAAAAATGGCTATATATTATTGTAGCAACAGAACAGGAAAACAGGATGTATAGCCTATTCTAATATTATCTTTTTAACTTTGAACACAGTCTGTCTCCTGAAATATTTTCTTTTGCAATAAAGAAATTTGTGCGTTTTTCTGGTCTTCCAGTATGGATTTTATTTTTAATTGATAAAGCAGATTAATGATTTGTGCACATATGGTGTAACATTGCTGTTGTGAGAAAGTTCAATTCCAATCGCATTATCTGGTTGTCTGAATCGGAGTTGGAGAACTCCGATAGTAGCTGGAGTTCACAGTTTCCAGTTATTGTCGGATAAGGCAATAATTCGGTTTTCTCAAGTGTCATGTAAACCTGTTACGTATTGTATGTTGGTCTCAGGCTCGGCTGAATGTAGCACTACTTTGGCTGTGGAACTATCGCAATTAAAAGAATAAGAGCGTCAGGTATGCTGCTGAGTGACAGGTGTGCCGCACCGCGTCAGGTATGCAGCAGGACCAGAGTTTGTTTTTTTAATGACTGGAGCATGAGCCAAGTTTTCCTCTACTACAGCTGAACAGCTGACATGGGGTCAAGACGTACAGCAGAGACCTAGCACAGTCTCATCGGTGCATTTAATTATTATAAACTTCAACCTGAAAGCTCTTTGTCCTCAGACTGTCCACTACCCAGGCCATCACACAGGGAGAGCATGTGTGGCTTGTGTCACACGACACGTGACTTCCCAGTGACCTGCCGGTCAAAAGCAACATTCTGAAATGGTGGCGCAACGGACTCTCTATTGACAAACAACTGAGTAATGACTTAAATCATCTGTCAGCAGCCGAGAAAGAAAGATATAAAAACAACTTTGAAGTTTTGGGCACTTGTGACCCATATACAACACCAGCTGCTGTATATGAGCCGTTTAAAATGACAGTTCCCTGCCGAAGCTCGAGTTGGGCGATGTTTACATTTACCTGGTGGAGAATCCATCATCCTCCACCACTTGCAACCAATATTTCCCAACTGGTTTCTGATTAAAAGCCCCATTTTGTAGTTTTTCAATCTTAAAATAATGTTTCTAAACGGAACGTTACGAAACTGAGCCGTTTTCGAGGTACAGAGTCTGCTTGCTGAAAAACTGTCCCTGAAGGCAACGCGCATCAGCGGTTTTGCATGAATTTACCTCTAAAACAGCTCTGTCTCGTAACGTTCCATTATTATCTCATAGCGTGGTGAATGTGCAGGTCACAACTTGTCCACCAGAGCGTTTTGGAGTTGTTGGATTGTGTATTTGATGAGTTTGATGAGGGAAACCAAGAAATTCCCTTATAGCCTCCATATAGCCCTGAGCAGCCTTCTGCTCCGCTCCACCGTTCTAAAAATAGCTTACACCGACAATTAAAGGTAACGAACCTACTGCTATGACAATAGCGATTATGGCAATGGGCCAATTTGCCAAAATGTTGAACTATCCCTTAAAGGATCAACTTCACTGTGGCAAAGAAATGTTCCTATATGTATTGGAATGTATGTATGAGGAAATGTACCAGACTTGTTCCAGTAATTGATGTCTTGTGGTTTTAATCTGGTTTTAGATTATAGCTGCAGAGAAACACTACACATTCTATTATACAATACATACCATCCTGCATGTGTCATCAGCTCAACCCCACCTTCTACAGTCAAAGGATGTCCATGATTCAAAATGAGAATGACATAAAATGTATATTTATATATATAGATTTGGAACTTTGTTAAAAATCTTATGCTGCCTGTTTCCTAATCTTTGATGTGATAACAAACCATTAAGAACTTTATAAGTGACCTCACAACTCTTCTAAAGGACACTGCTCAGTAATGGTGTGAAGTGAGAACTCCTCTACGTGATGGTTAAAAAATCTTGCAGCACAGCTCTGAATAATCTGAAATTTAAAAAAAGGAATGGACTTTATAGCCATTTGTAGACAATCTCTTCATCTATCATATCATCATATAACTAACAAGAACCAGAAAATGCTTCTACAGTATTTAGAATATTTCTCATTTATTATACGGACAGTATGAATGTCCATTCCTAAGTTTTGAGCCAGCAAACAAGACTGGTGGATTGACAAATGCTGCCATGTCAACATGTCCTGCAGTCATAACATCTGAGTTTGCCTCAGGTAGCTTTATGAAAAGATGTGTGGAATGAAAACCCTCCCTATATAGGGAACGTTTTGCTGGTTCTTTTGAGAAGCTATAGCTACAACTTTCCAGAACAGCCAGTAGAACCAGTTTGTGTTGGAACTGAGCACAGGTCCAGTGTGTATATAAGCAATCAATGATGGGATGTGAGACAGTGGCTCCAAACATCACATCCCGAGGTTCATTCTGCAACACCATCAAGACTCACAAACACAGAGACAAGATGAAAGCTGTTACAGCCTTCATGCTGGTGCTGTGTTACCTGGCTGGTAGTCATGGTAAGTCACTGTTAGATGCTTTTTTATTACAGAATTAATTTCCAAGTATATACGTACAGTATATACATATTATGTATGATGATGATAAAATTAATGACATTGTTTTCTTTCACATAACGACTGTGACTTTGTCTTCACAGCATGGAACTGCACAGAGGGACCACAGCTGAGTGGTATGCAACAGATTGATGCTGGACTAGGAAAAGTGGTTGCAACAAACAAGTACAATCAAGCGTTTATGCTAGTTGGATCGTCGTGGTACAGTCTTGGCTATGTCTCACTCAAGCACGTCTCAGTTGGACCAGCTGGACTGTGGGGGGTCGGCACCTCACACCGAGTGTACAAGTTTGTAGGAGGCAACATGCTACAGACCGGCAGTAACTATTATCTCCAAATGAAAAAATCCTATCATGCCTTTCATCACTGTTTCATTTAGTTAACTGTATAATACAACAATGCTAGGGCAGCACTGTAATCAAAGACTAAATGTCTTGTGTCAATGTGTAGGTTCGAGTCAGCAGGTGGATGCTGGTGGTGATGGTCAGGTAGCTGCAGTATATACCAGTCACAGCTACTGTCTGAATGAGACCAGTGCTTTGGCCTACAAGGGAGTGGGCTCCCTGCACTGGAAATCCCTGAGAAGGAGTCTGAAGTACCTCAGCTGTAGCCCCAACAACGGCTGCTGGGGAGTCGACAGCAGTCACCGGGTCTACACCACACAGGTTTGGATCTGAGACATCAGTGATATTTCATGTCAGCAACTCTTTTCACTCATGGATCACGGAAATAACACCACATGCTTCCATGACAGATGACATCAAACTGTAGCGCAAGTGGCTGGTCATACGTGTCAGGGCTATCCATGACAATGATTGAAGTGGGGACCGACGGAAGTGTTTTTGGAGTGAATAGTAGTGGGAAGGTGTACCAAAGGTAAGCCTTACTGTCTAGCATTGACACCCACAACATATCCATTTTCATGCACTTAAAGGAAAGCATATTACGTAATGTTTGCAAACAGCAGAATGCAATGCTAGAAAGTATCATTCCTTAATATCAACTAATTCATCTTAACAGCTTGTACCTGGGGCATTAAAGTGTGAATCTAAAGTGTTGCGTAAATGTCTGATCATTACATAAACAAGCTTCACGTACAATGAAAAAGTTAAAATAACCTCAAAGAGAAATCTTCAGAAGCCTTGAGGAACACTACTGCTGATAAAAACAAATGATGACTTCTCTCTCAACAGACTTGGCATCTCCAGCAGTCGACCCAATGGCACATTTTGGCAGAACGTCCCAGTGTGCTTGACCGCTCGCCATGTGTCGTACGACCTGGGCCGCCTCTGGGTTGTGACCCCCTCTGGTTTTCTGATGCAGTGCACACACTGATTTCTAGACAGTCTTAACTGTCATCACTGTAACCTTCTATCCTTTCATGTATCATCACTTGCATATCATTTATAGATAATCAGTAATCAATCTTTTTTTGTATGTTTTTTGTAGATGGGACATGGGGAAATATAGCAAGAAGTGTGTTTAAATTTTAAAAGAGTAGCTATGTTAATGTTGATGGACATGGACATCCTGGTAAATTACATTAAAGAGAAAAAAAACTAATTGAATATGAAATAAATAAATGGACATTACAAAAGCAAATGCATACATGCAGCTAAATGGATCATTTTTTGAAACAACCAAAGCATGTAAATGTGTACTTGCTATAGATGACATCATTTGTACTATATTAAGAATTCAATCATAATGTTGAATTTTTATGACAAATATAACATTTATTGTTCAATCATAATGTAAATTTAGTCAGAATTGTGAATATGAAAGAGTTATAGAAGCTTTGTGAGTTAGTTATTGCTCGTACACTGTATGGCCAACATTGACGTAAACAGCTATTTACTTACCACACTGGACTTCTACCATCAAGAACAGTTAATGCTAATTCTATGTAGCAACAACTAAAACTTACAACTAACTCCTCTAGTAGCAAAGAAGTAAAGCTTTGTTGATTCTTGTGAAGAAGTTGGCGTGTGAAAATTGTGCAATCCCTTTATTTTTTTGACTCCTGTATTGTATGAAAAACAACAAAGTTAATTGTACTATTTTAGTGCCAGTGCTACTATTTCACACTTCCTTACTAAAATATTAATTCAATCAATTTATCCTTGATGTCAGAATCACACAGTAGCCTACAATCATTTTAAAGCCTATCTGTAATTTTAAACTCAAGTAAAAGTTAAGACAAATGCCAAACAAAATAGAAAAAGCTACTTGACATTACAAACACTATAACACTTTGTATGTTTTAAACTGAAAGTCTTTGTAATGGTTAACATCTGTAGCCTACTACTGCTACTAACTGCAACTCTGATAAATAATAATATTGATTCTTACCAATGGTGTCCTAAATCATCCATTATGTCCGATAAGACATTATGGACTTAGAGACAGAGTAGGTGAAGAAAGCTATTGTAAAAACCACCAGAGCATATGTGTAAGCAATAAAATACAAGGGAAAAATGCCTGCAGCATTTTCTACCAATCCATTACAGCTCTCAGATCTGCCACTCACACAATCAAATTGGATGCTCACTGTATGGAAATGAGGAAAATGAGGAAAAAATAAACAGGAAAAGAAGAAATTGGGAAAGAGCTGAACAAAAGCTGCCACTGGTAACATCAAAGTGTTAAAAGAAAATGAAACATTTCTCTCAGCACCTGAAATGTATTTTTCAGTTATGGGGAAACATTACAACAACCACTTTTTATTTTAACTTTTATTTAAATTTCTGTCATGATTATTAACAAAAGCAGTTAATGCTTCAGTACATTTTGTTAATAATCTTGTCAGAGCTCCTGTGTCGCTATTGGGTGGAGGTCTGGCACTTGCTGTGTGTCTGCACCCAGGCTAAAAAGAAATAGAAGAAGGAAAAAATAAATATCAAGGCATCCATATGTGACAGTTGACGGTCCCTTGCCACACATAGATAATGGTACTACTACATACACATAAACCAAACTCTACAACTTGTGTGCTGTATCATGGTAACAAAAATAAAATAACAATCTTAACACTAAAACTACTAAAAATGTGCGTAACTTGACTAACCTATGGTTAACAAGTCTTTCTGACATTTAGATAGAGAGCTGGAATCTGCAGCAATCAGGGTGAACTGAATGGAGGACAAAAGCAGTAAAAGGGCTTGTATTAATTAGTCTCAGCAGTACACACAGCTACAGTGAGCTCACTGCCCAATGTGGAAAAGTGACAGTCAGTCAACACATACACAGTATAAACCAGACTAAAGTGTCACACAGCAGTCATGTGAGTTTAAAGGTATAGTGTGTCAAAAAAAAGAGCAGCACTTCCTTGGTGGGGTTTAATGTATGTTCATCCAATTTAAACCGTAATATGTAAATAGTAAATAGTAAAAACAAATTAGCAACACTAGACTGATCAGTAATTGATACCGATATCTTAGACAGCCTCCAACAAGATCACAAACTACATGCCCATTTCCTCCAGTTTGATAACAACGTTTTGCCCTTCTTGCTGTTGTGAAATCAATTTAGGTATTACAGGAAACAGCTTCATACTGTCTGAAACTCACCTAGAAAGATTTGTGAAAATCCTAACACATTCATATAGTATTTCTTGTATGCACAATGTGTATTCACTGTAATGGATGTTATCATTTTATTCTATAGTGTGCTCCAGTGCTTGCACACTATTAGACAATACCACTGTAGGGGCACATACGGCTGACCTGGTATACACACCATACCATTAATGTTATGGTTTGTCTCCTGTTTCCTGTTTTATTGTGAAATTCCCTATGTCTTGTCTTCCTGTGCTCTCCCATCGTGATTAGCTCATGTGTGTAATTGCCGCACCTGTGTCTTGTTTCCTCATGTATTTTACCTCAGTGTCTTCCCATTGCCCTTTGGTTGTTCGTCTGCTTTCATCATCGGTGTACCTGCTTTTGTGCTTAGTGTGCTACTGCTAATGCAGCCACTGTGTCAGTGGCTGCATTTGGGTCCAGTTTCTCCAGAAATTGTAACAGAGCAAACCAACCACTATGGACAGCAGGCACCATTCAGCAAGCGGTTTCCAGTCAAGGAGCTCTCCTCTGTCAGTATGACCAGGGCCCAGAAGGTGTAATCTGGTTCAAAATTATTCGGCTGAGAAGCAAGAAGCACTGCTCATGTTTTTCCTACATCTTCTGATGCTGATGCTGACACCACCCTCACTCCCAGGCCAGGTTGATGCCATGGAGAAATCAGGGCCTGAGCTGCAGAGGAAAGGACAAGGTAGAATACTTTCTGCTGTAACAGCTGTAATGAATATATTTCTCATTTTGGTTGTAGGGACAAGTATGAATAGCCAAGTTATTTTTGTCAAGTTTGCTGGACAGTATGAACAGACAAGTTTTTTGGTGGGTTCACAGTATGATGCTGGCGTGTCAACATGAGGACAGAAATCCGGTCAGGGCTGTCCTGCAGTCACAGCCTCTGAGTTCATCTCTTGTTTTGTTTTGGCTGAAATATTTCACACTGGCAGGTACAAATTGATAAAAGTTGTCGGGAATGTATATATATTTTTTAAAGACGTGTTGCTTGCTTCCCTGAACAACCAGTAGAACCAGTTTATGTTGGAACTGAGCACAGGTCCAGTGTATAAATAAGCGACCCATGATGGGATGTAAGACAGTGGCTCGAACACATCCTGAGGTTCATTCTGCAACACCATCAAGACTCACAAACACAGAGACAAGATGAAAGCTGTTGCAGCCTTCATGCTGGTGCTGTGTTACCTGGCTGGTAGTCATGGTAAGTCACTGTTAGATACATTGTTATTACATAATAGATTTTTAAATCAGTGTATGATATAGTATAATGATGAAATGAATGACATTGGTGTTTCCTCTCACATAATGACTAATGATTTGTCTTCACAGCATTTAACTGCAGACAGGGACCAAGACTGAGTGGTATCAATCAGATTGATGCTGGACTAGGAAAAGTGGTTGCAACAACCAGGTCCAATCGGGCGTATATCCTAATTGGATCAAGGTGGTATGTTCTTGGCTATGCCTCACTCAAGCATATCTCAGTTGGACCAGCTGGACTGTGGGGGGTCAGCACCTCAAACCGAGTGTACAAGAGTGTAGGAGGCAACATGCTAAAGACCAGCGGTAACTATTGTTATCTCTACATGAACAAATATCCAGTCTGTGTGGGCCTATCTGCCTTTCATCACTGATTTCATTTAGTTAACTGTATAATACAACAATGCTAGGGCAGCACTGTAATTGAAGACGAAATGCCTTGTGTCTATGTGTTCTTCAGGTACGAATCTGCAGCAGGTGGATGCTGGTGGTGATGGTCAGGTAGCTGCAGTAACATCTAGCAGTTACAGCCGCTGTCTGAGAGAGACCACTGCTTTGGCCTACAAGGGAGTGGGCACCCTGTACTGGAATTCCCTGGGAAGGAGGCTGAGGTACCTCAGCTGTAGCCCCAACAACGGCTGCTGGGGAGTCGACACCAGTTACCGGGTCTACACCACACAGGTTTGGATCTGAGGCATCAGTGATATCTCATAATGTCAGCAACCTTCTTCACCTATGGATCACAGCAGTAACACCATGCATTCATGCTTCTATGACAGAACGTGACATCAACCTGTAGCGCAAGTGGCTGGTCATACGTGTCAGGGCAAACCATGACAATGATTGAAGTGGGGACCGACGGAAGTGTTTTTGGAGTGAATAGAAGTGGCAAGGTGTACCAAAGGTAAGCCTTACTGTCTAGCATTGACACCCACATATCTATTTTCATGCACTTAATGGAAAGCAAAATTGAAAAGTAATAATAAAAGATATCATCCCTCAGTGATGAATTCATTTTTACAGCTTATACCTGAAGTGTTTAAGTGTGAATCTAAAGTGTTGTTTCCAATTAGAGTAAATGTCTGATCATAAATAAATGTACATAAACTTTATGTACAATGAAAAAGCTAAAATAACCTCAAAGAGAAATCTTCAGAAGCCTTGAGCAACGCTACTGCTGATAAAAACCAATGATGAGTTCTCTCTCAACAGACTTGGCATCTCCAATTCATCACCCAATGGCACAGCTTGGCGGAACGTCCCAATGTGCATGACCGTTCGACACGTGTCATACGACCTGGGCCGCCTCTGGGTTGTGACCACCTCTGGTACATTGATGCTGTGCACACACTGATCTCTAGACAGTCTTGACTGTCATCACTGTAACCTTCTATCCTTTCATGTATCATCGCTTGCACATCATTGATAGATAATCAGTAATCAATCTTTTTTTGGGATATTTATTCCATATGGGACATGGGGAAAGTGTGTATCTAAGAGTAGATAGGTTAATGTTGATAGACAGTAAATTAAATTATAGGAAAAACTAATTGAATTGTTAAATAAATGATTAAAACAAATACATTCATGCAACATTCATCTAAATGGAACATTTTTAAACAACCAAGGCATGTAAATGTCTACATGCTAGATGACATAATTTAGTAAATTAAATTATAAAGTTGAATTATCATGAAAAATATTACATTTATTATTCAATCATGAAGTGAATTTAGTTAGAATTGTGAATATAAAGGAGTTATAGGAGCTTTGTGAGTTAGTTATTGTTCTCACTGTATGGCTATCTACTTACCACACTGGACTTCTACTGCCAAGAACAGCTGTAAATGCTAATTCTATGGAACAACAAAAACTTACAACTAGCCCCTTTAGTAGACAAGAAGTTACACTTTGTTGATTCTTGTAAACATGTTGACGTGTGAAAACTGTACAATCCTTTTATTTGTTTTTGATTCTTTGTGTTTTTACTATTCCATTCAAAGTTAGTAGTCCTATTTCAGGGTCACATACTTCGTTACTAAAATCTTAATTTAATCAATTTATCCTTGATGTCAGTAATCACACAGTACAGTCGTTTTAAAGCCTATCTGTACTTTTAAACTCAAGTAAAACAAATACCAAACAAAATAGCAAAAGCCACTTGACATTATAAACACACTTATAAAAACACTTTTATTGTTTAAAACTGAAACTCTTTATAATGCCTACTGCTGCAAACTGCAACTCTGATTGTTTCATGTCATGACTGTTCATGTCTTGATATGTCCTTGGAATAAATGATATTAATTCTTACCAATGTTTTGTATCATGATTATTTATTTAATGGTGTCCTAAATCATCCATAATGTTCAATAACACTTGTACATCTGAACAAAAAAGCACAAAGTTACCAGAGCACAGTCAAAAACCTTAAACACCTGAGAGGCCGAAATAATACATATCCCTATATATCTGCTCTCACACACACACACCACTATACTCATACACACACACTATACTCTCTGACACACACTATTATACTCATACACACACACCACTATACTCTCACACACACGCACACACCACTATACTCGTTCACACACATGACTATACTCATACGCACACACTATTATACTCTCTTACACACACTACTATACTCATACGCACACACTAGTATACTCATACACACACACTATACTCTCTTACACACACTAGTATACTCATACGCATACACTGTTATAGTCATACACACACACTAGTATACTCATGCACACACTAGTATTCTCATACACAGTATAGTGGTGTGTGTGTGAGTATAGTTGTGTGTGTGTATGAGTATACTAGTGTGAGTGACTACCCAAGCACCATAGATGATGGGGTTTATGTTGATATGTTTATCCAATTCAAAAACTGCATCAAAAGTAAAATGTTCAAAGATCAAATTAGAGAACATCTTGGATCGTAGATCTTACATAACTTCCAACAAGATCATGAACTAGATGCACAATACCTCCAATGAAATAACAATATTTTGCCCTTCCTGTTTTTATGAAGGCCGGTTAAACATTACAGGGAAAAGTTTCATACTGTCTGAAACTCACTTCGAAATTTGTGTAAATCCAAAGAAGGGAGATTCTTACAATTCACAATTATCTCTCACTCTCTCTTTCACCCCACAAACACTACACAGAATGTGGACGGTTACGATCCTGATCTCCTATGAGGCATCAGAATGACTGACTGAATGCTGGTAGTAGATATGCTGAATCTCTGCCAGCATGCTTTGACGCAACAGATTCATGTATTTCCTGTACGTGCCCTGTTTATTCACTGTAATGGATCATCATCATTTTATTCCACAGGCTGCCCCACTGTGCGCCCCCACTGTGCAGCCTGGGTTAAGTTTTGACCCATGGCTCTTTGCCTCATGTTATCCCCTCTCTCTCCCTGACTTTGCTGTCACCACGTCCTTAACAGAGTCAAAAAACTCCCTTAAATATTGCTATCGTAAAGGATTTATTTATTACTTCTGCAGAATATAGTGGCTGGGTACCTGAGAAAATAGTTTTTTATTCTGAGAATGCACCTTTACTTGCATCATCAGTGTTCACAGTTAAACTTTGAAAACATTTTGGCGCTTGAAAAAGAAATCAAAATTTCACTGTCAAATTACATGACATGCTTTGCCTCTGCAGTCAGACTCTTTCACGTGAATGACTAGCCTATATTTACGTAATCTATGAGGTATATAAGTAATTGCATCAAACAGAAAACTGCATGATTAGTTATGAAATCATTAAAAGGACTTATTGGACCCCATGTAAAATGGCATGGTTCGGACAGTCACTATGGTCTTTTATCTCCTTTATTAATACTGTGGTCTTACTACCCTCTGCACTGTAGTACAACAACTGCTGCTTTGTACAGAACAGAACAGCACTTATTACTGGATGCAGGATAGTGTTGCGACGCTGGAAAATGAAAGGAGCTGTATCGGTAAATGGGTGGTTTGATGAAATGGCCAAGATTGCTTCCAATTGATAGCTTTCACTGACGTCACTTCCCAGGGCCCTGGCGGTCAAAAGCAACATTCCAAAGTGGCCCCGCAATGGACTTTCTATGGACAAACAACCGAGTAATGACTTAAATCATCTGCCAGCAGCCGAGAAAGAAAGATATAAAAATAGCTTTGAAGTTTTGGGCACTTGTGGCCCATATTCAACACCAGATGACCAGTTCCCTGCCGAAGCTCGAGTTGGGCGATGTTTACATTTACCTGGTGGAGAATCCATCATCCTCCACCGCTTGCAACCAATATTTCCGGTGTTATGGCTCAACTGGTGTCTGATTAAAAGCCCCATTTTGTAGTTTTTTGATCTTAAAATAATGTTTCTGAACTCGTTGAAGTGGTAGAAATGTACCTGTAACTTTCCTGTGCGGGAACACCGTCCTGGTACCGCAGCTCCGCTGAGCTCCACAGTCTGAGCTCCAGCCCACTGAGCCCAGGCTCCCTGCTCCTCTCACCCACAAACCAGAGCCCTTAGCTGGGCTGCACGGTGACCAGCTGCCCCCCCTCCCCCCGGAGCTTTGCTACGCACCACTACCGACGGCAACGATGACGGCGGTCCGACAGCAGCGGGACCGGCGGCGGCGGCGATGGTAACCCGGCGGGACCGCCGCCACCGGACACGGCAACAGCACCGCCCTTGGCATCAGCGACACGGTAACGGGGGTCGGGACCGACCGCGACGAGGACGATGTTGTTATTGTATTTTCAGAGTGTTTTCCATTAGTTCGTAACTTTAACATGACAGGCTTTGTCATAGGGTGACATCAGGTAAATTGGGCCATCAGGTAAAATGAGCCAGTTAAGGTTTGAGCCTCCTAGCTTTTTAAGTTTTAACAGGCAATGGCTGTAAATGATTTCAAATTGTTGCTACAACTGTAGGCTACTTGAAAAAAAACAATTGATTTGAGTGGTCTCTGGTTGCTGTTGTGGGTGGGACAATGCTTTATATCCAGCCTGCTGAGGAGAAGTGTGCGAAAAGTGGCCTGGCAAACAAATTTCACTTGAAACTGATAAGGTTGATAACTCCGTAAAAAAACAGATCTAACAAAAAATGTGATTTATAATACACATTGTGATTCCCCCCATTGGATAGAATGCAAAATTCTTGCTAAGCTTACTTATTTTTAATTTAAATGCATTTTTTGTGGGTGGCTCAATTTACCTTAATGCATCATGGTAAATTGAGCCATGCATTTCAGCTAAAATGGGCCACATACAAAACACAGTCTTACACTGAAGTTACACAGAAATTGAGGGTGCAAAACATGTTCAAAGTTAGATATATATCCAAGGTTGGTCAGTGCCACTCATGGTGCCATTAGCACTGTGGGGGAAAAAATGGCATCTATAATGCCACACACACACATACACACACATAAAAGAGCCTATAACATAGTCAGTTAACAAAGAGCATAGCAACAACATGACCATGTAATTTTAAAATGCATTTTAAGATTAAAAAATGTCTTCAACCTCCTATGTTTTCACTGTTAATGTTAAGTTTAGTGTTGTAGTTTAGTAGTAGTGTCAATTAATTATTAAAATTTAAATGATTTCTGCTAAAATTACTGTGTTGTTCTCTCATGGCCCAATTTAACTGAACGGCTGGCCCATTTTACCTGAACCTTCATCGTACCTCGAGAGGGAATATCCCGATACTTTAACTCTCATAATTCCAAAATAATTGTACTTTTTAATTTTTTTTTCACACAGAAACATTTAAGAGACCTATGTCGATTTTTAAAAATATCAATGGATTTCATGCATAGCGTTTTTGATGGTCTTATTAATCGTTTACCAAAAAGTGGCCCATTTTACCTGACTTCACCCTACTGTGCAGTGTTGTGCAGAGTGAGAGAAGTGTGGCGCTGACTGTCTGTAGATTGCCTGAACAGGTTCACTCACAGAAGCATATTGGCTGCAGTAACATGTGAACTGCGGCTTTATTTGTGAATTTGTGACAAATCTGCGGACGGAAGTGCAGCACAGCTGTTGTTCGGTACGGTAACCAGTTAAATCAGACACCAGTTGGGCCATAACACCGGTATTTTTGAAGCAGCAGGGAGCAGTGTGTGTTTTTCTGCCTTGTCCTAATCCGCAGACAGCGGGGAAGTGGATTGTTTTGACCGCCAGGGGGGCGTTCCATACGGGCCGTGACGTCACATGAAGGCTGTGTCACAGACTGCTGGATAAGGAAGAATTAGACATGAAAAGATGGGACCCTCAGTATCTTGATATGGGTTGTGCCCTTTCCATACATTATTTTCATCAGTCCGCATTTGTATGTATATATTTGTATATAGGTGTATACTGTCTCTGTTGAACTCCCTCTGTTTGTTGTTGATGTTTTGTTTTTTGTAGATGTTCTGTTTTGGCTTTGTTTTGACTTGTGGTATGGTATATATACTGTACATATCTCTTTTTCCTGCTGAAAACCAATAAAAAGTGAATCACAAAAAAACTGCATGTTCTCATCTCAAATATATATATATATATTAATAATATTTTAAATTATAAAATTTAAATATACAACTTATAAGAAAGCAAGCTTTATACCCATAAAGTACATGTACAGATTCAACCCAAAATGTCTTCAATCAAAGAACAGACTCAAAAACATTTTTCCCACAGCCATAATCATGCTGAAGCACAATATTTAAATACTTTACTGTGAATCTGGATAACTGTGCTTTATGCATATGCACTTGTAGTTTGCACATATTCCTAAGTATGCCCGTGTGATGTGATGTGAAATGATGTTGTCTTGCACTTTGAGATTGATCTTTTTATCTGGTCATACCTGGTATAATGACAGTAAAATTCTGATTCTGATTCTTGGTTTATCAGTAAGCTGCAGTAGATGCAGTTTTGCAGGGATGGGTTTCAGGACTTACTTCTCTGGCAACAGTTCCACATGAATTTTATTTAGATGTTACTTTAGTCACACAGTTGTTGTAGTTGTAGTTGTTTATTCAGGTCTTTGTTGATTTGTATCTTTATATCTGCTGCTATGAGCATGCCATTCTGATTTCTCATTTTGTTGTGCCACAATGACAATAAAACTTGTCTTCTGCCCTTATGTCCTTCACATCAGATAATAAGCATCCTCATCTTGATAATGTGTTTCCCATGTACTGTATGAGGAACTAGCTCTTTGGTTCAGATGATATCTGAACAGCTTTTTTTCCCTCTTCCTTCAGTGAAGTGAAAGAAAGATCTTACAGATACTTTGTCTAAATTGAGAACTGTATGTTTCTTTTGTTTTTATCTAAATATGTTAAATGTAGATAACATAGGCTACACATGCTAAAACATTAGCCTCCATAAGCCCATGAAGCAGAATGCTGATGCAACCTAAAGCTTTACTTTACCATTTAACTGAGTTCTTTACTTCATATTTTTATGACACGCTGCTGCACACTGTAGCTACCTATAATGCAATAATAAGTTTAAAAAAGAAAAAGAAAAAAAGAAGTATTTTTGGCTTCACTGACTTAAACACAAACAGATAACCCAACAACTGCTGACACAAAGTAACTGAACTGGTGTGCAACCATATTATCATGACAATAATGGGAAACGTAATAGTAAATAAATTCAGTAATACAGTCTAGTCTAGACTAGTCCAGACTTATGCACTGGATTTTTGTGTGTGTGTTTCCTGTTCATGCCCTACTTTATTTTGAAATTCCCTGTGTCTCTTCTTCCTGTGCTCTCCCTCCTCTGATTACCTCATGTGTCTCACCTGTGTGTGATTGCCCCACCTGTGTCTCATGTCATTTCTCCCTTGTGCATTTTGCCTCAGTGTTTTCCCGTTGCCCTCTGTTGGTTAGTCTGCATCAGTTCCCAGTGTTACCTGTGTGTTGCTGTCAGCTCCTGTGTTCCCCGGTGTGTTCCTTCATGTTCCTGTGACTTCTGGTGAGTTAATAAATCAGATCATTGCACTACAGAGTCTGTTCCCACGTCTCTGTCTGCAAGGGTTCTATTGGGTCTGTGCAGGAGTCTGGACTCACTCAAGAATATTACTGAGACACATCTATCATACTGAAGACTATAGAACAATCTAACAATGTAACACAGGAGAGACCAGGGATGGTTGTAACAAAGGGATGGTTGTAACGGCATCATTTTTACCAATAACGGATAACATTAGAGTTATGTGATCAATATCATGTGTAGGCCACTCCCTCCCTGATCTTGCATGGCTGTATGAAGAAGTGTGTAGATTTTACAGTAAAAAAAAAACAACACTTTTTTTTTTAGGTAAGAGACAAATATTTTGGACCAAGTCCAAATTTTGATGACTGATACCACTGAAGTTTGAACTGGGTAACTTGTATAAGATGAAAGAGCAGGTTCTTGGGTAAAAATTTCATCTATGTTTATTTCAAACCACCGTGCATGGTCAAAAAATGGCTGACAGGGGTGGGGATGGTTGTAACACCTTTTACCTTGTTTTATTAAGTGTCAACCATCTTCCCTGGAATTTTTACATGGATTATGATCTGCTTCTGACCTCCTGCTGAAGGTTTCCATTCATACATGTTCACCATTCATCGGTATTATCAGAACGTGCTCTTTAAGAAAGCTCTCCTAATGTTAGGATACACACCACTGACTCTGTTCATTCATCATCAGTGATGAGTTCTTTACTGAACCATAGGAAGATGCTTTAGTGTTGGAACATGCACAATAAAGATGCATGTTTTGTGGTGTGGTCTCAGTTTTTAGTTTTCAATCTCACTGTTACAATTTGTTACAATGGTGAAGGTTGTAATGGTGACATCGGATAATGAGTTCTTTGATATACTCTGAGAAGTTTTAGGCATTGCTATTTTTTGTGGACAAATGTGTAATTTGAGAGCCTACCATGAACGCTCTACAAGGAGTTAAGACAAAAAGTGTTAGAACCATCCCCGGTCTCCCCTACACACACAAAGCCAGAATCAGCGGTGTAGTCTAATTTGTTGTAGTGTATACTGAAATCTTAATGCTTTTCAAGTTGGTACACTGTTCATACCTGTATCACATTAGTTCTGTTGTAGTTGTTGTATGTTGTTTATTGAAATATTAATGCATTTTAAGTGGTATAATGCGTATACCTGTATATCACAGACTACACCATTGGCCAGGATATCACAGTTCCCTCAGAATCAGCCCTCTCAGAAAGAGGGTCTCTTTCCTTGATTTTTTTTTTTTTTTTTTTTTTAATATAATGCAATATTTTGTTTTGTGGAAGCTTGATCTCATTGTTTCGAGTACAATATATCAACAGTTGTGAAAGGACTTTTGAACTTTCTCCCATCATGATCACCAGACCCGTCACATCGGCGGACCAACTCCAGAATCTTGCAGAGCACGTGCAGCTGGTACCCGGGCGGTCGGTCATGAAGCAGCATCCTCCCCACATGCCTCCGCTGCTGGCGGGGCGGGGGGAGATGGGGGGAGATCCGGGGTGCAACACCGCCATCTGGTGTCCGGCCGCGCAGCTGCACTCCCCCCGCTGAGCGCTCAGACGGGCTCGGCGCTCTGAGGTCTGCAGGCTGCCGCCTCCTCTCCGTCTCTCAGCCTGCAACGGAGCTTTCCCCTCCCGCTGATCCCCGGGCTGACAGCCGTCCCCTCCGCTCTTCAGGAACATCTTACAGGAGACCTAAAGCAGCTTTTTCCCTCCGCCGCTGCGCTTCCTCTTCAAAAAAAGAAGAACGAAAAAAAAAGAAGAAGAAGCTGCCCTGTGTGTTGGTGTGAATGAAGAGCTGCGGTAAGGAGAGAGAGAGGGAGCCTGCCCTCCTCAGCTGCTAGACACCACCAGGTGAGACAATCTATCATCAATTTATAAAGAGAAACGAACGTGTGATAGATTTTTTTTTTTTGCCACTTATCGTTGTGTTGCTGTGCTGCTCCGCGCTCAGAGGGTTTGTGGGAATGAACAAAAGACAAACACGGGTTGTTCCAGAGAGGCTGCACTTGATCCAAATTAGTGAGGCTGGATGTTGGGTGTTAAGCTGTAAACCACTTCTGCAAAGGTGCTGTCAAATCAACAAGGCGCCTCATTGATTCTCATTTATGAAGTCATGCTCAGATGCATCATCCTGAGCCAGTGGCACAGTTGGAAATGGAAACGCAGAGTAACTAGAGGAGTTACAGTTGATGACAATCATTTTTATTACCAATTAGCCTTTTATAAAATCTCATCTCACTTCCATCAACGCTGTACTTGTCACTGATGTGCTTGTGGAGCTCAGATCACTGTTAAAAGAGAAGAGAAGTAAAACACGGTGCAAACTGAGCAGGAGGATCTTACCCTCCACCAGGCTGCATCAACCTGTTCTCGGTGGCTGTCTCCCTTGATAATGACAAAGTTTATGTGGAGCTACAGTATCGTAGACATGCACTCCTGGGCTTCCAGACAGCACAGCCAGCTTCCATCCATCACACTGCCCCTCTGCTCCCTTTACAGCGTCTGGAGGCTGCCTCTAGGATGCGGATGCTCCTGGGTCTCAGCGTTTACGTTACTGAAATATTACCTTGGGGGGGAAAGCATTGTCTGAGGTCTGCATTTTATGAGATGCAGATGTTGATTAGGACTCATCTTAATCTATTTAGCATCACTCACAGCCTGCTTTCATGAATGCCTGGTTCATTTTTTAATAATAGATGGCTGAGTAGATTCACTGGCTCGCAGCATTGATTTTTGTCTGTATGAGGCTATGAAGAGACGCTGATAAGAAACCAATTGAGGCTGTTTTTCCTTTACCAAAAATCCTTATTGAATATTATAGCAACCCCTGTATGTCTTTAAAAAAATCACAAGGTACTGTATATCAGGAAACTCTTGGTAAATAGAATTATTGTGATTTTTCATGTTGGTTGGAAAAGATGAAATCCAAATTTTTCTAAAATTGCCTGTGGGTCTATTCCTTAAGCTTCTTTTGATTTCACGGGTTGCAACAAAATGCCATGTTACCCCCTTTGTAATTGTTCCAGAGAATAATGAGGGCTTCTTTATCGCCCTAATTGAATTACACACCCAAGTCAGGCGCAGCAATTATTTCCTTGATTGTGTAACAAGTGAGATGCCACAGCATCTGGTATGCTTATCCCAAAGGACCGGTGTGAGGCCAGAGCTGGCTCTGGGCCCACTGATGGTGTTAACCCCCTCATTCATTCAACCAGAAGCTGCAGAATTGAGAGAGGGCTCAGGATTTCACCCCCAGGGAATACTAATAACCTTACCAGGGAGATTTGTCTAAGCCTCACTCACCAACAGCCCAGTAGGCAGGAGTGATGGTGTGCCAGCACTCTGCAGTCATGTTGGGGGTAGATATAGTCTGGTAGGGTGAATGGTCCTGCTTAAGTAAGCACTTTAATCAGCCCAAGAGAAGTCATTAACTGGCGAATGCTGCTCTGAAGTCCAGCAGGTAGGCTGTGTTGAAGCCAAGTCAGGTTCTCCCTGGTGCTTTTAGCACCACTGGTCTATTTGTGTCCAGTGTGATGGACTTAATTTTGGTCTTTACCAGTATCAGATGATTTTTGTCAGCATTTTCTTTGAGCACATGGTCATATCTGTGTATACTTGCAGCTGCAAACACATTTTTTAAAAAGTATTGATTAACTGAGAGATGAATGTTTAGTCTATAGAAAATGAAAGCTGGTGTTCAGTTTCTTAGACGCCACAGTGATGGTGCCTTTTTCTGACAAACAGCCAATGAGCTAATTTTTTTTAATGACTGTCTCATACAACAAAGATAAGTCGTAAATCTTCCCATTTGAGAAGATGAAACCAGAATATTTAGTATATGTACTTGAAAAAAGACTTAGGTGATTAGCTGATCCACAGGAGTCTGCTGTAATTTCAACAAAGCTCCACAAACAAGTGATTTGATCCATATAATTCAAGTGTAAGCTGCTTATTTACTAAACTACCTCATTCTAAACTGTGTTACAGAGGAGACTATAGTTTAACGTTGGGACCAGGGTTTAATGTATCAGATGGTGAGTGTATTTAATGAATGACCACTTATTGGTCTTCACTGAATCTACAGTTAAAACAAAAATGTGTCCAGATTGAAGACTCAGTTTATTCCCCCACTGAAGCCGTTTCAAATAAAAACATTTCTAAACCAAATGGGTTTTTAATTAATTTTATTTTGTCCGGAGAGCTGTCTCAAAGCTTGAACATTGTTTTACATTACGAGGGACACAAAGTCTTTTTTATTTCCATTGCTGTTTTTGTATCGAGTTTTATTTGCTCTGGTTTCTGTCTTTGTCTTCGTCCTGTTTAGATGTGGCTTTGGCTTTGGACTCCAGTGGAGCTGCTTGTTGAATTGACTTGGATTTGACTTGGGTCATAATCTCAGTAGTTCTCTGCCTTTTGGCTTTTAATGTACAACATTTTTTTGTTTGCTTTCTGCTTTAAGCATTTATAATGATTCAACTTTGACCAAGTTACTTTCAGATACATTTTTTCCAAACACTAAGTTTGGGTACTGAACCTTAGCAGCGACTGAAATCTGTCCAATGGTCTGATTCCTGAAATACCTGGCCTGATCATCTCTACTAATCCTTTTAAGTCTTGTCTGTAAGGAGAAAAGGCTATTTACATTTGCGGCATCACTTTGAGTAGCTTGTTTGATCTGAGTAGAAGATGAGTGGCTGCTGATGAGATGTGGTGCAGGTATGTGTTTAGGGTTGTGCAGTTCACTGAGGTTGATTGTGAGCACTCAGCTGTGCAGCGCGGAGCCGACACAGACGACAGTGAGCCCCGCAGGGCTCGACCCCCATCTCCAGCCGCCGTCCCTCCATTCAGCTCTCCATTACCGCCGCTGCTCCCGTCGTCGGCTCCTTCCAGGCCTCTCCACGGCTTTGATCCAGCTTCCATTCACTGTCCCTTTTTTTTTCTTTTTTCTCTCCTCGCCTCCCTGTCCTCTGCTGATGTGAGGAATGCATACAGAGAGAGGCGAGTTAAAAAAAAAAAAAACACAACTTTCTCTCTCCTCTTCCTCCGATCTGTCCTCGTTCCCCTTCCTTCCTCTTCTCTTTCATGTCACAGCTTTCATTTTTACAACTGCGCCCGTGGGTCGTGTCTGCTTTGGATCACGAGGGTAGTGTTTCACCGAGATCAATGACGGCTGAAGATATTTCATTTAAAGTGTCAGATTAAATTAGAGGGAACCTCGGCAGACGAGAGTTTAACGGCCTTGATAGAGAGCGGCGACATGCTCTCACATCAGCATCGATTAGCACTATTGCCATTTTAGGGCAGGCGACGCCTTTGATTAATCGGATGCTAAGTAGTACCTGGAGCGATGCCATCTGATCCTCTCAGGGATTAATAAGAAGTTTTTCTCAGAAGTGACTAATCAATAGCTGAACATTCTTCTGCCACATTGCTGCCTGACATAGCAGTGGATCTGAACTAAATCATAAACATCTGCTGTTTGCAAACTCTTTACGGATGCTCAAAGAGTCGACTGCAAAGCATTTCTGACACCACCAAAGGCTCGAGTATTAAAGGCTGTTACAAAAAGGAGCATAGAAGACAAAAGCTGCTTGTAATGGAAACACAGAGACGAGGGTGCAGGGAGCAAACGGCTGTTTCGTCTGTTTTCTAGAGAGGGGAAAGGCTCACTGTCTCCTCACACAGAGGGAATGGGGAATAATGAGAGGCACAAAGAAGGGCGGGGTGGGGTGGAGCGGGGGGGTTATTTGTCACCAGTGAGTGTTCAGGGCAAAGAGCTTCATGACACTGATGGCCTGTGAAGCTGCTCTTTGAGGATGCTGGATGAACTCGTCATGACAGATCGCGCGCAGGCTCCCTGAGGAACCAGGAGCTGAGGATAGATTCTCCTCCGCAGTGAGGAAGGTGATGGTGGAAAAGGAAGTATGGCCTCCGTGGAATCAGGATTTGGGAGCAGGGGATGGGTCAGAGACAAAGCAGGCCGTGGGGCTGAATCAAACATCTTAAGCACTAAATTATTTCAGCTTTGTAGTGGTAGTGTTGGTCAGTCCCCCACTTGTACATGCTCAACTACTGGATGGATCACCATTAAAATTTCTACAGGAATTACAACCCTTCTCCGTTTGGCAGCTTATCCTCCAGTGACCAGCCACCATGTGTTTGACATTTGTGGTTTTTGAGTGAAATCCTCTATGGAATGGATTACCATGAAATTTGGTGCAGACATTCATGTTTTCCTTTTGGCTTAATTGTAACTGTGGTGATTTGAACTTTTCATCTGGCACAATCATGATATGAAACACTTGGAGAACGGATGGTAATCAAGTCATCCTCAGTTTACTTTGTGAAAATAAGAGGAAGTTTGTCCCGATTCCATAGAACCACTTTGAGAGAAATTCAAGGTATGTCAAGATTTCTCTAAGTGACCTGGTTTTAGCTGTTTGGTAACCTTTTTAAGACTGGAACAGATGTCTAACAGAGAAGTCCTCAGACTGAGATTAATGAAGAGTAGTTCTGTGCTTGTTTGACCGTGCCAACCTTTCTAAGAGCTGCTCCAACAACCCACGACTGCACCGGTGCCTGACACGGTCCTACTTCCTCTGCCTCGGCTCCCACTGGCCAGCGTCTCTTTTAACCTTTAATGGTGCAGAGAAATTCAACAGAGTGCGTGTTTTTTTTTCTCAGCTAGCAACATCCCACTTCACCTTCACACAGGTTGACAGTTTGCTGAATGTGGAGCTGCTGACTTCTCTTGTCCTGTTAGTGAGCTGGAGGATAACTGAGCAGAGAGGAAGTTGCTCCTTCTATCTCTTCATTTCTTAACACAAGAAAATGGGTAGGAGTTTGCAGCTATACTTAGATTGTCAATAGCTGGAACAGAGCTTTATTTCTTATTTGGGCGAAAGTGTCAATGAGTCAGCTACAAGCTGTAAATGTTTCAATCATTCAATGGCAAATGGCTGTTTTGATCCAAACCAGCTGATCTCTGAATACATCTGATGCTAATTCTTACTGATGTCAAGGAGTGCTGACTACCAGCTTTACATTCCTTCTGATTATCAGAGCTGACAACAGGATATTAAGTTTAATGCCTAAAATACCAGTGATGTGAACACCAGCAACAAGCTAGAGCCGAACAACTCCAAGAAAATAAGAGATGAAAATAGATGTGCAGCCTTAACCTGCAGAGGAGGAAGAGATAACGCAGCCTGCATCAACTTCCTCTGGTGTAGTAAGTGTATCAGTGGGCCAAGTGGGCCTTTTTCAGCCCTGGCTCATGCTAATGTGTTAATATGAAACATTGCTGCTGTGCAGCACACAAATGGTATGAATCTGCATGTTTATGCCATTTGCTGCAAGATTGATAACCCATCAGCGTGAATGTGGCAGGCTGAGAGCTAGGTAAGGAGAAATATCCGGGCTCGGTTCTTATTTACATGAGGCTCATTCATCTCGGCACTCATTTTAAGCTGAGTTTGACATTGAAATAGGTGCGCATTAAACACAGAGAGAGGAGGCTCGGAAATGTTTCGCGCTGTTTTTTTGCTCCCTCCTAGGTGAGAATCAGAAATGATGAATGGCATGGTGGTTTAATGATCTTGTAGCAGAAAGGCAAGTGCTGAATCAGGCGCATTACATGCTAACTGCAGGCAGATGAAGAAAGCAAGCTGCCACCTCGATTAAAGGAATGATCCTCTAGTTAAAGTTGCACTCATTGACTCCTGCACAACCACATGCAAAACAACCCAAACCTCCCCTCGTGATCATCTTTCCTCTTTTTAGTTTTGATTTTTTTTTTATTTCAAGCACATATACCAGCAGCAGATTTCAACACATTTTTTGTGACTCCCTCAGGGTTTGTCACTCTCAGCTTGCTGTGTAACACACACATACACCCATACACCTATTCTGGGAAATTAAGGGAGCTAATTTGCATTTTACAGGTTTCCTTTTTGTTTCTGCAAGCCTCATGTATTCACCGTAAAGCACTGCGCTCTTCTCTCCAGGCACAACTACTACCCGGTATCACAGACATGTCAGCTGAGAGCTTCAGTCTCAATTAGAATAACATCTTCATTTGGATCTTCAACTCGTTTGTTGGTGGCATTCAAAGCCCGTTAAGACATTTCATTAACCTAGCTGCTTCCCTCTGTCTTACTCGGCATGTAAAGGTAGCAAAGCCTGATGACTTCTGGAAACACTAATCTGCTCCCACTTTATTTGTCTGTTGCACAATGTAACATGTTATTATGAAAGTATTAAATCTTCTCTGTGCCTCTGAGGAGCCCTTCAGGGTTTGGGATTGTGTTCAGAATTGTTTGTATGTGCAAAAATTAGTGTTTGGATTCATTTCTGCTTAGGCAACTAGCTGTGTGAGTGTGTATGTGTCACAGTACTTGCATAACTGGTCGTGGTGTATGTGTGCGTGCGTGTCTTGGCGAAGATTTGGCCGTAGCCTTGGCCAGGGAATGTTGCTGACACAAAGGGAAGGCAACCGCTTTTTCTCCTCGTACAACAATCAGCATGGCATCAATCGTACCATCAAAGCAGTGGTGGGTTAGCGCAAGGGGTTAGCTGCGGGTAAAATGAACAGGGCTTCTATGAGTCATGAGGTTTTGGAGGGGGTTATGTGAGTTCACTTTAGCTTAGTAATGCCACATGTTAATGTTTCAATATCCATTTCAAAGCGTGAGATGTGCTGTAGGTGCCAGAAGATGTGAACCGCTCGATGTGCGTTAAGAATTGAACAGCTAGAGGCTACATGGGCAACTACTGATCTCAGAGCATGTTATAAACTCACCGCTCACTAACACATACACACTCTGTGATGTTTTCTACTCTTGCTGTCAATGATTGCGTTTTTTTTTTTCCAATGCAGAATAAATGCAGGTAGATGAAATGTAGACTGTCACCCATGAGACATGGACTGAGGGGAAAATTGCCTCATTCTCGGTTGAGGGACTGTGAAGGAGGCAACATATAAAATACATTCCTCAGTAAGATTAGACACAGCAAACATTTCATTGTCAAAGGAAGGATGAGTTTTGTTTGTTTAGTCTCAGTAGTGTTTTGCAGAGGACGTATTTGTGGTTTTTAATAACCAAAAAACATCTCGGCATATACATCTCCTCCAGGCTTCTCTCTGCAGAGCTAGTAATGGCAGGTCAGTGAACCTATCAGAAGAGAGGAGGTTCAGATCTGTTGTTCTGATTGGCTGACTGTTTTCTGAGCGATCCAGGTAAAATGTAACAGATTACAGCCAGAGAAACCAAATCCTGCCAGGCTGGATGGTGGGTCCAGTTGGGTGGGGTTTGGCCTATGGCGACTGCTTGCTTGTGACATCACAAAGTTACAGAGGGCTTGACAACTGGTTGTAAAGCTCACATTTCTGAATACAGACCCTATGGAGTTCTCAGTCGACTGAGGCTTTGAGAGTTTTACAGAACATAGCGCTGATGTCCAATCACAAAAACAAAAAAACATGTGGACATCTACCTTTATACTGTATGGGACCTTTAAACAGAAGTTAGACTGTCCTTATTATCAGTGTAACATATTTCTGAGTGGCTAATAATGTGACAGCAATTTAAATCAGACCCACACAATTTGATTGGAATTGATTTAGATTGCTCCAAAGTGGGTGCAGCTTTGCAAATGCAGCAGGGGGGGGGTATAAATACTGAGCTGGAGAGGATTAATATGAATGATGAATAAGAAATTTCAACAGGTTCCTGGCCTCCAAACACACCTCAACTGTGATGTGACTTTGAAAACTATTACAAAACATTGAAATACCCTGGGGGGCTCTGTACACAAAGGCAAAAATAATAATCAAAATTAATTCATCCATAAGATCAACAAAATTACAGGTATATATTTTGGTGACATTGAATTTGGAACTGTTTATATAGCTGCGTCTATATCTGAAACTGTCCACTTGGGTAATGTGGCTGTATTTGCTGAAAAGATGTGAGAATGGCACAAACACAGTACTTCTAAGAGGCCCAGGGGCTCAAACTCATGCATACAGAATGAACTCCAGTTTGTTTATTATTTCCCCTCTCATTTCTGTGGCGTTGCTGCTAATATCCCTTGGGCTGAGATGACACTGCAAAGCCTTTAATCACTGACTGATACACACAAATACATAGGCTCACGTGCACGCTCATTCACACATCACACAGCAAACATCCCATCCAATTACTGATTCAGCATCAATTATTTTCCCAGACTCTGAGCTCGTCAGAAGATACTCATTGCAATTAGACTCCCCAGTGCATTTATATGGGTCGGACACATTTTGTGTTGACTGACTGTCTGATGCAGCTTGAGGTTGTTGTCATGTTGGAATTATCGTGCATGTATTTTCTTGATCAGACAGACTGGTGGTCAGTCGTTGATGTGTGTTGTAAGTTCAGATTAATTTCTTTGATTTGTATGATGTGCTGTAGTTGGTTATATAGACGATATGACCGTATGGTCTCTTGCCTTCTTGGTGACTCATGAGTCAAATTTACTTTGTTACACTAATTTGCTCCGCTGCCTTTTTAAAAGAGAATGACTCATGAATAAACTGATGAAATATGGCATTTTCTCTGATGGCATTTCCTCTGTTAATGACACTAAAAAACAGAACACGTGGTGCATCCGTTGAGTGAGGCAGGTGTGTAGTAATTGGATGAATTAATCCAAAGTAATAATTAAAAATCCTGCTGTTGCAATAAACAATTGAATCAGCAATTTATTTGCAATGTTTCACTGCTTGATATAAAAAAATGTTGCAAATACATTGTGTATCCCACTTGTTGTTGTCTCAGTTAATGACACCAGTTCTGATCAATGGTTTCCAAAGTGGGGTCTGGGGACCCACAGGGGTCCTGGAGAGGTTCTGAGCAGAAAGGGCAATAATGTATAATGTTTAGTTGAAGTTATTTTTTACTAAATGTTTTGTTTGGGTTTAGGTTACATTATAAATGAGTGTCTTTTTTCTGTAATATTGGGTGATGAGGTGTGACTAGTGTCCATTTCAGCCCTTGATGTGAAAGGTCAAAGTCATTAGATGAAGGTTATGGTTGTGGTGTTGTGAAATCGCAGGCCAGGTGCTTTTTGTTTCTTCTTTCTTTTTTTTGGCTGGGTTTGGGCTGAATTCTGCTACACTTTGTCTCTAATGTTGTGGAGCAGGCACACATGCATTGTCCAGTTTCAGTCAGATTAAGGCGTATGCATGCAGAAGAAAATCGGTTTCCAATTGCGTAATCTGGACGTTTTAGTCGGATATGGAGAAGTCCAGTCTAACACATTTTATATGCACTGTAGTTGTCCAGTTATAGACAGATTAAGGCCATTATGCATTTAAATGTATTAAGTGATAAAAGCCCTATTTGGGTGGAATTAACATAACAAAGGAGAGGGCTAAAATACTCAGTGTGCTCCTTGGTCATTTAGCCCATTTTCTGGAGAATCACAGGATGTTGTTGGTCATAGACACACGAGTTACACAGCACAAAGTCAGGAGAGAAAGCCTCACCAGGGAGGCATGGGAGAGGGAAAGATAAAACTCTACTCAGGTAATGTGAAAATCACCCCACGTCCTCTACAGAAATAAATTGAAAGAGAGAGGGATCCTGGGAAAGAGGGCATCATGTTATATGGAGCTTATAATCATTTGTGCAGTGCAGCTCTAACACTTTTACAGCATGTAAAGTCAACAATATAAGCATCTTGATATTATAGCTACATACAAGATAATAATATATGAAAAAATTATACATGCAATACAGAAGAGAAGCAGGAGACATTCATGGTGCCACCACTGTTTTTCTGCCTCCACTGCTGCATCTTTGTTGGCGTTTGGTTGGTTCTAGTTCTTTGCGTGTTTTAAAGCAAGAAGGAAAATTACTGTGTGGTGACAGCATAGTGTAATGGAAAGCATCTCACTCAACCACCCAGTCTCAACGGCAAATTGAAAAAAGGACAACTGAGAGGCAAGTGAGTGATCCCCCAAACCCACTAAAGACAGAACCACAGAGGCCTGCGGGGGCAGCAGCAGCTAAATGACATCAGCAACCAGCAGCGAGGAGAGCTTTCCATGTTACATTTACATTTTTATGTCTACACAGTCTGCATGACTCACGGCTTGAGACGACTCGGTAGTCACCTGATTGTCAGTCACAGTCCTCTCAGTTGTCTGCGTAAAATGTCATCAGTGAAATATCTAATATTAAGCTCTAGCCACCGTGTCTAACCAGTGCTTGTTGGAGCGATGAATGGATCTGTGCATCAGTAACTTCAACCATCTATGTAAGTGTGTTTGCTCACACAGCAAAAAAACACAGACTGATAAAGAGCGAGGAGAACATTTGTAGAGAGAAGCGTAGTTATGAAATGTTTGTTAAAGGTTTCAATGCAAAGAAAAGCCCAGAAAACCTCCTGTAGTCATTGTTGTACATGATCACATGATGTTGCACAGTCAGTCACATGATCGCAACAAGTATTACATTTAAAAATCTTCTTATTAATTACATGCTTTTTATTAAAGGTCCCATGTTTTACACTTTTCTTGTGTTTCATTTGAAGTGTTGATCCATAAGTATTTAGAACCGAAATCCATATGTAGTATCGGTATCAGTGTAGTTTTTCCAAACCCTCTCAGCTTCTCACTGCAGCTTTAGTAACAACAGGTCAGTGAGCCAATCAGAAGAGAGGAGGCTGAACCTAGACCTGCTTTATCATCAAAGAATACACATTTGGGACGTTTAGGTTTAGAAGTGCAACAGTCAAAGTTTAATTGAACCTGGACTCCACGGTAATGCTAAAATATCGCTAATATTGCCTAAAAAACCGATATCGGGTATTATGATGACTTATGATATGCTACTGTAGGTGTTTGCACCAATTTGATGTATAAAGTTTAGAGTTTCATACTTTGGTTAACACTCTGACAGAACATTAATTCTTCTTAAACAAGAAGCTTTCACAGAAGTTGTGTTGTGCAGCCACTGTTTAAGAGCAGAACTAAAATCGAGTGTGACATTAGCAGTTAGCAAAACAAATAGTGACTTGGACGTCCCACCAGTGAAACGAAGGGGTAGCACTAGTGTTGGGACAACTAACACTGCTTTTAATGTATTTATTTTTTGTCAAATTAGATAAATGATTCTATGGCACTCATGTGTTTTTCTAATGCAGTGCTATCAGCTCAGCACTTGGTATCAACTAATATATAAGTTAGCTGGAAAGGAATATCTGCTGTCTGATATCCCTGAAGCTCCTGGACAGGTCTTACCTTTATTTCCACACTTTCAGCAGGAGCTGCGTCTAAGAAGCAAATATCAACTTGATATATTTAACCAGGTCACCAGATACAGTCTGTGTAACCAGGTCAGAGTCCTCACATTAAATAGGACATAAGTAAAATATAGATAGACAGAGACAGAAATGAGCGGGGTTAGTAAGATCGGCTTTTATGACAGCTGGAGGTCTGTACCACTGTTTATCAGCTCCCTGACCAAAGAAACATATCAGTAGGCCAGATTGTTTAGTGCTGGCATGTACCCACTTGGCAGAGGCCTCCTCTACATCACCCCCCACCTCCCTCCCTCTGTTCTCTCTCTGCTGTCCTCAGTTAATGTGCGGTCTTATTCAGTGGTTTACAGGCAAACCGTGGTGTGTTAAGAAACCAAACAGCTCATAATTGCTTCATTATCCATTGTTAGAGGCAATTATTATAAAGGAATCAATCTAAGGGTCTTTTGAAAAGGAAGGAGAGGAAAGTACTAATGTGAAGTGTGGTTAGCGGTTCTATTTCCTTTATAACTATGATAATGGCTTGAGTTAGGGGTTTACTTCTGAGGCCACATGGGTTTATGCAAAAGCTCTTTTATGGAGAACTATCGCATTAAAATTGCACCCACACACACACAGTAGTGGCTATATTTAGGTCCATAGCATTACATTAACATTGTTTGCCTTACTTAAGAGCAGCTGAATTAGTGCATATGTATAGTGATGGATCCCTGTGAGGTTTAGAAGTTGGCAACAAAATTTTTCCAGACTGATGGTAAACAGTGGGTTGGACAGAACAGCAGCACCTTCAGTTGACCAATCAACAGTCAGACAAAGACATAATGAGCTGTGAATGGGTGTTTTTTAATCTGTGTTTGAGAGGCATGTTGGGTGGCTGCTTGAAAAAATGGCTACCTACATGTAGTTATAGTTTAACTTACCTTCAGATTGAAAAATGATTATACTGAAAATAGTTGGCAATGCTGCTTTTGAGAATAGTCCATAAGCGCTTTGCGACATTGGTAAGGTTTATGAGGCTCCAGGGGCCCTCGAACAGCCTGGGGCCCAAGCACTGGATGTCCTGCCTGTTGACGAGCTGTGCCTCTGCTTCCAACTATGAATCATAGGTTAGTGATTGTGAGGTGTATATAAAGTATATCAAGTACTCTTACTCAGAGATGTGAGTTCTGTTACTTAAAATATCAAGTTTTTCACTTATCACTGTTGTTTTTCAGTCATACAGTTGGTTTTCTGTCTTCACTCCGCTGTCATGCAGGTGAATGGAATCTCATTTACCTGTAATTACACATTACATTGAAGAAACTGCAGCTATTGTCCTGAGTTTCAGTTTTTTTTTTCAGGAGAAATGGTCCCTAATTGAAGGATTATCCTCAGTTACCAGGACATTGTGTATGGAAAGACATGTTGCTGTCTGCATTATTATTTTTTTATGCAATTTTTAGCAGCACAGTTTAAATAGTGTTTATGTCTATTGTAGATAAGCAGGAGTATTAGAGCAGGATATCTGTAAATGTCGGTAATTAAAACTTGTGATGTGGCACAATATTACCACTGTGTGTGTGCAAGAAAAGATGTATTAAGAGTCTGGATGGAAATGCTTACTGGGCATCAGTCAGGCTCTCTCAACATGAGCAACTGCATCAGCAGGAGAATCAAGAAAATGAGCGCTTATACTTGGGGGTTAATTTTCTCTGTAAAAGTCAACAAAGATGCAATAACCTTAGAAACTGGTGTGTAATCTTTACCTCCAGCCTGGGGATATACAGTAATGGGTTGTATCATCTTTGGAAAGTAGTTGTTTGCGTTCCAAGCCCTCTTTTGGAAGTACCAGCGGCTGTAGAAATAACAAACCACCCTGCATGTGGATCATCCTTTAGGAAACCCCCTCATTTTGAAACGGAGGATGGCTAATTATCCTGGAAAAAGACAGTCGCAGTAACCATGTAATTGCAGTGTTTATGCAGTTTACTAATGCCAGGTTTGGCCAGAGGTGGAGAATATCTGACCTAATATCTGCCTGGACATTCCTACTCATCATGAATCATCATCACATGGATCCGTGGCGTCGTCTCTTATCTGTCTCGTTCCACTTCTCCGAGGTAAAGCTCCAATTCACTATTCTCCTTTAAATCTGTCCCTCTGTGCTCTCACACCCTGTTCAGCCTGAGTATTATATTAATTAGTATTGATCTGTATACGTTCTGGGAGTTTATTTCCTAAAGTTGTTGTTGCTTTCATCACTGACCCTGCCCGCCTTTGCCGTTTCTTTAACTTCTTATTGAACACAGTGGAGGAACAACAGGGTATTGGAGTATCTTTGATGCATAATGTATTAAAGTCAGAGCGACTGTCAGTCAGATTAGCAGTAGTCTTCTTGTCTAGCTTTCATGTACTTTTAATGTTTCATTTATGGCATTTAACTGGTGCTCTTATCTGGAGAGCGAGGGAGCTGTGGGGGTTCAGTTAATTAATAAGGCTGCTCAAGGATACGGACTGTCAGGTTATCAGATCTGTGACCTTTCAGTTGCATGACGGTCTACAATAGCCTTTATAATGTCCTGATGCTCGTTTAGAAGGGGATTTGTGAGTGATCCTCCACTCAAGGGGGCATTTCCTTAAACTGCATGCCATTATATTGCCTGGGCAGATGGAGCTAGAAGCATAATGAGAATGTTTTTCAAAAGAAGCCTTGTTTGTCTTGTATAGTCGACAATAAGACGACAAAACCAAGAGTTCGTTTGGGTTCAAGTAGCTTCATTATGGATGCTGGCCAAATTCCTGGATCCACTGAGCTTCTTTAACATTGAAAATGGTTAGAGAACTATCCTTTACCTGTTGACCTCACTATTGACAGTAATTTAATCATCAATTGCCATTTTTAAGACCAAACAATCACTGTGTACTGCATTTAACAATTCTTTTCACCATCAATTAATCAGCCAGTTTTACTTTCAGTTAGTTAAATAATCATTTTGTCGATGATAGGTCAACTCTCCACTACAAAACAAAAAACGATTGTTTTTATAAGGTTATGGTAGGTCATAATTAGCTTAAAGCTATATTAGCATTGAATAATCAATTGATTTTTAATAATGAGGGATTAAGTGATATTGAAAATAGAGCTTAATTGCAGCCCTAGTTATATCAGTGCAGGTTGCCTCAATCTTCTGGTTAAACTTTTATTCATGTGTCGGCAATGTAAATGATCAAATACAACAGGTCCAAATCTGTCTGTGTCTGGAGAGAGAAGCGCAGGAATAAAATTAAAAATATATGTGCAAAGGTAGCTTTAGCCTCAGTGAGGAAAGGATCCAGATTTGATGAAAGAATTTGAGACTAAATTCAGTGAAATGCTGAATCACAATTTTGTTCCAATTTCTCACTTGTCCACTTCATTCAGGCTGACACCAGGCTCCTGTTAGCTGATGCCTTGCTCAGTAGCGGATGATGGATCCATCGTGTCAGTGTAATAATAACCTACAGTTAATACAGTCACAGTTGCTTGGAGCAACCTGGAAACGAAATGCCTCCAGCCACGGCTGCTGTTGTGTTTTCAGGCTGTTCATACATCATATTCTCATGAACACACAATGATTAAGACTCATGAACAATGAACTGATCAGGTTTTAGAGGGCAAAGATCACCGTTATGTTGTGGCCATAGGCTAACTCACCAATTTATACACTAATTATGAATCAATTTGACACAGATGTCTAATAGAATGAAATGAACTGCTGACATTTCATATCCAAAGATGAAAATCTCTGTGACATCTTAACTTTCTGCAAAAACACTTGTGGCCATTACTTGACTCACAGGCTGTGACCATATGTCCTGCAGCTGGGCTGGTTGGTGGGAGTTACAACCATGAGATGGTGATTCTAGCTGATCACTGTTTACTGATCATAGTCGTTTTGATTTGCTTTATTGCCCTTTTATCTCATCCACTCTAGGGAATGTTTTTGTGACCAGTTTCCAGAACTATGTGAATTGTTGAACCATAGTTAGGGGTATAGAACCCAATGAGCTAAAAACAAAATAGTACAAAACCAAATATCTCAAGCAGTTCCTCTTGGTTTTAAAGATGAAATGCAGAGGGAATTTAATAAGAATGCTGGAGGCTCTTCATGTGAGACTCGAGGAAACCCTTCTCAGGCACATCTCCAGTCTTTTCTCACATCGTCGAAAGCAGCAGACCTTGAGTTTTTATTTGTGGGCCTTACATGTCACTGATTAGCCATAGACCTCATCTGGCAAAGAAACCAATCAAGGCAGCTTGTTGTGACCTCAGGTCCACAGCCACAATGTGTGTTGGCACAGTGGGCTGGGCACCATAGTGACAGGATGCTCGTAAGAAGTGCTACAAAGCACCTGTCAGCTATCCCTGTACACTATTTATAAGGCAGGCCTGATATTTGGATGCAGGTTAGGGATAGTTGGCAACAAGGGGTGGAGAGATGAAGGCAATTTGTCCTGTTTCCGCTCACTCACCCCACTCTGGTTTTTTTCCACACTGGAAAAGCATGGACGTTGGCCATCTCTTCTCAACAGTCGTTCCAACCTAAGACCTGGGGATCAGAGCGGTCCAAAGTGAAAGCTTTGCTCTAAACTTTCAAGGCGAAGTCCAACGTGCTCTCGACGCATGGTTGCAGTGCCAGATTGGGAATCAAACAGGTACTGCTCCACCGGCAGAGGCCTGGCTGCTTTTGTTTTTAAGATTAATACACTTTAGGGCGCGTTGGCAGTGTTGGCTACACATGTTTTTGCTATGTGGCCCCCCAGTGCATTAGAAATGACTGGTTCAATATGTGCTCTCTCCCCCTGAAGTGCGTCAAAGCTGCAGGAAACGTCGTAAAGCCTCCACAGCTAATGTGCGCCGATTTTCCAATGAAACAAGAGTAATGATGACATTATCACCTGTCGGTCACGGCCACGCTGTCGCTGGTTTTGCGGGTTTCACAGCTCTGCGTTCTGTGGAATGGTTGAACTTTTCACTCTTTTACAGTGTTGGAAACACCTGCCACAGTACGAGCAGATTTTTCCTGTCAGTTTGTGAGCTGTTGGTAAAGAAGGTATTACAAATGTGTGCTTTAAACAAAACACATGTTATGGTGTGCTGTCCTTTAGTGTTGTCAGTGTGTTACATCAAATAATAGAACTTGAAATAGGATAAACCATTAGCTGTGTTGCTAGGTCTCAGTTTTTTCAATTATAGTGGGTTTTTTTAAAACTTTGCAACTTGCATTTAATACCTCAGGCTCCCCGTGAAATCTCAGCATTGTTTGAAAGCAGCCTCCTAAAACTTGAGGGTTTTCACTAAAACCTTCATTACTCTGCCTCAGCCGCAGATAAAGACATGAAATAAAAAATATATCACTGGCTTTTACTGTATGTCATTGGTTTTGCCTATGAAACTGGATATGGCTGTTAACATTCTCAATTATTATATAATTATATATATTTTTTACACACTTATTTATTTATTTTTAAATGGTAATGGTGAAAGCAATTACATACAACCAATAATAGAGGTTTAACATCTCTGATGGTCTGCATTTGTCTCCATCTTCTTCAGAGGCTGAGAAAAAGGTTTTGGTGACAGCATTACATCAGGTGAATCTTTACCTCTAGCCATCCGTGATACTGGATCCCCAATCCTCCTTTCCCTCCATCTCTTACCCTGAGCCTTATAGCTGGTTAGCAGCTTAGCAGGTTGAAATCAGTCTGAATCTTCTAAGCTCTTGTCTCTGTTGTCTTCATCCAGGTAACTGCTGTAATCTGCTCTTATGTGTCCCTGCTTATAAACAAAACACATTTCCCGTAATGATTCTCCCATTTCACATCGGTCATGTACTGTATTTTAAAAATGAGAAAACATATGTATGTGCATCTCATGTTTTTGTAAAAAGAGATGTATATTGCAGTTGGTCTTAGTTAAAGCAGCACTGGGATTAGTACTACCTGCCTGTTTAATGTCTGTGTTTGCCAGATTAATTTTTTCTAAAATCAGAAGTAATCTGATAATCAGAATTTGAGATGTTTTGGGCTCTGCTGCTTTGGATCTCCATGGCATAGCCTACTCCCTTTAATCCTCCACTAGGCACTGTTCTTTTTTAGACATTATCTTAACACTTATCAGAATCTCAGAGTTATCAGAGTGCTCATATATCAAAACACAAAAAGTGCAAAAAATGGGACCTTTATATAAACAGTAGAAGTTTCATATAATGATAAACCCACCAGGAATCATCACAACTCAAAGATGTATTTTAGCATTTTTTAGTACATTATTTCATTTTAACGGTGCTCAACCTTCTCTACTACAACCCACAACAACATGATGTTGGTCATACAAAGTAAGCAGGCAGCTGGTGAACATAGTAGAGCATTCAGCACCTAAAGGCTCAGATATTTAGGCCCAGTTTAAACAAAGACGGGTTTCAGTGAAACTGCATATGTTTTTTGTCGTTTTGGTGTTGCGTCCACACAAGACACCGTTTCAGGGGCGAAACCTGGTATTTTCTGGAAACGGGTCCCAGCGTCTTCGCCTGGACGTGAGCACTGAAAAAATACAACTTTACCCTCGGCGGACCGTGTCAACGCCTGTCGGGATTCCACACAGGCCTGGCATATAGTGTTTTGGATCCGTGTAGACTCATATATTTCTGGAAACAACGCTGTCTTTACAGAGATTTCTTTTCAAAATGAACAAGAAAAAGATGGTATTAGGTGAAGCGCTGTTTTCGTGTGGACAGGGCCTTAGTCTTCATACTTATCAGGAGACTCCAAATAAATGCTAATATTACTCTGTGTCTGCTGAATGTGTACATAGTTTAACACATTGTTAGAGTTGTGTTTATAGCTACAAAATAAAAAATAAAAAATAATGCAGGTTTGAAATAACATTTATAGGGAAATTACATTTTTTATCTGCGTTCACCTTTGAGTATTTGTGTATAGGGCTGTAAGATTAGAGCTTCCCAGGCTGCACAAAGCTCAGCATGAAGGCTGGCTCGAGCTAACACTATCCAATTATCTTTCCATTCCTCCCATAAGGAAAAAAAAACATGCAATCATAGCACAGTGAGGCGCATTGGATAAAGATATCCACCACATGGCACAGGAGAGGGCGTGTAGCCAGTCTCTGATCAGTCTTGCTGCAAGTCTCATTTTTTTCAGCTCATTAATACAAGACTTGACTGAAGAGACAAAAGTCCATCAGCAAAACCAAGACCATGTGACGAGGCAATATCTTCCAGCCCCCTCCTCTGATATACTATCATCCGTCTGTCTCAGCACATTGGTCTGCTTTTTCATTTCTAACGTCGGCCCACTATAACCTTGGGATCCATGTGGAGTGCAGCAGGTTTTGCATTCAAGTAGATTTTTCACACCTGGCAAAGGGGAAGGTGTGCGTGGATTTATTCTGAGTCATGAAATGGTAATGAGGGAAAGAAATGGTGTGTGCATGTGCGTGTGTGTGTTTGGGAGAGAGCCTGGTGCTCCATAGCCCGAAGGTGAGCTTTTGTACGTCTGCAGGTTGCTATGAGACACAGTGATGTAATCGCTGCTCGTGAGTAATTTGCAGTGGGAATGACTTCATCTGTATCTTTTTGGATTGGTCTGTGAGAGCTGGCTGGTACCACTGATGGCACAGACAGAGGAACGCTGCCGAGTGCATTTACTTGAGCTAGACACAAGAATAAAAGCAACGCTGATGGTTCTAATTCAGACCGAAGTACAGTAAACACAAATGCTAAGCAAAGCAAGTGACCATATGATAGTGACTTCATGGTTTGGGAGAGCGTCACTCTGCCAAAAGACCACATGTTTAAAGGTTTTTGTTTTTGTGTTTTTGAAGTGAATCAACAGGAAGATGTTTTTGTGGTTTTAGGAAGCAAGGACTTACTGTTTTTGAGTGATCTAAAATCCTATGAGGTTAGATAGTGTGTACAGGTGGTGGTGGTGACATCACAAAGTCACAGAAGTCCTGACAGCCTGTATTCACAAACCAAGCCTTTAAAGCAGCAGTGTGCATTTCTCTGTGGAATGAGGCTTTGAGCACAAATGAGCTCTAGGTTCTATATTAATACTGTGAAAGTATCAAAGACATCCACTGTTATACTGTATGGGGCCTTTAATACTAATACCAGTGTCACATAGGATTTCTTTAAAGGTGTACAGAAAAGAAAATTGAATTTGAGCCCACTCTGGATCATAAAATTAATGTAATAACTCATCTTTCAGACGATGTAGGTCAAACTTTGTGCAAAATTCTATTTTTGAGTAAATCCGGGATGAAAGTGTGTATTTTAGTGTAGTTTTTTTTTCGCATTGGATAATGCAGGCGCACGGATTATACGTCAGCCTGTACACGATTCACCAGCCACTGATATTGGATCCGTCATCCGTCATTCAAACGTCTGAGACACGCACACACACACGGAGCTCGGGCTCGCCCCAAGCTTTGAATATCCCGCCCGCTCGATAACGACCAATCAAATTAGTTTTCCTCACTCGGGTAAACTCGTGTTGCAGCTCGTGACAACTCGGCGCGACAAACAGGACAAACGGCCATTTCTGTACACCTTTAAATTATCCTGGATCAAGACAAACCCTCAAGTAACAGGGTGAGATTTGGGGAAATTCACTCTCCTATACAGTAGAAGATTGATACTTTCACATTTGTATGCTAAGTACAGTATGAAGCTAAAGCCAGGACATTTAACAAGACATAAATGTAATCCATGATATCAGCCTGGTTCTTTATGTCTTTATCTTTCAATTGTATCAGTCTGATCATTTCTGTGTTTCGCCTGCTGTGAACACTATCCCCTGCTGTTGCTTCACGTTTAAAGCGTGAAATTGGTGAAGCTCAGAGTGACTTTTATTGTGAATCGGTCACAGGGAATGTTGTCATGTTCAACTTGGTGCAGTTATTTTTGATTGACTACATTAGAGCATGTCTGGCTTTGCTTTGAACAGATACACACTTGCAGCTCATTATAACACATCATGCTGCTCTTTATACAAATAAACACATATGTGTTGTTTTTAACCAATCTGACAGATCGGTCTGTTTTCCGTCTGTTTGAGTGAGTGAGAGTGGGGTTGGGAGGGGCTGAGCGAATCAACGCATTGTTCTCAACTCTACAGTGAAGTCAGGTTTCATCTGTTTTGAAATAGTACATTTGTTTGGCTCATTAGGCTGTGGTGTTGGGACTAATCAGACTGTAGCAGAGGACGCCAGTAGAGTCGATGGTCAGTGTGGCACGTGTATTTCTGATGACGCTGGCTCATGAGCAGGTTGTCCATGAACCAGAGGGTCTGTGGTTAGATGCCCAGCTCCTCCAGCCCTTGGGCAAGACACTGAACTCTAGAGATGCACCGATTGCAAAATTCTTGGCCGATACGATTTCCGGTTTTTAAGGAGGTCTGACCTGCCAAAACCGTTTTATCCGATACCGATTTTATATCTAAGAAATATTTATAATCATACAATACAGTAGACACCATATTTGTTTGGCATGAGTACCCTTTCCCAAATTTAATTCAAGTACCCCTCTCCCAGGCAACATTTTGCTTATATAACTGCAATTAAAACCACAACTAGTGGTAGGCTCTATGATGCTATCATAACCCCCCTTTTCAAGAATAAAACATCACAAATAAGAAATAGAGAAACAAGCGCTGCCCCTCAGCTCTGTGTGTGTGTGTTCATCTCCCGCGCTCTGTTTAGATTAATAAACACAAATAGGCTACAAACGTACACACTTTGGCCTCACGTATTTGTCAATCGCGGCGTTTTATTTTGAAAATTGACCGGATTCTCTCGTGTTTCTTTGTGTGACTTCCTGCTGAGATTGACGCGATCGCTCGTGGAAAATAGACCAGATACTTAACTCAGTGTATCATCGGTGTATCATCATTGTATGAATGTTGATGTATGAGGTCAATGTGACTGTAGTGTAAAGCAGTTTGAGAGGTCACCCTGAGTAGAAAAGTGATAAATGCAAATCCATTCACCAACGTGGCCCAGACCTCTTGATGTGGTCTCAGTAATCAGGACTCAAATGTGTCCTCAATGAGTTTTGGATGCATTCACACCCGTCCTCTTGTGATGAGATCAGCTGGGACGGATGTTAATTCCAGGTTTATTAAACATGTGGTTGGACTCTTTGCCAAACCATGAAGCCACAAGGTCAGAAAACTTCTGTTTAGCAGTTGTGTTTACCTCACTGCAAAGCTAATTAAAAACATCATTTATACTTGTGTCTATCTTTAAGCAAAAACATTCAGAAACGTTTTTCTACTTAGAAACTGTCTCAAATAATCTACTGCAGTTTTAATTTTCACATTTAATTCATGACTATACAATATGTGCCTCACTGAAACACACATCACTGCTGCACCGTCATGAAAAAGCCAAAACGTGTGGTGAGTCTGTTTTAAGATTATTCCTTGTGATTAATAACTAGTCAATTGTTCATTTTTCCATTAGTGCAGTGATGATTATCATTTTTGCCTGGATCTTCAGGCTTAATGTTTCCTCCTGATGAAATAAAATGCTTGGATGAGTGCAGTGCAGCCTGGCGGTATCGCAGCCCGCAGACTGTGGAGCCTCAGTGTGCAGGATGACATCACAGCAGCAGAGCTCGTTACGCCGTCATGCTCCAGACATGTCATGGGATTATGAGTAATGTGAATTACTTAGCAATGATATTGTGCGCTTGTGCTCCAGCAGCGAGCATTAATACCCTGTAATTGCATTAAGTATGATTTGCATTACAAAAAAAAAAACAGAATGGATTATTTTTGCTATGATATATTTCTTTATGCAATATTTTTCATGCATTCATATAAGTCGTTGTCAGACTTTATACTATTAATATTTGCAGCTGCAATTACCTCATCATCTCTTCCAGCAGAGCCCGTGGGAAATCTTACCCAGGGATGTTTGAGCCATGTAACTATTGTATCACTCCGTAGGTTGATACATAGAATTACAGTCATTTTAACATAACAGTTGCATCGCCAAGTCATGTCAAAGCCTATTGTAGCAATTTGTGTCAAGTGTTTTGGGATTTTGGCGCTTTGATCTGAAGAAACCAGCAGTCTCTTAAGTTTTCCTGTCGCAGACAGAGCGACAGACTCATCTTCTAAGAGGAATTTCTGGGACATTTCACTTTAAAAGAGTCTACCTGTGACGAAGCCCTCTTCATCACTGTAAAGCACCTTCAGTCTTCAGTCTACATGGTACATTTTACACATTTTCCCCTCTGTTGGGTGAGTGCACGCACCCCTTTGGTTTCATACTCATCATCATCATATCTCCAACCGAAGTAGAACAAGAAAACCACACACTACTCATCATATTTGTTTGTTTTCAGTTCTCTTTATTTTGTCATAGTTACCTGGGTGCTGCTGTCGTGCTGCTGCTCCTGTGCCGGCCATGGAGGAATGAACCAGAGCAGCAGAAGCAGCTTGCTTTTATGGTATGGTCGGCTGCGGACCATACCATCTCCCCACTGAGTGGAGGGGGGAGAGTTTTTCTTTATGTATTAAATGCTCAAATAGAGCCTGTTTATTGATTGTGATGGTTTGTATGATGTTGAATATTGTTAATAAGGTCAGTTCAGTGCCGGTGTGTGGAGTATAGTTACCGGACTTATTGTTTCATGGGTTAATTGGTGTTGATTGTTCTTGGGGCGGGGTTTGGGGTATATAAGGCCCAGGCCGAGCAGAAGCTCGGGTGGAAAGAGTGAGGCTTGCTTTGTTGCCCTGTTGTTTGTTGCACTGTAAAATAAACTGCACAGCTCAGCTTAATTTGTGACTCCAGCCATCTTTTTTTGTTGCTCCTGAATTGTTGAGTTCCCACGTTTTTTGACATTTGGTGGCAGTGGTGGGATGGCCAGTCGCAAAACTGAGCGTGCTGCTTTCAAGAAGCGGACCGGCTTACGCTCTCAGAAGCCACCGCTGGAGAAAAAGGTAGAGGATGACTGGGAGACAGCAGCCTCCACGGAGGACGAAGACCAGAGGTATGAGGCACAAGGAGCAAAGCCCCGAGTGTACCACCAGTCACTCCCCTGTCTGCCGCCTGGGCCGCCGCCTGGGCCTCCGCCTGGACCGCCACCGGGACCGCTGCCTGGACCACCGCCGGGAGCGCCGCAAGATGAGGGTCTCGTGGAGATGATGAACCTCTTCAGGGGCTTCCTGGCGGCGCAGCAGAGAAGAGACGATATTCTCCAGGACGAGCTACGGGGCCTGCGTGTTTCCCTGGAGGCCTCGGCGTCCCAGCAGCCCAGCATGCAGCCGTCACCAGCCGTGCCGTCCATCACAGGCGGGAGTGTTCGGATGGAGCTCCCAACGCCAGCACCCCGTAGGGGCCCACCTGGAGGGGCCGGGCAGGGTGAGCCGTTGACGCCTTTACCAAGCCGACTGCATAGTTCCCCTGGGGGTCAACCAGCGGTGCAGAGGAAAGAGCCTAAAATGCCAGTGTATCAACAAGGAGAGGACATTGGAAATTATCTCCTTCGCTTTGAACGCATGGCTAAGACTTGGCAGTGGCCCCAGGAGGAGTGGCCCTGTCGGCTGATTCCCCTGCTGACTGGAAAAGCGCTGGAAGCCTACACCGCCATGGACGAAGATCGATCCAACTATTACGAGGACCTGAGGGAGGCGCTGTTGGCCAAGTTCGATATCTCGGCTGAGACTTACCGCCAACGGTTCCGGGCCCCTTCAACGCCAGCTGGTGAGACACCGACTGAGACGTACCATCGTCTTAAGGGCCTGTACCGTCGCTGGATGAGGCCGGAGCAGAGGAGTAAAGACCAGATCGGAGAGATGTTCGTCTTGGAGCAGCTGCTGCAGGTGTTTCCAGTGGACATCAAGACCTGGGTGAGAGAACATGAACCCCAGGACGGGCTGACAGCTGCAAAGTTAGCCACACAGTACCTGAATGCCAGAAGAGGGGCCCCATCACGACCAATGCGGGACCCCACCACCAGGGACTATCATCGCACCCGAGAGGCTCCTCCAAGGAACTTTGAAGGTAACCGGGGGGAGCAGGACAAGGGCCCCACTGCTCAGTCATGGACTAAGACTCTGGTATGTTATCACTGTCAGCAGCAGGGTCACAAGGCCTCGGTTTGCCCCCTAAAGAGACCAAAAATTACTGGGTTGTGTTATGTGCCTAGGGGGGAGGAGCAAGGTGACAGTCAAGACGGTGGGGGGAAATCCAGAACTGTGCCAGTTAAGGTTAATGGGAGAGCCTTGACTGCTTTGCTAGACTCTGGTAGCTCCATGTCGTTTATCAGGAAACAATGTGTGCCATGTGTTGTTGATTACAGCCAGCAAACTAGTGTCCTGTGTGTGCATGGTGACTGCAAGTCCGAGCCACAGGTGGAGCTCACTGTGGAGGTGGCCGGACAAAAATATCTGATGAAAGTGGGGGTGTTGGAAAAGTTACCTGTGGAGATGCTTTTGGGGTGGGATTTTCCTGTGTTGTATGACCTCCTCACTGATGGGAACAGCCCCTGCAATGCTGCTGGACTGGTGTTAGAGCCCAAAATGAGTGTCTCCTGTTTTGTCATGACACGGTCCCAGGCTAAAGCACAAGCTCAGCCCGGACTGCAGCCTCTGCCAGACTTGTGTGGTAGTCTGTGTGAGGCGGGGCCTGACAGGCCCAGGAAGCCACGCCGACAGCGGCGGTTGGAGAAACATGCTGGTGCCCCTGATTCTGTTAAAACTCCAAACAATGATTTCCCTGTTCGATGGGAGATACCAGAAAATATCCAAATGTTACAGCAGACTGACCCTGTGTTAAAGTCCCTGCTTGACAAGGTTGCCGCCTCTACTGATCAAAGGGTTCAAACTGGGGGGTCAGTGTATGTTCTGCATAATGATGTTCTGTATCAGGGGAATGAGCCAGATAACCTGCGGCTAGTGGTGCCAGGCAGTTGTAGATCCCTGGTGTTACACCTGGCACACACCATTCCCTGGGCGGGACATTTGGGGCACTATAAGACGTATCTCAGAGTGGCATCACGTTTTTTTTGGCCCTCAATGTACTCTGACGTACAGGCATATTGCAGATCATGTCCGGAGTGTCAGAAAACCAGTGCTGTCCGTAAAACAGACAGAGCACCACTGCAGTCTATGCCTGTGATCACCACCCCATTCAGGCGAATTGCCATGGACATTGTGGGACCCTTAGAAAAAAGCTCAGCCGGATATCAGTATATCCTCGTTGTCTGTGATTATGCTACTCGGTTCCCAGAAGCTTTTCCTCTGCGGTCCATAACCACTCCAAAACTTATCAGTGCTCTTGTCCAGCTCTTCTCTCGAGTAGGTATCCCAGAGGAGATTTTGACGGACCAAGGGACCAACTTTACCTCTCGCCTGATGGGTCAGCTGCATCGAGAGTTGGGCATAACAGCGATCAAGACATCACCTTATCACCCGGAGACGGACGGGCTGGTGGAGAGGTTTAACCAGACCCTCAAAAGGATGCTGAGAAAGTTTGTCTCTGACACAGGAAAGGACTGGGATAAATGGTTACCTTTTCTCCTCTTTGCCTACAGAGAAGTACCACAGGCCTCTACTGGATTTTCTCCTTTCGAGCTCCTGTATGGGTGGCCTGTCCAGGGGCCCCTTGACCTGCTGAAGAAGAACTGGGAGGAAAAAGAGCCAGCCCGGAGGGAGCAGGGCCAAGGGGTGGTGCAATATGTCCTCCAGATGAGGGACCGGTTGGAGCAGTACCGGGAGGAGGCCAGAGTGAACCTCTTGGAGGCACAGAGATCACAGAAAAGGTGGTATGACCAACGGGCCCGCCAACGTGAGTTCAAACCAGGCCAGAAGGTCCTGTTGCTCCTGCCCACATCAACCAGCAAACTGCTGGCGAAGTGGCAGGGCCCCTTTGAGGTCACTAGGCGGATGGGGCCCACAACCTATGAAGTCCTGCACCCTGAGAAGGGAAAACCAAAGCAGACCTACCACGTGAACCTCTTGAAAGCCTGGGAGGAGCAGCGAAGCCTCCCATCCATGACCTCTCTGTTGGCGCGTCAGGTGCAGGAGGAGGATGACACGGAAGGTGTGGTGGAAGCCTGGAAGCAACCGGCCAGAGTGGATCTCGCTCATCTGGATGACAAGAGGTCAGTTGAGCTCCAAGTTTTGTTTGATTCTTTTCCACTGCTGTTCACACAGAAACCAGGCTGTACAGGAGTGTTACAGCATGTCATCCGAGTGAAACCAGACAACAGACCAATACGGCAGGCGTGCTACCGGGTCCCAGAGCGCTTGGTGCAGCCTCTGAAAGAGGAGGTGCGGCAGATGATGGAGCTGGGAGTCATCGAACCCTCTGCAAGTGAGTGGAGCAGTCCCATAGTCATCGTGCCCAAAAAGGATGGGTCTCTTCGTGTGTGCATTGACTTTAGAAAACTTAATGCTATCTCTTTTTTTGATGCCTATCCAATGCCACGAATTGAAGACCTGTTAGAGAGGATTGGTAAGGCAGCGTATATAATAGGGTTTCTCAACGGGGGCGGTACCGCCCCCTGGGGGGCGTTCTGAACTTTGTGGGGGGCGCTGGGAGCGTGAGGGCTGAGAGGGGGGCGCTCAGGCAAAAATGGGGGGCACCACAACTTGGCTCCTACAAAGTTCATTTGAGCTCTACTTTTTCAATTTTAATGGTTTCCCAACTTTTTAAGTGCAAATAACCGACATAAATAACCTACTTTTCAACTGATTTAATCCGCAAATATAACACTCATAATGCGGGAAATTCCCGCACACGTTCAAACCAACCATAGTGCGCACTACAGGAGCGCTGCGTCAGACTTAAATGACACACACACACACACACACACACACACACACACACACACACACACACACACACACACACCTTTGTATAGTTTAACCATAGGCTACTGAATGAAGTTAGATGGATTTTTATACCAAGTACAGCCAAACATTAGTGTAGGCTACAGGCTGAAGAAAGAGGAATAGCAGAGCTCCTATGACTGCTCGTCTCTGCGAGGAGCAGGTGACCTGAGCCGTCTTTTTTATTTTTATTTTTTTTTAGCGGCGCCGTCTTTACAGGTGAAGCACACGCACATGTCCGCCCGACTTTACCTGACAGGGTTTTCCTGCCGATCTAAGGTGATTTTTGGCCGCCACCTCTACAGCGTGCATGTTCGGTCTTTAGATATAGCGTCTTGCACAAACACCCCGTTTGAAGAGGGAAGCCCGTAAATTACCAGCGGCGTCATGTCAATAGAAACCGAGGGGGCAGGTGCCCCCTCAGATTTGAGGGATGATTTTTTTTTTTTTTTTTTTTTTTTTTTAAGTTGCTTTACCTTACTTATTATTTTACCATCTAGCTATGATCAGTGGTCATATTGAGTGAAATATATTACAAATAATGTCATAGTCCATCTCAAAAAGACATCATTGCCTTTTTCCAAAAATTACAACCCCCCTCCTTTCTGATGGATGTGGTCTCTTCCGCCCTGACGCACACACGCGCACCTTGCCTGCATCAGTCCGTGCTTGGGGTAATAAAAAAAAAAAAGTCTGTGCTAGGGGAGGGGAGCTACCTTCAATGGAAATGTGAGAGCAGTGTAACATTAAACTAGGGATTTCAAATGTTTAATCAAAGAGGAACTATGTAAGTCCTGCTTTTCCGCTGTTTTGCCAGCAGTCCCTGGCCATGTATTGATTTTTTGCCGAAAAATCAATATATGGAGTGGTGAAATAAGTTTTTTGAAATACATCCACCTTATTGTTCCACATTGTTAGCCAAGATAATGTTTCTGAAATTCAGTTTACCAACTTTTTGGTCCTCAGTTAGTGCCCAAAATAAGTGATTTGAGGGCATCCTCAAAAAAATTTTGCAAGTGTAACGGATGTGCACTCACTCCACCCATAAAAGACGTGCTAACCAACCCGCCAAGTGGTTGTCAACCTCTTGGCGAAGAGGTTAGCATCGTCGCCTCCGGAGCGGGAGGTCGTGGGATCGAACCCCACCTAGGGCAGGCCGTGAGAAACACAACGCAGAGGGCCAGATCGACATCGGCTACACAAGCACAATTGGACATTCTAGCACCAAATCAACAATCTTTTTTTCTTTTTTTTTTGACCGCAACATAGGGTTCACGTCATGATATTGTTTGTATTTTGAGTAGGCTATTAAAACTTCCATAGTCCATAGTTTTCTTTGTTTGATATGTCAAGAGACTTTTGGTTAAGTAACCATGGACAGCTCCGTCATCATTACCATCATTATGGGCAGTTTTTGTTCTAGAGACCTGTAAAAAAATAAATAATTTAGGTCAAATGCTGGAAGTTTGAAGTCCGCTTTTTGAAAATTTTCAAATCCCTTGTGAAAACACACCTTCGTCATGAGGACAAACTGTTTTGGTGCTTGAAATGTTTACCAGAGTCTTAGCTTCACGAAAGCAGTGAAATATGAATAAAGTAACAGATAAGTGTAGAAAACAAGTTTAAAGCGAAATTTTGTAACATTGTTTTTTTTTGTTTGTTTTTTTTTTGGGGGGGGGGGGGGGGGGGGGGGGGGGGGGGGGCGGTCAGAGGATCATGGTATGGTCAGGGGGGCGTTGGTTCAAAAAAGGTTGAGAACCACTGGTATATAACAACCCTTGACCTCTGTAAGGGGTATTGGCAGGTCCCCCTAGAGGAGCAGTCTCGCCCCCTCACTGCTTTCAGGACCCCTTTTGGACTGTTCCAGTTCACCGTGATGCCTTTTGGGTTACACGGGGCACCAGCAACATTCCAAAGGCTGATGGACCAGGTCCTCCAGGGCTGTGAGGACTGTAGCGCTGCCTACTTGGACGATGTGGTGGTGTTCAGCCAGACGTGGGAAGAACATCTGGAACACGTCCGTCGAGTACTCGGAGCAATCAGTGCGGCTGGGCTCACCCTCAATGTGCAGAAGTGTGAGTGGGCGAAACAGGAAACTGCATACCTGGGGTACCAGCTGGGAAAAGGTGAGATCCGCCCTCAAGTTGATAAGATTGCAGCCATCTTAAGCAGCCCCCGACCTCGTACCAAGACTCAGGTCCGGTCCTTCCTCGGCTTGGTGGGCTGGTACAGGCGGTTCATTCCTCACTTTTCCACTCTGGCAGCCCCTTTAACTAACCTCACCTGCAAATTGGCCCGTAACCCTGTGCCCTGGAGTGAGGAGTGTGAGATGGCTTTCCAAGGCCTGAAGGAGAAGTTATGCTCTTCCCCTGTGTTACAGAGTCCTGACTTTGACCGCCGTTTCCTGGTGCAGGTGGATGCGTCAGGGGTGGGCCTAGGAGCAGTACTGGCTCAGGGAGAGCCGGGTGAAGAACGACCTGTACTGTACCTCAGCAGGAAGCTGCTACCCCGTGAAACCCGCTACTCCACCATTGAAAAGGAGTGCCTGGCAATCAAGTGGGCGTTGGATAGCCTAAGGTATTACCTGTTGGGACGTGAGTTTGACCTTCAGACCGATCACAGGGCCCTGACCTGGATCCAAACCATGAAGGACAGGAACGCCAGAGTCACCAGGTGGTATCTGGAGCTGCAGCCATTCAAGTTCTGTGTTCGGCATAAGGCAGGCAAGGAGAATGTTGCAGCGGACTATTTGTCACGGCTGCCAAACATTGCCGCTGCAGGAGAGGAGGGCGGTAATGTGACGAAGCCCTCTTCATCACTGTAAAGCACCTTCAGTCTTCAGTCTACATGGTACATTTTACACATTTTCCCCTCTGTTGGGTGAGTGCACGCACCCCTTTGGTTTCATACTCATCATCATCATATCTCCAACCGAAGTAGAACAAGAAAACCACACACTACTCATCATATTTGTTTGTTTTCAGTTCTCTTTATTTTGTCATAGTTACCTGGGTGCTGCTGTCGTGCTGCTGCTCCTGTGCCGGCCATGGAGGAATGAACCAGAGCAGCAGAAGCAGCTTGCTTTTATGGTATGGTCGGCTGCGGACCATACCATCTCCCCACTGAGTGGAGGGGGGAGAGTTTTTCTTTATGTATTAAATGCTCAAATAGAGCCTGTTTATTGATTGTGATGGTTTGTATGATGTTGAATATTGTTAATAAGGTCAGTTCAGTGCCGGTGTGTGGAGTATAGTTACCGGACTTATTGTTTCATGGGTTAATTGGTGTTGATTGTTCTTGGGGCGGGGTTTGGGGTATATAAGGCCCAGGCCGAGCAGAAGCTCGGGTGGAAAGAGTGAGGCTTGCTTTGTTGCCCTGTTGTTTGTTGCACTGTAAAATAAACTGCACAGCTCAGCTTAATTTGTGACTCCAGCCATCTTTTTTTGTTGCTCCTGAATTGTTGAGTTCCCACGTTTTTTGACACTACCTAATTACCGCTGTCACACTTCTCCATAATTGACAAATGTAGCTAATTTCAAAGCCTTTTGCCCTCAGATTCTTCTTGTCTAGCCTCATTAGCACCAACTAAGTGATCTGCTGGTGCAGCTATCGAGGTAAAGGCCTCACATTTGACACTTTTCCTGTGTTTCATTTTTTTTCTCTAAATGTACTTGTTTATTTTTGTTGATCCACAAGAAGATATATTTGTGGTTTTAAGAACCAAGTAACATCTCAGTGTCTTCTCAGGCTTCTCTCTGGAGCTCTAGTAACAACAGGTTTGTGAACCAATCAGACTATTTTCTCAGACTGTTTTCAGAATGATGAAATAGGCTAGTAGTTAAAAGTCATGATGGCTTTTTAAAAAAATAGACTCTATGGTAAGATGAGTGACCTAACCCACAGGTTTCTGAAGAGACTCAGTGACCTGCTCCCCCAGCTTCATCTTGGCAGTGTCTGCCTCTGCCCATATTAGCTGGGAGTTAGGGGAAAAGAGATGGGATGTATGTGGAGCTAAGACTTTAATGCAGATCAGATTTGGGCAAATCTACCCGCCCACCTACCTGTCACTCACTGCAGCCACAGCCTCAAATCTGCATATGAAAAGCTTTAATCAAATGTAGCAATTGAGTTCTATCAATAGCGTGAATGTGCAGGTCACAACTTGTCCACGAGAGCGTTGTTGGATTGTGTATTTGATGAGTTTGATGAGGGAAACCAAGAAATACCATTAGCCTCTGTAGCGTAGCTCTGAGCAGCTCACGGCTCTGCTCTGCCATTCTAAAAACAGCTTGCGCCAACAATTAAAACTATAGGGATTATGGCAATTGCCAATTTGCCAAAAATGTTGAACTATCCCTTTAAGAGAAACTGCAGCTTTTGGCACTAAAGCACTAGCTTCATTTTTCAGCCCCAGAGATTGAAGGTTCCAAACACAGACATTTGCCTTTACAGAATAGTGCCCCTTTAATGTGTCTGCACCTGTCTTTATTTAAGCTCAATAACTGCTGCCAATTATATGGCTGATATGCTTCCAGTCCAATCGTGTGACACATTACATGGCTGTCATCAACAGCAAACTGGATTCGTGCTGCAATTCCTTTTATTCTTCATTTTTCCCAAGGACATTTACAGTCCTTTGTGGGATTTCCACTAAACATAACTAATGTCTGCAGCCACAGAGGGGCTTTTAATGGATTTCTCAGCACGATCGGAGGCTTGTGTGTCGTCGGTAATGCACAGTGGGAGCCTGGACGCTGAAATCAAATCCACTGATCAAAGTGAAACATTAAGTCACACACTCTGAAGAAATCATCTTTAACTGCGACCTGCAGTGTCTTTGTGCTGGACTCCATGGTTTTGGATTTCAAGGTGTCATAAGAGATCTTTTCATTGATTTCCCCCGTTTTTTTTAAAAGTACATTTTTGGATTTCTTACATATATAAAGATATACTCTTCATGTAAGAAATCTTTCTACTCTTCCTCTCATGTTTCCTAAACCCAGCCTCCACGCTTGCTTTGCCACTGAAAATCCATACCGGCTTTGTGCCTATGGGAGGTTGGAGCCACTACACTCACATATGAGGATCTGTGTGCTGCCTGCCAAGAGCCCTGAAGCCGGGCCACTGCCTGTTAATAATGCCAGTCTGCAGAGTATATGTGAGCACATTTCTGTCTATCAATGTGAATGTTTGAGTGTGTGTCTGTGTGTGGATCTGGACTTTCTTAGGGTATCTACACAGGTATACGTGCAAGTTCTTACCGATGCACAGGTGTGCTGGGTCCTCCTACTGGGAGGAGAGGGCAGCTCTCCAAACTGTGATAACTCGCTCAAGGCTGTGACTTTGAGCAAGGGCGCTACCCCTGCCATTGAAGGATGCCCATTCATCATCACACATGCTGTAGTACAGCAGGTAGACGGACACACACACGCATGTGCACACACACACACACGGGCCCACACAGATGGACGGACAGACAGGCAGACAGAGGCTGGCATGAGCAGATGAGGAAGACGTGTCGCGCCTGCAGTGAGGGGCTCTGCCTATTTGTGGAGCTGACATGCTGTCCCGAAGCTACGAGGCCCCAGCGGAGAGCTGTCCTTAAAATGACACACATTCATCCACTCAACATGAGGACAATTGACTGGAGAATTAGATGCTGGCTGAGGCACTGCTAAGTTTAGTTGCAAATAAGATAACAGTTTTATGCCTTAAATGTGCCAGGAGCTGCTGTTCTCCTACTGTTCTGGGTGCAGTTTGATCTTGTGGTTTAGTTTCTTTTGGACAGAGTAAGAGATTAGACTTTTTTTAAACAAACTAAAGGAACTGTAGAAAGAAGAAGCCTCATTTTTCCTAAGAAGCCATTAAAACAAGCCAGTCAAGCGTGGACAGTGAATTTAAGATGGGATGCAGAAATGTGACAGACCACTTTCAACATCCCAATGTCCTCCTTTTTGGAAAGCAAATAGTTACGTCCCATGTCTGTGAGGCTTGGAAAACATACAGGAAAGCAAGCAATTATTAAATCCGCCGGCTGAGGCCCGGAGAGCGTTCTCTGATCCCATTCCCCCTCTGGAGCTTGATGTGTACAGACCGAGAGCTGCCTCACAATGCTGGCAAGATTTACAGATTTTCTGCTGTAATAAAAAACATCTTCAGTATGGTTTTGCCCTTTATTATGCACACCAGAGAGCCAATCAGCGGGGCTGTAGGTTGCAGTAATAAATGTCAGAGCCTGAAATTAGGTTTTGGACACGCCTCTGTGCTGTACAACAGAACTTATGAAAAAGGTCATACCCAAAAGGCCGGGAACGAGCAATCAAATCAGAATTTGAGCGAGAGTGATTAGAGAGTTTGGAAGGTATTTCAAAAGCAGCTGTGTGCACAAGATGAGCCCGGGTCTTAACATCTTCCCTCTCATCTCAGACACTGTCCTGATCTGGTGCTAAAACAGCGGGCTGGTTCCCGGGAAGAGGGGGAGGGTGAGGGATGAGGGAACGGGAGTTTTGACAGAAAAGATGTAACGGAATCACCATGGTTACTGCCAGTCCCCATAATCTTTTTGTTTCCACCTCCAACTCTCTTTCCCTCTGTCTGTCTGTCTCCACACGTCCGCCTGACTCCTTCTCCCCGCGCTCGGCGGGTGTGACGTCTGGAGCTCATCGAGCGTTGCCGATGATTTACACGGTGACGCCCCGCACACTGACGGATAGGAGCATTACTGCCAGACGTGTCACATAAGACGGACGGCGATTGCAGCGGTTAACAGATAGGGGGGTTTGGGGCGTTGTGTGGGGAGGGGGGGCAGGGATTGTCTTTCAGAGTGGATGGGTGCAACGCGTGCCGAGGTTGGAGGTTGTTCCTGTAGTTAGGGTATTGCAGCGGCTAAATTGGGAAGGAGAGCCGTCATCTCTTCCACTCTGAGCTCCCAGTTCAGCACTGGTTAGGCTTTTTAATATCAGTGATTAGATTTGAAAACAGCGGGGGTGGGGGTGTCACATTGCGGGCAGGCAGAATTTCTTGATGATGCAGTCATCAGGGTTTGTTGAAAAAACCTGCTTAGACTGAGGCGCTAACCCACTCCTTGTCACAGGGAGTTTGCATCATCAGAGACCCCCCTCCTCCCCTCCTCCCCTGCCCGAGGACAGCCCCTCTGCGTGTGATGAATGTGCACAATCATTCATACGACATCAAAAGAATTAGTGTTTTATCACCTGAAACCTGTGCTACAACCATCCACAGAGAGAATGAGGCTGTGAGACGATGCGGCTCCACAGCTATGGAAGTTCCCTGTTTGAATTTGGGAAATTAAATCACAGCTGAGATGTGCTGGATCACAACACTATGCTAATTTGTCGGTGTTTATGCCGAGAAGGTCATTAAACTGAATAACTCAAATGCAAATGAGCACTACTGAAACTGAAATCGCTGTGTTTGGGTTTTTTTGGGGGGGGTTTTTTGCTGCTAGCTCCATCCAGCGTTATTCCTCCTGCAGTCGTCAGCACGGCCGACATTTACTGCCCCACGAGCTGGAACCTGCACTTTCTCTTGAAGGACGTCAACTGTAATTGCCCTGCCACCCCGCGTACCCCCTCTACCCCCCCCCCCCTCCCCCGACCATTTCTGCTTTAAAATCACAACACGCCTCTTCACAGACACCACAGGCAGCGACTATATTGACCTCTGACCTCCAAACACATGACTCCTATCACACTGTAGGATGTTCATTTCTGACATGCCTGTGAGGTCACAACTTCGGAGGTCAGAGGTCGTCAATCCTACAGGTCAAATGGGGGGGGGGGGCAGGATGATCAGATGGAGTCCTGCTGAGCGTGCTGCTGGGATTAGCATTGATCCGACTTGCTCACATATAGTTATGGAAACGAATGTGTCATCAGACTCAGTATGGCCTCATAGACTGGACTCTGGGGGAGGCGGGGCAGCAAAGACTGGCGGCAGATGGAGGATGAATGTTGAGGGCATTTGGGCATAAATGCAACATTTGGAAGAAAATAGTCACTCAGCGCTTTGAAGCACTTCGCTGCCACTGGACATCTTTCTTCTTTTGTTGAGCTTTACTTGGATTATTTTTTATTTCTCTGCCAATCTGTGGGGGTTGAGGGGTACAACTATCCTGGCTGTTGCTCATTCTATTCTGTGCAACAAATCTGGACAATTTGCTTCCTCTTTATATTGGGCCGCATGTGCCCAATGTATGTGAATGATTCAGCTGTACGCATTTTCAGATGTGTTATTCTGGCTTCAAGCATTTCTGATACAGAAACACTTGTCTTGTTGGTTTCATTTTAAAGTGCTGTTAATGGGAACTTACCAGGTACCCTGGTCAGCTCTCCATTAACTAATTGATTTGAGCAACAAAATCTATGGCCCTTACAAGTAGTATCACAACTGGGGTTGTGTACTTGAAAAACTCTATGATGACACTGGCATACATTAGGGATGTCATGATTACTTGTTTTCACAATTAATCGCGGTATTAAATGGCACAATTAATCGTAATCGTAAAGATTCCTCAATACCGTCACTTTCCAAAAATGATTATGTCAGACTTGAAACCAAATTGGCAGATGAGTGCCAAAATACGTAAAGATACTGGGTTAAATTACATTAGAAATTGAATTAGTAGGAATTTAAATGTTAGCGTGTCATTTGTAATAATAATAAAAAAACAACTATTAAAATAACCTTAAACTGGTATAGATGACAATTAATGACTTTAATATTTCAATGGTCATAAATGTATTAATAGATATATGAAATATTTTATGTATATAATTTGTGATGGAAAGCGACCACTTTACCCACTGTGCCACACACCGACCCGTGATGGAATTATATTTTGACTATATTTGATTTTACACATTCAAAGTGTGACATTAATTAATGCAGAATAATCGTGATAACGGTAATACTGTGATTATTTGACTGACAATCGTACCAAGAAAATCTACTGTATAATTGTGACCTCCTAGCATATAGTTGTCAGGGTTTTAACCACAACACATAATGAAACACTGATAGCACCGCAGAAAAACATACTGATACTGTAAGTGTATCAATATTATCTTATTCACAGCTAATGGCCAAAAATGGTTAGAAGAGATAAAGACGAGCCTTATTTGAACACTTTGTTCCATGAGTGACTGGTGCGTGTTGGAGGGGTTTATCTTCCTCAGTGGCCCCCTCCTGTAAAGCCAGCCTGGTGCTGAGCCCGGTGTCCCGCCAGCTCACACCGAAATTGGATTCTTCTCCAAACAGACGGCTCTGATAAGGCGGAGGTCCTGAAACGCTTCTCCTGATAGATATACTCTGTTTGTTCATGGTTGAAGGACTGTGGGATAAACAACAGATAAGAGACAGTGAGAGTGTGAGGTTTTGTTTCAACATGTTGTTCAGGTTTCACTGAGCAGGAGCTCAACTCCTCACAACCAACCAAAGTAAAGTGAGTGGCATTTCTTATTTGGCATGAGCTCAGGAGGATGTACTGTTTGTCACTGGCTGATGCCCATTTGTACCAAGCAGAGGACAATAAGACCAGTGTCTGACTAACTTCCCGGGTTTGTCTTGTGATTACTCGCAGGCTGGACTGTTGATTTTTCTGATAAACCATCAAAAAGTTGGCTCATCGAGCCGTGCATGTGCTGCCGAGGCTTGGCTTCGTCCCACACAATATTTTGGTCGGAGTCCCTTTCAGATCACTGTGAGCGGGGCTGGAGTCTCGCCAAGAAACGTCAATACCACACTGGAGCGTTCATAGATTGGTCTCATTGCACTGGAAAACTGTTGATTACAGCAGCGTCACGGCCGTCACAGCCCTGCGTCTGTGCACAGACGACTGCTGAAATGTAAAAATAATGGGAGCAGCTGAAACAAGGGGGTAAAAGCTGTCAAATGAGCTTGCAAAGTTTGGCTCGTTCCTCTCTCTGTGTGCATGTCGGTTTAAACAGATTATGCTGGTGCCCACGGCGAGACAAAGTGTTTGTGGATAAGCAGAGTTTTCGGAGATTACATTTACATTTTAGGCATGAAGCTGCGGCTTTTACTCGTTGCGCAGCTCTGAAAGATGAGGGTTTACTGTTTCTGTCGAGGACACACGGCTGCTGAGGAACAGACACTGGCCACGGCGAGGAACAAATTGGTAACTTAAGATGATTCTGCACCTTGTGATTTATGCCCAGTGACAATTTTAAGTGTCACTGAAGGAATTAATGAAATGTGCCCCATATGCAGAGGGATAGAATGTCAGGAAAAACCTGATCCAACCAAATCCTGCCAGTCTTGCTTCGTCCAGCCAAGAGAAGGTCATTGCCGACCTTGAGATGTGTAGTTACCGTACACACTTGATTCATATCTGGGATCTTTCTTTATCTCTAGATAAATGTGTTTTTACCATAAAATGACCCTTTAAAATGAAAAGGGTTTATGCGCAATAGGTGTGTAGGCTGGTGCAAAGAGGAAGCAGTTTGTCTACCCCTTAGAAGATGGCTGAAGCCACCACAGAGTCATTGAAGGACTTAAAGGAGACATATTATGCCCCCTTTCTACAAATTAAAATAGTTCCTGGTTATCTTAAAGACATGTCTTGATTGGTATTTTGACCAAAGCATGTCACAAACGATCAAGAATCACAGCTCTTTTCATCCTCTCAAAACAGCCCTGTTCAGAACGGCTGGTTTCAGTGCCTGTCCCTTTAAATGCAAATGAACCACTGCTTGCATAACACCACCCCTACTTTGTACCAGTAGAAGGGGTGGGGCAAATTCAAAACCTAGTTAGTACATCACTGGAAGAAAACTGAGGAACAGCTCATAAAACCACATGGATTTCAACCTAGGGAGCCTGACAATTACTGATTTTTTTTGGGTCAGTTCTCACATTTTGGGGGCCAGAAGGCAAAACAAACACCTAAATATGTTAAAGAGCCTTCAAAAAGTGATATTTCCATAATATGTCCCCTTTAAGGAGTGCCCCCGTCATACTTAGTATATTATATGCTTGATGGACTTATGTAATTCAAAAAGAAGAGGGGTGAGATACTGAATATCAGTCAACATGGCGATTACTTGTATCTATTGCACTCAAATGTGGCCCTGTGCTTTCCTAAATAAGCCAAGATAAATATGAACCCAATGGAAACAGTCATTTTAGGTGCTTGAAACTGAAGTAGTGTGTAAATGTAGCAAGATGGATGTTTTTTACTAAGTAAAAGTAGTAGTGTGCATGTAGTTGCGTAGCAGAAAAACAGTTGAAAGTGAGAATTTAAAACACTTTTGGATCACATGTTATTGGGGACGCAGGTTTGACCTTTCTCTTGATTGTGTATCTTCTGTTTAAGTCTTCAGGAGAACTAATAAGTAATTGTTCCACTCAGGTACCACATCAGACTTGGCTCCAATCAACTGAGGTTACATTTCCAGAACGATTACAATTTCTGACCCTTAATAATTGATTTTCGATGGCTCCCACTGTGCCTCTCCTCTTTCCATAACTGCACACACACAAGGACACGACTTGATTGGACCTATAACTGCTACATCCCCGGCACGCGTTTAAATTGTCGGCTGCAGCTGACACCAGAATGGAAATGTCAAGGCTCTGTCCTTGCCGCTCTTGTGTCTCCTCTCTCAGGTTCGAGACTGAGCAAACGGTTGCGGATCGTTAAATGGTGCGCTAATTGGATTGTCATATTTTCACACGGGAATACAAGTGAGCGAGAAAGGGGCTTCATGCACTGGCCTTGTTTGACTCCTTTTCTTTTTTCTCCTCCTCAATCCCCTTCTTTGCCCAATGAGATTTTTTTTTTCCATACGACTACCCGGAGCTTAAGCCCTAATCTCCTCTACAGTACATGAAAAGAAAGCGGCTATCACTCCTTTGGTTTTCTTCCTCCTCCATTTCCAGGCAGATGAATTCGCTCTCTCATCCTAACACCAGACGCCCTCTGCTTGACTCTATCCTGAAAGGCTACTGTTGCATCTGGATGGCCATGCTACCATAAGTCATCTTTTACAGCTGCCTGGAGGGTCATATAATCCCCGCCACCGCCCTTCTCACACAAACACACACACACAAAGACAAACGGACAGTCGAAGGTCGGGTCAGCAGAGCTCTAGCACAAAAAAAAAGAAAAAAGATGCTGCCATGATGGCAAACATTTGAGCCCTCCGGGACACGGGCCGGTGCTGGTGTAAATGCTCTAATTAAGGAACAGGAGGACTGAAAAGTGGCTGCATATCGGTGACATTACATTTAGTGTAAAGTCAGAATTTTTGGACCAGATCCAAAAGGGAGCGGTGCACTAGAAACCAATCCTAAAAGAAACTAGGACCCAGACCCAGTCCAAATTATTTTTTGTGATCAATTTTTTATTTGAAGGGGGAACTATATCTCCACATCACACACATAGGTTTCCCCTTTTTTCACCCTCCTCACATAGTAAGTGTAAACAACAAAAACAATTCAGTACATTTGCAGGGAGGTAACAATAGTAGAACCCCTATATCCCTCCATCCCTCCCCATGGTGTCTCCCTATGAACCTACCCAGTCCATATTATTGTTGCGCCAAACAGACCCAGCTAAGGCATGTTGTTAACATCAAGTAATAGACAGTTTCACTTGTGGTAGAACGGCAGGTCTCAACTGGTCTCATTGGGAACCAGCTTGGGTTCGAGGTTGGTTCAGACAGTGGAATTGGACAGGAACATGAGAAAAAAAATGTCCATGGAGATTTGAAGGTAAGATAGGATAAAGATTTTAGTATCATTGGTATAAAACAAAATGATGCTGTTAAAAAAACATGTATTTGTGTATTTATCCAATGTGGATATAATGAAACGGCTGCATTAAGCTGGATCTATCAAACATTTACATTCACATTGACAACAGAAATGCAGTGAATGATACCCAGTTTACTCCGAGTTGAAATAGAATCATAACATGTGATTAGATCAAACCCACTGTAAATTAGGACTCTAACTGGAGATATAGTGCAGAATAAAAAGCTCAATGACATGCTGGAGGCTGCTGTCATCTGTGTGAGAGGTATTAGGCTGAATCTAAATCCTCCCTCTGGTGGCACAGGAGATCTGTTCTGGGTCTTGTCTGGTTTTGTCCTTCTCAGGATGAAAATGTCTGGGAGGTAGCAGGTGTCCCCATCAAGGTTCACCGATGCTTCCTTTTTTTCTCCCTTTTTTAACAAAAAAGTGCTTTGAGGGTAAAAGAGTAAAGGTTTTTGTATTAAGAAAGCACCTCTCAGGTCATGGATCACCAACATGTTGAAGCAGGCACAGAGAGAGTCATCACCACACATTGTGCCGTTCACCTTGTGAGGATTATCAGGTGTCGCCCCCCAGCAGCAGCTCTGGAGGTGGAGAGCAGTGGGAGGACACAGCTTTCATCCAGTGTCAGCGAAAGTAGTCCCGGTAAGCCAGACCTGACAGTGACTGCCAGAGGAGGTTAACGGGGGGTGGGTGCAGGAGAATGGAGCGATTACGAGGCAAGGAGAGGGGGCGAGGGGGGAGGTGTTATGTCTGCCGTTATCAGACAGGAACATGGCTCCTTCAAGTGCTGGGAGATAAAGATTAGGACTCGTGAGTGACGAGGACCACTGCTTGAGGCAGGAGGAATCTTCCCAGTTGAAGTGTCCTTGAACACAATATCAAAAACTCTTCAGTGTCATCTCATTGTATGACCTGTGACCCCCTACGGAGATGATGCAAGTAGTTGATCATCAGATAATGTATCAGCCAGGGAGTGACCCCTAACAGCTCTGCAGTCCTCTATCAACGACCAATGGAACAGATTTTTGGAGAACGCCTCTGTATGAGTGGACATCACCTCCACTGACCAGTGTCCTCAGGGGAATCCTGGTACAACATGACATTCCACAGTCTTTACATGAGCTTATGGTAATGACCACATGGTGGCGATGTGTGCAGCACCAACTCATCATTACTTCCTTAGTCATGGCTAAGTAACTTGTGAGAGATTCTTTAAACTAACACAGATATGCAGCTGTTTGTTTTGAATGCAGAATGCACACCCATATGTCCACCATGACACAGATGACAAAGGTCAGATGAAATGCTGCTAGCATCAAACAAACCTGATTAAACAGCAATGTTTCCATCTAGTTACATGAACGCATCACACAGTGTTATCCGCCTCTGTTTTGATTGGTCTTGTCTGAGAGCAGATTGACTTTGACTTTGAGTCATGCCAGATCACAACCACCTGAGGTGTGTTTCCATTAACCCGCTTTAATTGAATTTGTCAACTTAAACGAGTAATTGAGACGTTACACACTTGTATGAGGTGGTTTCAGATAAGATAAGATAAACTTTATTTGTCCCCCGGGAGGAAATTCAACTTGGGCAGGTAGTGCAACATAACTGCAAGGCAGAATCACAATAACACAAGCAGACAAGCGTCCAATGCACCACACCATCAGCAGCAGCATAACGGTAACATAGATGGACAGCCTCAACTGGGCAACATACTGCGTTGATAGGACAGCTAGTTGGTGAAAAGTGAAAAAGTGCTTGTATTTGAAAGAAAAAAGATTGCACTGGCCCTCTAACACCCAACTTGGTAAAATAAAAAATGTGAAAGTCAATATTTTGCTAAATTAAAACTGAGACACTTTGTTTTTGCATTCAAGTCGTGGCTGCTGCTGTATCAGGCCAGTTAAAACTGAGAGGCAGACTGCTGAAAACCGGTCATCATGTGTAATTGGAACAATATTGCATGAGAGGGGGAAAAAAAGCTTCATTCACGTAATGAAAACACAGAATATTCACAAGTGGGTTTTATCGACTTTTCTAAAGAAATGGCTTCTGCGGAGCTTCTGTCTAATTTGCTTTGTTCGTCTTTGTGTTTTTTATTGAGCAGTTTGTGACTTCAGATCGATGGCGGGTCAACATGCAGTGTTTCTGTGCCAGAGCCTTTGTTTGTCGTCATTAACAACTACCAAAACTTTGCCCATTTGAGCTGCAGTGTTGGAGAGCATGCACACTTTAGGTCTAGACAGTTTGGAAATGGTTCAGTAATCCATCTATTTATATATTTGCTCATTATACTTGTGTCATTGAAAGAGAAATACAACCACTTAAGATTCATGGCGCTGCAGAAATTGAGGCCAAACAGAGTCAATAGTTTGATACAATGTGAAACACGAGTTAAAATCATCAAAGATATTTAATGTTGACGGGGGCTTATGGGACTGCATGAATACTGGTGCAAATTAAGGAAGCAAATTACAGCAGGCATAAATGAGTCCCAGTTCAGGGTGCACTTTGAAACAGTGAATGAAACAATATTGCATATCAGACTCACTCGGGGGTTTGTTGTAGCTACATGTTTTTTCTATGAAGCGTGGGCATGGCGACAGCAGAACTGACTCGCACTGAGCAAAGCTGGTCTTTATGAATGAGACGACAGGCTCTTGTCACATTAATGTTTGATCGTATATCCATAATGTACTCTACTTAAATCTGGCCTGTGCGTTGTCGGGGATAAATCAGGTGAACATGCTGTATTGGCAGTTGAGTATGAGAGAGACAGTGGTTCTCTAATGTCCACAGGCCATAGACATGAGTCCTGGCGCTGCACACAGACCCAATCAATGTGCTCATGGCTCCCTGCCTGCTGGCTAATGAACAGCTAATGCGCTTCTCTCCCGCTGTTCCGAAAAGCACCCACTTTGAAATTGCCACACTGATGATTAACTCCTCCATATTGCATGAGTTTGGATGTAAATGAATTTGCTCCACCCTTTTGTGCACCCGGCTCAGGTCTCTCTTTTTTCTTTTTTGTTTTCCATACAGTTGTGAAACTATGTGTAGCGGATATAATTTCTCTTCTCTGACTGATGGGAAGTGTCCCGCTGTGCTCGGTGCACGAGGAGTTTGTGCTTGTAGCAGTATCTTCAGCATCCTCCTCTCCAAAGCCGGAGTGTGAGCCTGTGTGTTCGCTCTCTTTCAAATCTGCTTTCACACTTATGCCAGTGCTGTTTTCCAGCTGCCGCACTTGTTTTAGCATCACGGCAAACCAGACTTAACACTGACTCAGCGCAGCATCAGCACGCTGCTTTTAAAGCGTCTTCACTTCCCAACAACCCTCCGAATAAACACATACAACCGCATTGTTTATCCAGTAGGCTAATTAGCTGATTGTTTAACCCCATGCAACTCTGACTGGTGCACTCAGCAATTCCAGTTGTTCATTAATTCTGCCTTTGTGCTCTTTCTCCCCCCCCCCCCCCCCCCCCCACCGCTCGCTCTGTGTAATCCACATTTCTGTGTCACTGCCAGCGTTACGATAATTGTAGAGCGAGATAATTGTTTACATACTGCAGGACATATGAGCTGACAATGGAGCAGGGCTTGGAGTCTGTGTCACGGAGGAAAAAAGTCATTTTCTTGTGGAAGCCAGGTCCTCAGGCGACCTTTTGAGGAAAGCAAAGAGTTCATGGAGCTGCACAGCTTATTGGATTGATGACAGATGATGCATTAATGACTGCAGCATGTGATCTTTTCTCTCTCTGTCTGTCTCTCTCCCTCTCTCTGTGCTCAGGCTTTATGTAACAGTGACAGCCCCAGACTACAAAGGCAAAAGTTACAAGTTTTGCTTTCTGAGGAAATTGGCACAGTGGCACGATGCTGATATGTTTGTGAAACAGGGTTTGTCATGACTGAATGTGTCTCAGACAGCTCATGTCCTGCTGAACAGGAGAGAAGTGAATATTTTGGCTGCTGAGACTTTTTCCTCATCACAGACATAAGCTACCCAGTGCATGCTGGTTTGTGGCATGCAGGGGCATTCACTCCCCCATCTGTCACTCAAAGTGGCATGCCCTTCAATTATGCAACAGTTTGAGCCTTGGTAAAATTAAAACAGGTGCGGAAATGCATCCCCATTTGTAATGAAAGAGGAAACTGGCCATAGAGACCAAAAGCACTTTTTGTCCCAGGCTGTAAACGTATTTATTGGGATGATCTTGGGAGTGGGGGTAACTGGCTTCTGGAGCCAGTCACACATCTGCGGTTGTTTTGTTTCATTTTCAGCTTGACCATCACCTGTGATTCCTAAACTATACCTCTCTGAAGGGATGCTAATAAAATATTCATTGTTTCCAATGCACATTCTGCTGAATGTATTCTGCAGTAAACTGCTGTGCTAACTAAATTTACCTTCTAGGCCAACATGAGTGATGGTGCAGCCCACTTCACTGTAATAATCCTACTAATTCACAAAGCTGCACGCTGAGTGTTTATTAGTGTGTGATAATGTTTTCCAGCTCTCGCAACCAGACCCGAGGATGGACCAGTATGAATTTGGGTAAATTAGGCTGAAGGCAGCATATGCGCCTGGGATCATGGGATCCCTAAATGGTGTTTCCATAGCAACAGTGATTTCCGTTCACTGCAGGTGATTATTCTGCCTGGCCATGGCCTACCTGTGGTGGGAGGCTCGGCAGGGACAGCGAGGGGTTTGTGTGTGGTCATTCACTCTTCTATTAACCTTTTGTTTAAGCGAACACATTATCAGACAGTAAAACAAAAGCAGATATAATACATTGTATATAAATACAAAACAAGAAGACGACAAAGAGCTAAAGAGGTGCTTAGAATAGAATAAAAAACAATGTTAATGTAGGGATTAGCACTAACAAAGATATTGGTGGGCTGTGTTGAGCTTCAGTTATAGCTTTTATACTTCATTTCAAATCTTTAAGGCTTTTAATCTTCAATTATATAGACTGTGTGAGCAGACAGTGTTCTGCTGTCAGTGAGGAGTGCTGAATCCACCTGAACAACTGGGACACCACCTCTGTTTTATTGACCTGATAGTGGGGAGAAGTGTGTATGGATTAGTGTGTTCATTATGCTTTGGCTCAGAGCCACGAGAGATAAATTACTCCCAAACAAGGACATTTAAGCGACCAGATTTGGACTTGATTGGAGGAGGTGTACTGGATACCTGGAATACTCCACACAGCGTGCACTTATTAGACTGCCAATGGCTGTCAGGAGCTGCCGAGTGATTGGCTTTGCTTCCTTGTAAACAACACTGTAGATTGGCCCAGACTGTGATTGCAGACCAGTGGGGCTGCCAGCATGAGCGAATGCATTTCCTTTGTCCCACCGGACGTCTCACCTCCCTGGGTTTAATCCAGGCAGGCGTATGAACACAACCTGTGAGTGCTAAATGAGAACTATGAGCCACTTACTGTAGTGCTCCTGCCTCTCACCATATACATATGTATGTAGTGTCATGTAGAAGAGGCCCAGGATACTCTATCGTATAAATGCATATTCACATTTTAGTATAACCATCTCTTTTGATTTCTCGGTCAATTAATTTAGGAAAATACAGTGTGTTTTACAGCTGTGTAGCCCTGAGTAAGAAAATATCTATTTTATATCCTGTAATATTCTCCATGCACGGCTTATTGAAAAAAAAAAAAAATCAATAATATTAACTGCTATATCCAAATTGCAGGGCTACATTTTATTCTGATAAAGGTAAAAAGTGTTGCAACGTTTTTATGCCCCATGACTATTATGGTATTACAGAGACATCCTAGAAATCATATTTACTGATGCTCCAAAAATAACAGCATGATTTTAGAAGGTTTCTGAAAGTGAGTCACTCCAACAAAAATTATGACTCATATCACGATCACTATCTCATAATGTAATCGCAGTAATTATTTCCCCTCTATTTTCCATAGTGTCCCCAGAGTAGCATTAGGTTAGTGGAAATTTTTAGATTAGCTGCTTGTTACACATTTAACAATGTCATGCACATCTCACGTAGTCCATCATCTACTGTCAGATCATCCCAAATTTAAAACCTTGCTGAATCACACTTAGACGTTGCCTTTGTTTAATTTGTTTTACAGAACTCCAGCAGGCAACCTCCCTTTAACCCCACACATCATGAATATACTCTGGATTAAAGGTAGTTTTTCCTCAGTATAAGGGATGGACTGGAAAGTTGGCTGTCAGGCGACACAGAGCTAAATTAGATGTTTCCCAAGTATTCCTCTTGAGAATGAAGTTCAGCAGGCAGACAGAACAAAGTAGGACTCGTACCCTGCTACGTCTGTACAATGCTAACTGTAACTGTATGCTCCCCGGCATTGTTTTTAAAGTTCACGTGCTGCCTTCAGGAGCTGCCGAAAGGCTCAGCTCGCAGATATCCATTCATCATGTCTGCCATGTCTGTCGCTGCTTGTTTGTTATTGTGGCTCTCTGCATCCAGCGTGGGGAGGCTCTGCTGCTTACGCTCTCCCTGCTCCACAGACTCATTCATCACAGACCTCGTCTGTGCCTCTACGAATCTAGGTGATCTTTTTAAAAAGGAGAAGGCCTCAGAAACAGTTAACAATGTTGTTGTTGTTATTGTTGTTTTTGTAGCAGCTGGTTCTCCTCTGACAGGTGACTGTGCTGAATGATAGTAGATGATGTTGAGTATTTTGGGCTCTGTGAAGTGGGTCGGGCTGCTCCGGAACTGATGGACTGGCCTCCTTTCTCATGTTAACTAGTAACAGCGGTGGAAAAGAGCAGTGGTACATGTCACTTCTGCACTCAGAGCTGATCACACAAAGATGTAGGTAGGTAGGTCGATAGATTTTACTTTATTTCAGGCACAGATTAGTTCTATAGAGAAACAAGGCAATAATTCACTCAGGTGTTAGAAATATCTGTATAGAGACTCAATTGACCCAGTTGGTAACTGAGACTTTGTCCAAATTCAGAGGAACAAGGTCTGGGCCAATACTTGAAAATATTGAATGTTATGGATTTTCCTGCGAGGGGTGATCGTCTGGCCAACAGATCACATGACCGTCCTTTTCTCAGTAGAATCAAAATCCACAGTCTGAATTATAATCTGCATCCTGTTAGTGCTCTGATCTGATCAATGATTTGCATCTTACTATGATGCATCATGCATCTTTGGGATGTTTCTGTTCTTCTCCCACAATGCTGTTTCTCTTTATAACCAATCACTCTTTTTTTCTATGGAGTTTGAATAAAAAATTTAATTTGAAGAAGGGGCGGTGTTTAGCCCAGTTGGTGGAGCAGCCGCCCCATGTGTTGAGGCTATAGTCCTCACTGCAGGCGGCCCCAGTTCAAATCCTGCATCGAGCGGCCTTTTCCTGCATGTCATTCCCCCTCCTCTCTTCCTCCCCATTTTCTGTCTCTGTCTTGACTGTGCTTTCCATTAAAAGGCGAAAAAGACACAAAAAAAACTTTAAAAAAGGATCATACATGATTTAAGATCATCAGGTCTGCCACCCATATTTCCTAATATGTGCCATATTTCCTAACAATGAAAAAATATTAATCTTATTTCATTATATAGTCTATTTTTTCTTCCCAGTTGCCCTGCAAGAAAAACATTAGCATGAGTCAGGACAAACACAGCACACCACAGAAACCTGCTGATGAGAATTGTGAAAATGAGGCAGACTTTGTCTTTGTCTTCCTAACACAAAACTATCACATCATTAACACATGAAAGCAACAAAGAGAAACTGCTGTGTGAGTGTGAAGAAGTCTTAAAGTGGATTCAGTGTAGTAAAACTCAGCGGTCTTTTTCTTTTTTCCCCTCTCAGTGAAGAGCAGCTTCTCAAAGATGCTCTTCAGAGGAGATGTGTTTCCATCTGGGAGTGCAGTGGTTTTCTGTGTGTGAAGTCAAGAGTTCACATTGCGCCCGACCTGCCTCCACCAGTTGGGCCTCCTGACCAGTGACGGTAACAATCTCTCGTCACCTGCCCATCAAATCCGCTCACTTCCTCCCCTCTTGTCCGCGTGATTCGCTGCCGGGCAGAGCGATGACGGCTCCTCGCCTTCTAATTGGTCGTTTTCCTGCCAACATCCCGGAATGGCTGACTTCATCACTTGGCGCGCCTCAATGTGACTTCTCCCGTTCCACTTGTGGTCAGTTCTGAGACCGACCGCATCTCTGCAACTTTGATCTTTTACTTTTTACATTTTTGTTGTTGTTTTTTTCCCACCGATCCAAGGCCTCTGGTCGAGTCCAGAGGCCAGAAAGCAATTTATAGAGCTCGGAGATGTTCCAAGGGCAGAACAACTCTGTCAGCACGTCTATGTTTGAGTGCTAACTTACTTTAGTGAAGGAAGACAACAGTCATTTGTCATTTCTGCTCTGAATGAAGGAAAATCTGGTTCAAAACTTCACATTTACAAATGTTTAAATCAGTCTTTCTCTAAAACAATACCTGTAATTATTTTCCCTGTGCACTCTCAGTTATCCTGAAGGACTAAGTTCAAATATATCCAGGACAAATGACAGGAAGATTTAGATGAATTATTGCCTCAGCTGTGTGCGTGGTGCAGCAGTGTTTGCATGTTCAGAGCAGACTGAAGCCCTTCCCCATCTTTGATTTGCTTTGTGAGAAAGTTCAACAGGTCCCATATTTCTTCCTGTACCTTTGCCTGAGAACAAACGCTTCCCAGAGCGAGCTGGAAATGATCAGTTCCTGCCATTTTACGTGCTGTTGACATTAGGTCAGGACCGTCAGGAAGGAGTCGTTTGAATTGTTTCACCTCTCTGTCGCTGATTAAAAGCCAGAAGAAGTTTCGATGCGGGACGCTTCTGTTTGAATTTACATCCAGTGAGAGCTCTGTTTGTGGTTCAGCTTTACTGCACCACTTGGCTTTATATGGAGCAGATGTGCTTATCGCTGTAATCAGCCTGTAAAACCCAGGGCTGGGATGCTTTGGCACTTTGAGGAGATGGGGATGCGAGTCTGATTTAGTGGGAAATGTCAAACACCTTTGGCCATTACTGCCTCTAATTGAATGAAAACACACAAGCTGAATAAATCAAGTGTGGGCTCTTTATTGTGTGTGTGTGTGTGTGTGTGTGTGTGTGTGTGTGTGTGTGTGTGTGTGTGTGTGTGTGTGTGTGTGTGTGTGTGTGTGTGTGTGTGTGTGTGTGTGTGTGTTGACCTGGGTGGATTGTGTTATTGATTACACCTCTCTTGTGTGTACGGTATGAAAGCTCTCTGCCAGTAATCCTGGATGCCCACCTCTGATCATTCAAGCATGTGTTTCCAAATTGTGCTTTTAAGAAAACTTTCTGTAGTGGAGCAGCGAAACATAAAAGACAAACTGAAATCTTCAGAGTGCAGCAGACTGTGAAGCCTGAACTTGGCCTGATATCAGTGGCTATTTGTGTGATGTCAAAGCTGCATCCATGGATGAAAAATGGCAAATGGACCTGCACTGATCTAAAACTTGTCAAGTCTTACTGACCACTCAAAGTGCTTTATAATACTACTACCACATTCACCCATTCACAAACATTCGTCACACATACATCACACCCATACACTGATCGAACAGCAATGTGGAGTTCAGTATCCTTCCCAATGACGTAGTCACAGCCGCCTCAACATCTGTCACTGTCTTGGAAGAAATGAGTGCAGGATTAATGTTGGCTCTTTGCTGTAATAAACTGACCCTGAATGTTCAGAATTAGACCATCCCTGCCTTTGTCTAATAGCATTAATAACCTCTTACAAGCTGCACCAATTGCATGAAGTGGAATACACTTCCTGTCTCCTAGATGGGCCTGGTAATTTATTATTTATCTATTTGCAGCCTTTGGGGTAGAAAAATCGGGTGGTGTTCCTGTTATTGCAGCCAATTACTAGACAAACCTTGGTCATCTTTAAGTGTAAATGATGAACTATTGCTCCACTGTCAAACAGTAAAACAGTTCAATACAAAGTAGTACAGCACCAGATGAAATACAGGTTTGTGCCTTTAGCTTGTTTTTATCTGTTGGTTTGATACAAGCCCAGTGCAAGATCAAAACTATCTTAAGAACATATAATTCCAGTAATAGTAAAGAAACACATTTCAATACAGTTTAACTTTTAATTCATGGTTTTATGTTTATAGGTTTCTTCTTCTTCTTCTGGTTGGAAAGTGACGTTAACAGCACCACATTGAAACCAGATCAGAGTTTTACCAGAGTTTGCAAGCGCATTACTGAGACAGATAAAAAACAAAGTAACCGATTTGTCGGAAATATTCGCATGTACATTTTCGTGACCAGATATTCTGTAGATTTGTGGCTTGTGAAAATGGGTCCAATGTTTACTTATGCGGTGAAAGACTTGGACAGAATCTCATCACATTCACGAGTTGGCGTGAACAGACTCGGACCCACCACTGGTCTTCATCTGAGTCTGCGCTTTGCTTTCGTCAAGCTAAAACCAAAATCAGATGTTTAAAGGACAGAAAAATGAAAAGAGAAATAAATCATCCACTAAATTTAGTTTACTAAATGAACCGTAACACCAGAAACCACCTGTTAATGACATAGCAACTAACTGAACACCATAGCAAACACCAAGCGACTGCTGAAGCAGCGCTGACCTGGCAGGGACACAGTGACCCTGCGACTCCTTTCGCTCTTTTTCTGAAACTCAACCCGTATAAGTTTCTTCAAGCTAATTTCAGCAGCTCCAGTCAGCTCGTCTAGATTTGACTAAAATAACAGGACAAAATGTTTTTTTTAATTTTTTTATTTACCGTGTGTTAAAAGCCAAAAAACTGTCAAAAAAAGACACAGTTTTCCAGGCTACCACTGCTGAACACACATTTTTCCTTTGTAAAATGGGCACCATTGCGTTAGATCAGTGTCAAAACAAGCTCCGGTGCAGGCTCAGAGGAAGCCTCATGCATAAAACAAAGTAACCAATGTTTATTTTCCACTTATTCCTTCTCGTTTCACAGATATTTCCAGGTCAGTTATCCAAACAGCTGGCCTTCCACCGTCCTTTGTCGGAGCAATGTGTTTACAAATCAAGATGTTCTCTCCTCACCACGTCTCGGTGCTGGAATCAATAAGCAGCACCCTGCTCTGCCACTGGCGTTGTATTCACTTTATTTCGTGGTAGTGTACGGGGATGTTGCTCTCTGGACGCATCTGATGGTCCTTTTGTTGTCGGCAGAGGATGAGACCCCTCACAGCAACGGGCTGACACCAGTACATGCAATATGCATGAAGCGGACGGACAAGTGAATACGTGTAGTGCAGTCTGAATACAAATGCTCAGAGAGAGTATCAGCCCCACGTGGAGTGCTTAGCAGAACACCTAAGGCTATTGAAGGTTCAGTCCAATCGGCTGATTGGGCTAAATGAGGTTCTCTATATAGTTCTGAGGCTGAGTGGCTAATAGACTGGTCATCAAGTGGGATAGTATGGGCTTTAAATGGCAGTGTCAATCACAGGGAGTCAAGTTTATTTATATGACACGTTTCATAAAAAAAAAGGCATAGACTCACTGTGCTAATGGAGGCTCACTGAGAAACTACAAGTGGAAAATTGTTTTGGTTAAAAAAAAAAAAAACAATTTCAGGGATTCAAAGTGGAGAAAAGTCTTGGTAGTATGCCTTATATTAGATTTTATTAGAAGATGTTAAGTGTCTGTCGCAGAACGTCATCTTCAACGTGGCTCAGAAAGAAAAACAGACATTCTTCAGACATAATAAAATCTGGCTTTCATGCTAAAAGGAAGGGAAACACAGGCATACTGCATACAGATGAAAGTGCTGACAAAGTGATCAGTGGTGTGGTGAATTTGAATTCTTCAGTTTTTGTTTATTTATATATTTTCCTGTTATCTGTTTCAACTTCCTGTTTCATGTTGTGTTGTCTTGTTCCTTTAATCTCTCTCCTGTGAATATGTGTGTCTCACCTGTGTGTGATCTCAACACCTGTGTCTTGTTTCTCCCTTGTCTATGTACCCTCAGTGTTTTCCCTTGGTCCCTGTTGGATTGTCCGGTGAGTCCTTGTGTGTTCCAGTTACAGTATGTCCTCTGAGCTCCTGTGAGTTCCCTGAATCAAGTCTCCCCTCTTGTGTTTTCCTGAACCTGAACAGCCCAACTGCAAACTGTTCCCAGGTCTGTCTGCATGGCTGGTGGGTGGGCCATAGGGTATGGCTCAGAGCCTGAGGGAGGTGACATTTTGTTGTGACATCACAAAGTTATGTTTTTTTCAGGCTCAGTTTCTGAAACCAGGCTGTGTATTTCTCTGTGGACTGGGGCTTTGATACTTTCACAGTATTAATATAGAACATAGACCTGATTTACGATGAAAGAACACATGCACATCTATCTTTATACAAAATTAGAACCTTTAAATATTTATATGGGATCTTTAACACTTGTTAATGGAAACTGTGCTTTGGTACAGAACTAAGCTATTTTTGCTTTACAGGCAGAAAGTGAAAAACAGTGTAATTGTTGAAATAACAGTGAATTAGACCATTGCCTGTGGTAGCTGGATGTTCCTGTTATTTGTGTGAAAGTAATTAGCCAGTGTTCCTGTCTTGAAATGTTCCCTCACGTGTCCCTTCATCTCCTGACCCCCCGCTCCATATTAAAGCTCCGTTCTTCTCCTCAGGCACTGAGGGACTGTGAACGCAGCAGTGCATCGCACATTTGAGACGTAGAAGGATAAACAATATTGGATGACGAGACTGTGAGCGTGCATGATAAACATCGATCTGCGTTCACGAGGCTCCTGCGATTTAAGTGTAATTTTAGCTTCAGCTGTGATACAGTGAGGAGCATTGTCAAGCTTCAATTGTTGTATCGTACAGAGGATTTGTATTTGTTGCAATACATAGCCGTATGTTGGGTTTGTCCCCTCAGAACAAGCCGTATTCTTTGTTTTTTCTCCACCTAGAGCTGCAGTTCCTCGGTAGCAGCTTGCTTACTGCTGCACTGTGTGATCTAATTGGACATCAGGCCTCCAGGGTGAGTGTGAAGCGAGTAGCACCCAGACAGGGAGACATGACCCAGAACTGAACGGCACCGCTGACAGACATATTTGTGTGTTTGTGTGTGTGTGTGTGTGTGTGTGTGTGTGTGTGTGTGTGTGTGTGTGTGTGTGTGTGTGTGTGTGTGTGTGTTCACAGCGAAAGGTTGCAGCGTCTAGATTTCTTTCCATTTACACGCTGCCTCCACTGTTCCGATGCTGCGACCCTGATATTCTTGAGGGACTGTCTCTCTTTCAGCAGCAGCACCACACCCTCCGCCGTCACCACCCGTTCAATTTATTGCTTTGTCTGCTTGAGGGAATCTTGACTCCCCCTCCAACCACCACCACCACCACCATCAGTCAACAAATCAAGCAGGAACCCCACCCCCAGGCAGGTGCAGAGGTCAAACAATGCAGAGCTTTTGTGTCTTTATGAGGGAGGTGCAGGGACACCAGGCGCTCCGACGCTGCGGCAGCGGCAGCGATGTGATAACGTCTGCCGAGCCGCCTCCAGCTATTTGACATTGTAGAGCAAGATGAGAAATTTCATGCGATGAGATAAGATGAACTTTATTGATCCTTGAGGGGAAAGTGGGTCATTTCAGCAGCAAATGATGAAGGGTGGGGCTGGAGAGCACAAAGTTAAGAAGTAATGAAGGTGGTAAAGGTGGATTTAACAAATTTAGCCTGTGTCACTCTTCTAAACAATCAATCAATCAATCAATTTGTTTATTTCGGGCATGTCAATTTAAATCATCATCATCACACTTCATCTTAGTTCGAGTAATACAATACACATGGCCGAAAGGGAAAGCGGGAGAAGCAAAAGCTTATCTAGTCCCGCCCCCATTACCCACAGAATAAAATCTATTTCATAATCAGATCATAAACAGAACAGATTTAGTGTTTCCACCAAACGGAGGAGAGCTTCAGCTCCAGCTTCATTAACCTCAGGACCTTAGTGAAACCTGAAGCTGTGTATCAATACATAAAGATGGATTTTTATTAGCTATATCAGCCTTGTACTACAGTAGCCTACTAACCCTTAATGGATGTAATGTTTTTGTATGACTCAGGTTAAATATTCACCTGTTTACATTTTACTAGGACTTAAAATTGTGTATTGCTTCAACACCTCTTTCCCCTTTTTTAATTAAGTAGGAGTTGGGGGCAGAGTCGGAGTTTTAAAACCTCTTTAGAAACAGTGCGGTCCACGTCACAGAGGCCACGTTCATCTTTATTACGATCTCGCTCACTCAAGACACGGTGATTGGCTGAGAGGCATCACATGACCTGTGCCATATAAGGCCAAGAATAATTATGCTAGTTTAAATACAAACATTATCTCAAAATATAGTGATTCATAATAATTTATGTCATAAGACAACCTCTGGACACAGATATTCCTCTTTAGTTTTAGAGTGTTGAAGAACTGATTGCTGGGAAAACTGGGTCATTTTATCTGGTGAAACTATAAAGCATATCAATACCTTACCTTCATACATCTATAGTAGGCTATACACTGTCGAACTGACTCAAACTGATCTGTTGAGTGTGCGTCTTAAATGCATTTGTACATGGCAATACAGCATTTAAACAGGTGACAAAGTGTGTAATAGCACAGGCATAGTGGTGAAAAATATTGAAAATAAAGAAAATACGGTAACACTTTATTTTAAGGGGTCCTTGTTCCTGTGTAGTTACCTAATTAATTACAGTGTAATTACCTATGTAACTGCATGTAATAGCATGTACTTACATTGTAAATACATTGTGTATTTTAGTGTACTTACAGGTCCTTGTTACACTTGTAATAAGAAATGCTTGTTACAATACCTGGTCAAAGTGGCCACTCTCTTTGGGGAAGGGGTACATCTGCAAGAAAAATGGGTGAAACCACAACCCATGTTGCCTGGGAAAACTTTTCCATCAATCTTCCTCCTGCCTCTTGAGTCTTGGAACATGAATGCTGTTTCACAACTTAGTCTATGTAACAGTTGTGTTAGTACACCGTTGTTACTCTTTGATACAGTGTAATAAGCACATTAAAATAAAGTGTACCTGGGATACCTCAGTCCTTAAACATTAACTGCAATAACCAGTGTCTTTGATAGTGTACCAAGTGTGATGTAACACAACTTAGTATATGTAATAGTTGTGTTAGTACACATTAGTTACTCTTTGATACAGTGAAATAAGCACATTAAAATAAAGTGTACCTGGGTCGGGATACCTCAACTCTTATAAATTAACTGCAATAACCAGTGTCTTTGTACTGTCTTTGAGGGTTAAAAAAGTGTGTGCTTTTGTTCAAAGAAACCATGTCCGAGTGAGTGGTCTTCTCTTTGGTTCAGAGAAACCGCGTCGAAGTGAGCGCTCGGCTCGTCAAGTCCAGCTATGTTGTGTTTTTTCTGTTGCATGCTCACTTCACATGCTCGGGTGTAAAAGTGAGCACAGACGGCTAAACAGACTGCTAAATAATATTGTTGGATGCTTTTGCCTTGGGGAATGTCTATCTGTGAGTAGAATACCGTATGTCAATAGTGTTACATGATTGTGTATTTTTGTAATTAAGACATAATTAGTTATGTTTTCGGTAAATATACCTTGCTAGCTTTCAGTCTATGCTAACTCTTTTCATTTTGTTAATCTGGTGTGTACCTATTCATGCAATGCTACTGTAAGTACTGTAAGTAAATTGTGTTTCTGTGATCATTTCAGTTTTACGGAGGAGAAATAGAGGACTCCATTAAAGGACAGGAAAAGATCAAGCCTTGTGGTTTTTTGGGGATAATAAAAATAAAGGACGATAAAGGAACACTGAAATGCATTTTTTTGAGTGTGTGGTTTATGCATACAGATTGCTGATGATGTTTTCAGTTCCATATGAATTGAGTTATCCAGCATTGTCTCATTTTCTGAAAAAATGCTATTCTAGTTATTGGTTTATGTAAAAATACTTGAGTACCAAGTGTCTGCATGATGTTACATGTAAGTATGTAGCAGGTACACTTTATTTTAATGTGCTTATTCCACTGTATCAAAGAGTAACAAGTGTGTACTAACACAATCGTTACATATACTAAGTTGTGTAACAGCACAAGTGGTACAAGATCGAAGACACTGATTATTGCAGTTAATGTTTAAGGACTGAGGTATCCCAGCAGGTACACTTTAATGTGCTTATTACACTGTATCAAAGAGTAACAAAGGTGTATTAACACAACTGTTACATATACTAAGTTGTGAAACAGCACAAGTGGTACAAGACTGAAGACACTGGTTATTGCAGTTAATGTTTAAGGACTGAGGTATCCCAGGTACACTTTATTTTAATGTGCTTATTACACTGTATCAAAGAGTAACAACGGTGTACTAACACAACTGTTACATATACTAAGTTGTGTAACAGCACACTTGGTACACTATCAAAGACACTGGTTATTGCAGTTAATGTTTAAGAACTGTGGTATCCCAGCAGGTACACTTTATTTTAATGTGCTTATTACACTGTATCAAAGAGTAACAACGGTGTACTAACACAACTGTTACATAGACTAAGTTGTGTAACAGCATACATGTTCCAAGACTCAAGAGGCAGGAGGAAGATTGATGGAAAAGCTTTCCCAGGCAACATGGGTTGTGGTTTCACCCATTTTTCTTGCAGATGTACCCCTTCCCCAAAGAGAGAGGCCACTTTGACCAGGTATTGTAACAAGCATTTCTTATTACAAGTGTAACAAGGACCTGTAAGTACACCAAAATACACAATGTATTTACAATGTAAGTACATGCTATTACATGCAGTTACATAGGTAATTACACTGTAATTAATTAGGTAACTACACAGGAACAAGGACCCCTTAAAATAAAGTGTTACCGAAAATACTTCAACTTACATGAGCTTTTCATCACTCAGCGTCTGTGCTGATGCTCCTGCTGCTCTCTGAACTGGAGGCACGCTGATCTGAACCTGCTGCAGCTAACACACCAACTAGAGAAAAGACAGAGGACTGAAGACCCTCATAACAAACGACTCAAACCATCACTTTAAGTGCTAGGTTCCATTAACAAATCAGGAGTGACAATCACTTTGTCCAAGTGAAAAGTGTTTCCTTAGTCTGGGAGCCAGTGTGTAGGAGCACTTGTGCATTTAATATGTTCACCTTTTAGCCCATTGTTCCTCTGGATACTTTCATTCCGCCCCCCCTGACAACAGTAATCAGAACTGTCTCAGATGTCTAAACAACAGCTTATGTAAGTTCCACCTTAATGTGACGGACAGTCGCCCACCAGCAGAACAGAAATGTACTCGAAAGTTAATTTCTCAAAACTCCTCTCAAATAATGAATCAGTGAATCTGTGAAGTGTTCAACAAAAACTCTGTCTCAACATTTAGTTTTTAGATATTAAAGGCCCCAAACCCTGTGGTCTACCCACTTCATCAGGACTGTGTAGGTGTGGTTTGAACTAATTTGATTGACAGTCATGTGAAAACAGTTTCACACCTGTAGTCATATTTGAAATGTGAATATTTAGTAGAGAAACACAGAAATATCTCATGAAGACCTGGACCTTTAAATTGTATGTTATTCAGATAGTTGTGTATGTGGACTGTGGCATGTTGTGGTGTTTGGTATTTTACTGTAGATGGTGAAAAACACTTTGGAAGTCTCAACCTTTATTTGTGGTTATTGAGCAGCAGTGCTGAGTCCGGTCCTTCCTGTTTTCCTCTCGCAGTGCTGCGTGATCCTTGTATTGCTGTGTCTCATTAAGTGAGTCGTCCTCCTGTGTGTACTCCCACACAGCCAGGTGAACACAATCCCGCCCTGCTGATGCGCCGAGCGCAGAGATTTGGCTTCGCGGAGGGACCGCTGGCTGAAATGTCACATCTCAGAGAAACAGACAGGTTTCTATTGAAGAGGCTCGAGCACACATGGGGATCTGTGTTCCGCCTGTTGTTTTCCTCTCCTCCTTGCTGCTTCTATTCATTCCTGTCCTGTCACTCTTTGTGGTCATGGTGCAGAGGCTGGGGAGGGGTTGGTTCAGCCTGAATAGGACACACACGGCTCCAGTAAGCTCATGTTGGCAAACTGGGCAGAAAGTGTCGCCTTTGTCCGCCCTAATTCCCTTATCTTGTGGGCAAGGTGTTGATGTGGCTGTGAGCGCGGCTGGCAGCAGCAGCACTGATCTCTGCACATTATTGGAGCTGTGAGTTAATAAGTCAGCAGCCAGCTCCCTCTCAGCTCCGTCCACTATTGTCTCAACCCTCATGAGGACCCAACTATTTTGGGAACAGCAGGAGCACACAGCAGTGGCTCTTTGTGATGTGCTGTATCTTACCTCCTGCAGGCATACATATCAATACTACACACATGCACTTATTATAGACATCACATGAACATAACAACACAACACCTTTCAGATTTACTGTTTGTGAGCGTTCCACAGGCTCTCCGGCCTCTTTGTAAGTTGTTTCCTTGACAACTGACTCACAAAAAATGGTGATCGTCATCATCATCACCGAAAAAAAGCAGCATTTGCATTTTTTTTTGCCTCTGGGTCTTAACTCGATGACTAATTAGTATTGGTATTAATATGATTATCTTTTGTGACGCACTGCCGTTGCCTGTGGCATCGAGAGCAAACACTGCAAATTTAACACCACGAGGGGAGAAAGTCTGAGAAGTTGTGTCTGAGTGTAGTAAACACCTAAAGCTGCACCGACTAAACACAAACTGACAAGACAGTAAGTGGGATGAATGTGCGGCGTTGGACGAGCTTCCTGTGGTGTGGTGAGCCGGGAAGCTCCCTGGACAGAGCTGACCCTGACCTGTGGTCTGCAGGAGGAAGGACGGATGTTGTCCTGCAGAGAGCAGGACCTGTAATAATCAAGCACCACAGATGAGGAAATCACTCCTACCTCCTCCTCAGTGACCTACTTCTAATAGAGGAGTAAGAGCGGTTTATGGGCTCTTTGTCTCTGGTGTCATGAAGGATTTAAATCCATCAATAGTTCTTGGACCTTTTTGGAAAATAAATCTGCACACACAACTGTTTTTGCATAGAGTGCTTCGAAGTTGGTGCAGTTTCTTTTTGGATATCATATACATACATGCTATCTAAGTTAAGTGCAAGTGCACGTAAAACATTTTCTGTATTTTGAATTGTATATTTCAGATTACCTCCAGAACACTAGATCGCGTCATTATGTCAAATAATTGATATTAATGATAATTGTGATAAGAGAAGCAAAAACAAAAAGGGGAATCATTAAAAAAACTTGGAAATTACTTTAAAAAAAAAAAAATAGAAAAACTAATTGAAAGTTAAACTGAACAATTTTGGTTGTCATTTAACTAGTCAATATTTCTTCATAGGGTAACATGTGATCATATGTTACCACATGTGATCACATTTGTTAACATGTAGAGCACATGTGTAAAACATGTTACCACATGTGGAAAATGGGTGGGGAAAATGGAAAACGTGGTTTTTGGCCCAATCTTATGTGAATCACATGTGAATTCCCATGTGATTCACATAATATTGGGCCAAAAACCACGTTTCCCATGTGCAAATAACATGATTCCCATATGCAAAAAATTGTCACATGTGAAGTTCATGTGTTTTTTCTGTAAGGGACATTTCAGGTGCATTAGGGTAAAGGCTGCTTCCCTAGCTTTATTTTGGGGAACGTAGGGACATTTAGAAGAGCTGCTGTAGAGGATCTGAGGGATCGTGGAGGGACATAAAACGACGAGAGTCAGTGATGTGAGAGCTGCCAAACCATTAAGAGCTTTGTGTGTGAGTTTAAGGATTCTTATATCATCAGTTATAAAGGATATGTGCTGCAAATGTAGTGTAGACAGTGCAGGTGTTGCGTTCTCTTCCCCTTGTTTGTTAACATACCAGCAGCAGAGTTCTGAGTTAGCTGTAGTTGATTTCCTGTAGAAGTCTGTATTTGCAGTTGTTTTGGTGTGAGGTTAAAGTGTTTCAGTTGTGATGTAAACCACAGTTTCACTCACAGTGGTCATTTTTTTGTATTTCTTCATTCAAAATGGATGAGGATGTGACTTTGGCTCATTTACCTTCATCAAACGAATTGCAGCTTCTGCGATTTGGAAATGGTAGGAGCTCAATGAGATATATTGATTGTGATAACATTTCCGATCAGAGTTGAGGCCTGGCTCTCTCCCTGCTGAGAGTAAGAGTAGGAGGTCTCATAGATTAGTCTCAAATCCAATTGTAAGGGAAGTGTGTATAGTCTGAGTTCAACGTCATCCCTGACAGTGAATCTAAGAGGCTTAGTGAATACAGCTGAGCATTCAAATACGATGTTGTCTGTGATGAGTGTTTTCATTGGCTGAGAGACACAGAAATGAAGTCATCCTACTTGATGGGAAAGTGACTTCACTTTCCCCACATGGAAGACTACTAGTTACTGCTATGCACTATGCATGCCTGTGTGTCCGTGTGTGTGTGTGTGTGTGTGTCCATGTGTCTGTGTGTGTGTGTGTGTGTATATACTGTAGGTGCTCGCCTGTGTGTGTGCACCTATTGGAGAAAACGTGAGGAAATGGTGAAGTCATCCAGCTTCTCCAGTCAAGCATGAACACTGCTTGCCTGCAGATGCAGTGCACCAACTGAGCCTGCACCTCCGCCTCCCCCTCGTCCTCCCCCTCCTCCACGGAAACAGCACCGTCTATCACTATGACCATGGCAGATCAGCCCGGTGTCTCTCCTGCATATCTAACTTCATTCTATTGTACTGTTCCATCACCAGCAGCATTTTCACTCACCACAGTCATATCTAGATACAGATATTTGCCTTTCATTGCGGATCAGGGATAAGCCTGTTTTTTTTTCTTTTCCCATATTTTATAGTTGGTTTAATTACATTTTGTAAAATTAATTATTTGTTATATCGTCGTCTGTGTAGTAGAGGGGTGTAAAATGCACAGATTGCTGTGATTGCGTCGACTCTCCTCCTCTTACTGTTGATAAATGTTTCTGTAGTGTGGTGCCAGCAATCTGTTCAGAACAGAGCCAAAGCAATGAAAAACCCCCATTTCACTTTATGTTTGCATTTAATGCATCATAATCGAGAATTTAGTGGCACGCCTGGCTTCGCTGCACATTTGCAAAACTTGGCAGCGGCTGATTCAGATACACAGAACAAAGAAGAAGAGGTCCAGTGTCATTTCAGTGAACCGAAAGCTATAAACATACCTGGTTCAATTCTAGGTTGTATTTTTCAGGTCTGTATTCGTCAAATACACAGGCTGAAGAACAATATTAATAACAATACTAATGCATTTTTAACTTGAATGTAATTTAAAGCTTATCGTTAAACTTACAGAATTTGGGAAATCGTAAAGTTCACTTGGTCTACTAAGTGCCCCATAAACAGAGGCTATAGTCCTCATTGCAGCAGGCCCAAGTTCACCCATCGGTCCTTTGCTGCATGTCATTCCCCCTCTCTCTCACTTCCCTTTTCCTGTCTCTCTCCAGCTGTCCTATCAAAATGAAGGCATAAAAGCCCCCCAAAATACTTATAAACAAAAAACATTGAATTTAAAGGATCAAGCATGACAATAGATGTGTTATTCTATTATAAGCAGGTCTAAGTTTTTATATTAATACTGTGAAAGTCCACAGAGAAATACACAGAGCAGACACTGAGCCTTAAAACCAGCTGTCAGGACTTCTGTGACTTTGTGACGCCATGGTAAAGAAATCTGTTTTATTTCTATGGGATCAAATAAGTCAGCCAATCAGAAGAGCGACTCGGAGTTTCCTCTCTTCTTATTGGCTCACTGCCCTGTTTTTACTAGAGAGAAGATGTAAAACAACACTGCGGAAATGGTTTTTAGTTCTTAAAACTAAAAATCCAAGAACACAGGAGAATAATTTTAATCCTTATCTATAAATAACCGATGTACTTCAAACCGTGTCACATCATCTCATCACTTTGTGCAGACTGACCAAACCGACTGCAATAAAATGCATCAGACGTTGGCATTGATTGCAATAGGCCTATACTCCAGCACCATATGCTGCAGCATGCCAGCAGAGTGGCTCTGTCTATAAATGGTGATGCTGCTGTCTTTGTTGCTCCATCCAACACCTTGGTTCAGACTGAAATACCCCAAAAAGACCGGGTTGAAAATGCCCTCAGAGGTGATTCCAGCTTCTCTCGTGTTTTCCAGCATTCATTTACCATTGTTGCATCCAGCTGAGGTTACAGGCCAAGGTGGGCTGTAACAGTCCGACTGCAGGCTGTGTTAGGTTCAAAATACTATGATAGACCCTGGACATTAACAGGCATTTAGTGGCTGAAAACATGCAAGCTCTCCATGCAGCAAAGCACCAGGATAACTGTAAAACACCTCACGTCGGTGGCTTTAAATCAACCTGAGATGGCCCTGTAACTCTGAATTCTATATGGAGAAAAGCAGTGGAACGGCCTCAGGCTTGAGCCGTCTGCTGCTGCTGTCTAGGAAAACCCTGGACGCTCATTTCACTGTAGATAATACAATATGTCGCCGCGCTCCTCAGTTTCCTTGCTGCAGGCGTTTTCCAACACAGCTGGTTGCTAAGGCGCTTGTCTGAACGCTGGCTGGACCGCTCTGACCCTGCAGCCATCCTTCCTGTCCTCCTATCATCCTCTGGCTGGTCAGTCTGGACAGAGTGAGAGAGGAGAGGCGTCTCATTATCGCCCCCAGCTTCCTCCTGGACCTCCTCCAAACCGGAGCCAGTCAGGTTTGTCTGGACCCGAGCTGGAAACACTCAGCTGTCACCTTCCCCGACTGCATCTGGCTCTGTCTGGCTCTCTCTCTCTGCTGCCTCATCCCTCATTCACTCTGCATCCTCTGATATGTAAATGTCCATTTTCCTATCTGTTTCTTAACTTGAGCACTGAGCACTGTTTTGTTTTGAATCCTGAAATGCCCTACTTCACAGTCACTGTGAATCACACATTCACCTTGGGAGCTGCCCAGTGTAATAACGTTCTTTAACTCCTGACCACTGGGAGCTGCCCAGTGCAGACCAGTTGGTGTCTCTACTTTAAACCAGTAACCTTCAGGCCAGTGCCACCCGTCTAAGCTCTGTCTGATTCACTCACCTCTCTACCTGTGAACGTCTGCTCGCTGCTGCCTTTGTCTTCTCTTCCTCCGTTTCCTCTTTGTCTTTGCATCTGTCCCCATGTTGTTTTCCTCTTGGCTGTTCCTCGTAGTCTCGATCTCCCTCTCTCTCCGTGTCACTTCCTATAACCCTCTCATCTCTCCCCTGCCTTTTTACTCTCTAAAACCCTTCCTTTTTAATTGGTTTTGTTTTTCTTTTGGCCTGTCTGGCTCTTTTCTGTTCCCCCTTCTGTCTGTCTGGGTTTTCCTCTCTGCCTCTCTGTGCGATGCTGCCAGGCAGAGTCAGATACCTCCTTTTAAACCACGTTATCCGTCTGTGCCCATGTGCTGGCCATCTACCAGGATACTACAAAGGAAGATGCTTCCCCTGTCTTTGATCCTGGACTGTATTAAAGCATTAAAACCTGGGATGATGAGCTTTACAGTGATTATGACACTTTGCAGACTTATATGAATAAAAAGGCTTCTTTAAAGTAGTAGTAGTAGTAGTAGTAGTAGTAGTAGTAGTGATTCACATCATCTGATTTGAGGAACATTTCTTTGCAAGTTCACTTTTCCCACCAATATGAAATGTGATTATTATCTGTAGATTATTTGGCAACATACATGTCTTTTTATATGATAGGTGCATCAATTTTAAAGGGTCCATTAGAGACACTTAATATTAATTAATAAACTTGATTGTTGCTCTGACAGTTGACAGTAACCTTTTGCATATTATTCTTGACATTATTTACTTTAAAAGTTGTTTAGTAGCTGGTGATTCATGTCTGATGGTGTTTTGTTATCTTATTGACAATCCTCAACAGATCTGTACCTTAGCAGTTTGTAGCTAATTTTAGCTTTGACATCATATTTAATAATACAAATAATAATAAATTTTATTTGCTGGCGCCTTTCAAGGCACTCAAGGTTGCCTTACACATAACAGAAAACATTACAGTACAGTAGCAAAATATACAAATAATAAATATACATATAGCAAACAAGCAGAAGATACAATAGCAAAATTAATTTACAAGTAATAGAATATACAAATACAGGTGGCTAAACAGATGGATGAACTATTGGGATTAAAGGGAGTAGGGAGTTTTGAAGAGGTGTGTCTTGAGGTGTGGCTTGAAGGTAATTGAGTCAAGATTACGGATGTGTAGTAAAAGCAATAATCCAAACGAAAGGTGACCAGTGGATTGATGAGACTTCTGTAAAATGCTGAGAAAGAGAGGGGCAGAGTCTGGATATTACAGAGATGGAAAAATGATGTTATTGATGTGGGAGGTAAATGAAAGGGTACTGTTATATTTTTGGGGCTTTTTTATTGCCTTTAATTGACAGCACAGTAGAGAGAGAGAGACAGGAAATGGGGAGGCAGAGAGGGGGAAAGGGCTTCGAACCGGGGCCGCCTGCAGTGAGGACTGTAGCCTCAACATGGGCCGGCAGCTCTTCCAAGTGAGCTAAACGCCGCCCCAAAACCAAGGCTTTTAACTTGTGATGAAGTGGGGACCAAACAGCCGTCATGGTTGCCAAACAGCCAAGTTGGTTGATATTTGGATGCCACCAGTTGATGTATGACATTGTTTGTCTCATTAAAATTATCTTTTGAAGTGCAAGATGCAGAGTTTTAAATGCTATCATCCTGCAGAGGCGCACGCTGATCTACAGTACTGAGTTTCATTTTGTATTTTAATAGCTCCGGGAATTCAAGTCAACTGATTTTCCAGTCACTGAATTTTCATTAAACTTGAAAATTACTTGTTTTTTTTCTCAATTATCTCCAAAACTGCAGAAAAGATGTAGGAGTTTTTGGAGCTTTTAAATCACTGTAATCACATTTCATCGTCTTCACCACTGACTTTTGGTGGCATGAAACCAGGTTTACACAGAACCTTGTGTTGACAGATTGTGGTCTTGGTGTTTTGGTGTGTTGGTTTTAACTCAATAACCTGGACTTTAGCTACTGGAATGTCAGTTGCTATTACTGAGGGGCCGTGAAGCAAGGCACCAAACCCTGTATACACTTCAGCCGAGCAGCATTGTTTCAGGTATCGGTCTTTAATGCGAGTGAGTGTGTGAATCCCAATGCGAGTGGTAAGTGAGAGTATACAGTACGTGCTGAGTGGATGATTGGCTGAATGAACTCGGACCAAACACACAGATCTGATCTGTTAGCAGACTGCTCTTGATTAATTGAGGCAGCGGCTCATGTTGGTGAATAGTCAATAAAACCTCACTGCAGTTCTGCTCTGTCTGCGTTTGGCTGTCGACCAGAGCCGTGGATTTATTCAGTGAATATGACTGCGGTGTGTAAACACGCAGTTAAGTGTATCAACCTGATCTGTTGTGAGGTGTGGAAACAAAGACTCCTCACCGTTTCACTTTTTCAATTCTGTTGTTTTTCTCGCTCCCTCTCTCTTTCTCCCTCCGTCTCAAAGTTGGCATCCTTTTCTTTGGTCACACTTTCATCATCTCTTATCGTCTTCTCCCTCTCTGTCGCTCTCTTCTCCTTTCTTTCCCACTCTCTCACACATTCTCCGACTCACTCCCTCAGGCCACGAAAACCATGTTGCTAGATGGGTGCATGAAGACAAAGGGGGGTGTTGTTGCATCTCCAACTGCAGCCAACTGCCACCTCACGCCAACAAAAGCTTATCTGCCTCCCGTCCTTGGAGAGCAAGTGAATGGATGTTTATATTTTTTTGCCGGGGAGAATTTTTTTTTTCCCTCTCTCCTATTTGGAGGGCAGTCGAGCCGGAGATTGCCCTCTGTGATTTGCTGCCTGTGAAGAATGAAGATGTGCGAGGTTAGGTATGATCAAGGACGAGTCTGGACTCCAGCTGCAATTGGAGGAGGAGGAGGAGGAGGGCTGCACACACAATTATATGAGGAGAAAATCTCATATAAATATCTATAAAGGAATCATTTTGGATGAGAGAAATCCTGTGGAAGTGCTAAAAATGACAGCAATGGACTAAAATAAAAGTTTTTTTTATCAGTATCATTACAAATCTGAACTGAAGCAAAATCCACTTATTCTAATTGTCACTATTTGCAGTTGAGCACGATCACAGAGACTGAATGAAGAGGTTCACTGTGCTCTTCAAACACAGGTGTTAAGGAGGTCCAGCAGTACATCACAGCCCGGCTAATGGAACACTACAGTCCTGAAGGGTCCTCGGCTCTGTCTCGTCCATCACGGCTCCCTCATCCCTCCACAGAGGATTGTGGGTAGACTGCGACACCTGAGCACACCCACAGGACTCGACTGTTTGTGTGAGCGCCAAGGTCTTTAGCTTGGGTTTGGACTGAGGTGGTGCCGGTGTGGAGAGGATTACAGAGCGGGTCGTTTATCACTACAGTTTTTTTTCTCCATAACATATATATATAAATATTCATGAGTAAATAAGCAACAATTAAAGTACAAGCTTTGGGTTATTGATCATCAGTGAAATTATCTTCTTTTACCTTTCACTTTTTATATCACACACAAAGTCAGTTCATTTCCAGATAACAATCAGTTTGCCGTCTGTGTATGTGGTTCTGTAGCAGCATCCTCAAATCATCATCAAAACAAAGAGCACCGTGAGGTGAAAATGTGTTTTACACATATATTAACCTGCAATGTCCTGTCTTTGTCATGACATTTCTATACCAGCATGTGTGTGACATGGTGGAAATCCTGTTTGATGCAAGCTACATTGATTATTATTTGTTAAATCAGCATGATCCAGAGGAATCCACAGGAAGATCTGTTTTGGTGAAGATGAAGCAGTGTGTTATTCAGATACAGTTATATTGTTGCTGCTGGTCCAGAGGAGGACTGTGTCAGCCTGTGGTGTAGGCTACATGTTGCATGTACTGTAGGAATACATCTTCAGGTGTTGATGGTGTCCTGCAGGTTGTATCCTGTCGGTGTGAACCCTGAACATGTTTCCAGCCTCCATGAGGACCTGTCATCCAGACCTAGATTACATTGGAGACTGGAGTTTACATACAGAGCCCTGTGTATACGTAGTAGCATCGAGACAACCTCATGTTCACCCCAACCCCTCTACATGCTAATACAGAAATAAACTGTCATCTCCTCGGCCGGTCGGTGGCAGTGGGGGTTTGAGGGTCTGCACTAACTGACAAACACAAGCTGTTCCTTTTTTTCTTTTGCACCTGTTAACTGTGGTTTCATGAATTCTAGATGGTCACCAGATGGTTTATCTTAAGACATTGTGGTTTTCATTCTGTTTAAATCTAGACCAGGATCTCTTTCCTTCACCTTATGCATTGAATACTTAAATCCAAACATGAAAAACACAGTGCTGGAGTTGCTAGGAGTTGATGTTTGGCTCAATACAGCGGTTCAATCTGTTGGTTTGATTTTTTTTTATAGGTTTTGTGTCATTTATGTTGATGGTTCAGGTGAATCGGTAATCGAACCAGTAGCCTAGGGACTTATGTCAGTATTGTCAGGAAACACATTGAACATGTTTTTATTGATATGCTCTGTATCAGTACATTATTTATTTTATATTAACATGTTACTTTAGATTTTTTGTTTAATAAGGATGGTGAAAAGCTTAATTCAGGCAGTATTATGTCCTTTAAACCATATCTGCTACTGATTATTAGCATATAAATATAATTTCAAAAGGGCAGAGAGTCTGTACTGTACCAACATGAACAAACAACTGCATCACTATGTATCAACACAACTGTGGATTGTGAGTGGAGCTGCTGCACAGAATTATCACCGTTAGTCCAATCTACCTCAAACAAAAACACTTATACAGAAATCTGTTGTGAACTTTCCAGGTAATTGTGTGTCTGTGGAGAGCCATTGTGCAAGCTGACCGGGGAAATGTTTTTTTCCCAGCGTTTAAACACAACAAACTGACACTTTTATTTAAGTAATGGCATCCAAAGCTTCTTAATTCAATTAAAAGCAAATCCCTCTGAGGCAAGGTGCACTACAACATACTATCGACCGCGCTGGGTCACCTCTGTGTTGTTGACTAGCACCATTGAACACTGTGGCGTTTGCATGTGTACCGGCTTTAGATTATTGTGGACGCGTGATGAGGACATCTGCATGCCGATCGGTAGATGCCTCTGAGCCTCCATTGATTACCAATGCAGCACTGCAGTGTGGCAGGTTTGAAAATCTGATCACTGGTCTGATGCTGTTTGTTCACAGGATTGTCTGTGTTTGCTGTAATTGCCAATTATGGAGGAAAAATGACAACATTACATGGACATTGCCGGTGATCTCAGCATCAGTGCTGCAGGTGGATCTAGATGATATGTTTATTGACCTCTTTGCTGTTGTGGATTTTTTTTTTCTTCAGTGTGGCAATTAAATTAACAAATAATGCTAACTCTTATTTACAATATAGATTTGTATCCCTACCTGATTAGCAGAGCCCGACTGGATGTTTGGTATAAATATTAACATGAAAAGTAAATGATCTGATAAGGATTTCAGCCTGGTTTTTTTTATTTTTATTAATCACATAAACACACATCATGCATGGACAAAGATAAATGGAGGTTCTACATCTGACTATGTGACCATGATGGGCAATATACTGAATATTTCAATGTATTGCAGCCTTTTCCACATAGGATGAAGTAAGACTGGCTAAAATGAACAGTGAGTACTGTCTAAGTGTAGGATATCACATTTTCCATCCAGAAAACTGAATGTAGATGAGGTGTGTGTTGAGGTGACAAGAAAGAGTGACAAAAGTGAGTTTTTACCCTTTTGGAAAAGATCTCGGGGATTTTTGATGAAAACACTTTATTGTTGCTTTCAGTTGTGTTTTTGTTAGTTCCTCTTTAGACACCACCACCTGCTGGTGCTCCAGGTGAGAGAGCAAAGTTAATGAAGATGGCCAGAGGAGGAAGCATCAGAGAGACTCAGCTACATGTTTGAGCTTCAGTCAGTCAGAGGAGGAGTCTGAGACCAGAACCAGAGCCAGAGATGGATCAGAACAGTTGGCATCTTCTATTTGTTTATGAGGTTTCTTAGCTCATCCTGCAAGTTGACAGGATTGATTCCTTAGGTCTGTGATGTAAATGGCTGCGAGTGTCTGTGTTTTTGAAGTTATGGTTATAAGGAAATGAACTACTTTTCTAAGTCCATACTGATTTTGTTCTCTACTTGGTTGTGTCATTTGACAGCATATTTCATGAGAACAGTACTCAGGGTTAGTGAGCTGATAGTACAGTTCATGTGTGACCTTGTGCTGCTGCTCTTAGTCTTCAGCATCTGCACACTGACTATCCACTGTGAGAGAAAATGATCTGTTTAAATATGTCCCCTCGTGATGTATTTTCTGATCTACATCAGGCGACCTTTTCATGATGGATAGAGTTGGGGGGAAAAATCATCAGCATCGTCAGAATAATCAATACTGAATGTAGTCTGAAGTGTACTCTGACTGCTGCCTCTGGCTGTCCTGTACTGCAATATCTTATTAGGTTTGGTCTGTTGTGCTGATGTATGTGCTGATAATTGTCTGTAATAAGACTCTGTTATAATTAGTGTAGGGAAATCTATTTATCTGTTGATGCCAAACACAAACATGTCCAACAAAATGTAAGTTTCCCTTTTTAGTGTTTCTAAACTGATGCCGTTGAGTTGTTTGACTGATTAGTCAACCACTCATCACTAATTGCAAATTTAAAACAAATCAAAGCAGATTATTCAATATTAATTTAATATTGATGAATAACTCCAGGCTGAAATTTCAGCATAGTTTAAGGAAGAACTAGACTCCAGACTCTAAAATCATCATTTTGGCTCCTTGACCTTGACCTTGAAATTTCAATTCAGTTCATCCTTGAGTCCAGGTAAACATGTTTATCATATTGTAAGAAACTACATCAGTTGAAGGTGGAGTGCAACAGAAATTCAGTAGCCAGAGTACAGGGATGACATCTGCAACCAGGGCCACATGAGAGCACTTATCACCTCAGCTGTGCTGGCTCAGAGCTGTCAGCTCCGTCCTGACGGCTCACATTTGGTCCAACGATGAAACCTAACCAGGCAGAACCGGTCGGTACCTTTCCAAACCTCGCGGCTCGCACTTTTTCCTTTGGCCACCGAGAGCGACAGGTGAAAGATCCCGCTCAAAGTCAACAGATTGCAGCAGGTGTGTGGCTGCGGATGGATGAGTGTTTATGGGTTCATAGCTGATTACCCAGGAGAGCAGGGGAGAGCAGCAGACGGAGGCGAGGGGGGGGGGGGGGGGGGGGGGGGGGGGGGGGGGGGGGGGGGGGGGGGGGGGGGGGGGGGGGGGGGGGGGCATGCATATGTCCTTCAGTATGTGTGTGTGTGTTTGTGTTTGGGAGGTAAAGGAGAACAGAGAGCAGGTGAGGAGAAGCATACACGTGTGAATATGAGTCAGTATTCAAGTATTTTATCTTTTTTTTATGTACAGGAGGAGAATATTTTTTGTGTGTTTTTAAGTTTGAGTTTTATTCTCACCTTTGGTTCATCAGTGTATTTTCATTTTAACCTTGACTCACTCACCAGCTCTTTGCTTTTGTTTTCTTGGTTGTCATGGAGTCCATGGAGACATTGAATTCTGGATGATCGTTGAATCAACATTATTCTGTTAGAGCTCTGTTTCCAAGGTTAAAGCTGAGGACAGGGTGCTATTTATAAATGGGAGTTGTTGCTGAATGAGTTCACACAAGGCCAATTAATATTCTAACCTGTAACCTTTCTGAGTCTAATCATGGCACTGCTTCATTGGTTACCTGTCAATAAGGTTATATCCTCTATGATCATGTGTCAGGGTAGTGGTTTACAGAGAAGATCAACATTGCCTTTTATCCAGTTTTCAGTCATACAGTGAGTTGTTTTTTTCAGCTCTTCTCCTGCCTGGATCACCACATTTCCATGACCTCTCTCCATGTTCCCTTTACATGCACCTACCTTCATGTTTTCCTCCCACTGCTCTAACATTACCATTCACAGCCACATTGACCTTGGATTCATTGCTGCATATTACAGTTAATCGTCTAAATTACCTGCATGACAGCAGGGATGCATGTTCCTATTAAACGGTTCTTTCTTTTACCTTAACAGCTATACACAGTCAAATTAAAGGGGACACTCGACACCGTGTGGTTTTATACTGCAGACCATTGTAGGCTGGACTGAAGGACTCAAACCAGGGAACTTGGTTCGTTCCTCTCCTTGATTTAAGGAGCTGGCAGAGACGGAGGCATCACTGTGCTGTCTCCAGGCAACAGCAAAGTCAATCACTTAGTTTGCATAGATAATGACATTAGCTAACGTTGTTGCTGAGTAAATAAGAAATAAATTTACAATCAGCAGCAGGCTGGGTGGAAAATGTGATGAGCATCTGCTTCCTTCATTTCCTATTAGCAGAGAGAGAAAAAACACCTCCTCTCGTTTTAAAATCTAATATGATGTAGTGATGTGGGTCATCTTTCCGGCCTCAACTCAAGGACTCGAGTGCTAATTTCAAATAATACAAATAGGCATGGAAGCCCGGTGGTAAACAGGATATGTTGTTTACATGCTTCATGAATCCAGACAGCTCTGTCAGCCAATTACTGTACATACCTCCTCACTCAGCAGCAGTGTCACTTCGTTCTCACCTTGCATGAAGCACCTTAATATAACACCATTTATTTTTCTATTTATTGTGCGCAGCCTGTTGGCTGTTTGTTGTTTGATGGCTTATTATTGTTCCATATCCATGTAAACAGCAGAGCTATCCCATTACATTGTTTCATGCTTTACTGAAATTTCCCCTGTCAGACTGAAGCACAGATTGTGTTCCGCTCTGCGCCTCCGCTCCAGCTTTGTTTGCATCACAAAATGATGTGCACAATAAAACACATTGTCGGGTCTTTTCAACAACTGACTCAAAAATATAAATTATACTGTGTCAGTTTATGACATGGTGTATTGTTGTAGCTACTGACAAAATCTAGATTTCTGTCACAAGTTATAAAAACAGGAATTTAATTGCCTTTTAACAAATGCTCATTTCTGTACATTCCTAATGTAATAATACTGTCATTTATTCTCTTAATGTAACCCTATGACACAATGCCTGACACATTGTTATAGTAAAATAGTAGTAGGGAACCTATTAAATTGTACTTCTCCTAATGACACGATCAATACATGGCGATGAATGTCAAAAAAAGATGTAATGTGAATATAAAATTGACACAGTATGCACAATTAAATGGAAAGATTATAAGATAAGAGATCAGTGAACACACACTAAAGACTTAGGCTGGATTTGTGTTAGACCAAACTATCTGTGCCATGGCAGGAGAGAGAGTTTGAATCCTCCAAATGATCAGATTTACTGCAGTAATTGGTCATAAAATGAGATCTGATCTTCATCTAAATGACAAGTACAACTAACTAAATGTAATAAAGGGCCACACAGTCTAAAAGTTATTGTCCATGTGTAGTATGAGAGCCACTGGTGCTCTCTTCTAATTGGCTCACCAACCTGTTGTTGCGACAGCTCCAGAGTCCAGCGTCCATAAATAGCAAATAGCCCACTTGAGCACCTATGAGTGTGTTGGTCTCTCAAATGAGTTGTGCTCAGGTGCATTCTGGTGTATTGTTATCAGGAGGCAACAGAAAGCAGATGTGCATTTGTCCAAAGACCTAATCTGATGTCAGTGTCACATTATTTCCCTCTAATTTTAAGGGCCCATACCGATGTGACATTATATTCTGCATACTCCATATTCAAGAATCAGACTGCCTACTAAATAAGAAAATAAACAAATTAGTATGCAATTACTCAGCTGAAGCATCCCAGAATACATTCCACATGACAGTGAAGGAGGCTGTAAGCTGATATTCACTAATAACAGTGTGAATCAGAGGTTGCGCTAGACTTTTTCGTCGCCGGTCATTTTGACTGACGGGGTCATAAAAATTCCGTCATAATCTATTTTTACCGGTCACTTTAATTTTTTTTTAATGATAATAATGCCATATTCAATAGCATTCAATTTTAATTCATGTTTAATTCATATCAAGTCCAAACAAATTGAACAGAGAGAATGCTCCGGAGCAGAGTCGGCGTCAGAGCACATCTAACCGTGGGTCATCAGTGAATGCGGGGGTCACTTTCTGCCACTCAACATCTAAATACAACGTTAGATGACATCAGTTTTCTGTCAACAATCAACATGCTAACCCATGTGTTATACCAAAACATCCAAAGGAGCACGTTTCCACATAGGCACCGCATAGTGCACTGGCGTTAGCTCTCGCTCTTTCTCTCTCTCTCTCTCTCTCTCTGTGCCTCTCATTTCTCTTTTACGAACGCACGCACGCAGCCATTGCGCATCACTGAAACAACTGAAGCTATAGACCACACAGCCAGATGCTGCACAAATTCAGACAGGACAAGACCCACGCAGCTTTAAGTGTTATAAACAATGCCACGGCGGGCAAAATACATTAAAAGTAGGCTAAACGTTACCTTTAGAAGAGTTGTGCTCGGCGAGTGTGTGAAACGGTGATGTCCTACCCCCACCGCTCTACCTGTACCGAGAGACACACCGCTGTGTAGCTACAGCTACGTAACTTAACAGCTGACTACTGTCGGCCCCTCGGACACTGCAGCTGAATCTCGCCCGTTAAATCATTATCGACCGTCATATTTGCACTGACACGACTCCCAGTCAACATTTAATCCACTTGAAGGAGTTTGAATCCTGCGGGGAAGCTTTCTGTCTTCTTCTCTGTTGTTAGTGTGGCTACAGCGCCACACACGCGCCACACAGGCCTAGAGGAGGTACTACAGCGTTTTCTACTGAGCGCACCAGCCAGCTGTGAGGTTTTTTTTTTATTTTTTAATCTAATTCTCACCGTAGTGACTTTGTGACATTGTGTATGTTTTATATCGTTATCCACCGCTCCATTTATTGATTATCCGCCGGCTTCATTGTAAACAAATGCACATGGCCAGACGGCCATGGCTGTGAATTGCAATCTGTCAAAATGACGGATGGCCTCAAAATCTTTCCGTCACCATTTTAAAAAAACGGTCAATGACGGAAAATATCCGGTTAACGCGACCCCTGGTGTGAATAGGTCTTTTTTCCAAGCAAGGACGTGATCATATAGACTCACAAATGTATCAGGTCTGTTTGTGAATCTGCACACGGACACAGACCAGGAGTAATGGACATTTTCAGAACAGCTCTACTTGTTAAAGCAGTACTAAAGAACTTTCATTTTTGGTTGAGTTTGGCGGCGCCAGTGGCCCAAAGCGATAGTGTTTTGCCTGAAGGAAGACTCCATCTCCCATGAGCACCAGCGCGTAGCGCCGTAAACATCCTGATCCCCTGGTGCATGGAAATTAACAGAAGACATACAAACTAAGTTTCTGTTACCAGCAGATCATTTCTCAGTAAACACATATGCACAATCCGACGGAAAGGTGCCGCATTGCTGCTCCCTCCATGTCGTGACTCGCAAAAGTGAAAGTGAAACTTAAGTGAGAGCCGGTTTTCCACCATGCTCCTCAAAGCTGCTTAGTGCCAGTGAAGGCGATACAGACCCCCTCAGGCCATGACAGAGGTGTCATTCAACCTGTTGTAAGTCGATGTACCATCACAAAAGTTATGAAAATATTATATGAAGGTTGAAAAGTTCCTTAGTGCTGGTTTAAATTCAACTTGTCAACCAAAGAAAATGTAGGTTAACAGAAATTGGATAATAGTTTACATGCTGTTAACTCTGTGGTGATAACATAGTTAGTATGTAATGTGGGGGAAAAAAAGAGAATTACAGTCAAGTCAGTGTAATGGCAGATTATTCTAGTGGTAGAATTATTTCTGATTGCATTAATATCCCATGTTGCATTGTGAAGACAGGTACTACCAAGCTTCATATTTTAACCAGCAGCATGTCAATGTTGTTGTTGCTCAAAATAACAACAGCAGCCAGTTTTCTCCACAGCCAAGTTCTCTGAGTGTAATAAAGCTAATGTATTTGTAATGTCCACTGTGTTACCTTTCAATAAGCCAAGAGGAGTGAGCAGCCAGCAGAGCAACTGGGGGAAGATGGCACTCTGATTGATTGGTTTATTCCCAAACACTTCAATGATTAATTAACTTCCATTTCTAATAATAGAGAGAATAGCATATTCAGTGAACACCTAAGAAGCGCCTCTCTAGGTAAATGTCAGACTTGTTTTCTGTTGTAAGCAGCCAGAGGTGGTGAGTCAGACACTTGTGTTTCTGGACTTAGTCGTGAGAGGAGCCCTGTGTTGATTAGAGATGTCACCTCCATTCTTCACTGCACTATTTTCTCTTGGTCCACACGCTCTCCCATCTCTGCCAGTGCCAGCACACTCATGTGGTGTCAAGGTGAACTGATCATAAGCAACGCTGAGAGGCTCAATTATTTTCCCATTTTGCTGCACTTATTGATCTTTTCCTGGTCAAAATAGATTAACCATCAGATGGAGTCCAAAAGGCTGCAGGACGGTCGTTCAAACAGATGAAGGCAGCATATTTCTTCTTCCTTCAGCGCTCCTTTATTTGATCTTCTCCCTCCACCCCCGAGAGAGCAGAGAGTCGAAAAGTGTTTCAGATACCACTCCGGCAGCCCTCAGATGCATGTTGGTATCTATCATGATCTAATCACTCGCAGTGGTTTGCTGTCAGTCAACAGAGCACTCAGCACAGAGACTCCCTGAGGTAAAGCTCAAACACTACACTGCAATGCAGAGGTGTCTCTGCTTCGAGACTGCCATTAAATGTCATTGATAGAATCTAAGTTTATCAAATGTGGGAACTGCTGATACTCGGAAATGGGAGAAAATTTCAATTAGATTAAACAGCTCTGGTTTTGTTTTTATAATCTCCATCATGTTAGTGTGGGTTGGACTGTGGGTGGGACAGGAAACCAGACCAGTATTGGTTCCAGTCCAACGCCTGGGAAAGACATTCAGCCTTTGACTGATCCACTGGGACCGCCCACATGGATGACACTGGCGGTGCTGATAAAGACAAAAAAAAAAATTTAAGTGATGTTTTGACAGACCACTGGTCCATCAGGATTAGAGCCAGTACTCCCCATGGCCAGTCCACCTGTGCTCTGGTTTTATGTGCTTCTTTGTCGGAGGCCTTTATTCTGACAGGTTGTATTCACCTACAGTATATGCTGTTTATGGCCCTGTGTCATCTCGCCTGTGCATGGTCCCTGTGAGTTGAATACCTTCTCTGTTCAGCACATCTATACATAAAACATGTTTGCTGCTGTACTATTGTTGTTGTAATCATACTTTCAGAACCTTTTAAAGGAGACATATTCTGCCCCGTTTCCACAAATTAAAATAGTTCCCAGGCGTCTTAAAGACCTGTCTGTGACATGCCTCGATCAAAATACCCCAAGGATCAAACATCACAGCTCTTTTCATCAGTTCAAAATAACCCTGTTCAGAACGTCCGTTTTCAGTGTCTGTCCCTTTAAATGCAAGTGAACCACCCCTTCTACCGGTACCAGGTAGGGGTGTTATTATATGCAAAACTAGTAGTTACATCCAGACAACATGGATTTCAACCTATAGGGAGTCTGCAAATTACATATTTTGTTGTCAATTCTCACATTTTGGGTACCAGAAGGCAAGACAAACACCCAAATATATGTTAAAGAGCCTTCAAAAAGTAATGTTTCCATAATATGTCCCTTTAAGACCTGAGAGTAGCTAGAAAACATGCAGCATACACATAATATAAACATGGTTACAGTCACTCACATTTACAGATGGCACATTTTTTTTTATATATATATAGAAGCAACACAAAACATATCCAACTGTGCCATCAAACACTCCAGTCATCCACCGTATTGCTATAACAACACATATAGCACTGTCTGCTATAGTACATCACTACACAGCTGGTATTGTTCCTGGTCAGCCGTGAAAACTGCCCTGAAAAATGACCTTGTGTGTGTGTGTGTGTGTGTGTGTGTGTGTGTGTGTGTGTGTGTGTGTGTGTGTGTGTGTGTGTGTGTGTGTGTGTGTGTGTGTGTGTGTGTGTGTGTGTGTGTGTGTGTGTGTGTGTGTGTGTGTGTGTGCCTGCTGCAGACAGTACATGCCACAGCTGTCCTCATGCTTTAGCTTACACTGCAGACTCCCCTGCTGAATGTGCTCTGCTGTCTGGCTACATCCTGCTTCCTCCTGGGCCGGTCTGAGACGCCCGGGGTCTAACACCACTGACCTCTACATGACTGCCAATATTTGCGTCTGCAAAACAGTAATCTGGTGAAAGCTGTTAAGCATGCTCCTCCATGGCTGACCCCGGACTGGGTGCTCCTGGACTCTGGGGGTGGCTCTGTGCCCTGGACAAGAGGGGGTGTGTGCTGGGCTTGGATAGAAATGTGAATGGACAGAATCATTACACAGGACTTTACACTGTGCTCCCATTTCCAGTTACACCCTAAGGGAGAAAATGAAGCTTGTAGTGCAGAGACAACCCCACTGGTGCTGAGATCAATGGTTGTCAGAGTGGATGGCTCTCCTCCGCTGATGATGTTTCCTCCCTCAGCATGAGCACGGAGACTGTTACTGTGTAAGGTGCTCTCTGTCCCTCCCCCAGCCTCAGCAAAGAGCACTGCAGCATTGTGTAGTACAATAGCTACAGTCACAGTCTATTATGGGTGAGATGATTTCTGTATATTAGAATCCGTGAACTGCACAAGGTGGAAATTACCATTAAGGAGATTCACTTTTCACACCTTTCTGGTTTTTCAACTATATATTTGAACCAGATGAGGGATTTTAGGCACCGGCTGTTTGAATGTGAAGTTATTAGAGAAACAAGCCGAGGGAATGTGAGACGGATCAGCTCCCAGATCTTGTCCTGTGTCCACTGAACTGTCAGTGAATCACACATTTTCAAAGTGAAAGTACTTTCCTCAGTGTTTCTACTGGTTTCAGTCAGCTGCTCTGTTTGTTGTGGACACAGGAGACCTCTCCTCTGTGGATAATTCAGCTCCAGGTAAAAACCTCCTGATCTACTGACACTGAAGGAACAGATGGTGTGTTTAACACCAGAACAGAGACACTTGAATGGGTCAGAGGGAAGTGTAGAGGCTGTAAAGTGAAAAATCCACAGGTTTTCAATGAAATCGATACCAAGAAATGTTTTATTACTTGAGTCAAAACATCTTTCAGTTCACTTTATGGCTGGACTCATTTCTATAACTAACATAATGAGCAGGCCATCCTAGCTGTTCATAGATGTTACTGACAGTATTGTAATTCATACTCATAGAATATTTGTTTATGAATTAGTTGAATGATGCAGCCGGAGGTTGATGTCCATTAGGACGAAGCCATTAGGCCTGATAATGAAAGACCTGATAGAAGAGCCGGCAGGTCTTAATGTGCCTGTGTAGAAATAACAAGCAGCCAATAAGAAGCTTAATGTGTTGTCAGACTGTCTGGGCTCCAGAGGAAGGAGGCGTGGCAGGAAGGATCCAGAAAGTGATGCTCGCTTTTCAATAAATTGCCATCTAATGAAAGATTATTGCATTTTTCAGCACCGGTGACCTTGAGACAGTTTAATGAATAGATATCTGTTTGGTCACATTATCTCACCCTCACAAACACCGCTCATCACAGTAAATGCTTCTTCCATATTTTGCCTATGAGCCGTGACATTTTCTCCAGCGCTGATATTGATGCTCGTGTCCGTTCATTTGCTCATTTGGAGGCAATTACAGCTGATGCCATTTGTCAGAATGCAGACGCGTGCATTTTGGCGAGTGCGCTGCTGATTTGCGCCGCTGTCCGTCAGGGTAATTAAACCACGACGAGAGGTGGGGCACCTGATTGATTTCTCTGACCTCCTTTGTGTAGGAAAACGGCTCAAATGGAATTCACTGTGACATCAGAAAGGCTCGCATATGGACTTTCAGCACACACATACACAGACACACACACTCACTCACTCACATAGAAACCAGCTGCTGTCTGACCAGCCAGGAGGTTGACATACTGTCAAACCATTAGCAGCTCTTGAGCTGATGGAGTGTTGAAATCTCAAAGACAAGAAAATCTGCTCCATTGTGTGAAAGCATTGAAAAAAAAAGGAAATAGAGCCAGCTCTAAATGAGGCTGTTTAATCACTGCAGCTGATGCACTGTTTCATTTTGCAGCACCTTTTTGCACACACATCCACCCTCTTTTCTCTCATTGTCTCACCAGCCTGCTGTGGCGTCTGTCTGACTTCTTTTTTGGTGGAATATGAAGTGGTGCAGGGCAGTCACCAGGGAACCAATTACTATTTCAAAGATTGCCTGGTTTTATCTATTTTTTATGGGAGGTGCGGCATGGAGGGGCGCTCTCATACCAATGCACCCCTCCCTCCTCATTCCCTCAGACCATCCATTCTAAGACAGCCTGGTTCAGTATCAAGGGTGCCACTTTCCACCACACTGGTAAGATGACCATGATATTACTAAGGCTCGGAAATCCATTTAGATGGCTGACAGAGTCTTTTACCTTTCCTTCCTCTCCTCATAGTATGATCACAGGAAATGGTTGAATTATATATAGTTTTTGACTCTGGTGGTTATCTGTGAATCTTTAGTTCTTCTTACAGAGGCGCTGCTGCTATTTTCATTCATAAGGACCCTCATTATGTTGCTTTTGCTTGCTTACACTGAACCAAACAAAGTCAGCATATAATACAGAACAAGGAAGAATAAAGGTGCCACACTCCTGCCATTAACAGGCTGTTTCAAAGAGGCTTAGGAAAGAAGAAACATGAAAACATAGTTCATGTTTGTGTAAATTCACGTGGAGTTGAAATTAATCAGTGAAAGGGTCATGCAGGAAATGAGTCAGTGCTTGAACGTAAAGTCATTATATCTCTAAGAGCACATGGTTAAGATTTGGGGAAGGTCATGGTCTGGTTAAATGCAGAAGAAGTCAGTTTTTATTTACAGTAACCCAAATTAATTTGGCTGCAACTAACCCCTGGCTATGTGCATCTCCTACAAAACACATTTGCTGTGCCTGTTAGTTGTATATAAACAGGGTTGATGGACAGATTGTAGAATTGTGCCAACAATGGTGAGGAAGAAGAATACTACTGTAGTTTGAAAACATGGAGATAAACGAAGAAAAACTTTTCTCAGTTATAAAAAAAAGCCTCTTTAAAGGCTGTGACAGAGGACTTCACCCTGGTGTGTAATACGTGTTGTGGTGCTTAAAGGAGACATACTGTATTCTGCCCCTTTTCCACAAATTAAAATAGTTCCCAGGTGTCTTAAAGTCTGTGACATGCTTTGGTCAAAATATCCCAAGGATCAAACATCACAGCTCTTTTCATCCTCTCAAAACAGCCCTGTTCAGAACAGCTGGTTTCAGTGCATGTCCCTTTAAATGCAAATAAACCACTGCTTGCCCCGCCCCTTCTACTGGTACCAGGTAGGGGTGGGGTTATGCAAATTCGAAATCTAGTTACATCACTGGAAGAAAAGTGAGGGAACAGCTCATAAAACCAAATGGATTTTTAAACTATAGGGAGCCTGCACATTACAGATTTGTTTATCAGTTCTCACATTTTGGGGCCAGAAGGCAAGACAAACACCCAAATATATGTTGAAGAGCCTTCAAAAAGTGATATTTCCATAATATGTCCCCTTTAAGTTGTTCAAGAAAAGTAGATTTTACAAATTTTATCAATGATCTACGACAAGCTTCCCCTGGCTCCAGCTTTCCCAATGGTCACATCTGCAAACCCTCAGGTGCTTACAACAACCTGCTTTACTTTTAACAGCTCAGATTTCTGACATATTGACCTCAGATGTGAGCAGGTGTCAGACTTTAGTCTCTACAGAGTCTTCTAATGTGTGGTTAGCCTTTATTTCTACACAACTGTGATATTACTATTATTATTAAATGATTTCTTTCAGACTAAATGATTAATTAAGTAATTTAGGAAGAGATTAAATGGGTTGTGGCCTTGAGTGTAAATATTGTGAGAATCAGCATGTTGTTTTATAATCGTAATGTCTCAGGATGTTCTCCTGCCATCACATTACACACCGGGTGTGTCGTGTTTGACCTGTGGCACAGTGAAACACAGCTCACCAATGTGGCCACGCTGCAAACTGGAGCCTAATGCCTGGCGAGGGAGGGGGAAGAAACACGTGTCAGCAAAATGTTAATGTTGTTCCTCATTACCGCTGTGCCGTCGGAAATGGCACATGAAATAAACCATCTCCCTGTATTGTCACAGCATTATGGCTGAAGCACCATGTTGCAGATCATAAGGAGGGGGTGGAGGGGGGATGATGGGGTGGGGGGTGTTGAATTATGGGAATGATCCGGTGGTAGCATAGGTGTGCTCAAGGCTCATGTCCCTCCACTATATATTTCTGGCTCTTTCATCACTGTGCGCACCTCATACATGTAAAGCAGCTTTTTGATGGAGAGAGGGGCAGAGAGGAGGAAGATGAGTGGAGTTAAGCAGGAATGCTAGAGGAGAGCAGTGAAATGGAAAGATTGTTTTCATTAATCTTTATTTATTCACAGGAGACTGACTGAGTGCACATGTTCTTTCTCTCTCTCTCTCTCCCTCTCCTCAGCGTCCCGGTTTGTATTCTGGTTTGCCCCCATTTACACCTGAGAGCTGCCCAGTCTTCACTGTGACCACTGTGCAGCTCCCTGGACCTCGTGAGGGTTAAGTGCTTTACACAGGGGCACCTTCGCTTCACTAATTAAGGCAGTAAGTGTTTTATTATTCACTTCCTCTGCCCAGATTTCACATGAATGTTCATGTCAGAGAGCAGCTTTTCTGGTGCCAGTTTCCTCTATCGCTGACCGTAGTTTATAGCTGAGAGTGACTGATGGTGGATCTATGGTGTTTGTATAAGGAGATCTGGTTTCTCCTTCATGTACAAGACTCTTCTCTATAAACAATACAGAGAGCTAAATGGCATTTGCCTCCCTCTACCTCTTTTACTTAAGATTTAAGCAAACGGTGTTGTCACATATTACTGCCACCAACTAGAATTAGAGTGTCTGATCTATTTAAGAATGAATGGCATCACTAAGGAGAAAAGTTGCAGCTGTATGAAAGATATAATCATTCCTTTGCCAATTATATAGTGTTTCTGTCTATGCGTCATGATTTATAAAGAAAAGAGTTACTTGTTTTTGTAATAGATCATGCAGGTTGAAAATATAACTTCAGTTCAGACGTATATTCACAGGAGTAAACATGTGTCTGAGAAATTCTGCTTATATTCTGTCCATAAACTAATCCTGAACAAGCAATATGAATCACATAGGAAATATAATTATGACATTACATTTTGCCATCTAATAGTTGCCACCACACCCAAGCATCTCCTAGCAACTGCTGCTGTTAGAAAAGTGCAGCCTCACTCATTAAAAACACTGATCATTAACCAGTCAGTAATTACGTTTCCTATGAACCATCTACAGTTTACTTGACAGTTTGTGAATGCATCCTACTTGTCATCCTAAATCTCTCTCTGTGTAGAAGCATTCCGAGTGCTCTCAGCTGTCGCATGAACAAGTTAAAGCAGTCGACGACTGTGATTCACAAATTGGGTCATGAGTTTGATGTTTGCCTTTGTTATCTCTTGTAAATAAATGATAGCAGCTGGGAGTTTGTTTACCACTTGTGTAATCCTCTGATCGTTCATGTTCCCTCATCATGTTCCTTTGCATGTTCTGCTCATGTTGCGATGTTAGAGTTAAAAAGCCTCTAAGCATCATGACCTAACCTATGGAAATTATATATTGTAGCATCATTTATATTCAAAAAAACAATTACACAGAGAATAAGAACTGAAATAGGAAGTGTTGTGTTATGGGGGCAACACCCAGAACAGAGTTTCCTGCTTCTAAAAGGGTAAGCATTAAAGTGATAGCAAATGCATAGGCAATGTGTTGTTTTCAGTATATTCAGATCAGATAGTTGATAGTTAGGGGAACAGGGCAGGCAACCCAGGCAATTGCCTAGGGCCCGAGCTGGGAAGGGGCCCCCAGAGACGGCTGACATTGGTCCATATCAATAACAACATGATGTTGCCAGAACATTGTGCATAGTATGCACAATGTTACGGTATGTATGTATGTATGCGCTGCATACAATAAGTGAGTGCTGCCAATGCCAATTCTCCCATTAGCAGTAGAATAATGCATTTGTTGTCAAATGCTAACATTGATACCAACTTGAATTCTGCTGTCAGTAGGTCAGCTTGTTCTGTCCAAACTGATACTAATTTGTATTCAGAAGAAGTATCCTTGCCTCCAGCGTGTCTAGAGACACCCCTGCATGCTTTGCACAGGGGCCTGCGGAAAAAAACCTGGTTCAGACACTTTTAAAAGATGCTCACTGAAATCATCCAACAACCATATACGCTGGTTTAAAATTATGTTCAGCACTTTATCTTCAAGTGAAAACAAAGTGAGGTTCTTTCTGTTTTACTCAGCTGGCCTGCAGCTGTGGCGTATTACACACATGCCACATGAAAATGACACACTGGAAATATCCTGTATACATTTTAATGGATATCTGATTGTTTTGCTGGGCGTCTTTTAAAACACTTTTTCAGCTGACCCCATGTACAGCAGCACATCGCTCTGCTAGTGCAACACATTCTCTACCACCTCTCCTCACATGCAGTGCACTGATCTGAAAGCTAATGTTGCCGTCGCTGTGTGATTGAACACTAGAAGACGGAGGACGGAGGGTGAGAATGAATAGCTGGTTAGCAACAGGAAGAATTAAACGGAAAGAGTGTGGAGACAGATGGTGAATCTACATATGATCTCTCCTGTCAGACTCAGAAGACAAATTGAGCTTTGTACATCTTTCAGCTCCGTCTTGAATGTTTGATTTTCATCAGTATAATAAATTATCTTGAGATTTAAAGTGGGCCCATCGTGGGAAACAAAGAGCTTCCCTGTCAGTGGCTGCTCGCTCGCTCCACTGGGGGAAATGTAAGAGCCAGTACAGCTCAGCACAGTTTCCCCCCCCGCCTCACTCCAGAACCTTCTGTAGCTACAGACGACATTCAGCCAGTGGTGGTCAGTTAATTACACTCTGATTTAAGACCAACATGCTTCCAGATTACAACCGTTAACTCCACTTACTCTCCTCTGCTCTTCTGTTTGATCAGACGCTGCACCGCTGGTTATTTTAATGAGCCAGAAACACGAGTGGATGGTTTGGCAGATAGCGAAATGGACTGAGAGCCTGAAAATAGTCCCCCCTCCCTCTGTATTTTCTATTTACACAGTCAAGAACCACTTTGAGTTGAAATAATGACGTGTGGTTGTGGTACAATGTAATTAAGACGTGAGAAGCTGAAACTAAACAAATATAAAGCATTAAAGTGAGATCAGAGTGGCATTAGATTCAGGAAGGTAAACTAACCACTGCTGCAGTTTCAACATTATCAGGGTTGCTTATAATATTGATATGGAGGTGGAGAGGGCCGGGGGAGTGTGAGAGATGGGGAGGGGTGGATCCACAGAGTGTTGGAGGGTCAAGGTTGTGGCTGTGAATTACAGAAGAGGAGCCTGGACAGTGGTTAGCGTAATACCTCAAACAAAGGTCACAGACACGTGCGCCTGCTCTGAATGTGAGAGAGGGTGTGTAATTGAGATGTTAATGGAGAGGATAATGATCCAGAGCGTCCCATGTTGCCACCGTAGGGCCCCCGCCACACGCCGGTGCTCTTCAGCTCCGCCGCTCCCCTCCTTTGTTAGAGACGCAGAAAAGTGAGGCCATTATTACATGCAGAGTTAACAGGACCCCAAGCATATCATTATGGTGTGATTGTAGAGAGTTATTACTGTTTGCAGGAGTGCAGCTGACAAGGCTTCTGGCCCGTGCTTTCAGACCGCCAATTTACATTTCTGGTCAGCGCTGACCGCCCGCTCCCACTGGCACTGTTCTCAATTCCACGCTCTGTTGCACATGGATTTGCAGAAAAAAAGAATTGACAAATGAAGGCCTTCTTGCCAAAATGCAATTCAGCCATCTCCGTAAAGGACGATCATTTGCTCGATATTTAAAGAACAAGATGAGAGGATGGCATCCTGTGAAATTTTTATACTTCTGGAGGAGAGGGTTGAGGATGAGCGATAACGTGAGCGATATTAAAGCCAGCCATCATTTCCCCTTTTGAATGTTCACATTTTTTCAAAGCAGTGATTTTGGAATGAGTCCTGCAATATTGATCACTGTGCTCCATCCCATTCTTATAAATGTAATATCTCACGGATGCCGAGAGGGGATTCCTTTGAAATTGGGCCCAAACATTCAGTTGGACTCAAGGATGAGCTGATTACACTTTACTGGCTGAAGGTGACCTTATATGCTAATTATGGATCAATTTCACATAAATGGCTACAAGGATAGAATGAAGTGGTGACATTTTATGTTAAGGTCAACTTCACTGTGACATCATAATGTCATAAGGTCAACTGCACTGTGACATCATAATGTCACAGGTTTAAGGTCAACTGCACTGTGACATAATGATGCAAGGACACTTTTTTTTTATTATGACCCTATGTCACATTTGACCAGATACTGTGGTGACTATATTAGACAGACTGTGATCTGGACCTATGCTTCTTTGACTTTTATACATCAGTATTTCTATTTTAATTTTATTTCCTAAATTGTAAAGCTATAGTACTGTATTCTGTTACCAATAGTATGAATGTTGTCCTGGCTAACTGGCTTATAAAGTGGAACAGAGGCCACATCTGCTTATTTTCAATCTGAGATGTTATAGGGTTCAGCAGCAGTGTGGATCATTTCTAAAACTTTAACTGCTGGAGTTGATTGTAAAGAAAAAAAAGGGGAGTCAAGCTACATGTTTTGTAAAATCATGAACTTTATTACAATTTTTCAAAAGCCCTCTCTTATGTAGTTTTTATGTATTGCAGCCAGGAAAAGCAGGAACGTTTGTTTATATTTGTAGTTATCATTATAGAGATGGTATACAGTAAGATCTTGTGATTTTCTGCTGCATCCATATTTGAGGCAGTGTGTGCATGTCATGCAGCTTTGTTTTCCATCAGAATCAGCTTTATTGGCCACATACATACAAGGAGTATGACTGTTTTATGTTTCTCTGAGTGGACTGACATAACACACTAATATATACAGACATACAGCAGAGCACGAACAGAGCTTAACAAAGTCAAGTCAAATCATTTTTATTTATATTCATATATCACAAATTAACTTTTTATTAAATTCCTTCCCTACATATATTATCTAGCTCTGGACAGACGTGGATGCACTGCTGTGGCATTCAACCACAAATCAGACACATTCGCCTTTTTTGTTCTTGTCAATCCCAGAACTGACGCCAGACTTCTAACAAAACATTTCATTTCAGCTCTGCATCATGACAACAACACATCATCTTCTACCTATGACTGCGCTCTCATCTGAATGCTATGTGAATACACATACTGTGAATTCACTATCGGTCTGGCAGGTCCAGCTCTTTACTTGGCGTATGACGGCAGGGGATGATCCATAAATATTCTGATCCAGCAGCCACTGTGGCCTGCAGTTTCCTGGCATGGTCGTCGGTTGCCATCTGAGCTCAACTATCATAGGGTTTCTTTCTAATTTAAAAGGCAGTTCAGAGTAATGGCATGTTCACAACAACCATGTTTGGAGCAGATTTCTGGCCTGGTACTGTGTGGCACCAGATAAGAGTAAAGAGATGAGTGAAGGAACACATTCACTGGGACTGGGGTTTAGTTTAGGAGCAAAGAGTTCACTATGATTTTTATGAACCAAAGACAAAAGTGTTTATGTCTGTTTTACTCATAATGATAGAAGGTGAGAAGAGCTTGATGGACTTTTTCTCCTTGCTGGATCTCATCTACCTCCACCTTTCTATACACCAGTGGACAGCTAGCAGGCCATGGGCACAAAACTGGCCCACTGCAGCAATACCTTTTTTTCTTTTTAACCTCATTTCATTTCACATGGTCTGATTCTTATTTTTTAAGTATTTTGGGGGACTTTTTGCCTTTAATTGCTAGGACAGTTAAAAGAGACAGGAAATGGAGAGGCAGAGAGAGGTGGAATGACATGCAGCAAAGGGCCACCGGGGGAATCGAACTGCCCTCACAGAAAAAAACACATGAACTTGATGATTTTTCACATGTGAAAAATTTTGCACATGGGAATCATGTGGTTTTGGCCCAATTTTATGTGAATCACATGTGTTACCATGTGGAGCACAAGTGTAAAACATGTCACCACATGTGGAAAATGGGTTCACATGGGAATACACATGTGATTCACATAAAATTGGGCCAAAACCACATGTTTCCCATGTGCAAATAACATGATTCCCCAAGTTCATGTGGTTTTTCTTTAAGTGTGTGGCCGGCTTCATCAAGGACTGTAGCCTCTGCTCAACCCAGTGAACTATATGGCGCCCTCTGATTTTCGTAAATCTTACAGTAGTGGACTGATAGTCCCTGACAGTCTAAATAGCCCCACTTGAAGCATGCTTATTATATTATAAGTTGTGTAAGTTCATATGTTTTATTATGCAAGTATATATATATTATACTTTTGTCCATGTCCATGTTGAGAGTGAACAGCAGGCACAAAGAGTCATGCATGATGTAGTCAGTGCAAAATGCAGTTGCTGATAAAATCACTTCCTGTTTAGCAATTTTGCCAATAAAAGGTTCCAAGGGTTCTGTTGCTTCACAGACCTCTAAAAGAGCAGACGTGCCAGATGACATGAAAAACCCAAGTTCTGTACATCAGTCACATTGTATACTATATGACTGTTGGCCACAGCACCACATGTGAACAAAGTTAGTTCTTGTTGCATTCTTATCAGTCACTTTCATAAATTGGCCTTTGATGATGCTCTGGCTGCCATTTAATGAATTTACTGGTCAAAGCCAAACTTGCTTGGCGCCCCCTGCTCTGGATGTCTGTGTGTTTAGTCAGATTTAATTGCACAAATGCTGACACAGACTTGCAAAGAGTCTCTTCTTGAATGTATTCACTGTTTCAGTGTCTTTTTGTGTGTCTGTACAAAAGCTGGTGGATCCATTTGCATGAAAAAGAATATTAAGGGTGTTTTCTCACCTCACTGACTGTGTGAAGTTTGAGGAGTTGATGGTCATGGTAGGTTAGGTCCTCAGATATCAGCAGCTCTGTGGTGATGATGTCTTGAGCCGTCCTGATGACCCCCTGCTGAGTAGCCCTCTGGTCCCTCCTGGTTCACCGGGCAGACCATGCTCTGATGTATTGCATCATGATACTCTCTGATGTGAACTGGTAAAAGCTCACAGGAAGTCTAACTCAGAAAGAAGAGGTAATGTTGTGCCTTCTGGATGATATTGGACCTGTATATGGCCTAGGAATGAGGAGCTGGAGATTATTTCCACTGGGCTGGGATCTTCTCTCCTTGTCTTCCTGAAGTCCACCACAATCTCTGTTGTCTGAAACACCAGGCTGTCAGGCTCCTTGTAAACTGACTGACATCTGGCCTATGACTGTTGTCATCTGCAAACGTGGCGTTTGTTGCACCAACAGACGGACAGTTTAGACAGTTTAGACAGTAGCCTCTCCTAGCATAACAATGTTGAAGGTTGAACTGCAACCTAAGAAGAGCATCCAGACACACAATATGTGTGTGTGGTCTTACCAGGAGATCCAGAGTGAGACAGTGGACAGAGATGATCTATGTTTCCTGCTATTCAACTTGACGGTGGTCAGAAGTGGCAGAGATGGTGCATCAAAATCAGCTGTCACCGGGGTGGCTGTGATCTCATAGTCATGGTTGTTCAGACAATGGGCCTCATTCACCAATATCTAAGGGCGTTTTCACACCTGCAGTTGTTCCGATTCAGCAACTAAACCGATACAACTGTTGCGTTCTTTTTTCTGGGCCGTTTGTGTTCACATTGCATGATTCTAAAGCGGTACAGCGCTTTGCGCTGTGGAACAGCGCCATAGCAACGGCCCTAACAACACCCCATCAGCTGATCAGCAACAATGTCAACAATGAACCGCGGGCTGACTTGCAGTAGTGAGGAGGTTCAATTTCTTATTAATATTTGGGCAGACGAGTGTTTAGTTGAAGTTCGATTTAAAAAAAATGCCCAAGCTGATTGGTTTATGGCTGGGGCGAGACCTTGAAGTCTGCCTATAATGTGCTATAGCTACAAATGTAGTAGGCTAGGTTTAGGCTACATTATTATTATTATTATTATTATTATTAGCCTATGTGTGACCAAGCCTGCTGTCCGCTGTCTCAGTGCTGAAATGTGAATGAATGACAGAGCGTCACTGCCCGTGAGAGAGAGAGAGAGAGAGAGAGAGAGAGAGAGAGAGAGAGAGATGCATTGCTGACCTGGGCATTGTTTCTTAATAGGCCTAAATTAGAAAAACTTTTCTTATCATTCCCCTTTTCCGTGCATGGTTGAAGGAGATTGGCTTGCATCCACGCTCCACTCGCTCCTGCGCTGACAGGTCCCCGCATGTCACATAAACCAGCCCGGGTGTGTGGACACCGCATCAACTCGCCACCCGCATCTATTTAAACTCGGTCACTTTGTTTTGTTCTTTTGCCCTGATGAAAACCTCCAGGTCGAAACATTTGCCATGGAGACAAAACTACAGCAGCAGTTTAATTGATAAGCCAATTGATTTTTTCAGCAGGGGGGATCAAGAACTAAAAGGCAAAAAAAAAAAAAAACCCACCGCGGACAGCGCAGCGCTTTATCCATCATGCGTTCACACCGTGTGTGTGTTTGCAGTGCATGTTAAATTGGGGGTCGCAACTCAAAAAGGTTGAGAACCACTGCTCTAACACCTACAGTTTGACTTTTTTTTCTCTAGTAAACGGGCAGCGTATGACTAGTTAGGGGTTGTTTGCGGAGCTCTGCCCGGTGCTGATGGCCCGCGGCGGATGCTTCCTCCACACAATGCTGGTGGACTCATGGCTTGAGTTTGCGTCTTTCTTTTTTGCCACCGGCTTTCCTGTTTTGTGTAGGAAATGTTATTAAAAGGCCAAGACGACACGCTGCTGATGCTCCATTATGTTTTTGGGGCAGTTGCCCGTGGTCCTCCTCCTCCGGTTGCCCAGTAACCAGTCAATTTGTTCCGATACATGTGTCGGTTGCGTTCTCACTACAAACGAACCGCTCCAGGGCTCGGATGGAAACGAGCCGAGACCGCCTCTCCCAAGCGATCTCGGCCCGCTTGTTTTGTTCCGCATCGAGCGCGATTGCTGTGTTCACATCTGACCAAACGAACCGATATATGACGTAAACGCTCCCTGTTTCGGAACAAATGGTCAGGTGTGAAAGCACCCTAAGATTCTTAAGAAAACTCTGTGTCAGATTCCTCACCGCATTCTTAAGCCGCAGAATTGTTTGCATCTGTGTTCCTACATTGATGAATGCCACCACCTCCTAGATTGAGAGTGCGTGCCAGATGATCCTAATTAACATACTGTAGGATTAGCATTGGTAACCGCCCCGTCAATGCCCATAAAAGGGCTTGAGCCTGCAGGGTCGTGTGCACACAGAGCCCACAGGCACTGAGCAGAGAAGGTGAAGTGAGAAAGAAAGTTGAAATGCCCAATTGAAAATCTGCAGAGGGAGCACCAGACTGCAAAAGTGAAAATAACTGTAGTAGTGAAGTGGAGCTACTGCCGCTGGAAGTGAAACAAAAAAATTATAGTTTAGTTTATATTTATAGTTATTATTAGCGTCAGCAGTGGATGTAAAGTAACAGCAAATAAAGATATATGGGATGCTGTCAGTCGTTCACTGAATGTTGTATCTGGAGAAGAGTGGACTACTAACCAAGTAAAGAAGTTGATCTAAAATCTGAGGTTAAAAAATAGTATTGTCAAACAAAGAAGAGCTGCAGAGCAGTGGAGGGGAGAGGCCGGTCCAGACTGATCTGAGCTGGACCAGCACAAATCAATATTATATAATATTATACAACTGCAAAACAGACGAAAACACAGTAATCAATTATTTTGCAGAAGTGTTAGCTCTCAAATGTGCATAGATTTTGTTCTTAGCGAATAAGAAAACATTCATGAATGCCACAATCTTCGTAAAAACGTCCTAAGTAGGACTTAAGAACAAATTTGTAGAACGGTTTGTGAATGAGGCCCAATGTGATTTTGCTTGTGGATGGACAGGACGGATGTTGAGCTGAGGCACACTGGGACAACAGAGCAGGTCAGTGTTGGTCAAGACCTCTGCTAACAGACCCTCACATGGCTGAATCACGCGCCCTTGGACACCATTAGATCCAGATGCTTCCACTGACGCTGCACAGTGCCCTGCTGACCTCATTAGTCTCCATTGTGGGTCCGTAGTGATCTGGTGGCAGTCCGTCCATTTCCCTAATGTTGTTATCTCTGTTGCAGCAGGAAAGGAACATGTTCAGGTCCTCTGCCAGTGAGGAGCTGCTGCTTACAGTCAGGCTGTCCTTCATCTAATAATCTGTGACAGCCTGAATGCTTTGCCACGTGTCGGGGATCATTGATAAAATTGACCCTGATCCCTGAGTTTGCAGTTGCTTTTTGCTGCTTTAATGATGTGTTTCTTTGCTAGACCGCAGGCTGTAGTATCGTTAGCTCTGTAAGCAGCCTCTCTAAGCCTCAGCAGATTCTGTATCCTTTTGTTTATCCAGGGCTTTTAGGGAACACTTGGTTTGTCTTACCAGTGATGACATTTTGTGTGTAAAAGTTTATATAAGAACACTGATTATATTGTTCTAAGTCAGCTTTGTCAGAGCTGTCCTGTAATTGTGATACTGCTGCCGAAGGCTAAACTCTAACTGCTCTCCTCTCTTGTTTAACAAAGCTAATGAGTGTTTATAATCATAAATAAAGAAAGGTGCCCAGGCTGTCCTATGTGAGGACACGGCCTTGTATTCAGTTTATGCTAGTCTTAAAATGGTCTAATGTGTTTTCCCCTGGGATGCACATTTAGCATTGTGATCAGATCTGGGTAGAACTGACCTTACTGTAAGTTTGTCTTGATTGAAATCCCCTGCTATAGGACTCCCTCAGGTTGGGAGTTTTGTTATTTTAAATTGACTGAGTTTAGGAAAGCTCAGTGATAACTTGGCATTAGCATGGTGGTATTTAAACTGCCATCACAAAAACATCAGAGAATTCCCCAGGTGTATGCAAGGGTCTGCAGTTCTGGATTTGATGTGCAAAAACAGTTGAACACAAAGCAGTGTTTATACTCATCATATACATCATGTTGTGGCTTAGAATCAGGATACAACAGTTCTTTGTACGTCACTGTGACGTCTTAGCCGGTCGGCCTTGTTGGAAAAGTGTCCACGTTTGGATGACGGATTGTCAGGTTTGTGGTTTGTGGTGCAGCTTTAGCTGGTCTTATAGCCCCTCAATTCCCTACTCTTATTAAAACTCTGAGGTTTTATATATTAATATGAAATTACCTGGCTTTAAAGGTCCTATGTTTGACCTGTGTTGACCCAGAGGAAGATATTTTTGTGGTTGTAAGAATCAGAAATCATCTCAGTGAAGCTTCATATCTTCTCTCTCAGGCTTCTCTCTGGAGCTCTATAGTAACAACAGTTCAATGAACCAATCAGAAGAGAGGAGGCACAGAGTCTCTCTTTTGATTAGCTGTATGTTTTCTGAGTTATCCAGTAAATATAGCAGATTTCAAGTGAACATTGAAAGTCAAATCTTTTAAAGTTTTTTTTATGCTGGGTCCAGGTAGGTGGGATTTGAAGCATGGCTGAAAGTGGTGACCTCTTATGACGTTTCTGGTGAGTTAGTTATAAGGCTCAGTTCAGTCTCTGAATACAGAGCCCTTTCTCTTCAGTAGGTCTGTGGTCCAATATGTTAAAGTGTGTCATTAATTAATGTCCAACCAGTAACTGCAGCTGTCAGATAAACACAGTGCAGTAGTATTTGTCTCTGGGATGTAGTGACGGTGTGAAGTAGACAATGAAGTGAACTGGGTGTGTTAACATTTTTTGCTACATATCAGAATGGTCAGAAATACAATACAAAAGCCCAGCCTGAATTTAAGTGAGCCCCCTGCAGCCATGCTTTCCACAGACCACCAAAGTTGTGAAGACATGATAGATGATGAGGAGCTTTGACAGCCTCCCCCCAGTCACAGTGATCTCATTCTTTACTGGGAGTACTGGCACCTTGATCTACAACATGAGAGGGAGAGAGAGAGAGAGAAGAGATACCACACACTGCTTAGTGCACCCCCCCTCATCCTCCTGAGACCTGCTGTGTATGATGGTATGCCACTATTTTTAAACATGTCGTCATCGGGATCACTCGTGCACGCCAACACCCCACCATCACCACAACCACCACCGCCGCCGCCCTCCCCCCTCTGTGAGTGTTGCTGTGAATCCCAACCCCACCCTGCTATACTCAGCAGGGAGTCTGACTACACTCGCACTGAAAAACCAACTCTCCATGAATATTGAAAAGGGTTTTTAGCATGCAACGCGTGTGTCTAGAGAAACAGCCTCCATTCTGCTGCTGGAGCAGTTAACATGACGACATGCACCTGCCTGGCTGCTTAAACTGCAGAATCTACGAGGCGCTCTGAACGCTACACAGAGGTGAAAGGAAACGAGTTTAGCGCTACATGTGCGACTCACCAGGCGTTGACACATGTTGTGGGTGAGAATGAGCTGTGTGCTTGAAGAAGTCTGTGAATGAATGAGAAAACAATTCCACATCGGAAAGCATGTTAATGCAGATTCCCAGGCTCGAACTTCCTGCTCTGGCAGCGTTTTGTCCCATCTGAGCTGCCACTGGCCCACTTAAACATTCAGATGAAACTATTGCACAAGTCTTTTTATTTACTGCTCCACGTTTGCTTAATCCACAAGCCACACATATTCAGAATGAGTCATAATTAGCTCCTATCTCAGCTGATGAAACTTTAAAGAAACAGTTGAATAACGAATGCTTATTTGGTTTTCCTATTTGCAGGATGAATGCACAGGGGGGGCAGCTAATGCAGTGATTTAGTTGTGTAATCCAGGATTAAAAAGTGAAGATCATCTGCTTTCTAAAATGCAAATAAACCCTGGCTGTGTTGGGAGGTTTGGTAGAGAACTACAGCAGGTAAACTAACATCTTTATTTGCTTAGTCTGGCTCAGCAAATTTGGATACTCTTTGATTGACCGACTGTTGCTTTATTCCTCCCTCTCTTCCAACCTCAAAGCTCCTCCATCTGTAGAAACAACAGTGGTAATCACTCCAGCTAACGGACTACATGCCAAAGATGGATAAACAGATTTTCCATTGTTTTAGATTTTTTGGTTGTATCTGAGTCGTATATAAATGTTGTACTGTAGCCTATGTAGATTACAGAGCTTTGTTTCCCCATAAATGTCTTGTAGTTGTGGCTGGTGCTACCGCCATGAATCTAGGGATAGGTCAGGCCATGAAGGGTCCTCCCATTGGTGCATTAATTGCCCAGATGAGGAGGTCATACTTCTCAGATTCCTTTGACGGAGGTTAGTCACACTGCTGTAACACAATCGGTTTCCAAACTGAGCTTCTAAAGGATGTGGTCGACACAACAAATACCTCAGGTTAGCTTGAATTATCATTTATCTGGAGGAACTACACCCACAATAGATCCACAGACACAATTTTATCGGAAATCCAAAATATTATGACCACCACAACCAATGTTGCATGCCTCCAAAAAAGTTCAGAGCTGCCAAAGAATGAACAAATCGTAGCTATGCCAAAAGCAATAGATCCATCAAATCCGTACACACAGTTGCATCTTGTCACTTCTTTGTTTTTGGATCACCATTTATTTCCCGGTCAACCCCATAAGCGTGTTGCTACAATGATTTGACCGTTGTCAGATTGACTGAGGCATGCGCCTGCCTGTTTCTGTTTCATCCAACATGTTGATGCGCCATTGACATACATCAACATGTGGTTGGTTGTAGCTAATTTTCTAATCCTACAGTACCTATGGTTGGTGCAACTTGTTTACTGCAGTAAATAAGAAATCACAGTAGCATGTCTTTTGAGATATACTGTAGCTCTCTCTCTGTATGATGCAAGCATGTACATAGAGAAGTGGTTTCTTGCAGAGATGTTGATGAGAATATTGAAACTATTCATGCTGAGTGTGAAGTCTGTGCCAGAAGATGATTAGTTCAGTTTAGGCTGAACTCTAGAGAAACATAAAACCACAATTTGTTATTTTTTACTGTAGATATTTTTGGTTTGTGTTCAGATTAAATAAATAAGTGATATTGATTACTGACCTTTGGATGTGTTGGTTGGCAAGCTAGCTATTCCACCCTGCTAATTGCCATGCTAGCTAGTCACCTCCTGGCATTAACTCTATATTTAGCGCACAGACTTGGGCATGGTATCGATCTTCTCATCAAACTCTACACAACCACGCATGTTTCTGAAAAGGGTTGTAGCATGTGAATCAGCAGCGAACATATTTTGTTGACCTCTACCTTATTACTAGTAGATACAGTAGTAAAGCTTACACCAATTTGGTCAGAGAGAAATATGATAATAATCTTGGATGGCAGCAAGATGGTGATCACTGGTCCTTATTTTTCTTCTTTTTTTCACTTTTTCTTCTTACAGGCAGACAAAAAGCCTATGGTGGTGTAAACATTTTTAGAAAGGTATCTGGGCAAATCTGGACTGCTCTGCTGTTTTCCCCCCTAATTTCCCTCAGTTTTGCTTGTATGTTTTTTATGATCTTGTAAAAACTTGAAAAAGAAAAGGTTTGTGCAGTTGTTGCAGACACCCAAGTGTCAAACTTTCATTGTGTAGCAGAGAGCAGGTAATGAAAAATAATTATTTCTGAGGTAATACCAGTGGGTTACTTGTCAAGTACAGAAAAACAATCTACCTCCTGTTGTCGCAGAAGCTTGGTTTCCTTACAGTATGAGAGTGATCCAGTCATTAGAAATGATATAGATATCTGTGTGAAAGCAGCTGATTCACCTGTTGCTCATCTCTGAGCTTCTGTTTGTTTTTGTTGTCGGTAATTCATTCAGCTGCGGTGCCCGGGGAGATGTATCTGCTTTTTGAAATTCAGTTTTGCAGCTGTGCTGTGTGAAGCGGTGGTTTCGGGATAAAGTTGCTAAAACTTAAAAGCAATTTAATCAAAATTGGACGAGGATTTGTGAAATTCCTGAGGCGCACGTTGTAAAATCACCCAGTGTAAAATCACCTCTGTACTCTGCAGCCCCGATCACACGCACACATGCACACACACCTTATGATAGCTGGTGTTCCCACTGCGGCAGGTGTGCAGGAGCTTGTAATGATGCCCTGGCAGCCTGACTGGTTTTTACAAGTGATCTCTGGCACAGAGCATGCACCGAGCCAGGAAACACACCTCTGTTTCCGACTGGACCTTATTAATTAACAACCTGTGACTCTTTTCCCTCCACTCTCACCCAATGAACAGACCTAACACAGCTGCTCCACAAGTCTCTTACACCAGGAACAGAGCCTGGTGCTGCCAAACACTGGCCAGATATATTGAGCATAGACACCATTATATTCTATATTTTAATACACAATAAAAAATTCTAATGCCCACATTTGATCTAAACTAGAGGTGAGTGAAATGGTCTTTGAGGTCATGCAGGTGTGATTGATGATGTGAAGAAGATACACATTTGGTCTGTAATGTATATGTGTAACCAGAACAGTCATATTTTAAAAGCAGAATGGTTTTTATTCTTCACCTGTTTAGAATCCCTGTCTCCATCTAAAGCCTCAGTGTTTTGAAATAAGCTCCACCGACGAACCTTGACAGCACTGGTTCCCAGTGGACGTATAGTATGTGTAAAAACAAACCTCTTCCATTAGCTTGGTCCACTTAGTGGTTAGAGGAGGAAACATCAGATACAGGTTTGAGACCCAGTCAGACCCAGACTCAGAGGAGTGAGTCTGTGGAGACCAGAACCAGAGACTAACAGATGGATCAGAGCAGTTAGCATGGTCAGCATCTTATTCGTTCATGATGTTTGTCAGCCTGTAACTGACAGTGTGTTAGTGGTTGTGTTAATGCTAACTATTGCTCTGCATTGACAGGGTTTCAGCTTTATTTAGCTCCGCCCCCATCCCTTTAACTTGACAGGATTGGTTCCTTAGGTTTGTGATGTATGAAAAGCTGAATCTTAATCAGACAGTCTTTGGAAACTGATGTTGACTGATGTTATTTAAATCACACGGACATCAACAGCATTAAACATTTTCATCAGAGGAGATTCTTTATAAAACATTTTGTTACCAGTGTGATTTTATTCAGAATGAATACAGGAAATGCAGCACGTGTTTTATAACTGCAGGTTTGCTTTTACCAGAATGTGAATCTAAAATGAAGCAGGTGCAGGATGTCGAGTCTCCACAGCGGTTCAGAGCAAAATGTGTGTGGTTTGTCTGCAGTGATGTGTTCTGAGACTTTTGCTTTTAGTGTGATTATCTTGTCTTCCTGTCTGAGTCTCCTTGGTTTTCAGCCTTGTGTCCACACACCTTTGTCGCCTCGCCCCCATCTCCTCTGTGAGTCAGATTTAAAAGGCTCAGCAGCTGCATGTGATGGAAACACTCATCCTCCCCCCCCTACGACCAGAGCATAATGGCCCCCCCACCCCTCTTCGTTCCACCTCACCTTCACCTCGCCGCCGACCTCGCCTCCCCCAACATCAAAGCTGCGTGCACAGTGTGGCCTCTCGTAATTCAATTCAGTATCAGCTCTGATCCAGCACATCAACAAGTCCACAGCTTCAGGATGTCATTGGTTGAACTCTTGAAATGCTCCTCTCCTCTCCACACCTCCCTCCTCCCCTTCACACTTTCTTCCCGGGGTTAAACAGAATTTGATCTCTTGCTTTGTTGTTGAAAAGAGCCATGTTGTCGGATGCGAGAAGAGCTTTAGAAATTAGATTTAGTGCATCATGGACAGGTTGTGTTGGGGGGTTATGATACAATACAGAAAAAAAGATAAACTAGTTTCAATCAAAGGCGAAGCTGTGAAAATGAAATTACTTTCCGGGTTTTTTTTCCCTTTCTTTTTTCTTTAATCTCATCCACATAAACACGTTCACAGGGTGTTTGCTCATCACATTTTTGTCACTCTCAAACACCCCAGCAGCCATGTGCTTGAAGTCTGCATCTGGTGTTAGTTTTTCTATATTTGCATGGTGTTGGCATGTAATTTAAGATACATGACCGTGCATGGCAGTTTAATTAGATTGCCTTTTTTAATGTGAATTCGCCCCTTGTTGGAATTTAATTTGCACCAAAAACCCCTGGGCTGTTCATTTTGCGTGACAGGCAGACTGACACACATTATGTAGGTGCTGCTCCGTGTAACAGAAGCATGCCTAGCATTATCCGCTTTGTCGTGGCATCCTAATTTCATTAACTGAACTAGAGTTGTGTTTTTTTAATGCATTAAATTCCCATTTTTCAGCTGCTGCTGTCGCCAAGTGCTGTTGTTTACATTGGGTTTGTTTACAGTTCCCAATAATGTCTGCGACAAGCTGTTGTTCTTTCTGTTGCATCTCAGTTTCAGGATATTAAGCAGCCGTTGATGAGCTTGAATGCAACATACAACAGCTGCCTATTTAATTTCACCCACCGATATTTTTGGCTTATTGACCGAGGTCGCCCATGGGAGCCAAAGATGTTTTGCTTTGGAATATTGATTTCTCCCTGGTAGGTCAGGCTCCAGCTCCCGCGGCTTCATTATGGGGGTGATCCCATGTGGAAAACATCAGAATCTGTCTTGCTTCATGTCAGCAGAGCAGGCTTTCTGGCAGCCTGACTTGATAATTGAAGGATTTCATTCCAGGAAGCCATTTATCCATTTTTATAGTGGAATTCTTTTTTGAAAATCACAATGGATTTGCGCCCAAATTGCAGCAATTTATGATTGTAGCTCTACACATAATACACATTGGCACATTGAAGAGATGTCTCTATGAAGAGATGTTGACTTTCCATGTATGACATATATATAGGCGTACATATGAAATGAAAATAGAAATGTAAATATTACAGATAAACCTTTTCTGAATTGGAACAATTTCATATATTGTCGTGCTGTATCTCTGGCCCATACAAATTGTATGTAGAACTTTTATAATCAAAGAACACATGGTAATCAAGGTATAAAGGTATAGTTTCATCAAACTTTGGTGTATTTATTTTTGTTGGCATCTCCATAATGTCAGTATAATTTGATATGATAATGTAGGGTAAAAAAGTCTGAGACCACTGTCCCTGAATCGGAAGATATAGAAATTGCTAGGAAATGAATAAGAATTTTACATGGATGATGTTTTATTTATGAGTTTAATTTATATCGTTAACATGGGCACAGCATGAAAAAAATCATCATAAGTATGTTTTAATATAGTTACATTTAATGGATATGTCATACACGTATATTTTCTTACATCCCGAGGAAGAATTATTGTGAATGACAGTTTACAGCATGGTTAAAATGAAAAATGGCAAATCCAGTATTTCTCATATTGAATTGTATGATGAAAAAATCTTTCATGATGCTCCAAATGCTCATTCCTTTGAAATCCCATACCTCCAATATTTAGCACAGTATTTCTCCTAAAAAGAATTGGTTTCAACAAGAAGTCCCTTTCAAGAGAAGGAGGAAAATGTGAAGAAGAAGAAAAAAAAAGAAAAGGCTTTGAATTCTTGAATGAATTTCTAGGGTCTTGCATCTCCTGCCTAGAAAACATCCCTCTAATTGTTCCCCTTCCAGCCTGGCTGTCAGGGAAAGATAGCACACAACTTCCATACAGTGCAGCCACCCTGTATTGATTGGCTGCTGTGTTTTTGAGTGACAGCCAATGTGCTAATGCTTTACAATCTCCCGAGACAAGCGTCTCTCTGTGTTGGTGATAAAGGAGGTCAAAGGGCACTGAGACCTAAATTGAAATGGATCCACGTGTATAGTGTACATCAAAAATATAATGCGATGGATGTGACTTGGCAGTAAATGTTCTCTGCTGCCTTGGTTCAGGCTGTGCAGCCAAATACACATGTACACAGCAACACAATTATACGCTTGTGGTGTACTGAAGACAGTCTCATCTACAGTGGTGCTGTAAATACTAGCATTTCCACAGACGCTATACCTAACTGTAATTGTGATTACAATGAGATTCTGAAAGCCAGTCATTGTAGGGGAAAAAAGTCTCTGTCTGAGTGATTGATTGCTTTAAAGAAGCTCATTTTGCAATTACGACACCCTCCCATCACACAGCTAAGGCATTCAACATCTGACAGGGAGTATTGATTTGAAATTGTTGCATTACAAGCCAGCAAATAAATTACAGGCATCCAATAAAACAGTCCACAAGGAATGTAAACACAGCAGCCAATACAGACCCAGGATTTTTAAAACACGCCTAAATAGAATCTAATCGGATATCTACATGTAACTTTAGGGCAAGGGTCAAATCAGCTCAGAGAATCACTTGAGTCACGTTGACTTTGCAAATACACAGAGGGAAATCGAGGTTTAATGGTGTTGTTTGTTCTGCAGGAGCATCACATAAGCTAAGCCTGAAGGGCCAAGAAGACCCCCCACTCCCACACACACAAACACTCACACACTCTCTCTCTACTCCAGAAGGTATTTAGCTGTGTCTTAAATTATTCATAATAGCACTAATCCTCTTGATGTAGCTTTTATTAGCTTGTCTTAGTTATTGTTGTTTCTCCGTGACTGAGGGAGGGGTGGTAAGAGGCCTTTTGCTTCATGTCTATGATAGGGCGGGTGCAATTATTATTATTTTTGTGTTAACATTGAGTCTTTTCAGACTTTATTCTGTATTCCAACATCAGGCTAATTAGCTACTTTCCGCCCTGTCATTAAAAGCATGTTGTCTTATACATGGCTTCATTTGCTCTTACAGGAAATAGCTCTTTTTTCCTCCCCCCTTCCCCTTCCCCTCCAGCCTTGTGATGCGTTCAGCAACGTAACACTGGTATGTAACCCAACCCAGCATTCATTACTAGTTAACGCACAGGCAGTTTTCCATTTTCCTCTTCATTAACTAAAGAGAGTGTGTAATCTGGCTCATAATTTAACATCTTTGCTAATGTTTTACACCAACATTGACAGAATTAACACAGATAATATGATTTCCACTGCCTCTGTGTTGCAGCATGTTAACCTTGCATTCCACTGAGCAATTGCTCACCAGTGGAGCCAATTTACCTAATGTGTATGCATTTATGCACAGGGATACTTGCCAGTATTCTCCATGCATAATGGTGGCATCAAGGTCTCTGGAGAGGGGACTGTATGGGATGCAGGTCTCACTGGGAATTAGTCTTCCTGTGCAGCAGACAGGCCGATCAACCATTTAAAATGTTTGAGTGGTCCTCACAGCTACTGAACATCCCCCCCTCCCCCATGAATCCACCTCCCTCCATCCCACATCTGGTGCAATTATACCATTGTGTTGGAAAAAGAATAACAGAAGACAAATTACCCATTTTACCTCAATGGACACCCTCTTTTAATCCCATTCCTCTGCAATCCTGCTCTTGCTTATCCTCATTCTTTATTCTTTAATCCGATCTTTGCCCATATTGTCAGCACACAATAGTGTTGAGTCTCGCTCCCCTCCCTGCTGCTTTCATTGATGCTTACTCTATCTGCACCTCTTGTGAGAAAATAAACTGCTTGTGGCTGAAATGTAATCCAGTGTAATGTATTTTATCTCGTGGTGTAATATTGTATCTCTGACACAGATGCATATAAAAGAAAAGAGCACCGTCGCTGCTGCTCCAGCTCATCTGCTCCAAGCCTGTGGAAATCCTCAGAGCAGCCACTTAGCTGCCAGGCACAGGTGTAAATGTGCATTAATGGCTGTGCATTATGCAGCGTCCCTGGTTTAATTTCCAAATATATTGTAGCACTAACAGGATCTAACACTTCACTCGACCCTGATTGGCCGACAGCTCCATCTTCTCAAACCTACAAATGAGTCCTCTGAGTATTTCTTGTTCAGATTGTGGCTCAGTTGCATTCAGAATTCAGTCAGTTAGAGGTCATACACTTCACACTTCTTCTCCGTAAGATGTATTGGTTGTCTTCTGTGACATCACTACGTCACAGAAGTCCTGACTGCTGGTTTTAAGGCTCAGTTTCTGAATACAGGCTGTGTGTATTTCTCTGTGGACTGAGGCTTTGATACTTTAATAGTATTATGTATTATGATCCAAGAACACATGGACATCTCAGTATAAAGGTATAACATTAACCTTTTGGCCATCAATTTCGGTGATGTCTCCACAAATTGATCTGCAGCCAGTTTGTGTGGACCATGACACTGTTCAGTTACAAATTACACCAGCCTACAAACAGCAGGATCATTCTTGTGCACTGTTTGCAGTTTGTAATCACCCTGCCTAATATTAATTACGTACTCTGAAACCAAGACATCACATTCTCCTCTCCACCTGAGGCCATGGCCACTTTGTTGAAGTTTATGTGAGAGAATCGCAACTTTTCATTTAAAATGAACACAGTCTGTTATTTGTATCAGAGTTTGTTTCTCATACCTGATACATGGTACTGAGAGATACAAGTGGTTTGCCCACCAGACACTGTTGTTGCCTTTGAATACTAACAGCTTTTGTGTGGATTCATCGTCCCAACAATTAGCAGTTCTGTTGCCATGTGCGATTAGAATTATTTATATATTTTATAATATTTTGTCTTGGATGATGGAGAAACCCCAACTGACCTAGCTAAAGGTTATTAGAGAGCAAGGTGTGGGATCCAGGAACATCTGCAAGAAATGTTGTTTTAGTACATAATTAGATATTGGGGGGAAAAAAGGAAACAAACAACAAATGACCTGTTGGTGGTATTATATGAAAAGGAGATGGCAAAAATCAATAGGCTTCATTGTCTTGACACCCTGAACATAAGAGCATCACAATCCATCAAGCATTTCTATCTGGGTCAAAGAGATGGACTGACAGAGGGAGTGACGTCCCTGGAGCCAGCGTTTGTACAGCGGTTTTAACATTCAAACCATATCTACTGTCTTGATTTATTTAATAGGACCCCATTATGTGAATCAGTAACCTGCTAACCAACCCTCCACCCCCACACTGTTGACAGTAAGAGGAGTAATCCATCGTCCTCAAGACGCTAATACCATCACACGCCCCTGACCTCGACCTGAGCGTATGCTCACCAATGTCATGAAGATGGATCGGGAGAAAATGAGATGTAACAATACAACAGAGAAGCAGGAGGGGTGGGGGGCAGGGAGATGGGTGGGGGGTGGAGGTGGTGGGGGAGTGGTTGGAGTTAAGTCGTCAATCTCTCTCTCTCCCAGCTTGCTGCTTATGCCTGGCCATTATCAGGGTGGCTGGCCTTCATCATGCAAGCTATCTGTACATGATGAGGTTATTAATGCGTTTGGTTATCACGCCATCCCACCCATCTGCAGCCTGTCTTCATTACAGCAGGGCCCAGAGAGTCATATGTACAGTATGGAAAATCAGCTTTAAGATGTGCATGTCGGAAACATCATCTCAAAAGTTTGGAGCATGGAGTGAATTCTCCCCCCTGGTTCACAAATGAACTAAGTTCCAGCCTGGTGGATGTTTCCTGCTCCTCCATGCAAGCTGCAGTAATGGCTGCAGTAATGGCCAGAGGTGTTTTTGCTGAACATGATGATGTCACAGCGACACCGACCTTTGACTTGATTGATAATATATGTAATCACTTCATATGACAGATATTTGGGTGGTAATTGTGTCATAATTAGTGTATGAATTAGTGAGTTATAGTCAGAAACCATGATTAGTGAGGTCACAGTGACCTTCACCTTTGACCACCAGAATCTAATCAGTGCCTCCAAAAATCCCTCAAGGCATCAGTGAGAAGCAGCGTTCATGAGAATGGGAATAATTGAAGCGTCCAGCCTGGACGGCTGCCTGCCCACAGGCATAAAAATGACAATAAGAAAGTTAATCAAAAGTTAAATTCCAACGTGTTGGATCCCTGAGTTTCCACAGTGGCACAGAGGAAACCCAGTCAGCCAACCAGGATGTTGAGGCAAGCTGTCAGTCTCAGCTCCTCCTCCCCCCAGAGAACATCTTTCCTGGATGTTCACGCTCGCACAGAAACAGCTGGGGCCTCGGTGAAGCATGTTGATGGTGTTAATTAACACAAGAGGTTAGTCATGTCTCAGCCATGTTCTCATTCAAAGAGGATGAATGGACGATACCAGCGGGTGATGGCTCTCTCTGTGGCCCCTGTGCTCTGCAGCAGAAACCCCCCCAGAGGGCCCTCTGAGCCGTCATTATGAGCCTGATGAAGAAAGAGCACCTTCACACTGACTGTGTTTGTATGAGTAGTGTGTGTTACTGAAGATCAAGCACTGGGGGATTCAGATGTTTTCTTTAAAAGAACTAAACCGTGTTATGAATGAAATCAGGGGTGTAATTTCACGTCTGGCTGAATGGATAAAAGCCTGTTTTCAGAAGATTCTGCTGTCATTTCTTAAGTTGCTCCAGTTTCTGTCCTCCATACTCCACAGAGACAAGCCTGCGGTGTGTGTAACCACGGTTGAATCCTAAATGGCACAAGTACACACACACTCATGGCTGCATGGCAGCTGTGAAATCTAATACTGACGTTATCCTGTATATCGTCAGAGGATGAAATCTGTCCCTTTTTCCACTCAGATGAATGTTAATGGAGGCTTGTGAAGACACCAGCGCCTGTCGTTTTGCAGGCTGTATACTCTGTTTGTCTAGAGCGCCGTGTTAAACTGCCTGGAGTTATGATGCTGCCTGTTTTATGCCATAACCATATGGAGCATCCTGGTTTTGCTAATGTAGCACATTTCCACCAGAGTGAGGCCTCCCAGGGAATGGTACAATGGCCTATATAGAGGAGGTTTTAAGCCATTTTACACATTTTACAATGCAGCTGACTTCTTGTGTGCAGCAGTGAGACATTACTTAACAGTAAATGTGCTGAAAACTAGAAGGAATGGGATTTCTTACTCATTTAAAACTGATTAATGGCATTTTAGAAGTTTGAACCTGTAACTTTTCTACATTAGATTGTCTTCTCTCACCACTATATGGTTGAAATTATGTAGCAAGCAAAAATCAAGAAGATTAAAGGTGTGTGACCATGACTGTTTAACCATACTGTTTGATCATGGAGAAATAATCTATAGACCAGCTTCCAAAGAAAAACTTGAAAAGCTTGACACACTTTATCATTCTTCTATTCAATTTTCAATGTTCTTTCAATACACCTCACAGCCTTCTGTATTCTCTCACTCTATACTATACTATTTTATACACATGTATAAAACTCTTCTAGGACCTTCAGCCGTCTGTATTTGCACAAATTCATAGTCATCTCCTTTCATCAAAGTAAAGGCCTCTAAATCTAACACATCCTCAGGCCTGTTGTTACTGTATTCCAGTCTGCCGCCGCTGATGAGGAATTTGTTAAAAAGACTCTGCAATTGGATAAATTCATCTCCAGCACTGCTTTTAAAGGCCTAACCCTGACCCTTTTAGACTTGTAACAATACAGTATGATTACACAGTTTGGCTCTGCCTAATTAGTCAATTTTCTCTCATTTCTTTCTTTGTCATCCCTCCTTGTCTGACATTTGAAAAGCCATTTACCATTTGCTTGGAAAAATAAAAAAAGTTAGAGGTTAAATAACGCTAATAAGAAAACATTACACAGAGGACGAGACCTCTGTATAATGTTAAAAACCTCTTGAATGTCTAGTACATTATTAGAGAGACAACTGAAGCAGAGCTTAGCTGCTGTCTCAGCACCCGGCCCTGATGTCCTGTATTGGCAAAACACTGATGTTTAATGTGAAATTGCTTTTTAATGTGCATTTAATGATGGATTCTGTGTTCTCTAAATTTGCAAATTAGGGTTGGGCAATATAATGTTGGAGCTGTCAGAGATTTTGCTATGCTATTTGAATCAAGCTCGCTGTTGCGGTCATTGTGGCTAATGTTGAAAATTAGTGAGTAGTGGTTTCATTGCACCTCTGGTGTTTTTGTAGGATGTTAATATCAATGCAATAAACAGTGGTTAATTCACTACATTGAATATGATCAGTCACCTCTGTATCCATTAAGAATGTTAGATTGGCTCTCTAGTGAATCTACTGCGTTATGATATACATCAATATCACACTATATTTTCCATATCGCTGATCCCAATTACAGATAAATAAAAAGCTGACGAACTAAATGTTTCTACAAATGAGCTTTTCTTGCAATCAGGAAATAATATCCAGTGTTCTTCCTCTGAGAGCCGTATATAAAACGAGTTGTTGGCCCTCTTATTGGCAGCCTGCCCAGGAAGCCCTTACATTTAATTGGCCTCCCGTTTGTTTTGAGCTGCACCCACCCATTACAATCTCTCATAAATGTGGTAGTATAAAAACCAAACTGCACCTGGGCATCCAGAGAGAGAGAGAGAGAGACTGGGTAAGAAGTGCTCTGCTGTTAATGTCATTAAAGGCCCTGCAGGAGGGATCCCACATATTTCTCTTAGTTATGGAAACCCTTATCTCCGAACACACACCGCAGCTCATCCGTAACTGCTTTTAATTTGGCGTCTCTTCATATACCCTCCATCATTGTCACTAAACCTGGAAGCTGGGGAGCAGCCAGTGGTGATTATGAAGGAAAAGGTCACATCCAGCATCAACCTTTTAATTGGATTTGGCTCTTTTTGCACCATTCAGACTCCACTGTCCCCGTTTTGAAGGACCAGAGCTGGTTTTTTGAATATTCATTTTCCACTTCAGACATGTTTTTAAACTCTGTGAAAATTGTCTGTTATGATTAATATTTTGTTTAACATGATTTACCCATATAAAAGGGGGGGGGGGGGGGGGGGGGGGGGCTCAACATGTGGGTCAGGCCTGGAGCCCCAGCCACCACCTGCCAGCTCCAGCCAGGTGCTCCAGGTAAAAGAGCAGAGAGCATCAAGATGGTCAGAGGAGGAAACACCAGAAGGACTCAACTTCATGTCAACCTCAATCACACCCAGATTTAGAAAAGGAGTCTGTTTAGACGCAATGGGTCAGAACAGTTAGCATAGTTAGCATCTTTTACTTGTTCATGTTGTCTGTTAGCTTGTAACTGGCTGACAACTGTCTAAATGCTAAATCTTGCTCTCTGTACTGACAAGATTTCAGGTTTATTTAGCCCCGCCCCTCATCCCCAAAGGTTGACAGGATTGGTTCATTAGGTTTGTAACATAAAATAGCTGTGAGAGTTGGTGCTTATGAAACACTTATCTTATTCAATCTAACTCGCACTTTAATTTTCATAGTTCACATGCATTTAATTTTCTTTGTTGGATATATGACAACACATTTCACGAATTCAAAACATTTTGAGCACTGCGTTTAATTATCGGTTGCTGACAATCAGTATTTCACGTGAATGTGGTACATTCTTTATCTCCAGACAGCTTTCATCATACTAAGCTGCAGGTTTTGTTCTTGCATCCCTGTAGGAATACATGTGCCTGCATATCAGCTAGTACATCACGATTTCCCATCAAACCTCTGCTTAACATTCTTCCAACCTTTTAATGCATCATGTTTTTAATATCACACTGTGGCATTTCTCAAACACCATAAACCTTGGCACAGAAAGTGAGGCTCATCTCATCTCCTCTCCAGGCGACTTTAACCTTGTAAGCTGTTGTTTTTGTATCCCAGGATGGAGTGTGACTTGCATGTCACACTCACGACTATTCCCATCATTCCGCTGCTTGGCTCTTAAGTGCCTTTCAAGCTGCATCTCCCTGGAATTCCCATCATTATTGACAGACCTCAAACAGCTTCCTTACAGCACTTTTTTCTCTCTCCAGGATTCTCAAGTGTTGTGTTGCTTCAGATAAAAAAAAAACTTTAAAGTGGCTCTGCTTCTCTGTGACACCAAGAGGCACGTTCTGAACACTTCTCCTCCCTGACATTGTCTGTATACTCGGCCTCGGCCTCTTGAGAACCACCAGGAATGGAAGTGGCCTCAGAACTGGAGATTTAAATTATGATTCTCCCTTTTTTTATCACTGTTTCAGGGGAAGTGTGTAATCCTCACAGGTAATTGATTTTTTGGGAACAGTGCAGAGGTGGGATGGAACACCTTGGTGGGGAATATGAGGGATGAGAACAATTTCCACAGCCAAAGAGAGTTGACTCAGAGTTTATTGCCTTTTTTCAGGTGCGGGAAAGTTTCCAGAAAAACTGCTTTTGTGCTCAAAGTTGCTTTAATGTCCTACTGCGGCGGGTAAACTTTCGGTCACAACGTCTTTACAATTCAGGAGGTATCCTCTTTTTTTTTGGAGGGGCTGCTGTGAGCTGCAGGAGGTAGCAGTCGGCATGAAAGTGAATGTGGCTGAACAAAATCAGTAGCAGGATCTGCACTAGACGACATCATAAGCTGTCCATGTATGAGGGATTTAAACCACTGTCTCCTGGTAACCACCTCGTCTTTTTATTTCACACAGACTAACAGAGAGAAGGAGCGAGTAAAAATGGAGGAGAAACACTGAGCTGTGTGTCAGATGATGATCATCTTGTCTTGTGTGTTTTCAGCCCTGCTGACTGCTGTGATGAATGCTGACCTATTGTTTGAAGACCGACAGTGAATGAGCCGGAGGAATCCTGGGGCTGACGTAGGTTCAATCCCCTTTTACACTCTAGCTCGTTATCTATCTGCCTTGCTCCACTTGAATCTGATGTTTGACTCTTTGTCCTGTGATGTGCCAGAGGTTCTGGTAAGATTTAAGTTCATGGTGTGACCTTTGCAACAGTATCGCTCTTAAATCACTCAGGATGAAACAGGGTCTGTTCCTGTTTTGAACATGTTTTGCATGTTTTAGACTTAACAGCTGTCCTCTTACCAGTCTGGATGAAACTGCATTTCTTTACTCACAAAGAAATGGCTGCAGAGATTGAAAGCTACACCAATCTCCTCTTGTCTCTATCACATCTTCTCTTCCACTCAAGTTGTCATGCTAGCCCTCTCATCCCTTTCAAATAGGGACAAATCGTAGCCTCCAATCTGCACTAAAGATATAGCTGACATCTTAGAAATAACCCTTTAAAACACAATATGTCAGCTCATATAACTGGTGTCTGTTGTCTTGTAAAAGAATAAGTGGACTCTGAGATTATGAAGTAAATTCAAAAATGGTTAAAACTCTAATACTACATTATAATCCAAGGCGAGGTCTATGGGAGTGCATGTATGGATGTGTATTCTCCTGTTTATTTAAAGGAGACTTTTATTCCCCCTTTCCACAAATGAATAAGTCCCCAGGTGTCTTAAAGACATGTCTGTGACATGTTTTGGTCAAAATACATCACAGATCAAACATCACAGCTCTTTTCATACTCTCAAAACAGCCCTGTTCAGAACAGCTGGTTTCAGTGTATGTCCCTTTAAATGCAAATTAACCACTGCTTGCCCCGCCCCACCCCTTCTACCGGTCCCAGGTAGGGGTGGTATGCAAATTTGAATCCTACTTACATCACTGGAAGACAACTGAGGGAACAGCTCATAAAACCACATGGATTTCAACCTAGGGAGCCTGAAAATTTCATTTTTTTTTTTTTTTTTGTCAATTCTCACATTTTAGGGGCTGGAAGGCAAGACAAACACCCAAATATTTGTTATAGGGCCTTCAAAAAGTGATATTTCCATAATATGTCCCCTTTAAATCTGCCACTGTAAACCTATGGAATATTGCCAGCCAGCTCAATGCCAGACCTCTAAATGCTTGATTTTGATGTATGGGGATTAAAAAACAGTATAAAATGTGTTGCTTTTATCCTCCCTTGGCTCTATGGGGAATAGACTTTATAATCACTGTCAGTCAAACAGCTGCAAATCAATAACATCAACAGTATTTCTTAATTGCGGATTATACTGTAGAGATAAGAAGTGTTTTTTTCTTGTGCACAGATGAGCATATCACATGTGTACTACGAAAAAATCAAGGTCATCAGGGTTTGGAAAAACCATAATAGACACTTTGCAAACCTTCGAACCAAACCATCTTGAGGACCTGAGCTCAGAGCAGGTTTAGCCTCAGGGACAATGACAGCAGAGAGGCTGAATTCAGTGTCCTCTCTCTCTCCATGTAATCACCCCGGCTGCTAGTTGGTATGGTTCCACTGTCTTTAGCCTCGTCATGGAGCGAGGCAGAGCACAGCCGGACTGTCACATAGTTTGAAGCTTGGGTTTCAATTTTATTTGGTCCTACATGAATACATCTTCTGCCAAAGGATTTTTGTATTAAAGAGGAACTATGCAAGTCCGGTCACTTTTCCTCTGTTTTCCTAATCCTCTTCCTGGCCATGTGCATTTGTTTTTAACGACGCTGGTGAGAAAGCAATCCATGGAGTGGTGGATAATGTTATATATCATATACAATGTTTATATTTGTGTAGTCTTATCTGTTATAAACAAGAGATTATGGGTTACAAGGCACATTTGTATTGTGGTGCTGTAGCGACGAGAGGAGAAGCTAACAAGTTACAAGTCATTTATTTAACCATCACAATTACTCCCTAGCTGTTTGATGAAGGTAAAAATTTAGCATAGTTAAGGTAAAAATCTTGCATAGTTCCTCTATAAGCTTTCAATGGTTGTTCTCTTCCATAGTGTGAGTGGAGCATTGGCTTGTTGACATTGTGGTGAAATCTGATTGGTTGAAAACACCTGTAGTCAGCTGATTATAAGACGTGATGTGAGATAGTGAGAGAGACATTGAATAAATGAAGCAGGACGATATTCTTTCACTGCATTATGTAATCTGAAAGGATGTTTTTGTCAGTATTTTATTTGTTGCTCATTTATCATGAAAATTTTATATTCTGAAGAAAAACAAGTTTTTATGGATGTTGACTGCACACAATAGAGAGTAACTGGAGACACATTTGGATTTTATAGTATTTCAACACACAGCACAGTACACCAGCTCTAATACATCATAGCACTGCAAACGTATCAATTCGACCGTGCTCAAGGAGAAAGAGACTTGTCTTCTTTATTGTCACCTGTCAAGAAGAGCTCTCTTAGCTGGTGTGTGCACTGTCACTGTGTCAGTCACTGTGTGTTACAGGTGTGGACTAGCTCTGCAGGCTCGGATATGAAGGTTATTTTAAAGTGTTTATTTGTAAAGGCTGGAATCTGTTGCTTCTCACATGATGGCTGAGTCTTACAATTACAGCTGAAACAATTTGTTAGATTTGTCATAATAATCATAATTACTGCATTTGATTCTTTCAAACCTTTATTTATTCTCGAAAAGGACATTGGGGTTTTGCCCTCATTTGCAGTGTCGTGGAGATCACAACAGTATTCCATCAAAAGCACATGCACAATTAGGAATAAACCAGATGCATAATATGGACAGAACACAAATTCAAAAGGTCAAATTTAAAAATTAAAACAATTACAGACTGTGGAAGGGAGGTTTGAGATTATGTTTTTGTAATGTCCATAGGACAGAGGAGCGTTGACTGAATTAGAACATTCCAGAGGCAGGTGCATCATAACATTTATAATTGAGATAATATTGAGTTGTTTATTACATATCAGTAGGGTTGCAAAATTCCGGGAATTTTTAAAGTTGGAAACTTTCCATGGGAATTAACGGGAATATATGGGAATTAACAGGAATATATGGGAATAAACGGGAATAAATCAGAAATTTACAAAATTGAAGGTTGACCCTTAACGGGGAACTTAAATATAGTTGGGGAAAATATATTGTAGCATAATATTGGCTAAAACAACCAGATTTAAGTATTTAAGTCCTTGTACACTTGAATATCTATGCTATTCCTCAATCAAATGCGCACAACTGTTGAGGGCTATTTTCTTTCCCAACATTCATGTTTTTGTTGTTCAGTAAAATAATTGATTGTTCATACAAGAATTAAAACTTGATAAAGTTCTACTCACAAATAAATCTGTTGAAATGTCATGTTTTTTTATTGTATTGCATGGATGTCTGCTTATGACAAAACAAAATATTTACATTTATGTTTGGATACGATACAGTTTGTTTAAATTACCCCCAATTTCCAGTTAATTCCCATAAATTCCCATCATTTCCATGGAAATTTTCCAATTTGGAATATTTCCAAAATTCCCCAACTTAACTTCCCATGGAAAGTTTCTGGAAATTTACCGAAAATTTACTGGAAATTTTCCGCCCCCTCTCAACCCTATCATAGAGTAGATCTTAGTGAAAACTGTTTCAAACCACGCCTCAGTTTTTTTTATGTAAATGAATAAAACAATCATGTGACATTGTTTCAGATCAAAAATAATAATAAAAACACACATTAGCAAGAATTTAATCCACTAAATTCAAATATCTTTTGCTCCTTTAATTTCAAATTCAGTGTATAAAGTGTCTACTGTATATTTAGTGATTTTCCTTGCAAAGCATACAAACGTTTTTAGGTGTAACTGATGGATCATACAGTATATGCACCACTGCTCTACTACACTAGATTACACTGTAGTTGACTAGAGGTACTTTGAAGACTGTGTGTTTCCTGGTTGCTCTTCTCCTCCCATCACGGTGTTCCTCCTGGTGCCTCCACATGCTGCCTCTGCGCTCTTTGTTCCACTTCATTTGGGTGTGTGCTCCTCTATGTGTGTGTGTGTGTGAGTGAGTGTGCACCAAGAGAGCTTTTTGAGGATGGGTTGGATCTCTCTGTCTGCTCCCCCACCCCATCTTCCCTGTGCGACTGCAAGGAGTGTGTGTGCGTGTGTGTGTGTGTCTGTCAGTAGCAGTGTTTGATGTTGTTGAGTGTAAGCCTGCATGGCATGTGTATGTCTGTGTGTGTGTGTCTCTGTATGTGGTGTGCAAATGAAGAAAAGGGGGGAGTCTGTGTGAGGATTGTGGTGTGTGTGTGTGTGTGAGTGGGAGCGCGCGCTGGCGAATGTGTGTAAAATAGGCGAACAAGAAAAAACACACTTGTGCACCGTGTGTCTGCACACATACACGTTTGTTGCATGTTGCATGCCTCTGTAGGTGTGTGTAGTGTAGAAACCCTCCTCAGCCCACACCCTCCCACCCACCACCCACTCTTCCACATACATGCACACACACACACACACACACACACACACACACACACACACACACACACACACACACACACACACACACACACACACACACACACACACACACACACACACACACACACACAGTATACACAACTCCAGAGACTAGCATGTTCATTATTCTTCCTAAAAGAACCATTAAAATTTCATCAGTGCAATGCAATCTGTGGCAGGGCGGGGGGTGGGAGAGTGTGCATGAGCGTGTGTGTGTGTGTGTGTGTGTGCAGGAGACAGAGGGAGACTCACCAGTGTGAAGGGGAGGGAGCTTGCATCCTCCGCTCATTCACCACTGCCTGCCTTCATGCCTCTCTCCTCCTCCTCCTTTTTTTTTTCTTCCTCGGCTTCTTCTTCTCTCTCCTCTGGTGACTTGATTCCCTCGCTGAGATGCCGATGCGTAGATTACGACTCCTCTCATGATGTGAGCCGCCGGCATCCCTCCCCTCCTCATCCCTCCATCCGTCCCACCTCATTCTACTACTACTACTACTACTACTACTACTACTGTTCCACTCACAGAGGCGCTGGAGAGGGATTTCCTCAGGACTTACCATCCAGGACAGAAGGGATAAAAGGGTGTAGTTGGATTTCTCTCAGGTTTGGATATATGAGGCGCAGAACACTGGATGGATTCAAAGCTGGATATCTTTCTTTTTTTGAGGGGAGTCCTCCTTTAAACTAATGCCAGGCTGGAGATTTTAAAGGGTGAGCCCACTGCCTTTTGATTCCCTCTGCTGTGTGACTAACTTGTTGATTAGCATGGAGACAAACCACGTGATTGATGTTGTTCCTATGTAGACCAACTTTTTCTGGAGTTGTCACATTTCAATCCGTCCTCCTTCTCTAATCACGCCGGTGTTTCTCATAAAGGAGTGTGACTCGTTAGTGTCGCTGTGTTTTTCCACATTGATCAGAACGACAGGGAAATTAGCAGCAGCCTTCACAGAGAGCGGGAAGTGGTGAATTTCCTCCCCGCCCCTCCCTCACCTCCACCCCCACAATCCCGTATGTCGCTTTGTTTTGCCAGCGCGAGCGCGAGGCGCCGTCTCTCAGGTAGATCTGATGATGTTAATTGTGCCATAATTGGGTTTCCCCTCAGCCGTGGAGGTTTTCAGTTCCCAAGCTGCTCCGAGCCTCACATGAAAGAGTTTGCTGGGAGTGTGTATATGTGTGTGTGTCTATGTATGTGTGTGTGTGTGTGTAAAAGTAGGGTGGAGTGGATGCATGAGTGAGGAAGACAGAGATTCTTAAGCTGAGAGCTGGTGTGACTGTGTGTGTGTGTAGGACCAACCCTGTGAGGGGTGAGAGTGTGGGTCTAGAGCCTTTTGTGAATATGTGTGTGTGTGTGTGTGTGTGTGTGTGTTATTGGTGACTGCGTATGGACGGTGTGTATGTGTGGTATTCGCGGGCCCATCTGTGGAGGTCTTGTGTGATGGATGGTGACTGACGGAGGGTGTGAGGTGTGTGAAGGAGGAGGAGGAGGATGAAGAGAGGAGGCGGTGGGATGGGGGAGGGTGTTGGGAGGAGACTGGGAAACTGGTCTCCCATCTGTGTGTGTGTGTGTGTATGTGTGTGAATTTAGGTGGTAGAGCAGTACATCACAGACTGGCTAATGGAATAGTGGCGACTTGAAGGGTCCTCTCCTGCCTCTCCTCCATCACCACTCCACACCTCACCCCTCCCTCCACACAGGATTGTGGGTAGTGTGACACACCAGAGGGCATTCTGTGCTTGCTTTTCTTTTTACATTCTACATGTGCAGGACACAGGTGTGGGACTTAAAAGAGGGATTCTCTATTTTCAATGTTTATCATCCGGTTCATTTTACTAACACACATCCCAGAATTCACATATGTCATGTATGTGTATGTTAATCTACCTGCTTCATTCATAACTCTTCTATCTCAGCGCCTCTCATGCGATGCAGAGGGAATGAATGGAATTATTTTTCATTCATTAGCAGCTGCACATGGAATGAGTTATCAGTTAGTTAGCTGGGTAGCATGCTACCAGCTGTCTTTAGCCTTGCTATGGAGGAACTGAAAGCTAATGAATGTGTATGACTTGCGTGACCATGGCGACCACAAAAAAAACTCCAGCAAATAAAATGATACATGGGTTGATTTTTTATTTTATTTTTTTGTGTCATCACCTGCAGACACCAGATCAGTGAAGTGAGACGGTGATGGAGCAACATCAGCTGATTATCTGCTCTGAGACAAAACACAGAGTTTATAACAGCACGTCTTCATAAATCAGTCGTGTCACATTACAAACCATTTCTGGTGTTTTAAGCCCCAGCGCGGTTTGTTGAGCTGCGTGATGAGATTATACTGGTGGATGGTGGGTAGCAGTGGCTGTGTTGTTAGGATTAAAGGGAACTGGAAGCCCCGTGGCCAAACTTGGGGTCATACATCCAGATGCAAATTAGATTTGGTTCCATGTTAGCTAAAAACTCAAATCCACCCATTTCTTATCAGACTCTGTTCCCCCCACCACTGTCTTTATACTGTAGATCTGCAATGTGGAAAAGTAATTAGCTCATCTCTTTAGTTCAACAAATGAAGTTTTTAAATGTCGCTGACTTCCTGTCTGTCTGATATACATGTATAAATTATTAATGTCCTTTCATTCATAAATGTAGTGCATATATTTTCATATTTGGGTTTAGATATGGAAATGGAACTGCAACCATGACAAACACCAACTTCACAAATCTTTTTTTCCACTGTAGGTGAAGCAACTGTAATAGAGATTTCTAGTCTCATTGAAATGCATGCACATATTGTTCCCTGTGGATTCCTCCTTCCACAGGTGTACTGTAGGTAATCATCCTTTGTAGGAGCTCTACTCTTACTCTACTGTACCACCAACAGTGATACTCTTCTCTGGAGAGGTGTCATGTATTTTGAGTGGTTTGTGCAACAAAACTCTGCAGGTTATAACTTTAAAACTACCACAGTGAAAAGCATCACTTTTCCTTCCTCTTATTCATTTACATGTACTTAGTTATATATTTATCATCCTTTGATATTTTCATTTGAAAGCCACAGATCCTGACTCATATATTCATGCAAATATGTAAGTGAAATATTAGTAATATTTACTACACTATGGAGCCCTCTACTCATAATTCTGCAGCCATGTCAGTTGCTTTTCGAGTTTGTACTTAGGCACATAATTGCTTTGTTAAATGCTGATGTTAGGAATGCTGACATGTTCTTGGACCAATAGTGAAGATAGACAAAAGGTAAGGAATCTCCAAAGTTATGAGAATGAATGCTTAGACAGACCATCAGGGTAAACCGTCCAACCCGCAAACTCAAACTGTTTCTAATGAATATGAAAATTCATCCAATGGTTTTAGAGACTTCACTGTAAAACAGAAACTCCATCCTCATGGTAACAAAGAAATCAGTCATCAGGATTTGTCATCAATGGATCATGAATGTCTGTACCAGATTTTATTGCAGTCCATTTTATTGCATACCAACAGTTGGTAATACTTAAAAACATGAAATAATACAAAATAAAATAACATTAAAAAGCATCAACTGCTGTCAAAAAAAAAATCATATATAAACTTGTATTGTGTAATTGTTTCTCTAACTGATCTATACAGAAATACTTTAACCCTACTAATGCAAGTTTTGAGTTTAGCAATTACAAATCTGTCCTCCTCAGACAGAAAATCAGGTATTAAGAACAATACGTCATTTTACCTGCTGTTATTTTATTGTATTGTATTCAATGGAAGAAACTGGATAACTCAGGGAGAGTATTGAGTGGTTCAGTTGAGCATGAAGCCTGTCTGGCCAATCAGAGGAACCTGTGTGTCAGCCAGCTCCTGCTTGATCTTCTCGGTGTCTTTCTGTAGGACGTTATCTAGGCTCATACCCTCTGTGGTCTCTGCTATAGCTTCTTCTTTATGGACCTGATCATTTCTCAGTTGTTTTATTTTTCCTCCCAGGATAGACCTTTGTTGACAGGCCAGCTTTTCCTGTGCTTTGATGCTCTTGTATCTGTACTCCACAACTTCAAAATCTTGAAGCACTTTTCAGAGCTGCTGTTTTTTCTTTTGTAGAAGAGCAAGGTTTTCCTGGCTAACGCTGTCTTTTACCAACTTGATTTCATTGTATTTGCTGCTGAAAGCTTTCTGATGTCTGAGCTTATTTTGAAGCTCCTTAAATTCCTGCGTGAGAGCGGCCTTCTTGTGGTCAGTAGCTTCCATCATATTCCATGTTGTAATATTTGTTGGGCCAAGGTTTAATGTGTTTTAGATTTTTCTTTTTTTAGAATCTAATTTAACTCCATTTTGCCCAATTTTTCTTTTCTTTTTTTTTTTTAGATTTTAGTGATTTTTTGGTGGTCTGATCTAAGGTTTGGTTCTCCTTCTACTTTGTTTTGCTTCACTCTTCCAGGTGATCTTGCTGGGAGATATGCTGCACGATGTCCTGAACCTTCAGCGTGTTATTTTGCTGGCTCAAGGTTTTGTTTTCTGCTTTTACTTTCTTAAATTCGTCCTCCAGTGTCTTCTGATCCTGATTCTGATCCCCAATTTATCTCCACAGTTTATTGTTGGAGATTCTTATTGTTTCCTTCTGCAGCCCTCCATTTTTCCTCCAGAGGTATTTGGGTCTGCAGTTGACTTGTGTTGTACTTCCACTTCATTTTGAAGGAATTTGTTCAGATAACTGGCTGCTTTTCTTCCAGCTTTAAGTCGTTTGTATTTATTTTCAAGTCCTGGCTATTTGTAATTTAGCCTTTGAGCTCAGCTATCTGGAGATTTAAGAGGCCATTCTGTTGTTTTATGGCTTCTGTTTCTTCACTCAGGGTGAAACGATTGGGAAGAGGATGGGTGTCGTCCCCCTCATACTCCTGGGGAACGCCAGTCTTACTCCAAAGCATTTTGTCTTTAGTCTTTGTTTACGGCTGTATGTCACTGAAAACAAAACAGTTTATGTAGCATATTGTGCTGGAGATAATACACTGTGAGACATTGCTCTTAACCTGATGTGTGTAGAAGAGAAATATACTGAGTACTTATATAGTTATAGAGAATGTCAGGTTGACATCTTCGTGTTCTGTCCTTAGATGCCATCATGTTCTGTGTCTTTCCCTCCACACAGACACCCTGATGATGCTGTCATGGTGACACACCTGCAGGATGTAAAGAGGCCATTAAGGTTTTATTTACTCATCATATTTGTTTGCACATAATACCACAACGAGAAGACGGTGTTCTTCCCCTCTATACTGTATGTGTGGAATATTACAGTTGACAAACACTCAAACGTTTTTCATCCATAGCTCCTCAATAATAAATGTGAATATTCTTTTTAAAGAAAAAAAAAATTAATGATATCCACAGGGAAATTTCTTAAATTAACATTAATTCATAGATATGAATGTATGATGAATACTGAGTCATGGCATGATGAGATTAACTAGCCATCCCTATGTGATGCTAATCCACTGGCATTTACAAGGACTTCACACCAGCAGTGCAGCTCTATGGATTAATAATGAAGCCTTGTGCTTTGAATGGAGAGCTGGTCACCCACTAACCAGAGAGTCAGCATTTCAGCAGGACACTGAAACCCTGTTATATCAGAATGGTTGAATTTGGAAAATATTTTTTAATTTTAGGGGTTGATAGGACTATTAAAGTGCTAAATAAACACCGTCAATTTACCATTTATCCACCAATAAGTCAAGGAGTGCCTCCTCAACACACAATCATTAAAATATGTCAGCATCTATGTATTCATTATATAATAATAATAATAAAGTTATTGTACATTCATGCTTCCCAAATAATACATTTTCATGACCTCACATGTATAGTTGATGGTGACTTACCTCTACAACGTTTTGTTGAACTGTGTGTTAGACCAGTTTATTTGATAATCTTCCCTTACTTTAGTTGATAATAGTACGGCATGATAAGCAAAACAAATCTTATTGTGATTATTGTGGCAGGTTAGTTAGAAAAGTTGGGACGTCATTTTATTGTGATTTTCCTTGAACAAACATGTTTCCTTGTCAGGAAAATATGATTTGAAGGTGGAGGTGATTCTGCAGCACCACAACACTTGAGTTATTTCACTTTCATCAATCAAAACTCTAGTTTATAATCAAAAAACTATAAAACGTAAGACTTTGCTAACGCTCGTACAACTCACTAAGCTGAGATGGTGACAAAACTCACCATTCCTTCATTAAGTTACTACTAATCCACTGTAGTTCCACTTGAAGCCCCTGAGGCCTGTTTGTTTTTTCTCTCTAACATGTTTTTCACCAGCTGCTGCTGCACAACCTCAGAAAATTATGTGTCAGTTCTGTACAGTGGACCAGCCTGTCCAGGAACACAATATTAGACTGGTCTAGTGATTTATTAATACAGCAACAGGAAAAGAAGTTTATGATGAAAAACATCACTCCAGTCTGTTCTGCTGGTTTTTTGCAATTAGCTCAAAGCTCTGTTATGCCTAAACAGAGCCTCACAGAGCAGCAGACTGACCTAGAGTCAGATTTGTTTCTGTCATTTTTCTAAATTTATCTCCTTCCATTAGAACTGTAAATGTCAACAAAACACACTTGGAGTCCAGAAAAGGTTTTTACTAATAAACACATTTGTAACAGATGTGTGCACAAAACATGCTTTGCAAATTTAAAACTTTAATATTTACAGTGTTTGTTAACTACAATACGGAAGCCGAGAATGGCCACGTCCATATATTACTTATATATTACGTTGTTGACAGGTCAATAGAGCAGCTAGTGGCAGCTGTTGAAGGCTGAAATCAGGACGATGTGACCACATGAATGAGCTCACAATGATCTGAGTTCTACACATGGTTCTGGACAATTATCCCTTCTGTTATATCTGTAGATGTGTAGTGTTTTCAACAGACACCGAGTTGAGTTAGCTTGTGACAGACTCGCTTTATTAGCCTCCTGCTACGAAAATACTGTACAGCAGCTAACCAACTGCTACCTCGTAAGCGGAAGTGATTCCACCAGTGAACCCTGATGCTAGGCAACATTGTCAACACAATGTATGATTATTTGATTATCACGAGAAAACGGTCTGTGTTAGAATGAGATGACAAAATAAATTAATTCTTTATCGCGAGAAAACGGTCTTCGTTATATCCAGATAACAAAATAATAAGTCATTATTAAAAGAAAACGGACTTTGTTATCTCAAGATAACAAAATAATAAGTCGTTATCACGAGACAATGGTAATAAAAAAATATATGTAGCCTATACAGTATGAACGTGGTCGGCCTCGGCTTCCGTACTATTAGCATACAGTGTAGTAGGTTAATGCTGGATACACCTACATACCTATAGTTTAACTAATTAATTTCTGCAATAGGTTATTAATAATCAAGATCTCCAGGCAGTTAACAAGAACAAACCATGCAGAATTAGTTTCAAGCCTCTGTTATTAACTTCCTGCTGTGGCTTCTTCATGGCTCCATGAGATGGATTAACCAGTGACTGATAAGTGCTGGCCACATGTAGTGATGCATGAACTGTGGGAGACCTGTGCAGCACTTGATGTCACACACACAGCCAGAGACTGGTGGAGCTGTGCTAGAGTGATCCAGAATATCTCAATCTGTGTTTTTGTTCCATTCCTATCCGTCCCTTCATCACCTCCGCTGACATTAATGCAATTTGATAACTACAAGAACAGCTATTCCCAAGCATCGCCTGCATGTAAAACGAGCACAAACCTCCACCACCTTTTCCCAGTCACTGTTTAGGTGTTCCTCCCCCAACGCCCTCCCCATCCCCACCCTGTTGTGAATATAAAAAGATGATGCATTCTGCAATCAATGGTTGTAACACCGCTGTGCTGTTATCCCTCATTTCTGCTGGAGCCTCAGTGTGATTTAGTGACGCTCCTGAGGCTCAATAACCGGCGCGGGTGCACCACAGGGGGGAGGGGGAAAGTGTGTGTGTGTGTGTGGATTTGTTTTGTGCATGCATTTCAATACATGTTTGTTTTCATACAATGCGTGTGTGTGTTCAGCATGTTCGCAATGCGGAGCAAAGGGAATTACGACTGTGTGTCTGTATTTGTGTGCACAAACCCCCCCCCTTTCCCTCCCACTCCCAGCCACCGCTCACCCCTCTGGGAATTGGGGTGCATGCGTCGAAACGCGATTTTGGCCTAACAATCTGTTTTATTTAACAGGGCCGGGCGCTCCCCCCCAACCCCCCTCTGAACAGTAGTTTGGTGTTGGTGGCTGTTTAAACGGAGCGAAATTGAGCCGCGTCCCGGTGCCAGCTGTATATCACTTAGGCAATTACAACCTTCACGGATCTATTGGTTGTAAAAGAGAGGTTTATGAAGCATGAGCGCGGGGAAAATGCTAACAGAGAAGGGCGAGGCATGGTGAGCCGAGGGAGGAGGGTTAGGGGTTTTTTGATTTGTTTCGTATTGTGTCACGCCGGGCTGCGACACGGCTCATTTTGACCCCTTAACCTCTGTTGGGTTTGTCTCAGCCTACTGGGCCCTGTGTGTGTGTGTGTGTGTGTGTGCTCAGCAATCCCACACGGCAAATTGAGCAACACAGTCCTATGTTTAATAAATCAGCCTCCCAAATACCATCATGTGTAATCAAGATTTCACAGCCCTAGCTGATCTCATCTTCTCCTCTCCTTCATTCTTTGAGCTTCAGCTTTAAAAAGAAATAATAAAAAAGTGAGGATGTAGCCCCCCCCCCACCCCCCCACCCTCATCCCATCAGACCCCACCACCCCAAGTCCCTCTTCCAACCTCGCCTCCTCCATCCTTCCCTCTTCCGTGATCCACCACAGCCATAATGAGATTTGATGTTAATCCCGACACAATATCACAAGATTACGCGCCGTCATAATGCTCGGCGCAGGCACGGCAGACGGTGGAGAATGGGTTTGGCGCGTGCAAAGGGGGAGGCTTGGCTTGGGTGGAAGCACATTAATGTAATCTAAGTGTAATTGAGTGGTAATGCAGCTTGTATGCAGATGAATGGAAGAAGGGGGAAGGTTTTTTTTTCTTTTTTCTTTTTCATTTCATCTCCTCCGTCAGACAAGCCCAGGGAGAGAGAGAGAGCAAGGACAGCATGGCGACAAGAGAGAGAGGGGGGGGGGAGCGACGCTGGAGGTGGCTCAGCCAGACAGAGGAAGAGGAGAGACTGATGGGGCGAGGGCGAGAGACAGCCTGGAGAGAGCAGGGATGGAGATTATTTATCCCCAAACTGATGTCACATTCTCATAGTGAGAGTGGAGGCTGCAGAGACTGTGATTAGTCCACACACAGAGACCAGGGAAGGGTTCTGCATTTCTAAACTGAGAGGTTTAAAAGCTCCCACACAGCATAAAGGTACAGTAGATGTCCAGGTGTGTTTGACTATAAATCAGCTCTAGCTTCTGTATTAACACTGTGAAAGTATCAAAGCCTCAGTCCACAGAGAAATACACAGCCTGTATTCAGACAAGGAGCCCCGCCCACCTGGACCCACTGTTCAACCTTGTACGATTTAGATTCTACCAGTGTTTACCTGAGATTGTATTTTTATTTAATTATTCAGAAAACAGTCAGCCAATCAGAAGAAAGGCTCAGAGTCTCCTCTCTTCTGATTGGCTGACTGACCTGTTGTTACTAGAGCTCCAGAGAGAAGCCTGAGGCAGAGAGATGGTTTTTTGTTCTGAAAATCACAAATCTATATTCTTATAGATTTACACTTCAGGTTGAACACAGGAGAACAGGAACTATGGGACGTGATTTTTGTTAAGAATGACATTTAGTGAATGCTTCATGAATGTTAAGAAGAGCAAAAAGACGAAATGTGATATAGTAGGCCTATTTCAAAAATCAAAGGAAAGAGGGGGAGAGTAAATCATTTGCTATTGAAAAATGAGTTTCAGTCTCATCAGGATCACCTTCACTAATGAAGCAACTACACCATCGTCACATGACTTCAACGCCATCACCACGAAACTTTAACATGAAATTTGATTCAGCTCTGAACTCTTGAAGCTTTTCCTCTGACACAATTCCTGACAGTTTGTTACAGGGTCGGTAAATTGAGATCAGTTTTCATGTCCACTGTGATGATGTTTAACATCCCTGACAAGCTCCATAGTCTGATTTAGACACTTGTTAGTGACTGGTTTACTGATGTACAACTCATTTCCAGGCCGGAGGAGTCCTTTCTACAGCTCTTTATTAATTGCATTTATAACATTTAAGTCTTAGCCATATCTTTGATTGTAAATTGCTCTCAGTCAGAAAAGGTTTTTGGACGCTTTGTATATAATGATGCTTTGGGATTTATAAGCCAAGTCATTAAGGACAACCTCCCTATCACCTTGATGAAGCAAAATACCCAGAAACATTTACGAGGAGGAAAATCAAACAAGAGAAATTAAAGGACCCTCACCTAATGGTCATGAGCTCTGGGTGGTGACTGAACGAATGAGGATAAAAGTGGCTGAAGTGAGTTTGTCTCACAGGGTGACACACTTCTGCTGGTCAGAGCTCAGAGGCAAGTCGGTGCTCCTTCACATCAAATGGAGCCAGCTGAGGTGGTGCAAGTATCTGGTCAGGATATATGACAGAAACTAGAAAAAATAATTCTGTGCTGCAACACAAATAAGCAAATCTGATACACATTTATATCATAAACATCCAAAATAGTAAGTTTCTAAAACAGAGGGCCTGAGCTTGCAAGTGGTTCAGAGTGTGTAACCATTCAAACAAATTGTTTCTGTAAAGTACCAAGGTGTTTGAGGTTTGTTCTGTAAGTGCTTGCCCATAAAAGAATGCAATAAGAAGGAAAGGATATATTAAAGTATATTTGTTAAGAGATTATAAGAAATTTAAAGTAAATCGTGAAACTCACTCACTGACTAACCTGGGCTGTGTTACATTTTAAACAGACACTCAGAAGTGACTGCAGGGTAAACGGGTAGAACTTCCCTCCTGACAAGATGTGTCAATACAGGATAGAATCAGTTTAATCAGCTGCACATGACTCAGAACATCGTGAAACATTTTCAGCCTAAAACTCTCAGGCTGCTGCTCTATCAGCTGGCACCACTGACCAAACTTACAGTAAATGCTTAATGTACATTAAACAGTTAATTCTACTCTGAGGCAGGCCTACTTCTTACTAATGGGCCTTCTACACTCTGATGTAACAGGGTCAATACAAGTCAAACATACGTGTGTGATGTGAAAGTGATGACATATATTTGCAGGCTGTTATTCGTTAGCTTAGCTCATGAGCTACAGGCCATGTATAAATTCAGTGGTGATTAGCTGGTGCCCTGCAGCTGAAAATGCGTTAATAGCTTCCCTTCATATTGTCAAGCAGGCTTACAATTGTTTGAAATGGTTTAATTTTGTTCAATTGAGGAATCTTGCTGCCAGTGTGAGATTTTAAATCCGGGGCGAGCGGGAAGGGCTGTGAGGGTCCTGATATCACCTCTGAATCATTTTGCCGTCTCAACCGAAACCACTGTGTCATCCCCGAAAACAATAAACAGCAAGATGCCAGGGACATGTATAAGGCTCAGTGTGCGGAACAAAAGAAACAGAGCCAAATTGACACTGCAACATGCATTCTTCAATCTAATGAGCTGCTGATCCTCATGTCAGTTCTCACCTTCACAATAGTGATTACCCTGTTATAGAGAGCCAGGGTACCAGCAGCCACACACACATAAATGAACACGCCCTAATGCTGCCGCCTTCTCTCCTCAGTTACCGTGACAACAACAAAAAAAAAAAAGCCATGGTGGAATTTGATGCAGATTGTTGCTCAGCACCAATTAAACACACTTGCCACCTGCAGCTCATCAACACTCCAGTGAGTCTTTGTATCAGGGAGGTTTTAACATGAGAGCTTCTACTTTAGTTTACTTGTTGATAATCTGTTATTGATCTATTGAGGTTTTCATTGTAAAACATGTTTCATACCTTTTCACCTTGACTATTCTGTTTCTTCACCTCTCCTCTTCCTGTCACTCCACCTTCTACCAGTCTGAATCCTCCTCTTTTAGCCTTGCAGTGTGAAATGATGCTGATGAGGGAACAAAGGTGTAGTAGTAGCCATGGGCTTTTTTGCACTTTGGCTCTGCAGGGAGTGGAATGACGAATCTGTTGGTTTTATTTAGAGCTTAGAAGTATTGTTTGTTGAAGTGTGTCTTTGTGGGACCATGTGAAGATAATTTTTTTTTAAAAACTGGTTGTTGTCAACTTTATATTTTAACCAGATTAGGAATTTTGGCCATTGGGCGTCTGAAGTTGTTAAAGAAAAAAGGTTAGTAAAAGTCATGCCCACCAAAGAGCCTTGGTGAACCAATCATTTAAAAAAAGGAAAGTGCTGTAGTCAATGTTCTTACCCTTCATGATACATTGGTCCATTTGTTATGGAGCCTGGGTCATAAAGTATCAAAGGTTAGCAGCAGTCTCAGCTCACATCTTTTGTGCCTGCTGTACAGTATTAATCAAACACTGACTTTAAATTTGAAAATGCTTTATTAAGTGTTTCTACTGGTTTTAATCAGTTGTGAACACCTCTGTGGATAATTCAGCTCCAGGTAAAACACCTCCTGATCCACTTACACTGAAGGAATCCAAAGCAGGAAAAGCGGATGACACAACTCCTATGATCCTTCATTATTTTTGCAATGTCACTTTTGTTATAGTTTTGATTAACTCTTGTGGGTTCCTCCAATTTTCAACCTTTTGGGACCCTCGTGTCCAAAAATGGAATCAATATATTTTGATCAAAATATCAAACATTTTGGGGCGGTGCGTGGCGCAGTGGTTAAGGCGGCCGCCCCATGTAGAGGCTACAGTCCTCAACGCAGGCGTCCCCGGTTCGAGTCCCGCATTGGGCAGACCTTTCCTGCATGTCGTTCCCCCTCTCTCTGCCTCCCCCTTTCCTGTCTATCTCACTGTGCTATCGAATAAAGGCAAAAACGCCAAAAAAAAAAAAAAAAAAAAATACTTAAAAAAAAAAAAAAAATCAAACATTTTAAAATGTTTTAATTTTAAAATCCCTTAAGAGATTTATGCAAAAAAAAGCAGAAAAAAATATTGAAAGCAGTTCTTTTGTGTGTCCATTTTTGGACATGAGGGGCCAAAAAGGGTGCAAAAAGTGTTACCAGTGTATAAATGACCTGTAAGAGTAACTGAAAATAGGTTTTTTTTTAAATTGTCAAAAAATAAACTTTCTTGCAGAAATAGGCTTCACACATTTAACTGAAAATGATCAGCAAATCTAAAAAGGAAAATAGAAAAAATGTCCAAAAAAAGACTGAGAGAACCATAGAGGCAGGAGTATCATACTGTGCATTAAAAGCCCACTGAGCATCAGGTACCTGGCTTAGATCTGACCTTGAGTTTTTCTGCCTTAAGAAAATAGGTAAAACTTACATGAGAGGACAATGTTTGGACTTAATTGTGTATCATTGCATCCTGTGGTTTTTAACCCTGACGTACTTTTAGTCATAGGTTCCTTTCATGCACTTAATGGCCTTTCCTGGCCTTCGAATGTCTGCTGAAAGTAATATCACAGGAAGAAGCATTTAGTGGACCAACCACAACAGCATGTTCAGGATCTAGATGTTCAGTTCGGCTGAGGCAGCAAACTGAAAAGTAAACACACCGCTCTCATTCGGTGCCTGACTGTCCAGAGCCTGGAAGGAAAACCTCCTATCATACATTTGTCCTCCATACACACCTACACATTGTCATATGCACACATATGGTTTCTGCAGACTTGTGTATGTTGATGCAACGATGCACATGTTACACAGGATTAATATGTGCTGCAGCATCTGGTTTCCTTGTTCTCCCATATGGCTCCCATGTTGTGATGTGAACATACTGTTGTTGATATTTTATTCAGCTTTCACTTAACTTTATAATGCACTGGTGTATGAAGTGTGTGTGTATTCTGTGTAGCTGCACCACAACATATTAGTCCTATTGTCAAATTTTTGGCTACCTTTCTTTATACTTAAGTGTACAATAGTAAATGGCACACATTAGAAACAAATTAGCATATTGGGGAATACAACTCTGGCACCCAGATGTGGATCCCTGTTGCATTTAATGGATTTATCAGTATTATTAATGGCCCATTGTGGAGCCAAGTGAAGTATGGCAAAGCTATTACAAATGCTCTAATTGCTGAGAATATTCCCATTACTGTAATCCTGCCCAGTCGTCACCATATGGTCGACATTAGCTCACTGCTACTATGCTGATATGTATATGAGAATACTGTTTTCCAGTCTCTATGCAGGAAGAATATCATAAGTGCGTGATTGTGTATCTTTGTACTGTAGCGTTTGCAGGATTTCAGTTGTACTGTGATGCAACAAATACTATGAAATATTATATACAAACTACATACTATGCATAATTTGTTAGTGAACTGTTTTGTTAGGCATAGCATGATATAAACATGTGGCAACAATGTAAATTAGATGTTTTGATCAGCTGTGCTTCACACTGAACCGGTAAAATGAGGTTTACGTTGAAATAATGCCATTAGGACATTATGGCATTTTAATGTGATGTGGGCCATTCTTTATGTTTGACCTCTGACCTATTGAGGTGATAATTTACAGCGCATGCTCCCCCAACCCTCCCTGCGCTCCCTGAGGAAATCAGGCTGGATCTATGGTCATCATTTACATCTCCTCGAATTAAAGCAGCACTGTATAGTTACGGCCCCAGTCCTCATGAATCAAACTTTATTGACCACTTGGAGAGTTACAGACACCCGTTGAATACCAAGTGCTTGTGAAAGGCCAATGGGTTGGTGGTAGGGAATGTCGACCAGCTGTAAAGATTGAAGGTGGGATTACCAGCACTACACACAGGCTGTGTCAGCGGCTGTTGCTCATAAATATGGAGATTTTGCTTCTAATAAGATTCTTTACAACCAAAGGGGATTAAAGCACACACTAACATTCCCTTAAACGATAAATATGGGAACATATCTGCCAAAGATGCAGGTTTATTCCATTTATGATGAAATCGGTAGGTGTTTTGCAACGCAGAGCTCTTTCCATTGCCAGTGAACACAGTGATCACATAGATCATATTTCTTCTCAGTTTAGCTCTGTTTGCCATCAAGTCTGATGGCAGCTGAGCTCCTCAGCTCATTATATAGCTATCACACTGCCACATATAGTTATCACACAGTTATCACTGAGCAATTTGTTGAGCTTCAGGATAATTGAAATTAAGGCGTGAGACACGATGCCTAAAGATTTCATGGTGAATTGTGCACCTCTTAAAATATTTTTTTTATTTACATGTAAAACTGATTGGCATTGTCAAGAAACAAGATTGATGGTCTCAATTGATTTGAAAATCAATGTCAAATACTTGTAGCATTGAAACAAAGAGGTGGATGGAGTCATGGATCATATTGATTGGATAGCCTATATTTTAAGTGATTGCTTGTATGTAAATTTCTATGCCTGTATCACAACTGAAAACAATGCAGTTCTCTAATGGCATCATTTTGTGTAACTTTCCATAAAATAATGTAACTGGTAAGTTTTACATTCTAAATGTCTCTTTATTTAGCCAACTCAGCTGTGATTGGCAGATTTACTCAGCTGTAACTAATTAACATTAATTCTCTGAGTTGACTAAAGTAGCCTAAATGAAAAGAGGACAAAGGAAAGGAGTGTTGCTTACAACTTCAAGCACCCATGGAAGTTATTTTGACATACATCAGTGAATAAAAGCACAGGCAACAATTAAATCAATTATGGCCATAAATTATATCAAGATGCTTTAGAGTCCTGGTATTGTGCATATGGCCCACTAATTTACTGGCACACCTCAGTATTGGCTACTGTCTCCACTCTAACAAGTCAAAAATATCTGCTGTGAAAGAAAGGTATTTTCTTTTCCTTTATTTTTTAACAGTAAAAGTGGCTTTTTGGGTCACCCCTTGTGCAATTTTCTTGAAATTCATAACAAAAGAATTACAGAACTGAGCAGAAACATTTTTTTTTCATTCAAAGGGATAGGCTAGTCCAGAAATTGATCCAGTTTTAGAACCAGTAGCTAACAATAGTTCAATATCTCTAAATCCATTTTGATGCATGTTTTTCATACTGGGTTGCCTTTTATTTATTAATAATAAATATAGCCTATGTTGTTCGTTCCTTTCGATTAGTCTATGTCAGAGCGATAGATATCGCTCTGGTCTCTATGTGATTAGACTCCGTAACCTACGTACATTGAGTGACGCTGATGACGCAAATTATCCATTACTGCTGCACCTGTGTAACTACTTTGCTACTGGTTGCTGACAGGTGTTGTTAATAGGCTGCTGCAGTCATAAGGAAATAGCAACTTTATTTATTTATTTTTTGGAGGGGGGGAGTGAACTGCGGGAACAGCACAGAGGTAAACATGTTTTGTTGTCTCAAAATTGAAAGTCTGTAAATTCCAGCAGACTAGCGTCTAGCTGCTAGCTGGCAGTGAATGTCCGCCTGTTCTTTTTTTTTTTTTTTTTTTTTTTTTTTTACTTTTTACTTTACAAGCGCCATGTCCTTCTTAGCAGCCAGCCTGTGACTTTGTAGCCTGCATGCAAAAGTTAGATAGAAGAAGTTAGAAATGCAACTATCCATATTTTCAGCACTGAATAACGTTAGCATAATGGAAAAAAAAAGCTTTGCTATCAGTGATAGCCTATCACTGCCATGAAGTCATGAAAAAACAGAAGAATATCCGTAAGTTGCGTGACGCTCATTGGATGCTAATAACGCTAATTATCCACTATGTACCACCTGTGCTAACGGTTGTTAACAGGTGTTAATAGCTGCCATTGTCATGGGAAGAAAAAGTTACTATCTTTTTGGTCGCATAACATGAACAAAGCACCATGAGAGTGAAGTGTGGGTGGGCACAGCAACCAGGTAAACGTGTTGTCTCAAAGTTTAATGTCAGTAAACTACAGCAGGCTAGCTTCCAGCTGCTAGCTTACAGTGCACCTGTGTAGCCTGTTGTGCAGTGCGTCTCTTTACCCGTGTCTCTCTGAACAGACACTTCACGGCTGGTCTGTGACTTCTTCAGAGTCAGTCAACTTTGTTTTTTGAAACACCAATGGGGTTAACTGGGTAACCGTGTTTATAAACTGAGTTGGAAAGCTAACTATCATGTCCATGTGTCCAGTGTCCACGTATAAATAAGGTCTTTGCACACTGAGTCCGACATTCTAGCAGCAGCAGCCTCTGTTGGAACCAGCTGGAACTGTCTGAACAATGGCACACATCAAATACAGTGACAGCATGTAGTGTAGCCTACTGATTAAAATTAAATTAAAAAATGTTGATTAGCTGGGTATACTGTGGAATATGGACTCGCATCTCTCAGTAAATGATAGTGTAGCCTAGTAGTAGCCTATTTCATATTTTACATTTTCAAAAAAAAAAAATTGAATGGACGTGATGAAACCTGCATTCATAGTCTACAAATCTTAGGTTTACATTGTTAGGTATCAGGAAAGACTGTGGAAAATGTGTGTGAATTGACTTTTTAAACAAACAATGGGAAGAGATAAAGAATTGGAATGACAAATTATTTTCAGAAATCTTATGAAATTAATTAGCTAAAAGTTAATAAAAATAAATATCTGTCCCCAGTCATCTATTTTGATAACTTGTTGACTATGTGTGAAAGAGTCAGCACATCTACCTCTACGTAATCGTATATGTCTAGGATTAGAATGGAAATGTTGAAATGAGAACATCACTGTGTTATGGAATCCTGTTTAAGTCAAAATGATCTGTTATATTGTAAAAGATGCTGTGCAGCAGTCTGTTGTCTAGATTGGTTTCTACTTCTGGAGAGTCTGCCCTTGTTTCCTTGATAAGGGTGTTCTGTACCTGCTGCTGCTTGTCAGGCAAAGCTGACGGAGAATGACCCCTGACCCCAGTGGCCTACATTGGAGGCCATCTTGTCACTATGTGACAGCGAATGCCAGCCAGCCCTTTATTTGCAGCAAGTAGGAAGTGTGCCATAGCATTCCCTGTGAGATTCTGTTGTTTCTTTTGTAATGTTGAAGAAAAAAGAGGGGTAAATTAGCACTCATGCAGTATGCATTAGTTTAGAAAGCTCCTGATATAATTCCACTGCCAAGGGGAATGGGGAAGTCTAGAAGCAAAACAGCTGTGCGTTTGGCAAGTTTAGCATTTCTGGGATGCAGTGTTATTACCAAAATCTGTTGTTTCTAGTCTTAGGAGAGCACTGGCTTAATTTTCCTCATCACCTTTGCTGTCGGTATTTCCTCTACGTTGCCTGTTGTTCTAGGCTACCACATTACAGCATCCCCATGGTACTTGAAAGGAAATGTTTTCATAGCCTTTTGCTGCTAACACTGAATTTCCATTGGCTCCATCACACAGTTCATGATGTCCCCCAAGAACCAATTCTGTGTTGGCAGTGCTTGACATGATTGGCCTTAACTAAGTGACAGGTTTACAGTCGAACATGGCACTCTGGAGCTGGGTAAGTGTTTAGTGGCAAAGAAAACGGTTAAGATCTGGCTGGTGTTAAGAGAGGAGACGGAGGTGAACACAAGTCAGGCTCCCTGACTCCCTGGCAGTGGCCTGCCGGGGAGGCTGTTTTCTGCAGTGCCTTGTCTCACAGTGTGTTACCTTGAGGGATTATTGGAGCATTTGATTGGCCGGCTTCTGTGGATGGATGGTGGCTCAGTTGCAGTGCAGAGAAGTATTGATTTCAGTGACAGTGCAATCGTGTTTCTGTGTGAGTGGAAACTGTATTTGCTCTAGAGTGTGGTGATTGTTCTGTATCGAGGACACAACTCTGAACCAGTTGTGCTGGAGGTACTCTGTGTATCCTTTCTTCCACAAATGTTCCATTTCTGCTCGTGACTAGTGGTGTACAACAGATTAGCAAAACCTCTCTTAAACCACGTGGTGGTCAGTAAGACCATACCCTTGGTGCAGTGTGAAGTATCTTTACCATTTTATTATTGGAATAACCAGGTATGGACAGACATTTATATTCCCTAGAAGATGACTCTGAATGACTTTGGTTGTCTCCTGTCCTTTCATCTAATGCCACCAGCTGGTTGACAGTTACAGTTCAAAGTGAAATATCCTGGGATGGATTATTGTGCAGTTCTGTGCCCACATTCATTGTCTTTGTGATCATTATTGAAAAGCTGACTTTTCATGCAGCGCCATCATCTGGCAACAACTGATTGACATCTTTATTAGCAGAGTCTTTCATCTAGCAGCATTCCCTGGCCAGGGAATATCATTATAACATTATAATGTTAAATTGACATCCTGTTGCTTAAATGTATACCTATCCCTAAGCCTGTTAGTGTATGTTGATATTAATGTTGATTATACCATATACTGTAGTTAAAACATGTGAGACCCTTTTCCCAGAAGATGTTTCAAATTGTTGATTTAAAATGAATGAGTAATTGATATAAAAAACATAAATTTATAGGAGGCATATAGAAATGTTGCATGCACTTTCTGTTGTTCACATTTATACATTAAACACATTATAATGTATATATCATATTACATAAAAATCTAATGTTTTTAATACATGGACAAAAACCTTAATGTCTTGCAGCTAAGAAATAACACAGGTCGCTTGTGGAAGTTGGCAGTTTGTAAGCGATAATAGATTGATAAAACAGTTGAATATGTGACATTTATTAAAGTCAGTGCAAGCTTTTAGCCTTTGCTGCAGAACATTACATCATTTAGCCAAACTGGCCTTCTTGTGCTGGAGTGGCAGGTTTGAGTCTCACTCTCCATTCACAAGTCACGTTCTAAGTGCAAAGTAGAAAACCTTCTGAATGGCAGATGCTGTGTTATGCAGGATGCTAGTAACCCAAACAGTGGAGTTGACCCCTTGTGCAGTCCACAGAGGGGCCAGCCACCGATCCTGTGGTTATCTTTCCATGCTTGGACCCTTCCTAGGACGCAAGTTTACCCGACCTCAGCATGACTCAATCCTTCCGCTGCTGCATTTTGGTGGAAAATTGGGTTGGGAAGAAAAAAAGACAACAATCAAAAACAATCACTCAGCACAGAACAAACAGCATGTAGTAGAAGCTTCTGCTCCTCTCTCCCTCTCTGAGCGCCATGGCAACATTCACTTTGATATGCAGATATCCTCGCCATTTGTACAGTGCATCACCGAGGGGAATGTTGACTTTTCGGAGAGGCAGAGAGCGTGCGCATTAATTGTGAAGCTAAAACTGTACTTTCTTTTGGCTTTTCAATCACAACATGTATTGTCTCTCTCCTTTCCACAGTTATGGAGGGAAGACTGTGTGCTGGAGCCAGGGATTACACTCTGAGGAAGAAGCCGGCATAACTGTTATCTTCATGTAGAACTACACAACCTGCAGACTGAAAATCCTCATCAGTGCCACCATAATGATGCTCTGCTGGTAGCCCCTCGCTACCCGCCTGGCTCTTCTTCTTTTCTACAGAGACCGTCCTGCGCTGATAACACTCAGAGACACGTTTTACTTTAACCAAACCACCACCTGCCATGGATCGCCTGTGTCCGGGTGAGGGTGTGAGCCGGACGCAGGCCCTCGTCGGCAAACTGTAGCTACCTGGATTCTCTTCAACTGAATTCCTGTCATTTTATTCTGGAGTTATTCTGTACTTGGACCAGGGATGGATGTACCGGAAGCCAGCAGGCATGGCAAGAAGTCGTCAAGTCAAAAGCTGGAGGACCAGAAAAAGGTAGGAAAAAGTTGCTCTTCTTTCCTGCGTGTGCGATTGTGTTTGACTTTTTGGGAAAAAAACAGCTTTGACTATTGCTGTTTTCCAGTTGTGGAGGCCATGGGATGAAAGTTTGTTTATTGGCTGGTTTGTCTTTTGACAAAAAGGAGAACATGTTGGTCCAATTGCTGCTGTTGTCTGAATTCCCAGTTGCTTCTTTGCTCCATATCTCCTAATAGCTATTTATAAAGGCGAGGGGGGGTGCATGTGGGGAGGTGGAGTTTCAGCTCCCCTTCAGCGCCTCCAGTCTTTCATCTCGGCTCATGTGGCATGGTGGTGGGCAGGGCCCGCCCCAGCCCCCTCCAGAGAATACTTATTTATTCTGTGTTTGAGATGCTTTTTATGTTCACCCCTTGGAGAATAGGAAGAGAAAAATACCCTCAGATATGAGACAAATAGTTTTTTTTCTGTAAAGTGATATCAAATGCTAAAATTATCTGATAATGGTGAGCTTTGTGGTGGCTACTGTTGACTCAGAGCACCGTGCTGTGACCTCGGCAGGGTCAGATTCATGTGTAGTGGCTGGACCGATGAGCAGGACTAAGGCGTCAGACTGAGTTCACACTGTCTGTGGGGAATGTGGGATTTGTGAACAGTAGGATGAGCCCATGTCTTTCAGATCAATAAAAAACAATGGCTCACTTCAAAAAATCTATTTAGTAGGGCACATGCTGTATATATACACATGGCCAAATGGCCTAGAATTGGCATTTGAAAGAACACACAAACTATTTCTGTGTCTGTACAGTCACCTGCATATAGACTGAGGCATACACGCACAGCTACTGTGTACACACACACACACACACACACACACACACACACACACACACACACAGACGCTGGGCCCGTCTCCCTCTCTGACCTGATTCCTCTAATGAAGTGCTTTTGATAAGCGTAATGATTGTCCAGGCGAAGCCCGGGAACATCTGAGCGCAGTCAATGTGCAGTAATACATCAGTCTGACATTTGTAGCACTATTAGGATCTCATAAAAAAGATGATTGTATTTGATGATTTTTTTTTCTCCTTTTAGACCTGAGTGCCATCTGGGAACACTCGTTTTTTTTTTTTTTTTTTTTTACACTTTAAAGCCACACAGAGACATGTTGCTGCCTGTGCTGCCAGGCAACAACATTTTATGTCCTTTCAGATAAGGTACAGGAAGGAAGGTTTGTTCCTGCCTTTGGATGTGATGAATTCTGGATGATTGAAAAGCTCTACAAAAATATGCATATGGACATGCTAAAATGTGCTCACACTTTGTTCAATATCAGTCTCTAAACACTTGCATAGGGTTTTCAAGGGTCTTTTAGAAGGCTTTAAATCATATGAAGTAGAATTCCATACCACACAAATGTGTATACAGTACATGGATACATTAGAAATTGCAGTGGTCCCACACCTGTGGCCCACCTACATCATTTGCAAAACGGCACAGTTTGGGCAAAAATATGTAATTATTATTATCAATGTTATGATTAAATTAATAAATTCAATTTCAATTCATTGAAAAATTAGCAACTTTGTGTTGAGTCAGAACACCAGTCATACCCAGTTGAATGTGAATTTTGGAAGTATTAATGGGACTCTGATGTTGTTTGTTATCCTCTGTGCTTTGAAGGTCAGTTGGAGGTGAAATGGGTCAGAAATTAAATTTGTTTTCAGTCTTAAAAAATCTTAGATTACCTTTTGTTGAACTACAGAAGTTGGGTTTTAGACGCCTACATTTAAAGTAAGGCTACAAAATGGAAGCAGATCTCTTGGTATAAGATGGCACAGACTGGAATGGAGCAAAACTGATATCAAATATTCATCTGGTAGCGTCTTTGATGTAACACTTAGGTCACTGTTTTAGTTTAAAGATGTGTGTCTTGCCACAACATGAGCTTTCCCTCCATCTCCACTGTTGCGTTCAGTGAAGAGACAAATGTTCCTGAGCAGTAGGCTAAGATCTTCCTGGAAGCTTTTTAATAGTCATGCTGATGTTCTTGTGGTTTCACTGGGACATGTGCTGTAATTGTCTGAAGTGATGGGTTGCCTCATCCCCAAAGTCTCATACTGACTCAACTCTGTCAGCCATCATAGTTGAATGCTGGAGAAGAAGATAATTGCTGTCCTTCATCAGTGTGTGGCATCATGCCACTGGCACAAAGGCCAGGACAGATAGGCCAACAGTGAAGCCATTATAGTTTTTTTTCTTTAGTTATAAGTATATCAGGGATCATTAATGCTAAGCTAAAAAATATATATAGGCCTATATATTGCTAAGCGAAACTAATTGACTCCTGCCAGTAGCTTCATCTTTACAGTAGTACGTAGTAGAGCTATTCGTTTTCTCAGCTTAAGTAAGCTGGTTTGCATTGCACTGTTGATAGTCCCCGTGGTTAAGAATTATATTTGTTGTTTGAGCTTTATTTTTTTTTCTATTTGATGTTGCTTCACAGTTATATCTTCTATACCTGACTGACCAATTTGATGGGAGTACACAAGTACATGTGTATACTGTTCACTACGGCTCCATCACTGAAGTTGTAAACGTATATGATCTGTGTGGGGTTGTGTGTGCTCTGTCCCTGGAGTTATCCACAGGGAAACTTTCTGTAGGGATTTTGTGTCAAATGTCCAAAAGTTGAGACATTTTAATCCAAAGGAGGAGAAAGTAGTGGTTCTTCTTGCATCAGCCTGGAAGTCTTTCTTTCCCTCCCTCACACTCTTTTCTTTTCTTCCTACGCCTTTCTCTTTTCCTCCCCCGCTCACTCACTGTCTTTTCCCAGATGGATGGTGCTCACCTGACCCAGAGGGGAAATTTGCACATAGTGATTGGTTGTGGATGGTCAGACAGGGGCAGCAACTGTGTTGCTAGGGCTTCTTCCAGGAAGTTTTCTCATCAGCCAATCACCTATGAGCTTTGGGTTTGCTCTGGCAAACCTTTAATTGAATTTATCTTAACCATTTAGACAACACATCCCTCCAAGGCTGTTGTTTTGCATATGCATCATTTTCATGCTTTAACCATGCATTAAAGCCCTCCCACTGGGAGAGAGCTATCAGTGAATTCTGTAAGAATTAGCTGGCCCCCTCCCTCCAAAGTCTCATATGTGATGGACTGGTTTTAAGCTCCAGGGGGCTCGGCTGGTGAAAGATGAGTGAATAATTTATTACCACATTGGTAAGCGTTGCATACCATGGTATCACTGTGCTGATGTCAAAGCAGAGGATACAATAGGAGCTGGTGATAACAAACAGCGTATGTTGTCTATAATCTGCCTGGTGTGGTCATATGCAGATGTGCTCCACACTGTGCTGAGGCCATTTGAGCATGTAGTGAACAATAGATAGAAAAATATGTAGGACTTAGTTTAGCTTTGACAAAGAACCTAGAATAATGTCTGTCCACCTGTGCTTTTGTCTCCAGCAGTGTGGGTCTAAATATATGTTCCAGTTTGGTCCTAATCAATCCCTCGGCAGCATCCATCTCACACAATGATGTGTTGGCATGAAAGCTTCCTCTGAAATCATTGTTTGTTCGGCTAATAGTGTGCATTTAGCATAAATCACTAGCTTAGGTTTTTTCTGTCTGTGAATATATACATGGTTCAGTGACTTAATACAGTACATTGAGGGTAAAAGGAAAACATGACATGATGCACTTGAGTCCAGTCATGAAAGGTGACTGGGTGAACCAGCGGTGTTACAGACCAGTGGGTTGCTGTGCACAGGGTCACCAGACAAACTGTTGACATTTCATGAATCTGTAACAGAAATCCACTCTTGCGAGAATGAACTCTCTGCTTGTGGATCTGTTCCATGAACTCGTGCCATGTGTTGTGTGCGTGACTTTTGAGATTGTTATTGAATGTCATAGGACCACATAGAAACATTTCCCCTCCAGCTGCCTGCTCAAGCACTGGATACTTTACCTCATTCAGCTTCAGTCTCTCTGTCTGGGAGATGGGCTGCTCTCAGCAACTGGCATGTACAACAAATGAAACTTAGGTTTCTGGTGGCTAAACCTGGCATGTTACATTTGATTGTTCATTGTTCTTGTTCATTAAGATTGCACCATTCCTACTTGAACATTTTTTTTTACCTTACAAGTGATCGCTTAATAATAATAATTAGTGAATTCATGAGCCGTTTTCTTTGGCTACGTAGACCAGAATACTGAATCATTTAGACTGTCCTGGTTACATGACAATACATGATGTTGCCTTCTTCACCTTTGACATTACACTACATTATTCCATTCAAAAAGAAATTCAAAATTTTGTTTTCAGAAAATGTTAGAAAAGTAAATGTAGCCCTTAGCTACAACCAGTAACAAAGAAAAAAAACCAGCAAAGGAAAAACATTTTCCTCTTACTACATAATTGTTTGTGGCGTGTAATGGGCACAACTTCCTTCCTGGTGGCTGCTGACAGGGACTCCAACTTTTAGACTCATCAGATAAAATCTTGCTTAGTGTAGCAGAACATCGACACCATGTTTTGCATAGATAATAGTAGCCAGAGAGGAGTCTTGTTGAATTGACTCTTCTTCATTCAAATCTCTACATGTCAGTACGCTCAGTAATACTGTGGTGACTCCGTTAAAGAGCTCCACCATCCAACTGTCATATACGCACACACACACACTTGGCTCGAGATGGTACATCAGCAGTTCAATCCACAAGGAATTAGTGGGTTGAGACCACTGAATAAAGTGGAAGGGAAAACATGTCAAAACAAGACAGCGTCACAAGCGCGGCATTCACGGAAACAAGCCTCAGAGGCAAAGTGATGAGAGCGGTGATGTCCAGGTCAGACAGAGTGAGGGAGAAAAAGATAAAACACTGAGAGGAGAGAGAGGGGGAGATGATAGACAGAGTTAGACAGAGAGAACAGAATGACACAAACCCAAGACTGAGAGACTCAGACAGCAGAATGGGCAAGAGTGGAAAAACTAAGTCAGGAGAGCGAGTTACAGTCCAGGCTGAGAGAGACATGAACCCCGTGACACTGCTGGAAGCCAGCGAACCTCTCCATCTGCACCCCGCGTTGTACAGCTACACATGTACCCTCACTGAGACCCCAGCTGAGAGGGGAAGTCACACAGCCTCACCTGTCAGCCAGCTGTTGGCCTGCATAGCTCAGCGTTTACTCTCGTGTTGAGGCACAAAGACAAAGCTGTAACACCTGGCAGGTGGTCACACTGCATTTGTGATGTTTGGATTCAGAATACACTATAATAATTAGTATTAGTATATTCGTATAAATACAAGCTGTAGTGGAAGGAGTTGGATTGGACAAATCACACAGTTTACTTCTGATTTTGGTTTTGCATACTTTGGTGCAAATGACTTGAATTGAATTAAATCAGATATTTTTAGATATGCAGAGCAAAGCCTCCATTGACCCAACAACTTAAACTATCAGAGAATTTCCGAAAGATAAAACTTCTTCTGCGCTACATAAATTAAAGATGAACTGCAGGATGATGTTACAGCACTCCACTCATATACATTAGTAATAGAAGCAGAATGTGTTGTTCGTTCCTAAAGCACAGCCTGCAGCTGTTTTGTCACTTGCTTGTATTACACATAGGTTGTTTAGGGGTTTATTACAGTAAGAGAGTCTGATGTCAGCTCTGTAAACTAGATATACAATACAAGTAAATAGCTGTAGCTCTGAATGCAGCACTTGTCGCATGTCACTAGTTTGGTCGACAGTTTGATTCCTGGCTCTTCCAGTCTGCATTTCAAAGTGTCTTTGGACAGATAAAGAACCTTGATTGTCTCTGATGGATCATGTGGTAAAATGTAGTTTGCAATTTACATTTGGATTGTCTTTTCTTCATTATACCCACAAAAATCCAATTACCAAAACTAGATTTGTCGTTTCACTACCATTAGTCTTTTTTTATTAATACACACTTCCACATGTGTTGTTTTTCTCTCTTGACTGACACTGTCATGCTGCATCGTAGGAGTCAGGAAAAATAGTTGCTAGTGTTTATCGCTGTTGGTTACAACGTTGATCAGAGCCTGAAATTCACTTGTTTAAAATTAGTAACATAGTTAGGATCATTTCCACCTTTGGACACATTTAGATATTCTGGCATCAACAGGTCCCAAAGCTGTTCTCCTCAGTCTGTGGACAGCAGTGACACAGGATCACTTTTACCTGCAGTATGACGTTATCCTCTTCATTTGTGCACATAATGACGATGAGAATGGTAATCATTAAATATTTAGCTCAAGTTGACGAATAAAATCAACAACATTTTGGTTAAATGGTTGTCAATACAATATAACCACAGTGAAAGTCAGTCAACAGACTGTGGACGGTCCCTTGCTTTGCATTCAGTTATAACCTGAGAGACAGGGTTAGGGTTAGTGTGTGAAATGATTGATGGTTATTTTTATTACATACATACTATTTTATGTTATACAATGTATCTTTTTTTTTTTTTTTTTTAATTTTGAAGCACATTGAGTTACGCTTGCCGTATGAAATGTGCTATATAAATACATTTGACTTGACTATTCTGAAACCTGTGGGGAGCTTTTGCAGCCACATGAGGATTAGAATCTCAATCTGTCATGGTTTGTGTCTGTCGTCCTATTTTATTTTGAAGTTCTCTGTCCTGTCTTCCCCCTCTTGTGATTACTTTGTGTCTCACCTGTGTTGACTGCACCACCTGTGTCTCGTTTCCTCATGTATTTAGTTCAGTGTTTTCCCATTGTCTTTTGTTGGATCATCTGCTTTCGTCCTACATGCTTGTGCTCTTTGTTCTGTGTTCCTTCCTTTTTGCCTTCAAGTTTCCTCCATGTGAGTTAATAAATTACTTTTGTTTCATCACACCTGTTTTTTTCTGTCTGCATCTGGGTCCAGTTCCCTATCAACCCTGACACAATCTGGTTTAGCAGATGTGTGCACACAGAATTTGTTTTGGTGTTTGGTGCAATATAATAAACTTAATAAGGAGACCAAAATATGAGCAAAATGAAAATAATACCAGGTTAGAGTATAGCAGACTTTCTGTCTCACATGCTCTCCCTCTGAAGACCACCTGCCCAGATAACTTGCACAACTCCTGGTAGGGTCAAGCTAAGTAGTGCTGATGTCCAAAATCCTAGGATACTATCAATGGTGTGATTTATCTCTGTGTAGTTAATGGCCTGCTTTCCTAATCGAGCGCTGCATATCACTGAGATGAGATTGCTCCCCTTGTTTCCACATTGGGTTTCCACGCACAGAGATTGAGCTGCATTATATCTATTAGGGCCCTGTCTTAAATCACACTGCTTTTGGACATAGTTACAGTCAGTTGGGGAAATCAAATGGATTGCCTACACCTGCATGCGGCATGTTCAAGTGTGTGCATGTCTATGCCTGCCATAAACCAGCGCTGAAATCCTTTCTACATGATGCCAGGTCTCTTGCAGCACAGTACGCTGAAATATCACCTTGTCGTAAAAGGCAACAAGGCCACAAACAGGGTGCAAGGTGTTCGAATGGAAACCCATTATGCCTGCACGCAGAGCAGCTCCCTGTGTCTAAGGGATCTGCTGTGTAACCGATACGATAAGCTATATAAATGGTAATCATCTCATGATTTGAAGTGTGTGCTGTGTCTCTGGTTGTAGTCAAAGTGCAGAATATACTTTGTGACACAGGCAGAAATGGAGCCATAGAGCAATCACGAAGCACAGTCGATGTAATAACTTGACAATTCATCTGAACATAAAAAAAATTGAAACTTAAAATGTAAAATACAGCGTTTGGTTGATGGTTTTATTCAATACTTGCCGTCAAAGTAGTCCTTATTTGTATGCAGCTGTGGCACCAGCAGGAAGCGAAGACTTGACAGTGGCAGTGTTAAAGGAAAAAAACAGTCCTCTAATGTATATCTATACAGTTGTGGCACCAGCAGGAAGCCGAGACTTAACAGTGGCACTGTTCGAGCTACAAAGGGAAATACTTCACATCACAGTGAATATTGTCTTGAAATGTCTGTGCAGCTCCTCTCTGCCCGGTGATTTGAGTTTGTTTGGAGTTCGTATTGTTCTCAGCATATGCGCATGGGTGAGTTATGCATGCATATGCTGATGGTAGATGTTTCATACATTATGAATGCTCAATTCACAGCAGGTTGGCATGTAATGAACAACCCGTTGAGAGTAGAGTAGTATCTTGTGAAGCAGCAAGCTGTCGGCGATAACAATGTGCACCTGTATATATGCGAGTGTGTCTGGATCGCAGCCAAATGGATTTGCTTAGATCTAGTAGTAGCTGTGAGGTTAAAGCCGACACACATGGATGCAGGTGAGGTGTGCTGTATTAACCTGATGCTCTTGGAAGTCTGCATCAACATTCAGCCTGGATGATGCCCCCCCCTGCACCTTTAATGGCAGATAACAGGATTATCACAACAGCTTGGGATCCTAAGAGGGGCCACAGTGCTGGGGGGTTGAGAGACACGGGCACTCACTCATGACTGATGCAGGCTTGTACCAGCCTCATAATGGAACAGGGGATCAGTGTTGCATTTATTCCACTGGTGTCATGTGCATTAAATCGTACAGGCTATATCCTCTGGGTGCTACTTGTAAGTGCTGAAATTTTAAGAGCAAAAGAACCTGAGAGTGATGTACCCCTCTGAGTCTAGCTTGTTTAATTTGCACATGGAATGAGGAAGCATCCAACCGACCTGTAGCTGCATCAAGCTTTCGGTTCATTTCTGCGATACAGGAAAAAAAATCCTGTCAGAAAATATTTTTTCATATCAGACGATAACGATATCACAATATGAATGAAATCACTACTTTAGTCAAGCTTAAATGTTAGTAATTAGTGAGATTTGAAGGTATTAGTTTTTGATTTAAATATTTATATTCTGTCAAAAGTTGAACCTCCCTAACCCACATTTTCTTTTCCGGTCAGTCTTCCGAGTTCTCAGCATGTAGCCACTCTCAGCATGCTAACTTCTCTCCACACTGTTTTTGGCTTCTGATACAAAACCACACATGCATGCAGACAAGAAAATGGAAGGATCACAGGATCTGTGTATGTATCAATTACAGGACAATGTCCCCCCACATAAACTCATCTATTCAGGTTTGGTCCTAAAATCAAAAGGTCACTCTGCTCCCACTACAGGCTGTTGTTTGTACTGTTTACTGTAGCACCAAGCTTGTATCCTCCAGGCTTTGCTGGGTTTCAAGTCCATGGTAGTAGTTGTCAACATCTTTGGCCAGTCTCTAGGCAGGAGAGACTGATGAGACCCTGAAAGCTCCTGCAGTAGATTTATTATGTCTGAGGGAGGAAGGTGGCGAGTATGACTCCATAAAACCAGCCACACAGAGACAGCAAAGGCACCTCACTGTGCCAAACATCCTCACACTGCTTCCATCTTCAGTCACGTCTCATTAACAGTGATTAAGCACATTCCACTTGGTAGTAGTTGATGCTGACCATCTCACCTGTTTGTCAGCTTTAAATTAAGAGCTCACTGCATCTGAAGAAAACCCATGCAAATAGACAAAGAACACATCTTTATCAGTTTCACAACACAGGAACTACTCGTTTACATGTTGCACGTTTACATAAAACTTGAAAAAAACAAATTGAGAGAATGAGAATAAGTTATTTTGACAGAAGTCAACAGCAGGTTATTCACTTTTTCTCTATTCTATTTTCTCTATTCTATTGTCAGTATCTGCAGTCAATGTTGCACACAAGTTAGAGTTTTTGGGTCGTCAGGTTCACTGTACTTTCCTGCACCACCCAGCTCTTCACCTGCAACCTTGTTGAGTACACTGCCTTAAGAATAGAGCTTGTTAGCCTGTGAGTCAGCCAGTAACAAGAAAGGCCATGCTGTTCTTCACTGCTGGATCTGATGAGTCCAGTCTCAGTGTAAATGATGTCCTCCAGCAGCTATTTCTATCTGGAAGCCTTGGTTTAAGAGTGGCTGTAGACCACAAGTGTCACATATTGATTGCACACCTCACTTTGTCCCTCAGTTACAAAAAACATTACAAAATGTTGCTGGAAAAATGTATTCTACTGAATCATAAATCAATGGAGGAGGGGAGTTTAAGAATTGACTATGATAATGCATGGAGCTCAGTGCCCCACCAGATGTCAGGCTTACTGGAAACTGTCCTCAGTGGGAGGAAAGTCAGACAAATCAACTCCTCAAAGAAAGGTGTAAGCACACAGGGTGAGGTTCGCTCCCTGCCCCAGCTCTACTTATTGAATGTTACACAGTAGAAGCAAATAGATGTATTGTAGAACAAAGCTTACTTTATCCAGCTGCTTCCTGTACTTTCACCAAGTCTGCAGTGAATACATATCCCTTGGTAAACTCTGAAAGAGTAATGAACATTTCCATTTTTTTTAATTTCACCTTTAGACATTTCTAGCCCTCCTCTCTGAATTCTCATTCAAATTAAAATCCTAAGAAGAGAGAACAGGGGTTATGATATGTTGACAGACCTGAGAAACTGTCCTTTGTCCTGTTGTCTACTGCAACATGTGTAAACCTGCATACTGAGTGAACATGTTGAAGTGGCAACAAGGTAAACACAATGTTTGACAGCCTGATACATGCAGAACGTGTTGACTTTGAGGGGCTCATTGTGAGAAGTGAAGGCAACAGATTGGTGTTGATGTGTTTGAAAGCAGAATATTTTTTCCTTCAACCCCTATTGTGTCATGACATTACAGATGCCATGCTTTCATCTAAGGATTGCTATGTCTTTTCAGTAACACAGGGCCTCAGCACGTCCTTGTCTTGAGACTATTTTGGGCTTTTTGTCTCACGTGGAACTGAACTAATCTTTGCGCACCAACTGAGCCACCAGGATATTCCAACATCACATTTATACTTTGAAAATATTGGAGAGGTTGTCAGTTGTTGGGTTTGTAGAAACAGTAGAGCTGTTGAGAAGCTGCCGCAGGGAGTCTCGCCTAAAGTTAGCTGCACATCTGAAGCTCTCAGCCTCTCCTCATACACTTCACACAGCAGCAGTGTAAAGAGCTCCTCTTGTTCTTGTCTTCACATTAACAGGGAGTCTCTGGTCCAGTCTGTGATAGCAGCAAAGCGTCTATTCCTTTCCAAACTGCCCATTTGCTTGAAAGAAATCTTGAAGTCATGCATAGATTTAACTGAGCTGAATGTGTACATACAGTACATGTGCTTATTTGTGACTAAACTATTTATATAATAGCTTGCATAAGCCCTGGCTTTTTAATACATGGTAGCAGGCTATGCATCAAAAAATCAAACTGAATCTTGTGGTTTAGCCACAGAAAAAGCAGAATGAAGATGTGCAGCAAGAGAAGATAAAGACATCCAGATAGATGGAGACACTGTGTCAAAACCCTGTGAATCTGGGCTGAGTGTTTGTCCAGACCAGAGCAGAAGACAGGAGGAAATGCACAGCTTGATGATGTTTGGGTCACTTCTTTTTTTCTCTCCCCTGGGGCGGATCCTGTGGTCACTCCTCTCATTTCGCAGAGCCCCACTATGCCATGGGAAGAACCCTCAAGGTCACAACAAACAAGGCTCGCGCACAACCACATAATAAGCATTTCCTCCGCAACATGGCCGACTGATCACAGAGACCAGAGCTTGGCCTTGGATGAAAACGCTCTCTCTGCCCCTTCAGATAAACACGCCGTCTGGAAGAAAGCAGCGTTTCTCATCTCTAATTCTGGTGTTATTTGTGGGTCTCTTGGCTGAGGGGTAGTTTGGTTCTATTCCAGACAGTTGACAAGATGATGCTATGGATTGGAAAAGGCCAAAGCAAAGCATTTATTGTTATAATGACTTATTTAATAAAGTGTCAGTAATCCAGTAAATGAATCAAAGATCATTACTGAGGCAAGTGAGTATAAAACTGATTTATAGCCTGATTCTCATGGAGAGCGTCTTGGGTTTCTCAGGCCTAATCTCTCTAAATCCATATAGGAACTTCCCGAGAGCGTCTGATAACTCGCTCCTGTTATAGTCTTGCTTCATTTTTACTAAGACATAAATAAAGTAGAGAGGGAATCAGGGCATGAAAGACATACAGTCTTCTCAGGTTTCTCTCCAGTCAGCTGCCTCCGGGACAAGTTGGAGTGATTTGCTAACTAGCCACTCTGCTAGAAATTACAATTTCCTGAGAGGAGATCTGTCACTTTCTATAATAATAGGCACTTGTGGGACCTTTGTCTAGATGTGGACTCTCTGGTGCATCTTTTGTAAGCAAACTCTTTGCAGCTCTTCTTCATAAGGGGTGTCTCTTGTCTTTTCTTTTAACCCCTTGTATTCTTGGCAGCTCACTGACATCAGAGCCTCATTAGTGTTTAATATGCCCCAAGGCTTGATTTGCAATTCATTTTCATAATATTAAAGAAACCCATTGGTGCTCACAAGTTACTCAGTCCTCTGTTTTAGATTAATGTTGTGTTAAATTTTTTTTTTACCGCATAGAATGAAAAACTGGGGCTCATCTCCTCTTACTGCACCTCCTAATAGAGAAGTGTGGCCCCACCACAACGCAAGGTTTCAGGTTAATTTACCTCCAAGAGACAGGATTGGTTCTTTGGCCTCATAAAAACAGATTCATACTGTACGTCACAAAATTGTCATTGGTTCACTGCAGTTGCAATGGATCAGAAACCTCACGGATCGGACCACACTGCGGTTCGGGTCATGGATCAGATCATTTTCAGATCCAGGGGGGTGAGTAAACATGTTGATAAAACAATTTTGTTGTTGTGCGCGACATTCTGTAGAGTTTTTTTTTTTAATTGCCCATATATTTGGCTGGGACGCCTACGTGTTCCCACACTACACGCACAACTTTTTTTTTTTCATCGATCTTTTCATCGATCGATCCGTGGACCACTTGTGTGCTGATTCGTGGAGAGCGATCGGAACATATCACAGCTAAACTGTGATCTGTTGCACCACTCCTGGTGTGTATTATGTTATAATGTGGATGTTCTCTGGATCTTTTGAACATTTTTAAACTTGTCAGCGAGCTGTAGAGGTGCTTGTAGGTGAACTTCGGACAAAGCAGGGTTCGCTGTTGCCCCCCGTAGCTAAGCTAAGCTAATCAGCTGCCAATCTTTAAGAGATGACAGACATGTTGGAAGTCCTTGTCTCACGTTCATGCTGGAGGCTGCCAGTTCTCTAATACCGGTCTTGTTTGACTATGATAATCAGTCTAATGCCTCACATGAATATGTTGATTTATTAGTTTGAACATAAAAGTGGTGAGCATGTGAAGTGATTCCATGTGCTGCTGTTTAGATTTCACGTCAGCGGGGAACCAGATGAAAACAAAGGTCTGTGCTTGGATCAGCTTTGCTCTGCGTGTAATGAAAAATCTTCTAGTGTGTAATTTTCTTTGCCACCCTCGGTTTCAATACCTGCTTATTTAAGAGGCCTTTCCTGAGGACCTTTCTGAAAGAAATATCTCAGGCTGGTGCAACTTGAGACTTTGACTACTTGTGGTGGAATCCAGCTCCACCACTTGGCTGACTCATCGGCTTAGAATATGGTGGGAAATCATCTCCTGAACCACTGCCAACGAGATATTACACTGTTTGCACAATGCATGCAGAATAAAGTGTTATAAATGAGTTCTTATCATGTTAAATCTTCATCACTTGTATATTTCATAGCAGAGAAGTCATGGTTGTAGTTAAGAGTTGGCAAAAAGAGGAGTTTCAGCCACGGGAGAGGTTGAAAAATGTATCTGAGAGACTTTGCTTAGTAACTCATTTTCTAACAGGCGTCTGTGTTTTGAAAATTGTTGAATCAGCTTTATCACCTCCCTCTCATAAAGGCCCAGGCTACATTAGCTGTTATGTGTGCAGGAGGAAAAGCTTTAATGCCTTGGAATCAGAGACAGGTTGATTGTCAGATGAGATGAGAGACACAACTACAGCAGATTAGAATAACAATAAAAGTCATCACAGCTAATGAGCTTGACCTGAGGGAACAATGTTTATATGAAAACCATGAAAAATTGAAGGTTCGTCCTCTTTTCCACAGCAGATTTAATCAGATCCAGTTGATCATTCTGTGATATAGTCATTTGATCTCATTGGCCTGATCCTCTGAGACTCAGTTGGAAGTGTTAATTGGATGTGATTTTCTAATTTAGCCCCTGTGCCATGTTGCCTGCCTCTCCCCATCATCTTTATTTTCCTAGTGTGTGGACGGCTTGTGAACTGGCCCCGTGGCCTCAACTTCACAATCACTTAATGAGGTGGACTGTTGTCACTTTGACTATTCTACACATGATTAAATATTAATCGCTCTTGCAGCGGTTTCCATAGTGCAGCTTTATTGTGCTACAGTTTGTTTACTTTGATTTGTTTATCGTTTGCCTGACAGACAACACTGATCAAAAATGACTGAGCTGAGCTGATTACGGTTAATTGGTCACTTGGTTCACAGCTTTCTTCTCCTTCAGGGGAACACCACTTGGTAGTCAAGCTATGCTGTTGTTTCATAAAAGCAGCCTTAAAATACAGTGCAGCTGTTGTCCTCACATTTTAGCACAGCATATTTGGTCTCATCGCTATGTATCGCTTGGTATTGGGTCAGAGTGCATTCTGCATTGATTGATTGATTGAAATGATTAAAATGGTTAGGGTGTTTAGAGTTAATGTCACTGGTTATGCGACCTACATCCACAGTCTCGTCTGATGTTGTGTCATATCCTCAACATGAAACACTTCATAAGGTCACTCATTTATATCATGTGATCATAGTTGATTAGTTTATGTACACTTGCCAAGAGCAGTGACTGGCTACTCTGCCTATCAGTTTGTAGCAGTTAAATCAGGAGTGTGTGTTGCTGTTTGAGAATGAAAGTGTGGGTCACCAAGCAAGGACAGTTAAGTCCTCCCCCATGCCCTTGTTATTTGTCCCTTTTAGTGTGGTTATAAAATATTAACACCCAGCATGAAAGGTGCTGCAAGCTGTAGGTGCACCAATGAAAGCTATCCTGGCCACAAATAACATTTAATGCCTAAAAGTAAAGTGAATGTCTTTTTTTTTTTTTTTTACTGAATTATATTTTAAGATTTTTTAGTTTCCATTTAGAACCATAATGTAGTAGGCTAATCTTAAAGAAAAGAGAGAGAATTGGTTTGGTCTAATCTTTAAAGTTTTGACGCAGTTCCTTTCAGGGATCTTCTGCTTTCATTCACTCAAACTGAGCAAAGTTTGTTATGGCAAGACTTTCCTCTACTGGGCATTAGGGGCCACTTGATCTCAGCTCGAGTTGATCCTTCACCCCTCCTCTCCTGCTGAGGACCAGAGGGGTTTAACTTCTTTCACGTCACAGATCCCATCAGCAGGGGGCTCACCAGGGAAGACATGAAGGGAAGATAATGTGCTAATATGGAAGCCTTCAAACGCCAACTCTGTGTCCAGTGTCCTGTGAGAACCAGGACCCAGAGTGTCTTGTGTACTAGTTATCGAATCTGCTGGTTTGACAGGTAGTCCACAGCAACAGATGTGTGTACAGTAATTGCTTTGTGTATTGGCAACCCCCGGAGATTGTTCTGCCACTGCTCATCTACCACTAAAGCCTGGTTATTCAGACTAAATTGAACCACTTCCCTTGAACATGGCGTGCCAGTTGGCTCAGTGTGGAGTTTTGCCTCAGTTGAGCGAGAATGGTACCTCAGACACTTCCAACATCTGGCTGCGTTTTAGCGATCACTCGTTTCTCGAAGAGATGGTGAGAGAAAAGCAAAGAAAGAGAAAAAACATGGGCTTGCAATTTCATGGGAAACCACCACTGCATTATGCTGACAAGACAGACAGGGTGAGATTAATAAGTGAGCGTGATTAAATGTCATTGAGAGTTCAACAGAGTACCAACTTTTCATAAAGCGGGCACCGAGGGAATTGGGGAAAGATGGAAGTTCCTTGGAAGATGTTTTCAGAAATAACTGAAACCACTGAGTCACTATGGGAAGAGACAAAAGGTGAAAACTGAGGAAGCTTTTGGAAAACACATGAGCAACCTTTTGTTTTTCACTGACAGAAAATGGTGACAAGCCTTGGAAGTCTATTCCACAAATGTCTTTCCACTCCACTCGCTAACAATGTTAATACACTCTTTCATGATTTCTGGCAAACTAGAACAGCTGAAAGTGAAATAAAACGGTGCACTAACTTTATTATCAAAAGGCTTTTGCGGCAGATGTGCCTTAGGAGATGTAGAAGATACGTTTTGGAAATGACAATGGGCAGTCGGAGCATGGAAAACAGATTCTCCGTCAGTTGTCTTTGTATTGTTTCCCAGGTCAATAACCTCTATGCAGATACCAGACTGCACTGCCTGACGGGCTGTAAGATGGGAAACACAGGAGGAAGAGCATATTTCAGGAGCTTTCCAGCAGTGGCTTTAGATCTGCACGAGGATACAAACTGTAGACGGCCTGCTGCGAGGGACATTCTGGAAATAGTTTCCATTTTTTGAAGTCTTGTTTGATGCGATTTATTGGATTATTTTCCTTATAAAGGTGGAATACCAAGTGATCCAAGTGAAGTGAGTCACATCAGAGGGAGCACAGCAGGGGATGACTTTAACAGAATTATGACTGCTCTTTAATTTAATAGATATAGTGTAACTTTCACAGTGCAGAGAGCCAGTTCTAATGAATCATGATGCATTAAAGGCCCATATTTTACAGTGTTGATCCATATTCTCATTAAGCTTCCCCCCAATCTCATTAAGCTTTCTCTGTTGACTGAGGCTTTGCTAAATTACCCTGTTAATATATAACCTATACCTGCTTTAACCATAGAACACACCCCTTTATACTGTATGTGAACCTGAAGCCTGTATAGTGTACCTTCTACAGTGAGTGGTGAGTCCTATCTTACAATGGAGCCCTTTTTAGCAGCATTCAATACATAAAAATAATGCTGAGCATTATAACAAAACCAAGCACATGTGGTGACAATAACAACATAATAATCTTGGCCCAACAACCACAACACTGCATTATTCAACACATCCTGAACAAAATGTGTGCTGAACTATCCAAATCACCCTGGCTCTGAATGAATATCCTTTCATTAAACAAAACAACAATGTGCTCTTGCGTTCCTCTGTGATTCCCATGTGTGACAACTATGCAAAAACTTGTCTCTTTACCATAAAACCATACCCATCAAATGGCAAATATCTGCTGTAGTGCAGTCGTTGCGCATTGTAATGTAAACATTATGGCTTAGAGGAAATACAGAAACAGCAACAAGGATGTTTTCAAATTCATTTCATTTGCTGCATTATTACTGCAGTTTGTTGTTGGGTGATATCAGCCATGTAAATGGCCCGTGTTCCTGGCTGGGAGATGAAACAAAAGGGAGGCAATAAGCCATGAAATGACCCGTTAGAGAAGGAAGTGCTTTATGACATTGAGCTTGCAGTCATCTGGGTGAGGACACACCGCTGTACATGTGTAGAAGAGCTTCTGTGTCCTTTAGGAAGATACAAGCGCCGTGCTGGTTCTCTCTTCGTATGTTGAGGGTGATGATGAGGTTAAAGTGTCAAACACCATTACACGGGTGCCTTAGCCATGAGTTCCCCAAAAAATGTTGCCAGGTTTCCATTGATTCACCAGCCCTTTGTTTAGATCCATCAGTCATGCTCAAGACCACACTGTCACCTTTAATCTGCAGCCGTGGTAGGTAACCAGACCTCCCAGCAGAGAACACACACTTTGATCCTGGGAAAAGTGTTTTCATCTTGGAAATTGCCCTGATTGCTTCCAACAGTGTACCTTGGTCTCGCTTCATCACTCGGGTATTGACTTTGCCAGAGAACTATCAGCTGGTCGGCCTCGCTCACCAGCTCCCAGATCAACAGCCACGTCTCCACTCGCGGCTGGAGCAGTCAGTCACAGGGGAAACATGACACTGGTGAAGTGGCACAAACGTGTTGATTCATTGCCGCTCGAGTCGACAAAACAACTGCAGTGATTTTTTTGTGGTGAGGTTGCAGACTTTTGACACCGTCTGCTTGGTTCTTTGTTGAGGTGTCATGGTTTTCCTTGGGGTAGACAGGATGCCGCTGGAGCATATGTGCGGGAGACAGACGGTGTTGACAGTGACCCACTTCCCAGCATGCTCTCCTGCGGTGGGTGACAGACCTGCAGTCAGCTGGAAGAGCAAATAATGCTCACCTGCTGTCAGAGAGTGTGTTGACTGACACATGCCCAGACACTAAAACACTAATCTAGAAATACAGATACATCTGCCAGAAATTTCACTTTCAACAGCAAATACGCAAAACAGCACAATGTCAGTTTTCTGCAATGGCCGGCAACATCTCTAATCTCTTTAGGTAATATATAACTATGTTATAACAGCATTGCCTTCACTACATTCCAACCTATAGCTCATGATTGCTTCACACTGAAATACAGTATAGTTTATTTAAATATAATGCCAAACTTGCCAAGAATAAATGAATGTATGGGGAAAACTGGCTGTTTGAGAGGATGAAAAGAGCTGTGATGTTTGATCCCTGGGGTGTTTTGACCAAAGCAGACATGTCTTTAAGACACATGGGAACTATTTTAATATGTGGAGAAGGGGCATAATATGTCTGCTTTAAGGCCATCCATGTCAATGAGGAAGTGAATAGATGAGCTTCAGGCCCAGTTTTCACAAGGAAAAAAATGCAAATCAGAGCAGAGTTTGAATGAAAGGATCCTACAGGAGCAAACTCAAACAAGAGTAAACACGTCTGACAGTAGATCAGATATTTTATGAACTGCTCATACATAAAAATATTTAGACTTGTTTTAGACCAAGCATAAGAAAACACGCTACAGTATCTTGTGAGATTGTTGTCAGCTCTTAGCATTAAAAAGGCCTGGCAGTCAATTAGACAGGAATGGCAGTTTCCGTTGTACATGCCTGTTGGAGAAAAGATTAGACAAAAACAGTGTCTGTATCAGATCTCAAGATGTCAAAAGTGCAGCAGCAGTTTAACAACATTACCTAAAATAGAAATAAGTAGTCGACTTCCACAGGTCGACTACTGTTGCTTATTAAGATGTCTCTCTCTGCAGTCCCCTGCTGCAGGGGCCAGATGAGAAGCCAGGTTTTAGACTGGCAGGCCACCTCATTAGCCCTATCCCGTAGGCGTCGGCTGTGTCACCTGCGCTTTGGCAGAGTGGCACTTGACTTGTGCAAGGACAAACATACAGAGAAACAGAAAGAGGAAACCATAAGGAAAAATACAAACTAAGGGTGTAAACAAACCTTGAAATGCAGCAGCAGCTGCTGCAGGGGCTGCTGGGTTACAGAGTTCAATCTGATTTCACTAGTGAATGCATTCTGAGGATGATCTCACCTGCAGGTAGTTTGGTTTGGTCTGAACCAAAGATAGCGGAGAAGTTTACTTTTTTTTTTTTTTTTCGTGTGTTTCGGCCCCACACAACCTTTCAAAAGAGCTCTGAGCTGCTCATCAGAATGAAGGAATGTGCATTTGTGACAGACACATGTTTAGACTGTCTGCTTCTGTCTTTGCCTTAACTTAATGTAATATCTTTACTGTTCATGTTGTAACAGTGAAGAACACATGACAGGGCTTTGTTTCATTTCATTAAACACAATTAACTGCTGCACATGTCTCAGCATAAAACCTAGTTCACTTGAATTGTTTTCTTGAGTCATTTCAGATTACATCCTCCCTGCTGACACTTCACTCCAGAGCTCTGCTCCAATGTCTCTGCTTTGGAGCCACCTCAGGTTTAAATTGGCTGGAAATGGTGAAGTGAAAAGACCAACAGGATGATGAACACATACACAGTGCAATGAAGACAACTATGCAGGAGTGAATATTTAGTGTATACTGGGCAGAAACACCCTCATCAGTGACTCCTGGTCAGCTGCACCAGTTGCTGCATGTCTTCCCCCTACTCTCTCCTTCTACTTTACTGTATCGATCACACTCTGCTCTGACAGCAAACTTTTCCATCTTAATGAGTGGTAAAACAGTAAAAAAAAAAGTATGTTCATATTGCAAAGCTTCTACAGTATTCTCATTGAACTGAATGAGGGTGCACTGACGCTGGCTCATCATGGCACACTGCTGATATTGATCCCTCAGTCTTGTATTTCTATGGAATTATGAAAAAGATAGCACAAAACATCTTACAGTGTAAAAATAAAACTGTGATTGGAAAAGCTATAGTATACTGTATGTAAAGGAGACAGTTTCTTTTTTTCCAGTAAGAATATATATGCTATTAGGTTTCTGCACTCATAGTTGGAGGGTGGTTGTGGTCAATTTTGACATTGCTTTCTGAGCTTATCGATGCTAAAGTAAGGCCACAGCAAAGTTTCTCATTATAAAGTTTCTGGTTTGAGAGGTGGTTGAGTTTAAGAAACAATAGGCCAATCCATTTTAGTTTAATTTTAGACAAGATCATGTAACACCATTGTTGAAAACATAATGGGCCAAATTTGAACTGTTCAGAGGCTCGGATCAGGCTCAGGTTCAGTCTGTCTCTTTGTTTACCAGTAAGTTATTGACATTTCATTAAGTTACTGCTGTTCCTTGGCTCAATAGAAAGAGTGTCTTGATCAGATTTATTTTAGAGAACCATTGTTCACTGACTATTAGCCTCGTCTTCACCTGTAAGGGGGTTAGATTTAGTAGCTGTTGAGTTCCTCCTCTGGTCGTTTTATACAAGAACAACAATACAATGGAAACTTTTTTTGCACAACAGCACCACAATCAGTTTCAACAAAGGATGAGCTTTCTCAAGCCAAGATAACGGTTGAGTGTTGTCACAGTGGTACAGAATATATTGTCAGTGAACCTAATCTGGCTGTTATTACATTTCCAACCAATTCCATTGCTGGCGTCTTTTTCATCAATAGTGTGAAACAAAAGTTTCAAACTTGGAATAAATAGGTGCAGATAGTCAATGCACTCTCAGTGGAAAAGTGAGGTGGAAGAACTGTTCGCTCACAATCGTTATCTGATATCTGGCGAAAACTTCACAGCCTGGGGGGAGGCAGGGGAGAAAATGACGGTGGCTCACCTTTACGATTTCACACTGATCCCCCGACTGTGGAGAGATGTTAATCCTGGCTCTATATAATCCACGGCTGCTCTCCTCTCACTCTTAATGGAGACCCACAGTCCCACTCCCCTCACTGTCTGTGTTTCTGATCTCATTCAATCACACACAGCCTGCGACTCCACTTCTTCTGACAATTATCCCTCTGCACTCACTCTTACCCTCCACATTCAACCTTCTCCGTCCTCCGCTGACCTCCTCCTTCACACTTCAAGCCAATGAATAAATTTGGAACTTAATTACATTTAAGAAGAAGGACACGGAGGTGCAGAGGAACTGTGTGTTCAGACTGTTAAAACAAGACAGTCGTGCTCAAGTTCATTGAGTGTTCCACCTGACTTTCACGTCAGCGGTGGCAACGCTTGGGTTTTCTTGGCGACTGCTTAATGTATTCTGGGTCATGAGCTTTTAGAATGTCGTTCATACTTAGAGTCCAGGGGTTGTCTGTCCACGCGCCAAGTTCATTTGGCTGTAATTATTGTGTGGGGTCTGTTGTAATGTATGCAAATAGCTCTGGCTCTTCCAGGGATTAGTCTGCAAAGACAAATGCACAAGCGAATGTGTGTAGGGATAAATACAGTAGCTCTGCAGTGCAGCAGAGAGTTAAAGTTACCTTGAAAACTTTTCCTCAGGCTCAGTCAGAAAAAAAGATGTTTCACCAAGAATCTGTTTTTAAGACTCTGCCATCGATCTCTCTGCAGCTTTGTGTTCTTATCCTCACTGGTGATGTAGCCTTTGCCCTGTGTTGATTTTTTTTCTGTTTTTTGGGAGGGGATAGCATTGTATCTCTGTGAAAAGATAAAATCACTTTGAACATGTGGGGAATTATTGGAGATGTCTGCAGGAATTAGAACATTCCTGGTGTGTCTCTGCGTGTGTCCTACCTGCCATGGATTAGAACAGGTTAGCTCATTGCTAACTGTGGCCCATCCTGACATAAATACATTCTTATTGCATTAGGTAATTATGTCAGGTGTTGATTCTCTTTGCTGCTGCCTTCCTACAACTCAGGCTCTCGCTGGCAAAAATAGCTCATGTTTGTGTTTGGGATTGGTTGCTAAGCGGGGTTTATTTTTGTGACAGGTGTTGCTATTAGACGTCTCTCTGTCTCTGTCTGAGCGGTGAGGATGTAACGGATGAAAAAAGGTGATTTGACATGTGAAGCCTCTCTTCAGCATCAGTCAGTGTGAGGAGACAGCCTAGCAGTAGGTCCTAGCGCAGCGGGACAGAGGGATGGTGAGGGATGTGATGTCACCTTGGGAGCAGAGCTGATTGTTGTTTTGTGCAGGCTCCTCCCTCCCCCCTCCCTCACCCTTCAGAGCTATCAGCTCCACTTCCCCTCACCCCAACTTCAAAACACCTCCGGGTTATGTAATACTGCTGGAAGAGCTCGACTGAGACGAGGAGCAACTTTGAAATGTAGCCATTTTAAGGGCAGTAGTTGTACTGCACTGTCCTTGACCTGTTCCCATTGGCTCAGTCTTTAATGAGCATCCACATCTCATTCTGCTCACCATATGAGGAGCAATTCTGGATCTTCCCTCATGTCCTCCTGCAGTTTGTTCTCATTTGTCCAGCAGAATTCTCCCCCCTCCCCACCCCCCCACCCATCCCATCCCCTGCCCTGCTATTTGCAGAATGATTGGAAAGGTTCAGTGAGGTCTGTGCTACAGCTGTGGCCCACAAAACGGCTCTTAAATGCCACATCGCGTTATCAGGGATGAATGCAGCCCCACAATGGCAAACAACAGCTGGAATATGTGCTGCAGATATCTGCTTTTAGGGCAAGTAGCCAGGTGTGATCTCTAGATGGATACATACATAGATACAGAGGTATAGATAGATAGATAGCTTAGATGAAGAGAAGAACAGCAGACAGACACAAAGACTTCAAATAAAGTTGCAGGTGAAGACAGTTAGAATCCAACCCAAAAAGCTTTCCATACATGTGTCATTTTATTTCAGAAGAGAAGCATTTTCTAGACAGGTTTCATCTCTTTCTCTTTGTACTTCCCCCAGGATATGAGGTGCAGTTACCTGTGTCTTAGCTGTGCATGTCAAAAGCTTTGTATGTCGACTCTGAAAAGTCACTGGTTATCAATCTGTGAGAGTTTCAAGCTGTTATCATTGTAACTTTGCAGGACTGTTGCTCCACTGCCATGTGTGGCCTCTCTCTTGTTTAACACCTCTCAGGAATGAGGGGTCATTGATTTTACATTTCCTTAGTGAGTCCTGGTGCAGACCCTGATCGTGTATCACGGAGGTCTCCCAAATTTCCTATCTGGCTTCTTCAGCTGTAGAAGATAAGCCATAATGGTGTAATTTCAATTTATCCTAATTCCTCTCCATTTGAAAATAGTTTTACAGTGTGACTAAGAACAGACTAATGGTTCCAATGATTGAAATTGAAAATGAAATCTCTGCCTCCCACCCATCGAGCGTGGAGGGATAAAGAGCCGCGGGTGAAGACAAAGAAAAGAAAAGGAAGTTGGAAAGGCAGCGACGGTATCTTCCTGCTGATCTGCTGCAGTGGATGTGCTCCACTGCCAGAGGAGTGGGAGGAGAGAGAGAGAGAGAGAGAGAGAAAGCAAATCCATAAGAGCTGAGAAGTCTTCACATGCACGGTCACCTGCATTGTCAGAGTCGCAGTGAAAACACACACATGCACAGCATGGACTAGAGAAAAATGTGCTGCTCCATTGTTCCAATGTTTCCCATTCTCCACACATCTATTGTCTGACATCTGTGGGAGACTGGGGGTCTACAGAAGAGCCACGGAGATAGGAATTAAACATTAATTGTAATTATAAAGGCATCAAAGCTTGTAGAAAATGTATAATTTCATTAATACAAATATGATATCAAAAGTTTGACATCCACAAAGGATTTAACAGTGTCGTTTCTACTCTAAGGGAAATGTAATTTAAAACAGCACACTAACATGACGGCAGGTAAACAACGAGTTTGACTTTGTTGTGAACTGTACTTTGACTCTGCAGAGGTCACTTGTTAGCTGCTCTGAAATGTTAAAGACTCAACAACACTTGTGAATGTTTTGTTCTCTCTGCCAGTTAACACAGTTAAAAATAGCCCCCGGGGCTTGTTTAATTCTGGGCTTACTGAGACTGACACAGAAATCTGTGCAACTGTCGGCTGATTTTAAATGTGCAGATCATTTACAACATAATTACCTTTAAGGATAGTGGAGGCAGCGTTACTCCCGTGTGTACAGCTCCATCCATTACTGCAGGTGGATTATTGACGTTGACTATTGGTCTGTGCCTTGGCAGCCACTCTCTGCACTCACCAGTCACAATAGGCTAACCACACATCCTCACTGTGCTGCAGCACGGAGTCGTGACTGCCATCTCTGTGTTGCAGTAAAGTGTGTTACTTAATTCACAAGAAGTGTCTAAATGTAGCCATCCATCCACCTTATGTTCCTTCCACTTCCTTTCGCTCAATGGACCTTGTTAGATGAGCTGGTCAGACCTGTTAACTAGTAATTAGTGAAAGCTGCATGATGCACGGTGCAGTGTTAACACATGATTTAAACAAACATGTTTAAATCCATGTCTGTGAGCATGTCTTTACCAAAACCCTCCCTCCACCTGACAGATGTGACACATCGAGATGCTGATTACACTGCACAGCTGTGCCACGGGTTTGTCACAATAAAGGGCCACTAAATGTGCAGGTTCATTTAGAAATCAGCAAGATAGTCAGAATTAGTGAGTCAGTGTTTGAATCTTCCAGGATTGGCAGCAGATGAATAGCATGACAGTGGAGCTCAGGAGTTCATCACTATAACTGTGTGTTGTGGCTGGAATTCGTCATTTAAGTCAGTTTAGTTAAAATCTTCTTGTGGGGTGAAGCTACTTTACATTGCAACATGTTATTACACCACATATTTATTCCACTGCACTGTGTGTGTGTTTGTGTGTGTAGAGAGGGAGTGAAACTCCTACTTTCCTCGTGGCTTGTTTCGTTCAAAAATAGATCAAGCTACCTCAACTGTTTAGGGAATTAGCTTTCTGTGATTGCAAAGTTGACATGTTTTATTTCAACATAATAGATTAGAGGAGACAAGCTCTTAATTTCACATGAAGATGAAGTGGCTGCTCTGTTACGCAGTAAATATTGATTAATGGCAAAAATCATCACAATGAAAAGAAGAGAGTGAGCGAGAGATGTGTTTGTGTTGCTCATTATTTTGGAGACTGTTGTTTTGCAGGGGAACAGTCTCACGAGTTGGGCTGCGTTGGTTCTCTGAGGCTCTGCCATTAATGATTTCTAAACGAGCAGTCGATTAACATTCACACTGAATAAATAGTGGAGATTTCTCATTTCTCTGTGGCTGCGCTCTCCCACCCCACCACAGCTAATTAATTGCAGTCTGCACTTGAATGCGGTAGATAAACCACTAAAGTTGCAGCTGTCACTAATGTGATGGTTATCTATTGTGGCCACGGAAAACAAAGTCAGCATGCTGCATATTAAATGTGCACGAGCGGATCAAGTCCCAGGCCTGAGCAGGATAAAGTCTGTACCAGAGCAACAGTGTGCAGGCTTCAAGTCCATGAGCAGTGAGAGTTGGTGCTGAGGTGGTCGGTTACAATGTCTTAGAAGCCATGAGGCATTGAGAACAAACACTAGTAACTACACTCTCTCCATGCATTTTAATGGACCGCCTGCTTATTCATGCGTTCATGTTCACATCACATATCAGAATGGGGAAAAATGTGATCCCAATGACAATGATGTTGTTGGTGCTAGATGTTTTGAGTATAGACACAAAGCATATCATTCTGTAGCCTGGCCTCCCTGGGGATGTGGCAGAACAGGAGACTGCAGTCTGTGTGCACCTGATGAATCTGCAGAAATGACTGTATGTGATGCTGAAAGATATGCAAAATAAGAAAGAATCTGCCTACAGTACTTCTATCTCAAATGAATGATATTGATACATGCTCTAGATCAGACTGCAGTCTAAAATAAACAGTAATGAAATTAAAGTCAAGTAAAAACAGGAAGCACATGGAGTGCCAGTGGAAGAATTAAGACTCTTTGAATACAGCAAAGTAGTTTTAAGACAAAAACAAAACATAATTGAAGTTTAAAGTAACTATGAAATGTTTTCTACGCTCTCTACCCTTCACTTAAAAAGGATTGCTCCAACATGACAGTCAGCCAAGCAGCGGTGACACTGGGACAGGATGACTGCGGGTCATGGAGGTGCTATAGTGACACTGTGCCTCGTTTACAGACTGACAGGCGGGGAAATGGATCTGTGAATAGCTTGTCAGTCAGGTTGTTCCAAATGTACCGGCGCCCCAGAGTCAGGCTTCACCGCGCCTGTCTTCCTCTCTCGCTAAAATTATGCTTGGCACTTGTTCAGTCCAATTACCATCTACTGCTGGTAGTCGGCAGCGGTGCACAGATGTGACCCCCCCCTCTCTTCTCACTCTTTACACTTTTCTCACCTGAAGTCTCGAGCTGCATTGTTCTCAGGGGCCCGTCCACGAACCAGCGCTCATTGTGCAAACAATCAACCCTCCTGAGTCACTGCTTCCCCAGCATGGTGTAAATCAGTGTGAGCTCCTGGTCTGTCATAAGGACACCTGCCACGCTGGAGTCATTTAATTACAGGAGATATCCAGTGCCGAGCTGACAGGCAGGAAGCCCTAGTGGAGCTCTGATGAAGGGAATACAGAGGAGGCAAAAGATGTTCATTATAGGGAGATTGGAAACAGTCAAGAAGTTTGTCGACATATAATTTCTCTTTATATCATATCAGAGTCTTATACATGTTTCCAATGGCTTCAAATGATCATTTTTATCCAGGACAGGAAGTGATAGATAAGGATCGAATTGAAGAGGTAGAGATATGGAGATATAGATATATGAGATCTTTAAAAAATACAAGTCTTTTGCAGATCGTCATCATGGGCTAATAAAAACTGGATGTAGTGTATGCGATGTCACCCCACTCACCCACCTGCCAATCAGAGTGACCACACACCTCTACGGTAGTGGTCATTAGAGGAACTGCAGCTTTTTGGTTGCTACTGTAGCTACTTAAGCAATCCTGTTCCAGCTTACAGGTTCTCTAGCAGCAGTCTTCCAAAGAACGCTCACTGGTACAGTAGTTGCTAAATTACTACTGAAGTTTTGTTTTTCCCAGTCACTTACTCCACTGTTTCCAGCTTTGTTGGGATATTTCAGGTTACTCCTAGCCGTTTAGCCTGCTGTCATTCCAATGTTCATATCGAGCCCAAGTAACTGCCACAGGGTTTGAAAACATCAGTGTCAAACAGTTGTGTATCTTGTTGTATGGAGTCAGTCAACACATTCCTGCTCTCTGTGCTTTTTTTGTTTTGCTCCTGAAAGGGCATCTGGTGATTAGATCTCTTTGCAATCTGTTGCTGGTGTTCTATCGCCTCATGTCACCAGTCGCTGACCTTTCAGTGTAATTTTGTTTCTGTTTGGACTCTTTTGTCCCCTGACTCAGGCAGTCATATGTATCGGGGCAATAACGTTCCATGCTTTGTTGTTCAGTCTCTTTGTGTAGAGGGCAGCGTTAGCATGAAAGATAGGCCACATTTGCAGGTATCATAGCATGCAGCAGATAGTGTCCACAAATGAGTGTACATATCTGGGGAAATAGTGGGAGAAAAATATGACACACACCATTCTTACTATTACCTTGCCCATTGCATTGAACTGAAAACAAGGTAGCTACTCTTCCAGCTAAAGTTTTGCACTTGCCAAGTAGCCAGTGTTAGCATTACCAGTTGCCAGTCTTTCCAAGAACTTCAACCATAATTGATGCCCCTGAGTAGTAGTAGCTCATGGTGATTTGATCAACTAAGATTGATGCTGTAAATGCTACTATTAGCGATGTAGCTTAGCAAATCCTTACAAGTAGCTCCCGTAAAGCAGGCTTGGCTGTCATTTTGTAGCATGTTAGCATACCGAGCATTAAGCTTAAAGCTGGTGTGCCTGTACAGCCCCATGGAGCCACCAGAATGGTTGTAGACTTTTAGCCTTGCTTTATTTTCCAGTTATACAGCTTGACATTTTGAGTCATCCTTTTAGTAAGTGCAGTGTTTTTTTTCTTCATGGACCCTCCAAAAAATCACTGCACATTTGTCCAGTTCAAAATATCCAACGTAATCTGTCAGTTATGTTGATCTGAAACGTGCCTGGAGAGAATGGTGTTCATGGAGTTCTTCTGCAAACAGAAGAACTAAATAAGCAATGATCTTACATTTTTGAAATGTGCCATCTCTGTGTAGAATAACTGAGTGTGGTGCATTGCACAAGTTTTCTTACCTTTCCAACAAAATCCAAAAGTTGTGGATCCACTTCTGTTCTCTGCGTAACTTATATGAGTTTGGCACAGGTTACTGTTTGAGGTTTCGGGGCATTTTCAAATTTCATTTTCTCATTTTTTTCCTCTCCCCTCGAAGCAAGAAGAGTCCGTCCTCATGTAGTGAGGATTAGAAAACGAAGAGCAGGACAAACAGATACCCCCCTTCGACTTGAACTAATGCATTTCTGTTGCTTCGGGGCAGGGAACAAAATCATCATTTCATAATACAGCTTCACTTGTAGCTTTACCCTATCGCCTACACTCCAATCACGACTCCCATGAACCCATTAGAGGGCAAATGCTCTTTTTGGCTGGTTTCCATGTGCATTACTCATGCTGTGAGGGGGGAGACTGGCATGAATTGAATTTCAGATTTCACAAACAACTTGGGCAGGTGGTGGTCACTCCAGGACACAGCTCAGGCCTCTGAGTGACAGATGATTTGATCACACATCTCTTCACATGCTCGCTCTGCCAGTGGTTCCTGTGAAGAGCATTGTAACCCTGCCAAACTCCAGAGAGGGAAGAGATGAAGAACACCTCCGTCCCTCGGCCTCCTATCTGTCTTCCTGTGAATAAATAGTTACCTGCCTCTCTGCTGCATGTAGGACAAGTCAGAGAGTTGCTCAGGGGAGTCACTAAGGTTTGATAGACTACTACTGCTTAATAATGCATGATGATGTCTACTTATCCAATTTCAGGCATATGCAAAGGAAGGTGCACATGCTTTGCTACTTGTGGATCAGTGACCTTGCAGAATTACAGTAGCAATGTATTTTCTGCATGAGAACATAAAAGGACTTGCGTGCTCACCATAAAATGCTCCACTGACATGATAGGCAGTGATGTATTGTGGTGGTTTCTGTTCTTGGCTATGCCTGCATGACTCCTGACACTTCTGACTTCTCCACTTTGATCAAAGGTGCAGAGTATTTATGAAGTCATGCCCGCAAGGTCAGGAGGAGTGTCTTCTCTGTCCTAATGCAGCAGGTTGAAGACAACATCTGTTGCCTTTCCATCATTATTGTTCACTTTTATCTCTTAACATAGAGCATGTTACCCTGGCAGCCAGGCAGAGCCCTGCAGATCCACACTGTCTTGACTTGAATCGACATATTTTGGTTTTGATTGAAATGCATTGACAACTACCACATGGACTCATTGAATAGTTGTTATACTTTTGTATTTTTGTTAATTACCTCATACCTGCAAGACCAAAAACATCCCCATCAGCTGTACTTCACACTAATTAGCATGTTTTCGTAGTAAATTATTACTATAGTTGTTAAACATAATTACTGTGGCATTATCATTGTGAGCATTTTAGCATGCTGACCTTTGTATTCCTCTGCAGCATTTTGCCTCAGTGCAGTTGGGTTGCATTCTGGCAAACACTTAGCCTATTTCATCAGTGCCTTAAATTTTTTTTCTTAGTGAAATCATTGTGTAGCCACACTGTAGCCACATTTCTCCCCAATTGTTGGACATTGATCTTTGCAGAAGAACTCAGTCATTGTCAGCTCACTGTCTGCAGATAGCTCAATGATGGTTCACAAGAGAAGCATTATTTCAAGTAAGAACAAGACGCCTTGCAGGGAACATATTCAATAAGAATTAAGTTTGCTAAACAGGTGGGAGGAGGTTAAACACAGTGGTGCAGCAGATGGTTGCTGCTCGCTGTTATTCATATTCAAAACTTTGCCTACAGTGAAGGTAATGTGTGAAATGGCTCTCTGCATGAACAGAGTTTGATGCTATAATTTCATCAAATTATAAACTTGCGTCTTGAATGTACCGACAGTTACAGATACAGTGGATCAGTGGCGCCAAGGCAGACCTCTGTTCATTTATTACACATCTAGAACGTAGGCTAATTCTTATCAAAGTGAGTTCATGTAGCAGTTCTCCTGCAGCTCATTATCACCTGTAAACCATTCATCTGCCACCTTTTACCTCAAGTCTCTCAAACGGCGATTAATCCACCCCACTGCGACGCAATTAGTTTAATCTGCATTCAGCCGGGCTCATCATCACCCACCGGTCCCGCCATTCATTTCCCATGGGCTTTCTGGGCAGCAGTTTCTCCCGACCTCTACTGCAGCGCCACAGAAGTTTAGGTGAATTTTTAATAAAGAGGCAATGAATCAGCTTCTCCTGCTCATATTCCTCTGGGGTTTGGATTGTTGAAACCCTGCAGGGAATGACCTTGTTATTTGAGAAGAGTATAGGTTTTTTATGAAAACTCTGCAGAAATGCCTCAGTTCGTTCTCTCACGGCTGAGTGACACCCTCCTCCTTCAGTTGTGTTGACAACATGCTTGCCTTTGTTTGTTTCCTTGTAAGGGGATTATCAATCTGATCCTCAGCTTTTTCTTTTGCCTGGCATTACAATAAATAAGTGGCTCAAGATAAGCTCTTGTGATGCTCCTGAGGCATTTCAGATTAAAGTCAGGCTATGCTGCGGTGCCTGAGCCGGGTCGCTCCGGCTATTAGCGCACCACTGGCACCGCAATCTATTTCACTGAGGTATTTGGACCGTAGCGCAGGTCGTGTTATTTCAGGCATGTTAGGGCTAACCTCGTGCTCTCTGTCTGTATTTCTGCCTTAGTGTTTAATCTCCAGGTTGGTGCCAAGGGACATGTCTCAGGCCCGGTTCTTTGCCCCCCCCCAATCCCAGCAGGGGACCACCCTCTGCCATCCCACATTAACCACCAGCAGGATAGATCACAGGTCACACATGAGAGGATTTGACGGCTGCTCGCCGTACGAAAAGGTTAATGTCATGCTTGTAAGGTGATTAAAATTCATGACGAGGAGGAAGGGAGAGGGGAGGGCGGGGTTGGGTGAGGTTAGGTTTGGGGAAAGCTGTGTATGGGGGGGGGGGTCTTGGTACCACAGGTTTGTTTCAGCTGCTTCAGGGACTTTGCCTTTGCCACCTACTGCCACACAACAAAAATGCTAATTCCTGACGTTGAAGTGGGGCGGCAGAGAGCGGTTAGAGGGATCTGTAGTTGTAAACAGAGTTGGCAGGTAAAACATGTTGATGTTGAAGGGGTCGTTTTTGGCACAGCAGCGTGCTGCAGGCTGAGACTCAGCCATGTGAGTAACCAGGACATCTTTCATGCAGTTCAGTGGCTCTCACCTGGAAAACAGGCCCAGACTGACAGAACTACTGAGCAGCCAGTCCTGTGGCAAGAACCAGACAGCTGCCATACAGCTGAACTAAACTAGTGTGAACAAACAGCAAACAACAAGGGCTAGTACAGTAGCATCACCTATTACAATACTACTGTACTGTGGAATGGTGTATTTGTGTATATAGTTTATACCTGTATTGTGTTCCGATTTTTCTGTAAAATTGAATCCTTAAATTCTAATGGATTAACTGTATAAATTGCGTCTTTCGGCTACTGTATAAAAATGAATAGAATAAAATACAAGTAGGCTATTGCAAAATAATTGAGTTAATTTTTGTAATCATTTCACAGCCCTAATATATAGTAATGGTGGTTTATAACAATTATATTATAATATGTTAAGGTCATTTTCCATAAAATCAAATTGATTATGTAATCAATACATGTGAATAACCCACTTAACACCTGGAGTGTCAGTATATTCATTCATAAGGTTCTGTTGGTTGGAGTGATACAGCATCGTGCAGCCTGCCTGCACGGAGGAACACTGAGTGGGTTGGATGGTTCCAGATAAAAAGCTCTTTTTTCTGACCAGTTGATGCACTGTACAAACTTTATATATAGTGCACACTTAAACTGGTGTATTATGTTGAGATGGGCCTTCTTGTAGTGAAAATCCACTGTTAGTTTGTGTCCGTTCACAGCTGTTCAGTGCCTGTACTGTATGTCTGTCCGGCATTATGCACTAGTACTGTATGGCTAACTGAGGGGGAGCAGAGAGCTGTCTACTGCAGATACTTAGGGGCCATTTGTAAAAAACTGGACTATCCCTTTAATACTGTAATTATTGTGTTAATTTTACTCATTGCAGGTTTGTCTGTTAAGGTATTGAATACATTTAGAGGTAGTTAAAAGTTCTCCTCATCTTGTTTGTGCGTCAGTAACGTTCACTCTGCATCAGTTGAGGCTCTGAGAAACTGCTTCTGAACCGTAACTCTTTAAAGCAAAGTGATGAAACACCTCTGCCAGGCTGCAGCTCGTGTGAGCATTGTTTCAAGTAGAGTGGGGGGCCTCAGAGGGGCATGTAGCTATATCCTGCCTTCCCTTTATCAGATTTTCCCCAGGTACCACCAGTTGACCTGTAGCTGAACCTCTCACCGATCAATAAGCATAAATCTCTCCACTGGCTCGACTGTCCCACCCTCACCACCTCTGCTTCATCTCCTGCAAGTCAAATCTCATTAATAATCCTGGGACATTCCTCGCTCCAACATATCCTCTCTCCTCACCCTGGGAGTCAACCATTTGAAAAACGCAATCCAAGATTCTGCTGGTTTGGAGACTTCAGACCTTGGGGAAGCAGCGTGGTTTCAAAGTGGATATCTGGAGCAATCCCAAAACTGGTAGTAAGGCGTCGTTAGTCTTGTTCTCAGTGCAGTTCATTAGCAGCAGAGCTTGACAAGGTTAAAGCGTTCTACAGCGGTGAATAGACTCCTGACCTTCCCCTTAATTACCTTGTCACATATATTAGTAAATCTATAATGGTTGTTACTCTTCTGTGAGACATAAGATTAGTCCTGTCAGTGAGCAACTTTACTGTTGCTCACTGACAACTGAACTGCTTTGTGTGTGTTTGTTTCTTTTGCTCAGCTGCTTGTGAGGTCCATATTTCCGAATGACCCCAGAGTAATTAAAGAAACATCCTCAGAAGTAAAAGGATTAAGGTGGATCTAAGGGTTTATATGAGTCTTTGAAAGTGCTTTGCGCTATAGACTGGATAATTGCTGTTGTCACTAAGTCACATCTTGACAGTGTGTTACTCCCAGCTTATCTAATAATGGACAAAGAGGCGTGGCCAGTTTTATACAGTTAACCACCTGTCATTCAAAGCAGTCATGCCATCAATTCCACAGAAGAATTTAAAGTCTCAATAACATGTGAACAGGTGAGTTACAGGTATATAAAGTCTCCCTGGCCTTATTTTACCTCACATCAAACTATTCTAATTTTCTTCCATATTTACTAAGAAGAGAGAAGTCGTATCTAGAATATTAATCAGCACATCCTCTAAATTGGTAGATCAGACACTAGTCCGTGCATCTCTAGTTAGCACCTGAGACAACAGGTTGCCATGGCATCCTGCAGTGCATGAGCAGAGCAGAAGAACTAATGACACTAATGAACAGAGTAACTTAATGATGCCATAACTGCTGCACACTGCCTCCATTACCACCAGAACTTTCCATTTGTAGCCTAGAGTCAAGAACAGTAGTTGAGTAAAGACCTTTCTTTTGCTTGGTTGGCTGTGGCCTAACCGTGTCTCTGTTATAATCAAAATATTGTCATTGAGAAAAAAAAAGGACAGCAATTTTCATTCCTAAAGTTACTATCACCAAAGAGATTTCACCGCTACATGTTTCTTGCTTGTCTTGTGACAACAACATTTATACACCTGCTTGGTTTAACACGGCTGCATGCAACATGACAACCGACAGGCAATGCTGTGTAGCCTCTGCTGCAGCCAGTGAGCAGAGCTGGGCTGGCTGACAGAGGATAGAAAATTGCAATGTGATTCAGCTTGGTGTATCGAATGGTGAGCCGTGGGACTGTCTGCCTCTGTCAGAGGGAGTTTATGATGGCTTTCTTCAGCTGTCGTCTTGACAAAATGCCATGTGCTCATCACCTGTGGGCAGCACGGGGATAGGCAGCTGTACTATTTTTTTGGGCATGTGTAATAGATGTGTTAGAGCAGCAGAAAGTGACACATGCAGACACAGGAGAGGGCAGCAAAGACAGATGAACTGATAGGCTGATGGGAAGACAGATAGGAGGAAAAAATAACCAGTTCTTAAAGGGATAGTTCAACATTTTGGCAAACTGGCCCATTGCCATAATCTCTAGGAGTGGGTTCTTTACCTTTAATTGTCGGTGCAAGCTATTTTTAGAACGGCGTAGCAGAGCCGCGAGCTGCTCAGAGCTACGCTACGGAGGCTCATGGGATTTCTTGGTTTCCCTCATCAAACTCATCAAATACACAATCCAAAAAAAGGGTGAACCTACTCCTAAAACTATAGGGATTATGGCAATGGGCCAATTTGCCAAAATGTTGAACTATTAAAGGGATAGTTCAACATTTTGGCAAATTGGCCCATTGCCATAATCCCTATAGTCATAGCAGTAGGTTCGTTACCTTTATTTGTCGGTGTAAGCTATTTTTAGAACGGAGGAGCGGAGCGGCAGGCTGTTCAGAGCTACACTATGGAGGCTAATGGAATTTCTTGGTTTCCCTCATCAAACTCATCAAATACAAAATCCCAAAACTCCAAAACGCTTTCGTGGACAAGTTGTGAGCTGCACAATCACCACGCTATGAGATAATAATAGAACGTTACGAGACAGAGTTGTTTTAGAGGTAAATTCATGCAAAACCGCTGATGCGCGTTGCGTTCAGGGACAGTTTTTCAGCAAGCAGACTCTGTATTTACCTCGAAAACGGCTCCGTTTCGTAACGTTCCATTATTATCTCATAGCGTGGTGATTGTGCAGGTCACAACTTGTCCACGAAAGCGTTTTGGAGTTTTGGGATTGTGTATTTGATGAGTTTGATGAGGGAAACCAAGAAATTCCATTAGCCTCCATAGTGTAGCTCTGAACAGCCTGCCGCTCCGCTCCTCCGTTCTAAAAATAGCTTACACCGACAAATAAAGGTAACAAACCTACTGCTATGACTATAGCGATTATGGCAATGGGCCAATTTGCCAAAATGTTGAACTATCCCTTTAAGCAAAAACGGCTCCATGTGGCCACTGCTTCCCTCACTGTACAGCAGTGAGTGAAAACATTTCATTCAGTGTAAATAAAGTTTGAGACTATTTAGATATTTAATAACAGCAATCTTCTCTGTTGTCTTTTTTTTTTGCGTATTTCATCGCCTCAATTATCATTTCAAGCTAAGTTTCACTGTTTCGGTTGTTAAATTGGCCTCAACCCCAATTCCTTGTAGCATTAGAAGGTGTTAACATGGCTGCCTGAAACTTAAATATACCCTGTGTCACAGGAGATTTAATTTTCCACCTATAAGTGTTTCTTTTTTCCACCCTCTCTGCGTCCTTTGACCAGATGAGCGTTAGCAGTTCTGACAGGGTTATTGCTTCCCCTGGTTGCCCTGCTGTCTGCATCTCTTGATCTGTAGAGACAGGGCCAAAGTGAAACAAGCGGCCCCCTCCATCACCACCGCTCGGCTCACTCCGCTTCCTGGTAGTCTCCCTCGCTCTCTCCTTTTTTGTCGCACCCACCCTCGCGATCACATCACATCTAATCCGTCTGGTATGTCAAACACACTAGAGATTTATATCACAGAATCAGGGGGACAGTTTTGTCTGTGCATGTGAACATATGTGTTTTTATCGCTGTGTGTATGTAGTGGGTAAAATCACTTTTACATCTTGACCTAAAAGCTGACTTTATAGCATGTATGTGTCAGCAACTATTAGATTTGGTCTCCATCTTAGTCTTCAGATCAAAAGTCCATGTTAGTTTCAGTCAGACTTAGTTAACCTCTACTCAACAAAACTCTGGGCAGTTTAGTCTCATATTAGACAGTCAAAACTATTTTATTTTTTAAGTCACCCGGAGGTGAATTGACACAAAAATATGTTTCAATCTAGACTGAATTACTCTGCTTTCAAATAAGACACAAATCCTCTGATTTTACATCAACAATTATGAATTGAATTGAGCTTTGCACAGAGTTTGTTTGGTCAGTTGATGTTAATTTAAACAATACGAAGATATGAAGTCTGGATACATGCAACAACAATGTATGAATATAGGAAATATTGCACAATATTGAAACAATCCTAGAAAGAGCCAGAGGTAGCTGGTTAGCACTTGAATCCCTCCAATGTGAAGTACTGGACTGGAGTGTGATGCTGACCTGGTGTTACCTCAGTTTGGTGTGTAAGGTGTCTTGTCAGGTTTATGAGTGTCTACTCAGTGGTTCAGTAGCTGCAGGGCTTCTCCTCTTCCAGCAGTACTACACATGAACTTTCTCACTCAGCGGGGGGCCCATCCTGCTGCTGTTTTCCTTTCCCCAACACCATGTGATGTCCAAGTTTGTCCAGCTATAATATTTAATTGTATACAGTAGCCAGGTTCAAGCTGGCACCGGTGGAAGTGCAAAGTCCGTACACAGATGACATACAGTGCAATTATTCAATTTAAGGATCTTGAACATTATCGTGCGTAATAAATAATCAAACACCTATTTTTTTTTATTTGAAAGTCCTGTACAGAGAAGTGTTTTCATTTTTAAACTCCATTTAATAATTTATCATATACAGTTATACATTTTTCTATACTACCACTAACAAAAAGAGAGCTACACCACCAAATTCAAGGGCTAGGACCTGGGTTTACTTAAATACTAGATGCTCCTTCTGGGGAGGAAAAGCTTAACTTTTACTCTCTTACATGTTCACATGAATATGTGGTTGTCATTCATGTGCACACATTTGCAATCGCAGGTTGTTGAGTACTTCTAACTGTCCAGCACTGTCTCTTTCCATCCTCCATTGCCTTCATTCATCTCCTCCATCTTTCCTCTCCATCTCAATCATGTCTAAGTATGAACAGCCTTCACCTTGTCCCTGCTCTTTGATCTGGTCTGAGCTCTCTAAAACCTCTCACTCTGCTGTTGTGGATGGTAGATTGTCTATTTGAGGCACATGTACACTGAGTAGTCACTCTGTAGTCATCAGATCTGAACAACAGTAAACACTTGTGTTGATTCAGCTGGCTGACAGACATAAGTCCCTTTACACAGGCAGCACTATGAGCACACTGCAGCTCTCACTCATGTGCTGTTTTCCCTGTCTAAAACCCAGTGCATGGCTCTGAATCTGTCAGGGTTAGAGGTTTGATTCCCACTGGGACCACACATGTTTCCAATGTGTATTTTCACGGCATTTTAAGTTTCAATTGAATATTTTCTTCATTTCTAAGCATTCATATATCAATCCAAACCATTCCTCTGTTATGTGATATCATATACTATATCTTTATGGGCTCTAATTTTCTTCCAGTCAGTCATCTTGTCTTTGGCTCATTTTTTGCAAAATATTTTGTGGGATTCAGTCCCAGGGCTTGAGGCTGACAAAGGTCTGCCAAGGGTCTACAACATATGATGGAATAATGATGAAGAAAGTTCTAAAATACCTCTTACAATTTGTCTCTCTCTGTGTCGCTTTCTTCATCAAACCATACACAGAAAAATGTGCAATATTGTCAACGTCCATCATCAGCAGACCTCAGATAAACTGTTGAACTGACCAGTCCACAGTTTATAGTGGTTATAGTGGCTAGTAGAGGTTGGTGTTGCTGTTGCTGCTGACAGACAGAGACAGAAACCTTTGGAAGCAACAACACAGACATTCAAATCTCCTTCTGATCTTGACTACAACATAATTAATTGAAGGTTTTAATAATAATATATTTTCTAACACTACAGCTTTCTTTGCTGATCTTCATTTGTAATAATTTCTGCAACTAACCAACTGCAGAGAAGACGATCTCCTTCCTGTTTTCACAGAAACGCAAATGGTCATGTGATGTACACATATACATCTTCAGGTGTGCGAGTGTGGCCAGAGATTATTTCTGATAAGGAGCTATTATTGTTTTTGTTTTTAAAATGAAAACGGCATGGACGCAGCCTTTGGACATGTTCGGCATCGTTCTCTAGAGTAGAGCATCAAGACACTTCATGTTTGTTTTCCTCTTCATCTGTTACTGATGTTTTAAAAATTCAAATTCACTTCATCACTTGTTTTAATTCCTGCTCTGGCTGCTCTTTTCTTTACAAGAGGGAAGGTTGCAGTCCACTCACAGTTTTGACATCATTTATTGAGGTGAGTCAGTCCAGTGCGGACCCCAGGCACAACTCTGATTACCTGTTGTTGCTGACTCCTAAGCAACAGTTTAAACTTAGTTTACTGTTATGTAAGGTGTTAATTGCTGATCAGACTTTTTCTTCAGCAGCAACTCAGAACATCTGCTCTGATTTCAGTGTTATTTTTTTCTATATTTAATCTTTGCATATCTTGCACCATGAAACCTGCCATTATCTGCTCTTTTCATTCCTTAACACTGGAAGCCTGCTGGGTAAAACCTGGGAATCGTGAGGAGAAAGTCGTGATTATTGCCACAAATTCTCTGGCAGTCTGTCCTGGAAGATGTTCATGGAGTTGCACATTGTTATACAGACACAAGGTGTCATAAATAATTGTGCTAGAGAAGTTCAAACCACCTTCACATAGCAGACTGATCATGGAGGTGGGTGTGATGTCTGATTGTTGGCTGCAGAGAGTCGCTGAACACAACAAATGGATGTCTGTAAGGAGGGTGGGTTTGACTGATTGTGATGCATACAGTATTAGGAGGGTCAACTTTAATGCCAGTTAGTGGACGCCCGGCCTTGATGGTATCACAGTGGACCGCAGGAAACTGGAGAATCCTTTGTCTCCACTCACTTGTACATGGTGTGTTTAAGAGAAGATCCAGGCTGGCTGCAGATTGTTTTGGCCGTTGCACATCGGCTTGATAATCTGTATGTGTTTATATGTTTATCCAGAGGCAGTGTGAGAGATGAGAAGTGCATGATTCATGCTGACACGCCTGGTTTACACTGAGACGGGCAGAGAACCATCAGCACCCTGTTATCCTGCAGTGGTTAGAGCCATCTAAACAAAGCTGCTGCTGCGAGCATCAAGCCACCGAGGAGTTGACTGGATAAATAGCACACACACACTCACACAGAGATACACACATGTCCACAGGCAGACAACAATGTAGTAAAGACACACACAACACCAGAGGTACAGAAACATGGTTTGTAACCCGACGCTCATGGACAGAAAGACAATATAATACATAGCTAAGAATCACATTTGGTCATTTATCTAACACATACACACAGTCAGCTGTGTGTGCGTGTCCCTTTGTGTGTGAGTGGGGCATGAGGGCAAACTCCCTGACAGCTCCATATTTCATTTAATAGGGCTTCAATGGGCCTTTTCAGTGCGGCCAGGGGCTGAGCAAACTGCTGCTGCAGGTATGCTCCAGCTGTCTGGGGAGACAGCAATAAATAAGCCCACATAGTGTTTAATAAAACAATATGAAAATATTGTCTTACCCTTAATAGCCCAGCAGAAGGGAGAGGGAGATAAATCAGGGCTGTGGTTGGGCGTTTCCTGCAGCTCACTCGCTCAGACCTGCCACTTCTCTTTTCTCCCCTGGAAACACAGCCTAAAATGATCAGTTGTTCCTCATTTTCTGTCTTGCTGAGCAAAGTGGATAATAATGGATCTACTCTGTTGGGGACCAGTTGAACCTTTGTTGTTTTACTGCAGACCTGACATTGGACAGGTCACCTGAGTTAAAAGGATGAATGCTGTGAGCCTCTTCTTTAACAAACAACATTTCAGTCAGTTCTCTGAGCCTGGAGTCACAGCAGCTGCATCATGTGTCTCTGTTGGAGGCAGCCTGATGTTCATCATGAGTTCAACTTTCACTTTGGCTGATCTTTCACTTATTCATTCAAAAAAAAAAAATACTGTGCAAATTGAATCCAAATGTGTTTTGGATGTTTGCTAACCAGGTTCACATTTTACTGCCTTCTAGAGTTTTGTTTCTTTTATTACTGATGGACTTTATTCACTAGAAGAGTGAGATGCTCCTCCACTACACTCCTGCTGCTCATTCATGTCGAGGTTTCCTCACCTGCTGGTTTTTGTTTTTGTTTGTAGCATCTTCCTCTACTCGTATCCCGTTGTGTGACCCTTCGCGCCTGTGTCCATCTCTGATTGTCTTATTTGTTTCTTACAATCCGCCCCTTCTTTGATTCGCTCCCATTATCTGTTTCTTTGCTGGCGTCTTCTTTTTTGGAAAAGGAGAAGCTTCATCCTGTTTTGGCTCCCAGCAGCTTTGTGCAATATGAACTCAGGCACCTTGTGTGTGAAACGTCCAAAAATAACTGCATCGGAGGGTTGGAGGGAATAAACAACCTCCATCCTGTATATGACGTAATGCAGATCTGGAATTGATTCTGCCTGCAGAGATAAGGAACCTGTAGCTGCAGCAGTTTCTTCAAATGCATCTGTCCTGAGATGTACTGCATCCTGCATGTGCCATGTGCATGCACCAGGGTGCTGTAGATTCAACAGGCCGTTTGTTCCCATTAGCAGCAGAGTGGAGCTGTAGTTTAGTATGCTGTCGGTATGAAAGGATTCTTATGAATGAATTAGAGTTTCTCTCCCCTTCTGTTGTAAAAAATATCACAGGGTCAAGATGAATCAATGAACTGGAGAAGTGTGCAGCTCAATGGCATCCCATCTGTGTCGCTCAGCGGGTGGCTTCTTTCTCAAGGTGGGTCTCGTGACGGGGCCCAGATTGGCAGCGCCAGCCGCCAAAGGACGGCGCCAAGCGTCACGTGGGGCAGCAGTCTGTCCGTTCCCCTGAGGCGGTGCTTTTTTTTTTCTTTTCAGGAAAACGGAAGCGAGCAGGCAGAAGGACTGCAGACAGAAAGTGCATCACTGTCCCTCTGCTTGTGTGGGATTGTAAATGTCAGTGCTGGTGTACACAGCTGTGAAGGTGGCCTCGCTGCCATGCCTTCAGGTTGTGTTCCAGCTCTAAATACCAGACTGTCTTTGTTTTCTCTCTCCACTTAGCTCGTCTTTCCTCTCATGTCCTGGCATCCCAACTGGCCCTTCACTGTTTCCCTCAGTTTTAACTCCCTCCGTTTGTGCACAATCATTTCAGCTCCACACGGTGCTTAATTTGTGCCGGATCGTGCCGGAACAAGATCCAGCACCTCGCCGGTCTGGACCGGTACCTATTTTATCGGATCTTGAACCTCGCATCTGTCAAAATCTGTAAATAAACTGCGTGTAATGCGTCTATCTCATTGTACCTGTGCTCTGTCTTTCTCTTTGAAGTTACTCACAGGCCGCCCATTTGCCTACTCTGGATGCATTTTAATCTGAGAAAAAAGAAAAAGGGGGGAATGACAGATCATCATCAATCATCAGGGTACACAATGACGCAACCAGTGAATTTTGGCCGTGAATAAAGAGGAAAGCAGAAAAAAGAAAACAAAAGGACACAACTAAAGGACATAGAAACGCACTAAGCCATATAGTAAAATATGAATAGCCTGTAGGAATAAGTCTCTATGGATGGTTTGTGGGGGGTTTTCAACAAATAAACTGAAAGGTAAGCACACATTTTTTGTTGCTAGTCTCGTGTCGCGTGTTATTGATTAGGAGCGATGCGTGTGTGACCTTGTGTTGTGAATTAATGAGTGTGTATGGCCAATGAAAACTTGTAAGTTCCATTGTTGTGTGGGCATGATATGTGCATCAGTGCCTGTATAATGTAAATGATCCCACCAGAATATGATGCAGTACTTCTTAAGCCTTTGACTTTCTTAGGCTAACACACGGTTGGATTCTTCTACATCTGTCTTGTCCAGATGTGTCAGGTACCGTGTCAGTAACTGTCAGTCATCGTCAGGCAGAAGCTGCGCAGGCAGCGGGCCGATTGAAGCAACTGAACTGATTGACACTCGCTGCAGAGCTGCGTTTTGGGACAGAAAAAATGGACGTCATCCGTCTCAGCAGTTTGCACATACTCATTTGTAGATACACAAGCAAACCGAGAGCCACACACACACGCACACCCAGAAACACAAACAAACAGACGGTAAAACAAGTCTCAGAATAAGCGACAGAGGAAGGGAGGCAGCTCTAGGCAACGTAACCCTAGACATCGGCGGTCACAAGGAGCAAAGGAGAGGATCTCCGTGCCCCGGGCCTGATGTGGGCCTCCAGGCCAAACCAGAACAGGCCTCCGTGCACCTCCTCTATCCCGAATAATCACTGGGCCTCCAAAAACCAAAGAAAATAACTTAATTGGTATGCTATTTGAGTTTTTTTTTTTTTTTTCCAATGGCACTGAGCTGCTATAAATTACACATACTGAATTTCTCTTTTCTTACCAGGCAGCTATGTGTACTCTTAATCAAACTGCACTTTTCTTGATAGTAGCTGTGAAAGCCCTCTAATCGTGACAAGTTAACTATATGTTTAGTTGGCTCTCTGTTGTAATAGTACCACTGAAATAACAGCAGAAAGTGCAGCCAAACAGTAGGGGGAGAACACACGGCCTGTCAAATTAGAGGCAACACAAAGACCCGCTTGTTGAGGCGGGAGGGGGGTAGGGGGTCATGAACTCGGGATCCGGATAGAGACCACAACGTAAATTCTACCCGTGTAAACCCCCCCGCCCCCCCTCTAGCCCTCCTCACCACCACCACCTCCACCACCTTCCTAAAACACAACGACGTCAAAGAAAGCCAGAGATATACGCTGGGGTCTTCCCTCAGCCTGTCAGCAGCCATCCGTCTCTCTTATGTGTCCTTAATAGCATGTGACCACAGCAGCCAGAGGAGGAGCAGCAGCGGTGCAGCCGCAGGCTCACATCTGACCGGACTGGAAAACTCTTCCTTACTTCTAACTCTATCTGTCCTTTCCCTCCTCTCCATCAGACCTCCAGGCCAAATGTACTGTAGCGCACCAGGATTTAGCCGTGTGGAGGTGCGTTTCCATTACCCCTGGAAATGCGTAAAACCTAAATATCGCAATTAAAAGCTGATAATAGAAATGCCTACATTTCGCCAAAACATTTTTATGCTCAATCAAAGTGTATTGCAAAAGTGTAATGGAAACACTTTTCAGCATTTACAGTCTGATCAGATCTGATCCCGTTGGTAATGTTTTCTGTTTCCCTTCGCTCTCCCTCTCTCTCCGTCTGTTTTGAGTCGTCCCGTCCTGTGTACTGTTTCCACCCAACCGGGTTATTTTAATAAAACTTTGCCGTGTGAGGTCCAATCATTCAACTCAGTCTGATAACTCAGGCGGTGTCACACAATGACATGTCCGTGTGAATAACCAAATAATAGTTCCTTCTGTTACAGCCGCAAGATTGGACTTTACCAGAATTACGGCTCATTCACAAAACATCTTTCAATGGAAACACCTGCAAATAGGATAGAATTGTACTTTTTAGAAATTTTAGAAATATGGCTTTTATTTTGCGAAAACCTGTAATGGAAATCCAGCTTGTGTCGAGCTGATTTGAAAAGGAGCAATTTCTTTGGTATTGTAACCTCTGACCCCTGACCCAGCATGCAGCAGGTCACTGGGCTCCAGACGGTAATGGAAGTGTGTGTGCGTGTGTGCGTGTGTGTGTGTGTATGTTTGGTAGCGGGAGATTTTCATGCCTGTATTCATAATCTTGTGCGTCTGCTTAGCGACAGCGAGGTCAGGCAGCTGTGACCCTGTTGTTACAGAGCAGTTAAAAGTCTCATTAGTGTCATGAGTGTAGTTGGGTCAGCACCATTAAAGCAGCTCACCTCTCACACTTCATTACTTTACAGGGCTCTGCTTTTAACCCCTTCCCCTCCTTTTCATCAGCAGTGTAGTATATGTGGAGGTTATGGTGCGTGTTTGATAGTGTTGCACAACAGGTCATTCTACTCAGATGTGATGCATGCATATATGTGACCCGATCCATCGAAATGAGTCACAGTGACCCAAATTTCAAAGTTGAGATTTTGGTATCAATGGAAAGATAAGAAAATAAGCTTTAAAATGATACCCTAGTCAGAGTCATACATTTGATGGTTTTCTAGATGTGGCCATTTGAATTACGATCTCCTACTCTCTCATTCTGTTCTAAAACCTGAGAAAATAGCAGTTAAAGTTTTTGCCAGTGACTCTGGAATCTGTTCCTGTACCACGTGATTACACGCACCCTATACGGTCCCTTGTTGTCATAGATGTAGCATTCAATGACCCTCGGAAAGCAGGGAATCTCACAATTCAGATGCTTTTTACAGCTCGTTTCTATCATAAACGGTTCAGAAGTTGTCATGTTTTGTTGACATTTTATAAAACATGTGCAAGCGTGTACGTTCGGGTTAGCATCGATGCTACGTTCGAATTAGCATCGATGCTACGCTCTGTTAGCGTCGATGCTACTCGGTTTAGCATCCGTTTCTGTACCCGTCCCTGCTCGTCATAGATGCAACATTCAATGACCGTCGGAAAGCGGAGAATCCCGCGATTCAGATGCAGTTTACAGCTCGTCTCTATCATGAACGGTTCGGGAGATATTTCATGTTTTGCACCGAAGCAACACTCATTTTCAGAGGGTTTAAGTTGCAGGTCAACTTTAATCATCATTTACGTGCCTTTTCTCAATTATCTGGACTGTGAAACTTTGGGAGATTGTTTTTGAATGTCATTGCTTTGAAATTAGGGTAAAAAGTTTTTTTTGATTTTCTGTGGGTTTTCCATGTTATCAGCTGATTATCTAAAAATAGAACGTTGCGACTTCCGACTCATTTTGATAGAACGGGTCACATATAGTACTTCATGCCTGAGCCTCAGCACGCAGACACACACACACACACACACACTGTGCAGCAGCATTAAACCCACTTCACCGGCACGAACTAGGAATAAGTGAGGTCACTGCGAGCCTCTTGAGATCAGTTTGTGGCTCTGGGGGATCAGCAGGGTTTAATGGCAGGTCTGTGCTCAGACGTACCCCCAATTAAAAGTGTTTTCTACCAGATCTTAAGGAGGCTCTATCTTTAGGCCTGAGGTTTCTTGGTTAGCGTAGGTGGCAGTGTATGACGACTGTCCTGGTTTTGCTTTCCCAGAAGAATTTTAGGACTTTTCCCCCATTCTGTTGAAATCTGGCTTTACTTTTGCTTTTCAGGGAAGTGATGATGTTGCAATTAGTTATCCCCCCTCGTCAGCAGTACTGATTCCCCAGGCTGGGTCATCTTGATTCCCATCAATGGATGACGAAGGACTCCAGGGGTTGAGAACATACTACTCTCTGGAATTTGTCACTCAATACTTTAAACTGAGTGGCGGACAAAAGAAAAAGAAAAGTATTTCTAAGTCAAATCTTACATAGATCTTAATTATCACCCTCTCAAGTTTACATTTCTTAACACTGCAATTCTCAAATTACCCAACCCCTCCCACTCTGTCTGTTCTTTCTACAGCTGAGGATTTGTAATTTCCTGTTCCTGCATTTTCTAACACCTAGAAATCCACAAAACCAGAATCCTCGAATCCTCCCAGGCTCCGACAGATTTATGTCCATTTGAAATAATAGCATGTTTTAGATGAGGTGGTTTGCTGTGATTGCTCTCAGTCATCACTTCATACCATTTAATGAGCAGTAGCAGAACTTACTGCTGTTTATGTTGCACATTCAGCATCAGACTTCACTCTTTAACTCAGCAACAGCTGAGTCCAGAGGTGGACTGCAACACCAATGTCAACTCCTATCACACTGAAACGAGCTGTGCTAACCAGCTAACCCTGGCTTAAAGTAGCAAGTAGCTAAAGCTAAGCTAACGCTAACCATATTTAACGAGCAGCAGCTCCCGTGTTGACAGCGGACTGGAAACACATCTGAATCAGCACAATGCCATTTCGTCACAGAGCTATCAGGATCTGCCCCCCCTGAGCTCCGCCTCACGTGACAATGCTGTTGGCGCAGAGATCATTTCAGACGATGTTGCCAACTTGCCAATGCAACCAGATGTAAATATTTATATATTTTGGACCCGTCAAAATTTATAAAACTGTTTTTTATATACTTACAAAAAATGTTCAGTAAAATTAATACTTTTATTCTGCACCCCTCTAGACGAAAAATTAGAAAAATTAATCGTTTTGATGAAAAAGTTGTAGCTAGGTTTATTTACTGTGAATGTTTGACGATGTTATTTGTTGACCCAGTGAACTGACATTCTCATTAAGATGCAGTCACAGCAGGGATGAGTGGGAAGTGTCTCCCTCTCAGGCTCTTTCTCACCTTCTCTGACAGTCGATGGTTATGTAATTGCTGAGGAATGGAAAGTCGACAGAAAACCTTGAGTGTGAGTCTGACTTTTCAGTGCCAAGGTTTGAGTGTGTGGTTTTGGCGCTGGGTGGCTGAGCCGCTACGAGACCCTATCATAAGCATTTTTCAGCATTATGTTATCATACGCGGCGGTGGGGGGTGGGGGTGGAGGGGTTGGGTGGGTGGACTGTGGTTTCTGCTGGAATAACCCAAATATTTACTATCGGCTTTCAGTATGTGGTGAGTTGGTGCTGCTGATAGTGGGAGGTAATGTTGGTGCGAGCAGCAGGAGAGGAGAGCTAATGAATCGTGAAGGAGGATGAGGGAGAGCACACAAATGAAGTCTGCTCAGTAATTGATTCAAATGTTCTTAAAAACAACAAGGATCAAAATCTCATTGGTGTTTTTTTATTCTTAATAAATTACCGGTGAAATTTCAATAAATTCAGTACACTGCTTCACCTCTTTGAAATGTTTCTCCACAAATGGTGCAGGGAGGTGAGCAGAAAAGCTGCATAAAAGAACTATCATTCATGACCCATACTTCACCCTGACAAAAATAAAAGCAGTTAAAATCAGTGGTGACATTTTTCATAATGCTGCACATTATCCTCACACTGTGATTTGGAGGAGCAGTTCAACAATCTTGTTCTTTATGTGAGGCCAGTCGAGAGATCATCAGCATAACGACATGGCACGAGATAAACGGTTATTGCCACAGTTATTTTGGTGATGTTGCCTAATTACAAAGTTTCACTGGTTACCCGGCAACCTCACAGCATCCATTAGACCTCCGAAAGCCACAGTGCCCGGTCAAGCAGTCCCAGACCGAAGCCTTTTAGCATTACTGTTGCACTAAGGGAAGAGGTTTAACATAACAGTGGAATGGAGCTCTCACTCTCAGCCACAACCAGTAAACATCCATCACCATGGACACTACCAGGCGCCGTACATAGCTCTAATGTTTGATTCATTACATTTGGGGTTTTTGGTTTGTGTTTAAATTTCTCTTAAGTTAAACACAAAGTATCATTAGAAGGCTGGAATCTGGTGTGTTTGGGGGTTGAGAGGCAGTAGCTCTCTACACACCACTCTACTGTACATCAGCTCTGTGCTGTCTCCTCTCCAGCCTCAATGTTTCTGCCCCACAGGAGCCCATTTATAGACCTAGTGATGAAACGCTTCACTTCTTTGTAAATAAGGACAAAGGAGGATTTTTCCAGGCCACTGTTTGCCTCTGTTTATCAAGGAGAAGTGCTGAAGAGGCAGCTGACCTTTTCTCTGGCTCTCCCCAATCTGCAGCACCTTCCTTCTTTGTCTTGTGCTCCCATTCCCTCCTCCTGGCCCTCACCTCTTCATCCTCCCACCTCTTCCTCTCTTGTTTTCTCTTCTCTTTTTCCACTGGGATGCTGACAAGGTCGTTTTGTTCTGCCTTCACTTATAAGAGATTAAATATAACTTACAGATCAACTCATTACCCAACAGTTGACTGTCTCCGAGTGAGTTTGCATCTGATGCCTGTGGTACTACTTATCACAGAGGATGAAAGCATCTGCTAAACGCCTGTAATAGAAATGTAAAACGATGTTAATCTTCAGTTCTGTGGGGAGAAGCGACAGCCCCGCCCAATCTCTGCTTCCCCGCCATCGACGGAGGATCGTTTGCAGGCTTTCAATTGTCTCCCAAGGTTAGAGTCGACGTTAGACCAGACTGGGTCTTTGCAGGGGTCTGCTGTGCTGCTCCTGCCTCCCCTCCCCTCACCATCACAGACGGAACACTGCCATCTGTTGACGGGTGGGACAATTACACGTCCAGGGGGGGGGGGGTTACTGTGCAGGTAGGCTTAGTGCAGAGACCTGGAGCAGAAGCATGAGATTTAGAAAGAGTGAACTGAACTACATTCAAATGGTCAGTTCACTAATATCACAAAGAGTGACAAAATGATTGAGTTAAAGTAAATGACAAAAGAGCATTGAATGCCTGTATGGGTCAACATGTTAATAAAGAGTTAAATCCGTAAGTGTTTAGTGTGGCGAATCAGTTCATGTCGTGTATTACCTCTGAGTCTGCAGCATTTAGTGCATTAGTTAAAATGTCCCAGAGGAGAGGAGGCTCTGAGCCTCTCTCTGATTGGCTGGCTACCTGAGTGATAGAATGAGAATAGAAAGTAGATTTCAGGTCAAACATCCTTTAAGGTTGGATAGTGGGTACAGGTACACAGAGCTGATCTATAATCAAACACATTGACATCCGTCTTTATACTGTATGAGATCCTTAACATTCCTCTGTAGGCTACAGTAGGAATATCTGTAGACCGAGTAATTTGAAAGAATTATCAAACTGCTCATTGTAAATCTGGATGAGGCAGGAAGGTAAATCAAATCACAACACTGTATTTCCTACTTCAAACTCAGCTATGCTTGAAGAGAGTTAGTTTGTTTGACACGTGGGGAGGGGCGAGTGTTCAGAAGTGTGAAAATTGTTGATCATGACCTCTAGCATCATCCTTGAAAAGAACAAAAAGCTTCAGCAACACTTGTAGCTATAAGAGAACAACTCTGTCAGACTCAGCGGGGCTTGTAGCCTTCATCAGGGTCATCCTACAGTACAAGACGTTGCTGCAGCTTTTTGTTCTTTTCAAAGTTTCCTCAGTTTCTCCATGCACCTTGTTAGTTGGTGAAGCTGTGCCAGACAGCTCTACTCTGTCAGCAGTGGATCAGATCCATTCTCCTCCGTTCGCTCTAATCAACTATTTCAGATTATGCAGAACTTTCTGCTTCTCGCTGTGAAAATTCACAGCGACATTGTGTCACATATGTTTTCAGGCAGTGTGATTCATACCTCCTACTCCTCTTAGTTAGATTTCTTAATCTTCCTCTTCTGTAACACATTGCTGTGAACAAAGTGCGTCAGCGAAAGCGCTTTCATGTAAAACATGGGCTGTTGATATTAAAAGGTTTTGGCAGGAGACAAATGTTCTAATTCCAGGCCGATAATGGGCTGGGAGTAGCCGCGGCGGGACGGCTGCCTCTGTTTGCCGCTGCCTGACGGTTGGTCCTGGGTGCTGCCGGGGCCACACAGAGGGCCCGGTGGGAGGATCAGTTTGGCCAGCGCCAGGCCCATCAGCCCGACACCTCGTTAAAGACCCCGGCTTCCGAACCCACACGTCGTCCCCCGCTGAGCCGCCGCTTCGGCTCCTGATCCGGTTTCACTCGGCCTCCACCGCAGCGCAAAGCATTCAGGGTATTTTTCATGCCATGACTGGAGGAATAAAGCTCCAGAGAGCTCTGACTCACAAGTTTTATTATTCTACTCAAGTTTTTAAAACTCGTAGCTCTAAAGTGGTGCCAGCAGCGGCGTACAATCCAGTCCTTTTATTCAGCGGCTGTAGCCTCCTCGCTTGTGGGTTTGTGTGCAGATGTAGTAGTGTGTGTAGCTGTGTGTTTTCGCCCTCCCACTGAATGTAGAGTAGAGTATGTAAAGCGCCCTCTGCTCACACGGATAGAGGATTTGCTTCCCCGTCTGGCTTTGACCTACACTTGTTCTGCTCTGGTTCACTTCATTCTCACTGGACATGGCTGCCATCCATCTCTCTCTCCCCGTCTCTCGTCTGCTAACTCGCACCACCACCCTACAACCCCTGCGTGTGTGTTTTCCCTTACGTGAAGCCCTGATCCCTCTCTTTTCCCTCCACTGCGGCCTCTCAGAGTCTCTACCTCCCCTGCCCTCGCAGCCCCGACACCAGCCCCCATCCCTCTGCCCCCGCTGTGCTCTGGGGTTGGTTTGAGGTCGCCCACAGCACAACTGGCCAGGAGTTTGCCAAATCTGTGATAGATAGTATTTCTGAGCTGCTCTGTGTGTTCTTCACTTACACATGGAGTTGTACAGTATGAGTGGAAGTCGCAGTTACAGAAAACTCTGGAATATCAGTTCATCACTCCCTCACAATTAACAGGCAGATGAGGTCTGAAGCCAGTTCACTGCCTTCATCCTTCCTGCTGTTTTCTATCTGGACAGATGGGAAAGATTGGCTTTGATTTTTGGTGACACGTGAAAAGTTAGTGTAAGATTTGCTCTGACAGTTGGATGGAAACACAGCGTCTCTGTTCCTCCCTCTCCTCTCACGCTCCTCCTCGCGCTTTGTTCTGCGTTATCCTGTCACTCTTCACACAGAACAAAACGCATGCTTGATAATGCTCTCCCTGCTCCTCTGTGCATTTCAGGGTTTCTTCTTTCATTTTCGTCCTTCGATGTGAATTTATATTTTATGCTGGCTGAAAGCTGCCACGTTTCAAAGACAGCAGAGAGGGGCTTTCACAATGTTTGGTCATCTGAGGACCGCAGTCGTCTCTCTGCTTTTTGATCCCAACTCCTTCGACCTTGATGTGTTTAGCACTGGTGTTCTGATACTCATTTGTCATGCAGCAAACATCATCTTTGGAACACCTGGGACCAGCATGCTTTGCTGCCATTTATCACCTTTACAGACACTTGTTTGTTTTGGCTTATCTTGTGCTGGAAGATGATTTTAGTTCTGAATGCCCTTCTGTGACAAGACACCAAATCTATTCCCTGTAAGAACCTGCACCTGGTGGCCGGATCTGGTTTCAGCTTCTCACTCATTTATTACTGACAGTATCAAACAGTACAGAAGTTTTTTGGGCCAAAGTTATGCTGACCTTTCTAATGTCAGAATAAAAGTTTTTCTAAAGTTGAGGCGCTGTCCTCTCATGTGGATAGTGTGGTAGTCTTGCAGAGCTGGTTTCATTTTATTTCACTCTTTATTTGTCTTCTCGATGCTCTGGTCAAGTCAAACATGGTTAATGTTGTATTCCGATCTTAGTCTTGGCTCCTGCAGATTGTGACGTTCAATGGCACCAAAACAAAAAGCAGCAAATTTGAAACGTTAAGTGTGGCCAACAGTGAATGCATGAGAAAAAAAAAATCTTTCAAAATAAAACAGGATACGATGAATACAAAGTCCAATGATTTTATAGGCAAATCATGAACTTTACTACTAACTTTATATTATGATAATGATAATGATTTTGTCAAATTCCAACAAATCAGATTTTCCTACTATTAATTTCCAATAGGACAATGATGGAAAAACATGTCAATGGATTCTAGTCTTGTAAAGAGTGGCCCAGTATGATCCCTGGTCTTGTGTGGTCTAGTGTGCGGTCAGCAGCAATGTTAGTTATGATGATGAGAGTGAGTAAAGTCTTTCCATGAAATATGAAGAGGATTGAAAGATATGGTGATAAGCATATCAACCTTTACAAGTACATCCATCAGTTTAAACATTTGCAATGTGGAAGCTCTGGAGGCTCCAGTAAGGTAAACCAGTAAAGGTTATTGAGGCTTGTGAGCAGCAGTTTAGATTAATATTTACATCCAACATTGAGGTGAAATGTAGGTCTAATAAACAATGAATAAGTGCATAAACAAGTCCTTAAACTCTGGTAAAGTGCAATTATTTTGGGCTCGATTGGTTTAGAGTGGTGAGTGTGGGTCAGAGGGGACAGGACACCTTCCTGGATGAGACTTCACTGTTGTTATTGGTCTATTACCTCTTTGGCAGCACAGTATGATGAGACAAACCTGCACAGACACATTCGTTCAAAAGACGGAAGAAGAAATGTCACAAATTCTCTCATAGTCTTTCAAGGGGTTGGTATCTCATAACCATCAGTTGAAACTGTCACCTAGGCCTTAATTGTCTTTGTGCCATCTTTGAGTGAGAGAAAGAGAGAGATGGAGAGATGTGTCCCAGTGGATGAGAAGCTGTCAGAAACAATCTGTTGGCTGCTTGCAACAAAATGAAAAACAGCAGCTCACCTCAAACACATCCTGACAGGTATTCCCATAATGGAACAAATGTCCAGGAAGCTTTATTCATAAAGTAGTAGCACTTTTACAAGTCCCTTCTCATGCATCTCTCTGCTTCCACCTCACCTAAACACTGTTTTCCATTAGAGCTGAATTAGTCCATCAGAAAGACCTGCTGTCGTCTAAATACCCAACTGCACCTTGTATTTGACAAGTGTGTGTGTGTCCTGTGTGGTGTCAACATGGAGGAGTGGCAGTCTTTATTCCCCCTGGCACCACCCATCCCACTCTGTGTGGATTTGGATGGAATTATAGTCAGAAATGAACTTGAACATTCACACCATATGATTTATCCATAATTCTTTCATTGAGTTGTCACATGTTCATGCCTGCAGGCCACCATAGGAAACCTGCATGTGGCCAGTTGGTAAAAAACCATAGAAAACTTCCTTACTGGTACAATCCATCCTCTACATTTACAGCAGGGCACTCTGCATTATATCACTCCCATTAAAACACGCAGTTTGAGTTCTGCTACAAGCATCAGCTGTAATTTGCGTGCAAGCTCGTGTTTGGAAGAACTGACCGTCCCCTTAAGTGTCCATAAGTGGGTGACCACAATTTACCACTCATACTCCACGGCGGCAGGCTGCAGGGCCAAAGGAAAAATGGAGAACTTCTTAATCCGAAAACAACCAAGTACACGACCTGAAGGAGTAAAGAGTGAAACCATGCAGGCCGCAGGATCAAAATACCCATAAAACAGAGATCAGCAGGCAGGACGCTAATTTCTTAAACCTATTAGCACGTAGCATGCGGCTAAGACATTCCAAGGTGATAGTATAATACATCTCCATTCATTTTTCTCCGCTCCACATTGACTGTCTTGTTCTCAGCCGGAACACATGTCGGACCCTCGGGGTGTTTCCTGTCCGCACACGTTACCCTGCTGCTGTCACGGTGTCAACAAAACCCCCCAGGCAAACACAGCCCCTGTTCGTTTTTTTTTTTTTTTTTCCTCCATCTTCCTCTCCTTCACTGCCCCTATAAGACCCCCCCCATCTCCTCCCCCCCGACCCCTCGCCCTTCAATCCTCACCCATGTTCTTCTCCATCAACCAATTTATGATCTCATCTCAACTCAATGCACACGTTCAAGTGTGTGAAAGGCTCTTTGTTCACACTCTATGGAGTCATTGTCCTTATTAAACTCACTCGCTCCACTTGTCTCTCCTCCAATCTGTATTCCAATCTCAGAGGAAGGTGGTGGGGTGGGTGGGGTGGAGGGGGGGGGGGGGGGGGGGGGGGGGGGGACCTGAGACTCACCTCTCACAAATCTTCACTAAATCTTCCACTGGTTCTTACCAGCAGATGGTTTGGCTCGTACTCTACAACAACGTCTCTCCCTTCCTTTGCATGCAGGGAATCTTCATGCATGCAGCTCAGGAGGAAATCCTGTCTCGATGTTTGTCTCACAGTAGGAGTTCGCCTATCAATTACGCCGTTGTAAATTCAGCCGGCGCTGAACTACGCCAGACACGGACGCTATTAATCAGAGGGTCTTGGAAGGGAGGTCTAGCTTCTGTTTTTTCCTGTGTAATTGCTACCTTTTTGGATCCGCCAGGCAAGGTCAATCTGCCGCGCCACTAAACACATGTATTAGAGAAGTGAAACGTGGAATTAGGGGCAGGTGCCTCTGTCACGATGACACTTTTATTTGTTTTCAGGTGAATAACAAAAAGAAAAAAAAAAAAACATTGCACTTTACAAGTTGTTTGTGCGTCTTGACTCATCCAGGGGTTTGGTTCAAGGTGCCCCTCCGTCACACGCCGCCACCTCAGGGTGTGTGCAGTCATGTGCATCTGTCTGTGTGTGGGTGGCTGTGTGTTACTGGATCCGTGCATGTGTGTACAATTTGGAGCGAGTCCATGCAGCCCGAGTGGGGAAGACCAACATGCCACCAGTGTGCTGATTTCTATCGGCCTTGTGTTGAAATCAGACACGGTGCTGTGTTCAGCCTGTTTCGGCTGATGAGATAACACACCAGCTACGCTGCGCACACACACACGCGTGCGCCCCCGAGTCCCACGTCACCCCTCCATCCCCCCACCCCCCCCGCCGAGGTGTGTGAGCTCTGATCCCGATCTGATCTGGCTGCAGCATTTATCAGCATTCGCCGCTTGAACTTTGAGTGAGTTAATTGGATTGGAAAAAGGGCAGAAGGAGAGAGAGATGCACGGGGGAGACCGGAACAAAGAGCAGAGATAGGTGGGAAATTAAAGCGGAGATTCAGCTTTATTATCTTCAGTGGGATGGGATGAGCCTTGAACTGTAAGCTAATTCAGCCAGGCGTGCCAGAATGAAGTCCCTGGGAGATAAACCTTCAATAACTATTTGCAGTGTGTGTGTGTGTGTGTGTGTGTGTGTGTGTGTGTGTGTGTGTGTGTGTGTGTGTGTGTGTGGAGGCCTGGCACAGGTCACAATCCTTTCCCTATCAGATTTCCTCCTGTCTCACTCAGTGAGCAGTGATCCACATCCCTGACACTGTGGGCGTGGCGCTGGGACCCTGGAGACGTGAAGCATTGTCTCCTCCTCACCCAGACTTGTTACACATGGGTATTGGGAATGTAAGCTGGGAGAAAACATAAGATCTGATATGGTTCTGAAATGGTTTTCATGGACTAATCCAGATGATCCTGGATTGAGCCTGTTGAGAAAATGAGGAAAGTGATGTTCAGTTTGTGTCCAGGCTTGAGGCTGAGCATCAGCATTATGATATGATGTGATCAGCTATAACAGCTTGAATCCTCCCCTCGTCATGCTTTTGTTTCTTTTCCTCCAATATAAACAGTTGATCTGAACCTTTTTGACATTGGAAACAAATAGAGACAGATGAGCTATATGATGATGTATAGATAAAATGACAGTGATGCTGTTTTCAGCTGTGTCATCTTGCTAAATGAAGCCAAACTGCAGCAACACAGAGATGGCCCCACCAGTCATATCTGATTAAAAAGCAGCCATCAGCTAATACATGTAGAACATCCCAGCTCCAGTCTTGACACATTTTTCAGTCTGTATAAAGTTGAAGTTGAAACTTTGAGTCTGCTGCTCATATCTTCTATTATCTCACCTAAAAGCTTGAAGGTACAACATTAATTCTGTTTTGACACTTTCTCTTCACCTGCCTCAACTTAATTTCCCCGACCGTTCCTCTCCATTGAACAAATATCTTCCCTCTGCACTTCTGCCTGCTACTTTTTCTCGTTTATTTTCCCTCTTTTTTTTTTCTCGCTCTGCTCTCTCTATCTGGCTGTGGAGAAGGAAACTGAACCGGAGCCGACTGGCAGCCCAGAAGCCAGTTTCTCAGGGACACGGCTCCATAAGCCCTGTAATCTTTTTATAATGGTTTCTACTGTTGCTGCTTTTCTCAAACATGTGCACGTGTTGCTTTGGTTGTTGTTCCTCTTTTTACATTCCCTTTCTTTTGTGTGGAGATTGTTCTTTCTTTAATTTAAACATGAAACGATCAACTCCTGCTGCTTCATGAAACTTTTTTTTCTAAACATGATCCTAAATTAGTCCAGGAACCGATTGGTGCACACAAACAACCTGACTACATGACATGACTCACGGTAGCTGTAGCGGGGATCGGACCCTGAATCCCTCTGGCCCTCTCAGCGACCTTCATGACCGACAGCTCACAGATGACTTGAATCACAATTTGTTGTACTGTGTGGAGCAGACAGGCTGATCTCAGGCCAGCAGCACACTGACAACCTGACCTCAAGCATCATGTAACCACAAGAGGGGGATGTAGAGGGGGCTGTGGTCAGTCTGGGTGGGAGACAGTCACACTTTGTGTCTGCAGATCAAAGGGATTAGTGTTAGACAGAGGCTGTGATTTCAGCAGCAGCAGGATTAGGGCCCAGAGTGCTGTCACTTTCTTCTGTTGTTTTCCTTTAGATGGATTTTAAAGGATTTAATTGTTTGTCCCACAGCCATTAAACGCTCAACACAGAGGTATAAAAAGCCTTTTTCACTTTTCATTTTGCAGGTCATCATTCATCCAGCTTCTGTCAAAATGCACACAGATAACCATGACTTGCATCCATACATGTTTTCATACAGTGGCAACTAAATTTCAATAGGAACAGCATCTGTACCCTTTGAAAAACAGCTGAAGGAGGTTTAAGGATAAAATCCCTCGACAGAACCAGTTTCACTGTTATTCAAAACTGTAAGAAAAAACTCCATCTGATATCATCAGTGAAAAAATATGGAGACATATCAAAGTTTAGTGAAATGTGGGTCAAGATCTGAATGAGTTGCAGACGTCCTCCTCCTCCATTTGGTGAACATGTGACACAGATCCTGGCTGGAGTTCTACAGCCACGTTTAAAAGACAAGACGGAGGATAAGCTGAGGTCAGAGAGACTGAGGGGACGATACTTTAAATCAAACAGCTACAGGTGAATGTTGGAGATGAAACTGTCTGATCTGCACTTTGTAGACTGAATAATGAAAGACCGAGTAGGGCTTGTGTTCTCGTTTTCCTGACACTGATAGAACTCAAGCAAAGTGAAGCTGACAGGAACAAGTGGCATGATTTAAGAATATTCTCAGTCATTGAATGTTTGTCTTCACTGTTTCATTCCCACAGAAAACAAAAACTATTCTGTTAATAAAAACAAAACCTCCATAATGAGCTGATTTCAGCTTGTCACACATTTCTTCATGTGGTCTTCCACTCGGCTACAACCACAGAGTCTGGCATTAATGTAGTAATAATAATGTTAATACATTCCAACATACAAATAACTGAAGGTTTGTGACACCAGCAACAATAGCTCTGTCTCCTGACAACACATTCTCTACTGGGGACCTTTACCATCTTGCTACTGTTAAACATGGACATATAGACATTTTCACTGTCATAAGTTCCAGTGTGTAAAATGAAATACTCCCAGTCATCCCAGTCACGGTAAACAAGTTTTTTGTCCTCGGAGGCCACCGTCACTTTGCCGATGGGAGGGGTGAGATATCCTGCTGTGATGTTTGTTTCTGTGCATGTTTGTACCGTCCACTCCCATATTCCATTACATTCCAGCTGGATGTGTTCAAGTGGATTTGAGTTGTTTCCAGTCATTGATCTTAAATCAGAAGAAAGTGGTCTCAAGAGCCCTGAGCTAATACTGCCTGTTAGTCAGGCAGTTTGAAGGTTCAGCTGAGGACCTGTATGTCAGAACCAACATGAGATAAAGAAGAGAATACAAAGAGTGTACTGTTTGGTCATTTGGCTATTTGAAAGACTTTCCATTACGATTTGTAGAAGCTGCAGAGAAAAGCTAACAGTTTGATTCATGTGATCAAACACCAGTACTCCTCTCTCTGCTCATAGCTGCTCTAGTTAAACAGTGAAGTCTCATCCTCAGACTTCATCTGAGGACACATGTTGTGGGAGGTGCCGTCAGCCGGTCCAGCTGTGTTCCAGCTGAGCGTCGTGTCTGACAGGTGCAGTGATTCATGTTTCAGGTTGAGCATGATGATCATTTTTGTGAATGAGACGAGTCAGACTGCTGCAATGTGAGGTGACCTGGAGCTTCACAGTTTGCTGCTGGCCACGAAGAACAGAGAGCAGCCGGTGGAGTATGTAGGTCAGGTCCTGCGTGTGTGAGAGAGAAGTTTTATTATGCCTGTGTGTGTGTGCGACAGACAGAGCTGAGGCATATTGTTTTCAGGTTGTCAGTCTCATTGTTGTGGACATGATATCACAGTAACTCCTCAACACAACCTCATTAAATCTGGCTCAGACATTCAGTTGAGTTCAAAGACCGATCAGACTTTGTTGGCTTCAGGTCAAAGGTCAAGGTCAGTGTGACATCAAAAAAAGCTCAAAGCTTCATGACACAATTAGGACAAAACTCCCCACAAATGATAAGTAATGCACATGACTCTGGATAAACAGTGACCTGAAACTGTCTTTCTTCTGTCTTGTGTCTTTGTGAGGACCAGTTCAGGTTAGAATTTGGTGAAAGTAGTTGTTTTAGTGGCTTCCCAACATTTTAAACAAGTTCTCAATTTCTCATATCGCCCATTAGGGCTGCACGATTTATCGTACATCGTCATCGCGACGTCAACATGCACGATAAACACATTGCAAAGGCTGCCTGAAATGCAATGAGTCATATCGTCATTAGGGATGCAAACAATTAATCGACTATCGATTAATTGTCGATAAGAATTTAATCGATTAAATTAAATTACTTGCAATTAATCGTTCCTTTTCAATGGGAGTTTTACTGTGAAATGTAAACAAGCAAAGCCGACATAATGTAGCGGATCTCTGTGTAAACGTGTGCAGCGCACTGCAGCACACAAGGGAGAGAGGGAGAGGAGGTGAAAAGAGACAACACTGTTACCTGTTGTAGCTATACAGGACTCAGGCTGTACCATCGCTAACACACAGACGACCAGTGAGTAACGAGTCAAAAAGCCGCCGACACGGAGCTGCCTGAGGAGTTGTAATGCAGCCTGAACGCAGCTCAAACCCACGGTGCCTCAGCACGGCAACCAAGCTTTGATAAACACACCGGATCCGCGCTGGTTTACAGTATCCTTCCGTAGTTTAGCCGGTCGGTACCGGAGCTTAATTTAAAAAAAAAAAGAAAAGAAAAAAAAAGCGCTCGTTGCGGTGCCGCGGAGAACAGCGCGTGTGTCCACGCTGTGTTGGTTTATGTAACTTGAGGGGACAAATGAACCACATGTTTATTGTCATGCGTTGCTGACCTGGGCATTGTTTCTCAATAAATTAGAAAACCCTTTCCTATCATTCCCCTTTTCCGTGCATGGTTGAAGGAAATTTGGCTCGCATCCACACTCCCACTCCCTCCTGCGCCGAAATGTCACCTTAAGTCACATAAACCAGTACGGGTGTGTGGACACAACCACCTATAGCCTATTGTTATCAGCGCGACAGCACCTCATCACCGCTGGTGTTAAAAGGCTCTGTTCTTTCTGCAGTCAGGTTAAAGCGCACATCCGCCGTGTTGGTAAACAAATAATCCCTTTGTATCAACGGAGGAAACCGTGCTTGAGCAGCTTGGGTTGGAGGTGGTGTGAGTGCGGGCCAGCGGGGGAGAGGGGGGGGGGGGGGGGGGATGGGTGGCATTCGGGCTTCAGCACGGTACGGAACAACTGGCCCGTGTGAGTGCGTCCTTATTTGTGGCCGCTGCCAGCGCCACACGGGCTTTGCCTTTCAGCAATCAAGCGCTGTTTTTGTCAATGTTAATAACAATAACAGCAACAGCTGTCGGCACACGTCACCATAGAAACGCAAGACGCATTAAGGCTCATTGCAAAATAGCCTACCTTTCAATGGAAACACCCGCAAATGGCAATTGCACTTTTTCGAAGTTTCAGAAATATCGCTTTTATTTTGCGAAAATCTGTAATGGAAACGCAGCGGTGTCTCTCATCTCATTATGATAGGACTTCAACCTCAGAGCTCTCTGTCCCAAATAAAGTGCTACTTAAACATTTTCATTGTGCTGTGCTCTTAAAATAAATTAACAAATACTAGTGTAAAGTCCATAAGGAATGTTGATCTTAAATTTTCCCCTTAAATTTAGGTTCTCAGGAAAATCGCCGCTTATCAATTAATCGATCATCGATCGATAAGGTCTATCAACTATCGATTAATGAATTACTCGATAATTTGCATCCCTAATCGTCATCGCAATATTGAACAATGTCATCGCACACTGGACATTTAGCTGTTATCATGCAGGCCTGTCGCCCACACACATCTACACAGATAGCAGGTTTTGAGCTGGTCCTGGTTTTAATAAGACGTCCATATAACAGTAACATGAAAGAGGTGATTCATGGAGCTCCCAGTGTCGTTTTCAGCTGTTTCTGGGCTAAAGCTCCGAAGCCTGACTGAATCTACTCAGTGAACACGAGCGTCACAGGCGTCATGATTCATTGGAACTTGTCGCTGTTATTATATCAATGTCTCCTACTGTGGACTCATTCAGTTAGTCAAATTGAGTTGTACTTGTTTCGCTTCACTTCCCTTGTCCCCGTTGCCCTGTTCCTCATCCCATACTGACTCTGAATACTGAAAATAAGTACATCTCCCAGCAGCCACTTCTTTCAGCATCGCTAAGAGTGAGGGAGAATATGCTTAAAAGAAAATTGGACAGGCTTTTCTCTTTTTATGAAGCCCAGGCTGCAGGGCCAAGCACCACTCAGCACATATTATTCTTGCTTCTCTCCGAGCGCTGGGTGATTCCCAGGTCCAGACGGGATCTGTTCAAAAGGCCTTGGCTATTGATAAATAGGCATTTGGACCTTGATGCCAACTTATGACATAATGCCAGAGGCCCTGGGGCAGCTGCAGGCTTTACCCCCTCCAGGCAGATAAAGCATTGTTGCACTGGAAGCGTGTGGAAGCCTGGCCCTGGCTCTCTTACAGTAGACTTGCTGCAAACAACTGGTTCAGCCCTGAATGTTAAACAGCCTGAGACTGCAGTGTGTGTGTGTGTGTGTGTGTGTGTGTGTGTGTGTGTGTGTGTGTGTGTGTGTGTGTGTGTGTGTGTGTGTCAGGGACAAGAAAAGTTGCATACCTTTATTTACTGGTAAATTTGTTTTCCATTTTGACTATGCATACTTGTTTACCATCTGCCTGTCTGAGAGCAGACGCCTGTCGAACGCCTGCATTTTCAAAATGTTGTGTGTATACAGTCGTGTGTTTGCAACCAAAACCCTTTAACTGTGATTTGTTTTTCTTTAAGACTGAGGCAGCATCACACTAAGTGCTGATGTGCCAAGGATTTATTTTACACACAACCAATCCCTGCACAGACGTACTGTACCTTTTCTGCAGCAGACCTGCATTAGGATCCTGAAAATCAAAAACACTGCGATGCCAGAGGGAGATGAATAATTTAGTTTCAACTGATTGAAACTCAAAATTGTGAGAAATTACCAACCAACATCTTCCAAAGAAATCTATAGCCATCATCTTGCAGTCCAGCTTTAATGAGTTAACTTGTTAAATCATTGATTGTCCACCTGCAGCTCTGTTGTCCCTCTCACTTCTCCCTCCCTGATTCCGCTAATCTGCCAGTTTCCTGAGCTCAGAGGCAAACAGCAGAATCACAGGCTCCTCCCGTCGTTGGTCTGAGTAATGTTGCTGTCTAATGACGGTGCCACAGAGAATGTCAGAGGAAATGACAGCAGTGAGCGTCTTGGTGTCAGCAGACCCACCACAGAGACTGCGAGATGACGCTTCAAGTGCATCGCTTCGAGCAGCGGCCATTAAAGCATCCTGGATGCTCAGCTGCCCCCCCTCGCTGACAGCTCTAAGTGGGACGAGTTTGATCGTCAAAACCAAGAACAGGACAAAAGAAGTGCAGATATGATCTTGGTGAGCTCGGCTGGCTTTGAGTGTTTCAGAACTTAAAGTAGTATTATTGTTATGGTATCCCACATGGGGGCAGCAGAGAGGAGTCCCCAGACACATTATCTTATCTAGTTTTTATTGTCAGTGTCTTAGCAAGCTGCAGCTCGTTTACACATCTTACACATATTGTTCATTTTAAGTCTCACTTGCCACAGGATAAAACGCTGGCTAAATCCAATATTCACTTCACTGCTTATATTACTCAATGTTTGTCTTCTTAGTCGCTAAAGGCTTCACTTCGCTGGACAGTTTCTGGCTGTTTAGCGGATAAATCAGAACAGGAAAGAGTTAGAACATTAAATCAACACAATGAGCTGTAAGAAGCTCAAACGTGTCAGAGCTCAGATGGGTGAGAAAAACCAAGGTCTCTGCTGCAGATGTAAACCCCTGAGCCTGTGCTGCCCCACGCTGCCTCGTTATGGCACAAAATCAGACAACTGAACATAAAATCTGCGTGTGAAATATTGATTCGAATGGTGCTCAGTAGATTCCACTCTTGGACTGGATTTCCTGAAGTCTCCTCGGTTTTCAGGGGATGTGAAGCTCTTTGTAAATGATCCCACTGACAGCTAAAAAGATTAGTCTCACTTGAACACATGCATTTGATTTGGAGGTGGAGAGAAAACAAAAGAAATGACGACACTAATGAGAAAATATAATGAAAGAATATCCTCCATTCTTTCTTCACTAATTCCCCCACCCACCCACCCACTCTCTTAATAACCTCTTAAATGTCTTTATTTTTTCTAATCACGCTGTCTGGCGTCGCTGCCAAGTCGGCTTTGGTAATTGATTTAATGATGAGGTGGAGAAGGCTCTTTTTGCTTAGTTAGTCCAAATACACTGTTTAACATAATTACTCAGAAGCATTGTTTTTATGGAGCTTTCGGAGGGCTGCAGGTAGGGACATGATGTTTTTAAAAATAGGCCAGTCGCACACTTTCACTCACAAGAGAAGCAACAAGCGTTTGAACATAATTCCCATGCTTGTATAAATTTATAGACGTTCAATTAAAGGATTTTTTCTGAGCTGAGGGTTTAAAGAAGCCCGAGGGACCAATGAAAACACATCTTTCTTGAATTCAAAGAGAGCCAAAACAGAAATAACACCAATTCTTCTTCTGCGGGCAGACTTTTCCTCTGCTGCTGCTGCGCGACCTGCCCAACAGGAAGTCGCTCTGGTCAGCGTTGTGTTGACGTTTTCATGGCTCTTCACGGAGGCCGATGATGGCCAGGTCCAAACAGCCCGGTGACCTACAGCTGCGAAATGAGGGAATAACAAACCACAGATAAGAACTGGACGGCCTTCTCCTCTGTGAAGCGCTGATGAAAGAAGCCAAGGAAGCCAAAGGGGAAGTGGGCTGATGTAAATTGTTCTTCAACCGGACGGAGGCTCCTCACTGTGTGTCAGACCGCCGGCAGCCGGCGCAGAACTGTAAACATTTAGGCTCCCGACCCGGATGGCTTTTCCATCTTTGTTTGTGTGCAGCTGAGGTAGTGCTTGGCTGTGTCGGTTAAGTAGTTTTTTTTTTTTGAGGAAGTGTGTGTGTTTGTGTGTGTTTGGCATAAAAGAAGCCCAGATGGCCATTTCTGGAGGCACCTCAGGGTCAGTATCCTCCTCCTCCTCCTCCTGCAGTCCTCGCCATGAGAGAAACAAGAAATTGTAGACGGTGAGATGAGATGTGGGCATCACAGCAGCAGAGTGAGTGAAACAAACAAACCAGCGGTAAATAAAGAAAAGAAAGACACTGTCGAATGTCCACCTCCCTGGCTGCTTGTTTTCACTGACTCTGTTTGACTTATCACATCGGATCTGAAGGTGAAAATGTCAACCACAGCAGGGATTCTCATCACCAGTGTCAATACACACATCTCAGATACTCCCTGCAAATATTACTATATCAATAATAGGTTTGTTTTTCCCCTTTCCTGCTGCACAGCACATCAGGATGAATGTTGGTCCTGGGACTCTACTGATTGTAGTTAGTGAATAATTGACATGTTTACCAGAGAAAAAAGACTGGAGGAGGAGGAGGAGAGTTGTAATCTGTCTCTCAGGTAAGAGGCAGTTCTCTGAATGTGAGAGTCTGTGCATCTGTAACCAGCAGCCAGTCCCTCCCAGCAGTTAGCATTTGGAGGCTGACAGCTGGTATTACAAAGAAATCCACTCCCTGTCCCTGCTAATGAAATTTAACCCTCTTTGATGTATAGACAGTCAGCAGCGAGTGCTCTCTGCTCGCCTCAGATAAAGTCTCCACTAGATCAGCAAAGGAAACTGACATCAAATGAATTGATCTGTGGTCATCAGCTAATCCATAGATGTGTCTCGGAGTGTGCTGTACAACAGTCAGTGATTACTCCTGGCTTACACTGACTGATCCATCTATCAATCCATCCAGTATACCCAATACCATGACATCAGACTGTGAAATGAACTCTGTCAGGGTGGTGAATTGGGTGATGAAAGTTGATCAATCCAAATCCCTACCACTTTACACAGACACTGTCACTGACCAACAGACTACTTTTCTGTCAGGACTTTGTCAGATTACCTTACAGGAAAGATAAAAACTGTTTTGTTTAAAGTAAAGATGGACATTTTACAACCAAAAGCTTTGGTTGAGTTCAGGAACTCTAGAAGTTTGGCTAGACACATTGGGTACTTTTTTTCTTTCTTTTTGCAATTAATTGTAATGTTACGGTACAATGAACTAACTTGTATTCACCCAAAAACCAAGAGGTGTTGGTTCTCACAGCAGATATTTCCACACTCACAGCCAACCAAAAGGTCAGTTAAGGACTGTCAAAGAGTGGGTGACCTGAAAGGGCCCATAATAATCACATATGCTCAGATGCCCTGAACAGTATGTCAGGGGTTCAACTCCTGGCCAATTGGACCATTTGCAACATTCGCTACCTTTTTCCACTATTTAATAAATACTTAAAATAGCCTGTAAAAGGGTCATAGAATGTGTTTACTTAAAATAAATGTTTTCCAAGACACCATGACAGCTAATGCAGCCAGGACATGTTCAGCAAGAATAGACTCTCATTTGAATATGTTTGGAACTGCATCACCAGAGGTCAGCACAGACACCCCGCTGTTCCCCTTGACTCCATGCCATGAGGAGGAATTCATTCGAAAGTCGATTTCTGCCTTCAGGAACTCTTCACTGTTGTTTCCTTATAGCCCTTGTAGGATGACAAGAGAATAACCCAATCGTACAGGTTGCAGAGGCATAACCTGGAGTTAGTGACACCAGATCACAACAACAGCCCAGCCGTGTGCAGCATTAGCATGTCATTCTGGGAGGGAAAGGACTGCGGTATCCCATTTTAAGCAGGGATGAGGGATGGAGAGCTGTTCCCGCTCGGGGATAGGATTTGCTACCGCGGGCCTGTTGTTCCCCTAATGCAGCATGAGGATGGAGGCAGCGGCGTGCCGGGACTCAGCTCCGCTTTCCAGCTTTCGGCTTCGCCTGCTGCACTGCCAAACCCCCAAAACCTTTCACATGGTGCCCCGTCTTAACAAGAAGAGCTGTTTGGGGGTGGTAGTTTTCCCACTGAGGCTGTGCGCTTTTTTTTTTTCATCTGCCAAACATGATTGTTCGGCAAATTACTCAGGCCGAACTTTTATATGACGCAGCAAATTCTTTGGTCTCACATGATTGCCAGAACTTACTTGTTACGGCACGCACTGATGTATTTTATACACTAGTTATTCTCAACCAGTTGGGTCATAGATTGGTTCCAACTGTTGATAATTCCCATGAAGCCCAATTAGTCTTGCTTTTATACCGTTGTTTGTTTTCATGTTTGCAGAACGGAACATAACACAGAGTTGTAACTGGTGAAGAAACATCAACATCTTCTCAGCAGTCATTATCTGTGTGGCTACTGTGCTGCATTTCTAATCTGTCACAACACATACCAATAAGCAACAACATGCATTTCTGGGACATATTGTTAATAACATTAAGTGCTTTAGGACTTAACAGTCCTTGATCAAGACAGTGGATGTTAACTAGCCCAACATGTGTTGCTAATCTTGATCTCTGACCCCCACCCTGTCGATGGTGTCAAAAAAAGCAGGCTGCCGTTTTGTCACCGCCATGGAAGCCCGGCTATAGAAGTAGGCCAGTGCATACTGTGTGAGCAGATGACTGCTGACAGTGAAAAATGCAGCTCGACCACGTGTTTCCTTTGAACGTCTTCATTGGGACGTGATGGATGGAGCGCGCATGTTTCCCAGACGTGACCCCGCAAATGGTGCTTTAATGGCGTTCCAATCAGAAGCCCTAAACTACAGCGTTAGGCTGACGGCTCCCGCCCGCAGCTGGGAAGCCTCGGCAGCAGCTCCGTGAAGATACTAAGAGTCTGAGTTCGACCTCAGTGCTCCAACTCTGCATCAAGGTTTTGATACTATCGCAATACAAACGGAAAAAGCCCCACCAGCAACAGATGAATACCTTTCCTCCCACACTTGGACAGGTCTCAGTAACTTTAGCACAGTGGTTTTGATGGAGGTTGTTTGTCCTCGTCATGTCTACGACCTCTTGACACCAGTTTGTCAACCAGTTTAAGCAGCCAGAGATCAACTCGATGACACGGCCCACTGTTTGACTCCGGCTGTTCTCAGTTATTTGATCCTGATTGCTTTAGTCTCCGACGAGCCAAAGTTGAGCTCCAACACACACGCTCTATCAGCTTCATAACGAAGCTGTCCTCAGTGATAGCATTGATCCCCGTCTTAACAGTATGGGAAGCATCATGGTTCGTCCTTCCAACACTTGTGAAGGCCAAACCAACATCTTAGACAAAATATCTCACCATCTGTAACTCTTTGGACTGGCTCATCCCCTGACGTCTGTTTGACATGCTGGATCTTCCACACGCCAAGACTTTTGTCTAGTTTGCGTGTTTTCCTCTCCCCACAACTGCAGATACGGCAGATATAATGATGGTGTCCAGTTTCCTCAGTTGGAAGAATTATGAGTTCTAGGTTCCCGTGGATTAGGCCCGTTGATAGTTGTCCTTTCGTTGCCTCGGAGCACCGCTGACTTTCCATCTGAGCGTGTTTCTGTGCAGCCAGCAGATTTTGTTTACCCAGATTATTATTATGATTTTTTTTTCTTCTTGTTTTCTATCCCAGCGCTGAGTGCGGTCTTTTTATGGTTACTATAAAAGGTTGGAGTTTGCTTTGAGGCTGTCTTGGTGCTCTCTCGCCAAAGCCACAGCAGATGTGCCGCTTTTGTTCTTCATTACCGATTGGCAGCTGCCCGGCGCTCAGAGCTGCCTGAACATTTCAGAGACACGATGCGTGAGTGAAAGCTCACCCCTCTAATTAAGTCAATGGTCAGGATTCTGTTCCTCATGTCGGCGGGGGGAAACAGAAAAATGATGTTTTGAATAAAAATAATATATTTCTGCTGCTCTGGTGATATCAACAGTAGAAAACCTCAATGGTGGATCCAGGAACAATGGCTTGATTAAGTCTCACAAAGACACACACAAAGCACAAAAGACACACAGACGTCCCAAAGAGTCACATGCAAAACAACATGCGCAGGCCGCCTCAGACTCAGACTCATACACTCACATTCCTGCTGTGTGTGGAGCTCAGACTGAGGTTTTGGGTGCTGGGTGCTGGGCCGGGACAGAGCCACTTAAAAACTCATTCACTCCTGCACACACCTGATTGGCTTTAGATGATAACAGGAAGTCAACCCACAACCACACATACTTGTGTATGATGCTGTATTGGTGTGTAATTTGCTTTTGGGCTGTAGAAAAACCACTCCTCTTGCCATCTTTAGACCTGTGAGAGTTTCCCTTGGTCTTCAGATTGGAACAGTTTGAATTCCTTCAGTGTTTGGCCGCAGGAGTTGTTCAAATAGAACGAAGGGAATAATTCAGGCTGAGAAAATTCTCTTTGTTTGCATTTTAAAAAGTATCAAAATGGACTGTGATAATAAGCAACATTCACGCTTCTTTCCCACTGTTGGAAACTGGCAGAGGAGGACTCTTCTGTTTCTATTTACCTCCCTCTGCCCTCCAACAGTTCATGTTTCACTCATCGGTTAGAGGCTAACTTTTTTGACAGTTGTCTCTTTAACATCCTGATGCAGCGGTTAGTCTCATATTTGTATTTTTATCCTGATGGTGCAAAACATTTCCTTGTTATCTGATGTTTTTTTTTTCTCAGCCGCATCACAATCATAGGATCGTATTCCCCCAACCCATCAGAGTGAGAGCTGAATTGATGTGCAGGTATTTGCTCATTTTCTCAAGCAAAAATAAACTGAAGGTTTTCCGACAGAGCGCCGTTGAAAGGAGCAACAACAACAGCCACTCAGGCATGACATAGGAACAAACAGGCAGGAGAAGGGATGAGCTGAACAATAATTGAATTGTCAGGCTGATGGATGATTAATTAGGCTGCGATGCATGGTAGGGTGAGGCTGGATGTTCCTCACATGCAGAGCCTTCACAGAAAACAGAGGCCACCTTGAAACCAGTTTGACCAGAATTCAGTTGAAATGTTCAAAAGGAAATTGATTGAAATTTGATAACGGTAATAAAAGATAACATCAGGTGACATTGTGAAGTAGCGTGGGATCATGGGAGTTGTTGCCATCAGCTAATCCCTGTTTTGGATTCCTTCAGTGTCAGTGGATCAGGAGGTTTTTACCAGGGGCAGAGAGGTTCTGCAGAGTAGATGCAGAGTTGGGGGGAAATACGTATGTGTTTTTATTAACTGGTCTGCAGAGTTCTTTCCCTCAACAAACAGACGGCATTAATACCGAAAAAACACAATAATGCAGTTTCACGTTAAAATGTGTGTCTCAGCAGCACTAAGGGAAAACTCTGTGGTTTTTCTGATTACTTTGGTTCCAGACTCCAGCCACTAAAACTGCTGAAAACCACTAAGGTGTCAAAAGTGAGTATTAAAAATGTGACCTCAAACTTCTTCTCTTGACACATTCTCATACTGTAGAGGAGATGATGTCACTGACCGGCCACCAAATGAAAAGCTACCATGATTCAAATCACAGGTTTCTCTGGTTTGGTGATAATGTAAGAACACAAATTCCTATTCACAAATTTAGGATGAAACACAATTAGATGCCCAGATTTCCATAAAAATTCATAAAAGGAAATAAGTGCTGAGCATCTTCTGTCGACACAGCTCATTCCATCAGCCGCCAACAACAGATAATGAATCTGAACTCCTGAACCTGAAACTCAGTTGGTTTCCCACTCTGATCATGTTTCAGCCACAGAGGAAGCAGTCTAGTGTTTGTATGTTGTGACAGGCTCTTTTTGTTTTGTGTTTTATTTCTGCAATGCGACCAGAGGGTAGACCTGTTGGACCAGATGCCACCTCCACAATCGAGGCGAGATTTGCTGTCGAAAACATCAGCGGGCGTTGAAAAGACACGCGGCGCCGGTCCAGCTGGCACAGGGACAATTAAGCAGTGTTCCTCACCTTCTGTTTTGACACAACATCTCTTTCTGTTGCCACTCACCGAGCCGCCTGCAGCTCCGCTCTTGGTTTGTGCGGCTTCCCAGCTCGGCACGCTCGTCTTCTTTTTTGTGTGCGTCTTTTGTGAACGCAGATAATTGTGACAGGCCTCCATCATTGAACGGCCTGCCAACACACACCCGGGCTGCAGGGCGCACGCAGCAGCGCTCACTGTCTCTCACAGGCCGCTCGTCCACCGATGCACCGCGTGACCTCCCTCCTCCTGTCGTGTCATAAACCAGACACTGGGCTGCCAACATGCCAGGCAGCATTTCTACCCTGTAATGCCCACTTCTGTCTCTCTCTTTAAACACACACATATGAAAGAGCTGCTGTTTACTAGAGACTTTATTTTTGGCAGAAACTTCCCAGCCTGATTCGAGGGAAAAGTAGGGATAAATTATTCAGGCAGCGTGGGGAGTCATTACCCAACATCTATTCTGGGAGTGTGTTGTGCTCAGCAACCACTTAAGGAGATGAAAGAAATCAGCATTTTTTTTTTTACTTATGTGTATTCAGGGAATGTTGACCAAGTATGTATAAATCAGGTACTTGTGTTCCACAGCTACACTGAGCTGCCCTGTACAACCACAGTGTTTTGCTGGTTTAACTGGCAACCTGCTGGCAGCCTGCCTGTTTATCTAACCTTCAGGTTTGTTCTCATCCCAAAAGTGGATGACTGTTATGTGAGCGATCGCTTCGGCTGGATCTCATATCCACATTTCCAGAAATTAGATGTGTTTTTGTGTCACATTTCTTCCCATTCCCTTTCCTTCTTTCCTCTCTTTTTTTCCCCTTTTTTTACGCTCCCTGCTCCTCACCTCTCGCCCTCGGTGCCGGACTTGTTTCCAATCCTTCTCATCAATTTAAAAGACAGGAGGAGGGTTTACCGTTGGCTCTAGTCAGGACATTCATCGGAGCCGTCCAACTGGAACCCCCTGTGTTTTTCCACAAATGCTAAATTTTGCGTCTGTGACATTCTCAGCTGAGGCTCTCAGCTTTTTCCCCCTTTGATTGACACAATCCCCCACGTGAAAAGAAACCACTGATTCTAACTGTTTTCACTGGGGTCTAAAGCAGAGCCAAAACCTGTGGGCTACAAGGCTGAAAAGGGGAAATGCAGAGGGCCTTGGCCTCTTATTGAGAAAAAAAAACATCTCTGCTTTTGCACACATGTCAATTAATGCCAAAACTTTGGAGATGAAACTCAGCTAATCCCCCTCTGTTTCCTCCCTGTCATGAGCGTTTTGCTCTGTAATTGTTTACATCTGCCTCTTTCCAAAAAAGCTGTTGCTGGGAGAAAAAAAAAAAGCGTCTCAAGTCCCCGTTGGCCCCTGGATCCTTTGGCACGGGATAAGAGGAGCCGTCCAGAACTCCAGCCAAGCTGCACTGTGCTGCAGCAGCACCAGTCCTCTCACTCCAAATGAAGTCGTCTCATCAAGGTCACAACTTGTTTTTTTAATAAGGCGCTTTCAGCTTTAGCGTATCAGTATTTATGTGCAGTACAACAGTGGCCTCTCCTGACCCTGCTCTATGTCATCCTCCAATTACTCCCACCTGCACTGGCTCGCTCTCCGCCAGTCACGCTGCATGGGAAGCTCAGGGTTGTTTATCACTCTGCTGGGTCGTAAATATACAGTAGGCGTGTTTGTTGGAACATGTGGGAGATATGACCCGTAGCATTTTACTCGAGGTGACATGCTCGTTTTTTTGTTTTTTTTATTAGCTCTGCAGGAGCGAGACGCAAAAACAGCACATAACCATGTCCAAACTTACTTATTTCACCTTTGTCCAACTTTTCTTTTTTCTTTGGCTCAGTCTGAATCAAAAGTCTAAATGTTAAGGTATGCATCATACCAGCACGACCAGCGTGGCCAAAGCAGATTACAGTGTCAGTCACAGCAGCCGCAACAAAGAGACAACAAGACAACAAGCGCTGAGACCTCACAAGAAGGGAAACTGAGCATCAGAGCCAAGGAACAGTTCTCCATATCCCAGCAGCCTCTGGGATTTCCTGACTTTGTTCTCACTGCTTCTTTTCAGCTGCCTGGTGCAGCAGTGTGGCTGCACCACAGCCTGACAGGTACTGATGGCTACAGTCTGCAGTTGAAAGGGACATTCATTCAGTTGGGGGGAGGAAGGGGTTGTCCTGAATGTCCCCAGTTCATTTTTGCAGTGGGATGTTGCCAAAGTTGAATTTTGGGGATGATTGTTCAGTATGCAACAGAAAACTTAAAGAGGAACTAAGCCGGATTTCTCCCCTAGCTATGCTACATTTTTACTTTAATTAAAAAGCTCCAGACTAATTGTGATAGTTAACTACATGACTTGTGACTTGTTACGAGTGAGAACGGAGGCTCTCTGCCTTCACCTGGCTCATGGCTGAAAACCAACCTTGGAACATCAGTGTAGTTACTCTAGCCTTCGTCTCTGCAGCACCACGACACAAACGCGCTCCGTAACTGGCAATCTTTTGTTTATGACAGTTAAAACAACACAAATATACACGTCGTAACACCATATATGATATATATCGTTATCCACCACTCCATGGCTTGATTTTTTGCCGGCTTTGTTGTAAACAAATGCACATGGCCGAGAGGAGGGTTAGCAACAGTGACCAGACTTGCATAGTTCCTCTTTAACATGGGATCTAATGTTCATGGTTTTGTTGTCTTTAACATCTTTGATATTAGCTTATTCGCATTTGCGTTTTACCTGTTAGGTAATTGAATGATATTAAAAATGCAGACAGTGTTGGAAAGTAATTATGTGCATTTATTGTAAGAACTGTACAAAAGTATTTCATGCCACTTTGCTCTTTGACTCCACTTCAGATGGAAATCTTTTACCACCTGAAAAAAGTTAAACTAGTTAGATACTACAAAGACTGTAACACCTCAGTTGACTGAAGCCTTTGTCTGCTTTGTACTGAGAAAGAACAAAAAAAGGTTCCCCTCTGTTTGTCATTGTATAATTCACACTCTTAATTGTGCTATTAAATGACTTTTACTCACAATAGTATAAAAATGATCAATACAAACTCTGTTGCCAATCTGCACAGTTTTGTATTACAGTACCTTTCATTAATTAAGCATCAGTGGAGCCCGTGCAGCAGGGCTGTGACTGAGGGTGGGCGGGGCTGGGAGCGCTGTGCCACCTGCTTTGGAAAAGCCTCTCTCCATCTTCAGGGAGCTGCTTTTAATGCCTCTCTCACACCGAGACATTTACAGCACTCCTGATTTTCTCCTGGGCCACTTGGAGCCGGATGAAAGTGGTTGTCTTCACTGGGGCATTTCAGCACGGAGCGAGCGCTGAAGACGTGGGAGGGATGTGGGAGCAGCGAGGAATGTGGAGGAGTTCCAATGGTCCTTACTCCGCCTCCTCTCCCTCTGCGGCCCTCTCTCTCAATTTCTATTAAATTTGCTGTACTTTATTGGCATGACATTATTGAAACAAAACATCAAGAGATCAGTTTTGTATCCCATTTAGTTGTTTGTGCGAGTCTTTGTGGCCTTACCTCAGCATCCTTCCCCCTCCATTCTCCTCCTCACCCCCTGTTGTGGCAGTGAGTGTGGTTTACACTGGAGCTTGATGTTTATAAGTTTGGAACAAAGTTGTGGCTCTGCTCTGTAGTCTGGCTTTGTAGCGGCTGATAAAGTGTTTTTGTTCGAGATGAAATGCGGCTTTCAGTGTGTTGTCGACAGAGTTTCGCTGCAGGCTCTGCTTTTTATGAGCCAAAGCTCCTTATACAATCACCTCTTAAGATAAGTCCAAGTACCACTTTAATTTCAGTGTTGAATTGCAGCAGCCATGGAGAGCTGTTCTTCCCAGCAACTCTGTCAAGGACATGATTTCCACCAGGAGCGGGGGGGGTCTCTTCATTTTTACAAATCGCTTCCACCGCCCCAACCCCTACACCCACGCACACACACACACACACACCACAGCTTTGGTTTGAGGTTTAATTAAACTCCTTTAATAGGTGTTCAGCTGTCCACCTAGTTGTGAGTTGGTGAACATGTTAATGCACTCCCCTGCATGGAGATCACCTTTCCTTATAGAAATAAGATGGACAAGTAAGGAGAGGACTTCTGTGACCCTGAGTTTTGTCTTTAAAGAGGAACTATGCAAGTCTGGTCTCTTTTCCTCTGTTTTGCTAACCCTCCTCTCGGCCATGTGCATTTGTTTACAACAAAGCCGGCGAAAAACCAATCCATGGAGCGGTGGATAACGTTATATAACATACACAATGTCACCACGTGTATATGCGTGTAGTCTTAACTGTCATATACAGAAGATTGCGTGTTACAGAGAGGTTTGTGTCGCAGTGCCGCAGAGACGAGAGCTGGGACACCGGGGCGGAGGCCAGGTACTACACTGATGTTGCAAGGTTGGTTTTCAGTAACAAGTCACAAGTCATGTAGTTAACTATCACAATTACTCCGGAGCTTTTTAATGAAGGTAAAAATGTAGCACAGCCACGGGAGAAATCCTGCTCAGTTCCTCTTTAAGGCCTTAACCCTGCACCCTCAGGACTGATGATGACAGAAACATTCTCTTCATCAAGTTTCAGTTGGCTTATCGTTTTTCTGAATGATCCAATAAAAATATAGCACATTTCAGTTAAAACACTGAGAGAAACCAAATCCTACCAGATTGGCTGATGGGCCCAGGTGGGCGGGGCTTTGGTCATGGCTGAGAGCTGTGTCTGCTTTGTTGTGACAAGTCACAGAAGTCCTGACAGCTGGCTAAAGACTCAGTTTCTGAATACAGGCTGTGTGTATTTCTCTGTTGACTGAGGCCTTAATACTTTACAGTATTAATATAGAACCTATCAAATTGATTTATAATCAATTTATAGTGTATGGGACCTTTAAGGACCTTAAGTATCTTGTCTGTCCTAATCAGTGATGCAGCAGTTCACATCGTCTTTCCACTTACTGTAATCTCCACTTGTGTGGATGTGCAACATGTGCGCTCTCTCTGTTTCCCTGTATTCTCCATTTAATGGTGTGATATCTTCATTCACAAACCGCAACTGACACTACTTTTATTTCCCATAATGCCGCCCACCAAAACAAGCACACCACTTGTCATATTCTTGTCTGCCTCCGGCTGCGTTCATGTCAGAGACATGGTGGGGTTTTAGCTTCATCAGAGGTTTAATTGTATCCTTCCCAGTGTAATATTGAACTCATTACAGCAACAGGAACGTTTCATTACAAATCAAGGCATGAAAGGCAGAGTGCATTGCAGATGAGCCCGTACCCTGGCTCAGCAACATGTTTTGCATGATTCAGTGTTTGTTACTGGAAACGTCTCTCGGTAGGAGATTAGACAGAGTTGATGTCTCCCCAAAGGCACAGTTCCTTGTTTGGAGATAGACACATGAACACACACACTCTTCTCCTCACACAAAGATGCATACACATACTCTGTCATGATTCATCAGCCTTCACAAGCAGGCTACGCTTGTCATTTCAGATCTCTCTATCAGCTTTAACGTAATAATTCTCCTTCGTCCTGCTTTTGTGTAAACGACAGCTCAGAGCGACGGTGCGCTCTAATGCAACATTTCCGCCACTTTTGCCATATGTGTTGCCACACTGACGCGGGGGATTAAAAGATGAATTAAGTCAAAGCTCGGGGCCATATCCTCACACCAGCAGAGACGGACGCCTGGCCTCCACATATGGCCATGCCCCCTCCCAGCCGGGGCACCGGGCCCAGCCGGACACACACACATTAACACACATGCCCAGTTGGATGCACACAGCCCCACACTTCCCCCCTCAGTGTGTCGTCTGGAGGGTGTCTTCCAGCCAACAGCAACACTGACTAACCTTGTAAAGCTCTGCGGGGGATTATCCTCTTTCAAAATGTACAACATTGTGACATTTGTTAGCATGTGTTCGTGTTCTGATCTGGAGGAACACGGAGCCCCGTCTTGTGCGATCACACTGTCGCTTTCATAGAGGCGCAGTCACAAGAACTTAAATAAGTGCACTGTTAACTCCAAGCTATCAGTCACATGCATTCCATCGGACTGATTGTTCCCACGAGATGCAATAACAGATCTTATGTAAACCACAGAGACATTTTTCTTTTCTTTTTTTTTTAAATTCCTGTTTCTGTTCTTGCCCTGCTTGGCAACAGATCTATTCATGCTATAAACTTACATGTTTAAGTGCTTAATATCTACACATCTAAACATTGTTCTGCTATTATTGTGGTCACTTTGATGCAGCCACATGACTAATGCAGTCATTACCCAGCGTCATGAGAGACACCCCCTCTGGTGTGACTCCTGAGGCCTCAAAAATCAGCATACGCTTTTATAGTATATGGATGCTGACCTCCATCCTGTTGGATTTAGTAATTAAAGGGATAACACTTAGATTTTAAAGGCTTTGATTATTAGTGACATTATTGTGAAACGTTTTAATGAGCCAGCCTTTTACTTGTAGAGGAACATATGTTCTCACACAAGCAGTGTTTTATTGAAAGTGTTGATCTATAAGACGACATATTTGTGGCTTTAAGAGAGAACAGGTCATGGCTGAGAGGAGTGGATGCTTTGTTGTGACATCACAAAGTTACAGAAGTGCAGACAGCTGGTTTTAAGGCTCAGTTGCTAAATACAGGCTGTGTGTATTTCTCTGTGGACTTTAACAGCATTTATATAGAACATTTCTAACAAAAAACGCATGGACATTGATCTTTATACTGTATGGGGCTTTTAAATTGACCCCATTTCATCCCATTTTATCCAAGTGGATAGAATTTCCTGCTGTATTCTGAATTATAAAGTGATTTCACGACAGATGAAATGCATCTTATTATAAAACAGATTATTATCAGTTCTCTCTCTTTGTATCATTATGTTGACATCGAGGAGGTCAACATCAGAGGTCATCATCCTATACATTCATTTTTTCCACCCACGTATAAATCTCCAGTCTGTGTCCACATGTGACCATGTTAATCCTTCAGAACGTTCGTGCTTCCTTCATCATATTAACTCTGTTCCCTCCAGGTTAGTCTCACATCGTTGATTGTTATTGGTCCCTAGGATAGGAGGATTTTTATGTGAACGCATGACTGATGATTGTCTGTACTCACATCAGACTCGTTGTGTGTAATAATCCCACTGTGTTGACAGTTGACAGTGTGCAGGAGATGATTATTTTTATTTGTGCAACGGCTTCTTCACCAGAGCACCTGTCAGTTTACGTGTGTGCAAAGCCTCCATCTTTTCACTCCTTCTAAACAACCATCAACTGACCAGCTGTGTGTGTGTGTGTGTCCATCCACACCTCCATCTGTCCATCACTCATTCCGTCACATACTGTGGAACATCTCAGCCTCCTTATGAAGCACTAATGATGGACTAATGCCAGCCATCCATCTCTGGTGTGTCTGATGGCAATGGCACACAGCGGGAGGTGTGTGTGTGTGTGTGTGTGTGTGTGTGTGTGTGTGTGTGTCTGGGGGCTAAAGTGATGTGGCTGGAGAGCATGATGGCGAACTGGGGAAAGTGACAGATGGTGATACAGTGATGGGGGTAGGATTGTGTGTCACTAGGGGAGTGGGGGCTGCAGGCTGAGGGGAGGTGGTGTGTTGGCATGTGTGCGCAAGTGAGTTGGATTAGTGTGTGTTTGAATGCTTATGTACTAGTAAGAGTGTGCACGTTTGCCTGCTGGATCTGTATGTGACAGTATAGTGTGTGTGTGTGTGTCGGGGGGGGATCAGTGAGACAGAATGAGCCGGTCTCTGTGATGCTGGCGGTGAAATAAAAGCACGCAGCGTGCCTCTCTCCATCCGCCTCCAGGCTGCCTCTGACTGGTGTTTACCCCTCTGGACTAGTTTTCTGGGGTCACAGTGAAATCATGAAGTGGCTGGTGTCCATGCGCGCGCTGTTGCCCGGGGGCAGTCGCAGCGCCCCCGTCACCCCCGCTTCCAGCCCTAACACGCCCTCCAGGTCAGATCTGCACGCCAAGCAGGTGAGCTATACGGACAGAAGCAGAGCGGCTTATTGTTGAGGTTGCAGCGTTTAGCGTTGTATCAGTGTGGGATAGGGTGATTAAAATGATCATCATCATTGATTTATCTGTCGATTATGTGAACGATTAATCGATTAGTTGTTTGGTCAATAAAATGTTGAAAAATGTCAATCAGTGTTTCTCAAACCACAAGATGACGTCTTCAAATGTCTTGTTTTGTCCACAAACCAAAGAGATACTCAGTTTATTGTCATAAAGGAACAAAGAAACCAGAAATATTCACATTTAAGAAGCTGAGATCAGAGAACTTGGACTTTTTTTCTTTAAAAAACTGATTATCTGATTGTCAAAATAGTTGGCGATTAATTTAATAATTGATTCTTGTTCGATTAATTGATTAATTGTTGCAGCTGTAGCGTGGGGTAACTTTGCCTGCTTGAGGGTTTCCTAGTCGGTCCTGTCAGCTGAGTGCTGTTTCTACATCCCACAAGTCTGTCTGAGCCAGAGTTCTAATGATTTTTATGACCCCTCTAATTGCTCTTGGATTTTAATCAGATATAAATGAGTGCTGTGCTGTATAGATGAGACAGTATCCTTGTGTGTGTGTATGTCTGTGTGTGCGCACATGCAACCTGCACAAAATCACTGTCCAGGAATGCATGTAAGAAGAGAATGAGTTTATTTTGCTTGGATCCCATGCATGCCTCCCCTGGCTTCTCAGTGTTTCACTGTGCTATTGTATGGATGTAGCTATACACTCCTTCCTGGACCAAACTACCCATTATGTCCAAGTATAATGAAAATACGGGCAGCTCCATATCCTCAAGGTCTACTTATAAATCAGCGGATATATAGTTGGAAAGGAAGTGCGCAGCGACTCCACAGTATAATGGGTCATGTGTGTTTGTGTTTGTGTGTGAAACCACTGTAGTGGTATTAATCCCTCACCCTGACCTCCTGCTGCACTGATCCCACAACTACTCTCCACTATCACTTCACAACCTCTGCTGCCTCGTCCCTGTGGAAAACTGACACTCAAACAGAATGTTGGTGAACGATGAATATTTAAAACTTCCGAGTTGGAAAAACTCTATTTTTCTTCCCAGCAGCTCCTTTCAGAGGTGGAGCAGCAGTTCAGCAGAGGTGCAGCCAGAAATAATTGCTACATGTGAGGCTGCGTTTAGTCTCCTTTACACACACATAGACGCGTGCCATGCACACACACACACACAGTGGGGGTGCAACCAGCCACAATTTGTCATGAATATTAATGAGAGAGGGCTGCTCCATTCAGAAAGCACCGGGGGGCAGCAAACTCATTACACACCAATGAATAACCCCTAAACATGTCCTCATTGGTGTGTTTGTGTGTGTGTGTGGTGGTTGCAGGCATCTTGCACTGTATTCTTCCTGCAACACCAAGCAAATCCAACTCATTGGTTTGTTTATGAACAGCTTCACTAGCTGCTCTGCTTCTGTCACTGTTCACATCCACTGACATCACCTGATCTGACTCCACCGCTCTGATCTGGAGGGGGAAAAGTTTTGTTTATTCTCCTCTGCAGCTTTCCTACCTTTAATTTGTCACAATTTAGTTCCTAGAAAATGTTGTGATTCCAGTCCCAGGTGGCACCAAATTGCTTTAAATGCCTGAAAACACATGTCTGGGTTCTCTTCAAAGAAAACCACGGCGGTGTTTGTTGGTAGGATGAAAAACGACGAGTGGAGAAAGAGTTGCAGCGTTTATGTGTGTAAATATGTTTATATGAAATCCAGCAGCTCCCTTTCCTCGGAAAACCGAGCGAATCAAACAAAAGTGAAGGCGAACCGGCCGTACAAGGTGGTGGCAGTGTGTGTCCTCGTCTGCAGCGCCTTCAGATGGCACGAAGGCGTTTAGCAAACAGCTGAAAGCAACTATCAAACTCAAAACGACTCTGCCCATTACCCCGTCCTCCTCGTCCCCGGTGTGGCTTTGGCAGCTCGCAGCCCTCCTTCACGTTGAAAATGTTCAGACGAGTGATTAGTTCCTCATCTCGGGCCCAGACAGGATTTTTGGGGGCCACGGAGTCAGAATCTGTGTGTTCCCTCCCAGCCTAATAGCAGATAATGAGGGCAGAGTAATATTGAATCACCTAATATTTACGGCAGGAATGTGTCTGACCGAGGCCTGGTGATTGATGAGCGGGTTGCACCCTAATCATCCGCTGTTACCCAATCACAAGAGCTGAGAGCGCGGCTGAGATGTTGTGTCTTTTCTCAAACAACCGCAGACAGTGGAGATGATGACGGCGCGCCAGGTACAAACTAAAACACGCTCTGTTTAGCTGTTTAACACACACACACACACACACACCAGATTAACTAAGAATGAGTGCACCAGATCACTAACAGTTAGGGGGGAGAGTCAGCATCCTAAGATATACAGTCATCAGTAATCATCAGAGGTAAGAATGGAAAAGAGATGGAGAAGAGCAAAGTACAAACTGAAATCAATAAGTGAAAACCAGACAATGGGGAGTGCAGGACTGGAGTTGGCTCCGAGTGAGGAATGTGATTTCTGGGGGATAATTTCAATGAAAACCACTTTAAACAGATGGAAACAAATGAAAACCACCCACCAGGCAGGAGGGTGAAGCTCTCCTGCAGTCAGAAGTGAAGGAACACTGGAGAGAGGGGGAGAGAAGAGGGGGGAGGGCAGGTTTTTAGTGAAAAAGAAGAAACAACATTTTGACCTTGAGTTTCCTCTTTGATTTCTTTATCGGGTCAGTGGCAGATAAGAAGGAAGTGTTTCCAGCAGCTGTGTGCCGCTTAAAGAGAGCAGCTTTTGTTTTATCAGCGGTCCGTGCACCATGAATCACTGGTGCTATCAGCAGCTTCCAGTCACAGGCCCACGTCCTGCTGCCCGACCTCATATCAATGAAGTTACACCTCAGTCTGATTAACGTGGACAGATCCTCTCTGATGTCGTGTCCATGTGGTCGCTCAGACCGTCCAGGTGACGACACCACATCAGTGTTGCTGCACTAGGTGGCGCTCTCTTGTCTTAGCCTTTTTAGATATCACTGCTCTGTCAAACTGACAGACACATCATTCCCCAAGAAGACACTGAGTATTAACAACAGCATATTTATTTTTAGGAATAGAAAATCGTGGAAAAAATAGCAGCACAGTTAATATTTAAAAAAAAATAATGCACTTCTTTGTCATCAAACATACTGTACACACTACTACAGAGGAACCTCACTCATGGCTGGATTGACGCTCTAGACATCTAAAGGTCTATACATGGCAGTTTCTTCATTTCTGCAGACAAAAGGATTGCAACCAGTCTAGAGCTAGAACTGTTAGTTAAATAATCAATTAGCTGATTGACATGATATTAATTTTGATAAGTGATGAATTGAATATTAATTTTAACTAAAAACACCAGACATTCCCCCAGCTTAGTCTTTTAAAAACCAACATCTTGAGGTTTTTGTCTGAAACGCAGGGTCAGCTCCTAATTACAAATATCACTGACTGAGTGAGTGATCATAATTCTGCTGTCAATCTGTGAAATCCCATGTGACTGAGTTCAGTTTCCCCTTTCACAATGGATTGGCACAAACACTTCCATCAGTTTTACACATAGCAAACATAAACATAGCACATTAGCTAACAGAAATAAGAACCACCTCTTGAGGTGTGCTTCACATAGACCACATTGCAGTTAGTCTTTTGATCATGTTGTGTCGAACTAACATTCACATACAGTATAGTATCCAGCATATAGTATTTGGGCAATTTTTAAAACCACGTTTAGACCGATGGAACCACTGACCTTCTGATTAGAAGACAGCCTGCTCTGCATCCTGAGTCACAGTTATCCTCACAATCCAACATCTAGCTCTGTCATTCAGTCAACGTGCTACTCTGAGATGGTAATTAGATCAACTTACATTTGCTAAGTGTGTAAGCATTGTGACAGTGAGCCTGTTGCCATACTGACAGTAGCATGTAGCATTCAGAGTGAAACTACAGTTTCTACCACTGAGGTTGTGGACGTGTTGTAGATAAACTGTACACAGCAGCAGCTCAGACTGTTGTGTTAACAGTGAAATTATTAACTATACAGCATGTCAACAAGTCTGGGCTTGTCACCTTAATGTGAATGAGGAGACATGCTGGGGACAGCAGCACTGTAGCATGTGTGAAGGTCGGCAGCATGCCATGGACAGACAGTGGAAGGACTTCTCCTCTGTGCTGAGGAACAGCCTGTCACTCCACAGTAATTGTTCAAATCACCCTGAACTAATGTCTCCACTCTCTCTGCTCACACAGACGAGGGGCGTACGACCTCCACTGCTCTCCTGCTCTCTCTCTCTTTCTCTCACCCTTTGTCTTTTTCTCTTCACTGAGCTTCAGTTTCCCTCCGCCTGCTGCCTCCTCTCTCCTCCTCTCCTCCTCTCCTCCCAGTAATATAAAAGTGGCTCTAAAAAAGGCTCTTGTGTTTTAAGTCTGACGTTAAGCTTGACAGATCGGTGGCTCAACTAAGTTTAGCAGCGTTTATCTTCTATACATCCTGCTTCACTCGCTCTCTTTCTATATCTGCCTCATGTCGCCTGTTCTCTCCTTTACTGGAGTGTTCTAATGCCCACAGCTCACTCACTGTCACTCCTTCCACCAGCACCTTTTTCACTGTCCCTCAAGTGTTTGGCTGATAACCCCCCCCCCCCCCCCCCCCCCCTCTTTGGTTGAAGTGTAAAATCGGAATAAGTCGCACATTAACCTTTCCTTCTTTATGTCTTTCTATCACTCTCCTCTTTAACTTTTCCTCTCATCTTTGTACATCTGTCCTCTCCTTCATCAGCAGCTGCCTCTCATCACAGCAGTGTGCTGTCGATCCTCTCCGTGCATATCACTCTGACTTCCTCTCTGCTAATCAGTGCTGCTGGCGTGACCACTCAACACTTTGGAAACACACACACACACACTCATTGACACAAACGCTCATTCTTCTTCCCTTTAACACTGGTCCTCAAGCATTTATTCAAAGTGTAGTAAGAGCAGTGGTGGATTTTGTCAAGTAAGGTTACAACACAGCATCATTACCATTAGGCATATTATAATCTAGGAAAGCAAAAAAAACAAACAAATACATTAAACACACATACATATATATCACATGTATGTGTGTTTTATGTGTGTGTTTGTTTTTTTGCTTTCCTAGATGTATGTATGTGTGTGAAGATATTATTATACTCTGTATCATTGCATGTGTTGCTCTTCATTCTCTCAGATATTTTGCCGTTGCCATGGTGAAGCCAGGATTTCTCCCTGAGGAAATGTTTGATTTAGTTTGGTATGAATATGTGTGGAATTCCTGGGACTGGGTTCAGAGGCTGGTTCTGCTGCTGCTGCTGTGCCTCTGTCTCCACTACTTATTGTTGGCACAGCCCATGTCTCCGGTGTGACAGGTGTGTGTGGCTTTAAGGTGATGCCTCTGTCTGGTGTGTGTGTGTGTGGCTGCTCAGGCTGAGCAGATTATCAGCTGCTTGGTGTCGTCTGCTCACAGCTGAGCAACATTGAAGTTTACAGGAGTTTTTTGCGGTAGATTCACATCACATTCAGTGGACAGTGTCCTCACTGACCCGTCCTCTTTTTCCAAATTTCATCAAAAGCTGGGAAACATCTTTGCTCCAGAGGGAAGTGGATGCAGAGAAAGAGTGAGGGCGATGGAGGGCAACATGTTAGAGAACAGAGCAGGAGAGAGAGAGAGTGTTACGCAATGTGTTATATTTGGTATTGCAAAAAAAAAAAAAGAACATCACCTCACTTGCGTGTTAATATGATGCTGGGAGCCTGTGACAGAGCCGTATGTATGCGGTATCTCCCACCTCGGCTTGATTGGTTGTACAGTACAGTCGTGTGTGTGTGTGTGTGTGTGTGTGTGTGTGTGTGTGTGTGTGTGTGTGTGTGTGTGTGTGTGTGTGTGACAAAACGGCTGAAAACTTGCAGCTCCTCACACCACCACCTCGCTGCTGAATCATATCTCTCTCCTCCACATTCTCCTCCTGTGCTTGCTTTAATTTGCACCTTACCTTGAAAAACCTTCTACCTCTCCTTTTTAACTCTTTTCCCCCACATCGGTCTTCGACAGCTGCACATTTTTTCTCCACTTTACCTCCTGGCTGCTTTCAAACTTCCCCATGAGTTTAAACTTGTTCATTCAGACCTTAGAGGAGAGTGATGTTTTATTCCCGGTCAGCACCAACGTAGATCATTTTAGCCGTCCTCCCTGATGGTCATAGAAGTGCAACACTACTGAAGTATGAGCAGTGTAACAAAAACCAAACCAAATGTCGTGTGTTTTCAGACTGACTTCCTGTCCCTCAACAACCAGAGTTTGTTTTTATTTTATTTTTTCAGCCCTCCATCGCAGCGTCGCCTGAAACACTGCTCCTACGATGAGGCTTGGTTGTCATGGTCACAATAATAAACATGCAAACTGTACGGACAGCAGCGTAACAGACCATCTTTGCCATGGTTACGAGAGTAAACAGCCATGTCTTGGTTTGGTTTAGGCACAACAACAACTAGGTCAGTAGTAAGAACAGATCATGATGGTGATAGTTGTGTATTTATTCTATCAGTGCTGTGGGTTTCCACAGGTATCAACCTGTAGGCTGTCAATCTGTAACTGCACTGACAAATATATATTTTTTTCCATCATTCACAATGTCAATCAGTCAGTCAATCAACCAAACTTAATCTCTAGTCTTGTCCATACAGGTTAGTGCAGTTCAAAGTGTCTCACATGTGATTGATAAGCCAAGAAAATGACAGATAAAATAGTGTAGGAAACATTAAACAGACAGAAATCAAAGTGACAAACAGATAGAAATCAAACAAATGAGGCTGTTTGAATGCAGTCTCCTTGTCCCTCCCACCCCCTCTGTGCTGAGCTTGTTGTTTCCAGGTGTGGAGTGATGAAGTAACTTCCCAACATTCACACGTAACCTGTTGCATGTGAGTTGGTAGAGAAACTACCAAACTATGACCTACATTGTAGCGAACCTGCTTTCATCTACCACTATCTCGTGATTGCAGGTTTCTGAGAAAGCCTGTCTGCCAAACACTCTAAATGTAAAAATGTACATTCAGTCGGGACAAGGGCCAAAAGACGAAGAAAAAAAAACATGGAAGTGGGAGACACATCAGTCACTGCGGGGCAGGAATGGTGGACTTTCTCATGCTGTGTTACTCAACCAGAGTGGACATTATTTAAGCTGGCACACACAGGTTTGGCCCGGGACAAACAGCAAAACACAGAGCGGCGTCCAAGCACCATAATCAGAATCATATACAAGTTGGCCAACCGGTCATTATAAGATACTCAGAGCGGAGCGTCGTGCACCAAGCCAGAGAACAAGAGAAATCACTTAAAGCTTTGTCTCCTGCTCTGACAGATCTGCTGAGGAGCAGCAGACGACCGCCTATCATTTAAAAGCACTTACGCTGTGTGTCTCCCCATTACCTTTGACCTGAGACATGGAGACACAGCTTTGGGAGGATGTGGGAGGAGGAGCTGTGTCTTTTTTTAACCTAGCCTATATGTTTATGTTTGTGCAAAGAGGATATTGAATTCCTCCATGCCAGGGACAGCCAGATCCTTTCTGACTTCAGATTGTCTGTCAAATCTGGCTCAGATGTCATGGACCTAAACATGAACTAATAAGAATTATGTGGCTAAAGGTCAAAGGTGACCAGATATGGTGTTAGCTTCTTGAATGTGATATTTCAAGTCTATCTTGAGGGAATTTCTGTACTAAAAGATGAACTGATTACATACAGTACTGAAGAGCAACGATTAAAGTTCTGGGGCCGCTGCGACCCAAAAAAACACAAGTAAAGTCATCATAGCTTACAAAGTCATGCACTCATCATGACACAGTTTAATGCAAATGTCTTAAAGGTCCAGTGTGTAAAGTGGGAGGGAAACCGTGATATCAGATTCTAGTTTGCAGCGCTCACTCACTCACACTCACCCCTCCCGTTGGCAAAGTGACGGTGGCCTCAGAGGACAAAAAAACTTGTTTACATGGGACGATTGGGAGTATTTCAGGAGCATGGAGCGATGAGGTGAAGATCTAAACCATTTTACCACCAACAAATTTTATTTTATAGCGATTATACAAATATATTCATGGGTAGTTTACTCAGATTTTGCTCATAAACCTTGCCAATTATTACACACCGGACCTTTAAAGAATAAAATTAAGACATCCAAAAGGTTGGAGGTTAACTTCACTGTGACATCACAACGTTCTGCAAACCCTTCCACTAAAGGTGCGTTCACACCGGACCTTTTATTTCGCTCGTATCGCTCCAATTTGTCACAGACTCGCATTTTCGCTTTGATGGCGTCATGCCCACTGCCATGTGTCTCTGTTTACACCGCTGCCACCGGGATTACGGCAGCCAATCAGCACTGAGCAACGAGTGACTGACAGCCGGAGAGTTGGGATTTCTCATCTCGAGCGACAGAGCGAAGAAACGCTCGGCCGCTGTCGCTCGGAGCCCCAGCGATCTTTTGCCTGAACGATTAAACGCTCAATCGCTCGTTTGCATTGACTTAACATGTCAACTCGTCGCCAGCGAGAAAAACAAAAGGTCCAGTGTGAACGCAGCTTAACAGGCTGGTTGGTGGAGGAGTGATTCTATTCTAGTTGATTTGTTGCAGATCCATCGTAACTTACTACATGACAGAATTCATTCAGCACTGAAGAAATGTGGATATGAAATATGGATTTGAAATTCTACATTGATATCATCAGTTTCCTCTGGTGACCAATCAGCCGATCATTTTCCTGTCCAACAACATATTCCAATCTTTGGGAGGAATCCAGAGTCAGGGGCCAAACCACCAGCACACACACAGTCTCCTCACACATGCATGCAGTAATGAGTTTTATGGCTGAGTGATTTATGCATTTAAAATGTGGCTACGTTGTCCTTTAACTGTCCACAATGAGATAACAGAAAACACATCAGCTGCCTGACAGACAGTGAAGCACAGCCTCCTTTCTGCACTGCTGTACAGAGGATGTTCGCCTCACCCACCCCTGCCCACCTCTCCCTACTCCCTCACCCCACCCCAGCCCCACCCAGTCAATAGTAATTACTTAGCATCGAGGGTAAAAAAACAACAACAATGTATTTTTGTTTTTATGTGATAGATATGTAAATGAAGGGGAAGGAGGGAAATGCAGCAAGGCATCAAAATTACTCCCTAATTTGTTTTTGGCTCATTACCGTAGATCCTCTCCGACTCACACAGACACACACACACACACACGTCCCATAGCTACATGAGAAGTTAACTTGCATAACCAGTGAACCACAGTATAGGCTATAATTACTGTTAGACATGCTGTAGGATAAATGACATATATGATGTCTTTTTTCCCTTCATGAGAATAGCTTCCACAGTAATGACTTCCATGCTGATCCTGGAGCATCCAGTTGAGACTAATCCATTTACTCCCTCCTCATCACGGAAGCTGAGTCTCTGCTGCAGCTGCCCCCATGTGGGGTATAGAGGGAAACATCTGCATGCTTATATGAGATGTTTAGCATGTCTTTCCTAAATTGTAATATTCATTATAAGTAATATTTTATTCATTGGCATATATTTTGCTGAATTACATAATCTGAACATTTTCAGTTAGAATATTTTACTTGCTGGGCACTGACTCTGATATCTTAACGGACTTCAGACTTCAGAGTCTGGACCACATGGATTTAACAAAATTCATACACACATTCCACCGACATTTGTATATAATCAACAAGAGACAAGTTGTTAGTTTGGTTTTAGCCTCCAGTTCTTTGTTGGGTCTGTTGTGAATTTGACAAAATGAAATGACCATTTTCAGTGTGAACCACTGCCAATATGAGGGAAATTCATACTTCAACTCTAGAGCTGGATGTCAAGTGAAAACTTTAAACTTCATTTTTAAAATGTTAAAGGACCCATATCATATAAAGACCATGTGTAGTGTGATTAAAGATCAGGTGCAGTTTCTATATTCATATATTTATGCTGTGAAATTATCAAAAGCTCAGTCCACACAGAAATACACACAGCCTTTATTCAGAAACTGAGCCTTAAAACCAGCCGTCTGGCCTTCTGTAACTTTGTGATGTCACAATCAATCAGCCACACCCCCAAGCCCCGCCCACCTTGATCCACCACCCAACCTTGCAGAATTTGGTTTGTGTTTACCTGAAATCTGGTCTGTTTTAATCTGATAATGTGGAAAACAGTCAGCCAATCAGAAGAGAAGCTCAGATCTTCATCTCTTCTGATTGGCTTACTGACCTGCAGTATTGTTACTAGAGCTTCAGAGAGAAGCTGAGAGAGGAGATGGAAAACTACACTGAGATGGTTTTTGGTTCTTTAAAAAGTCTTATTCTTATAGATCAACACTCAGTAAAACAGTTAACATAAATGTCTAAATGGCAATGAAACAGTTCAGTGTAACAATACTCAGAGCTACAGATAAAAAAAAAAGTATTATATCCAGTCAATTGAATGTCCTTGACGTAGTGGAATTGATAAATCATTTTTAAGTGAATGTTTTTGTTCTGTGAAACAGTGAAATCATTTTCCTGTTGCTGGCACTTGAAGAGTTCTTTGGTCTGGTTTTAATGAAGAGCTGTTGTGTCCCATGATGAGCTTGATCCTATTTTATAAACTTTTCCAGCCTGACAGGAAAGAATCTGACAGAGAAGAGGGCACACTGCTTTCCTTTTGTAGGTGTGGTGTGGACAATCCAAAAGATTACATTTACACCACAATCCAAACAAAAGGCCTGTTAGCCTCCTAAAACGGACACACACACAAACTGGCACGCTGACAAAACTTTCACCTCATGTCCTCCTCCCACTCTGTTCCCTCCTCATCTCTTTCTTTGGGTCAAGCAGAAAAGGAGGGAGGAGTGAGAGGATGAAAGTGAGTAGTGAAGAACAAACACAGCTCAGTCCAGGCAGCAGGAGGACAGTGTCTGCAGACAGACTTAGAAAAAGCAGCTTAGAGCAGCGCCGCTTTGATGTGTGGACCTCACTGTGTGTCCCAGCGGACGGCCCCTGGCTCGCAGCCACCGAGCAGCAGCTCTAACACTTGTGCGACACCTTGGCAGGCCGCTGAGAGCTGCTAACGCGGACCCCAGAGAGCTGTGTGTCTCTGTGCAGCCTGCGCTACTAGGCCCACAGCACTCACAGTTGTTTCTAGTCTGCTCAGCTCCCCAGTTGTAACCTGTGGGAGAGTGTGTGTAGATGTCTAGCGGCTGTGACAGAATCTCTGCTGTGTTATTCTGAGCTAATGCATTGTTCAGTATCACTGCCATGTTATCGACTTTAATTACCTGACTCATGTGACGGGTGATTGGTGTTTCTCCTCCTTCTATTTGAAGTGTGTGCGTGTTGTTAACTCTTGAGTTTGTCTATTGTGTTTGTGTACAGGTGTGTGTGTGTGTGTGTGTGTTTTTCCTCCTCTGTGAGGATGAGCTCTGAGAGGCTGTATTTTATTTAGTAATTATTTTTCATCTGTACAAAGAACCCTGCAGAGGCAAGCAAATTAAGGTTGTTTTGATTTTCTTCCCAGGGAAAAAAGAGATAAACATTTTCATATGTGTAAGACAAGTAAGAAAATATGTATTTTGTCAGTGGGGGATTTAAAAAAAAAAAAGGAAAAGATCCTGACCAAAGAAGAAAAGCAGATATACCTCTCAGGGCCTAAATGCCCACCTAACTACAAAATAAATAGGAATATAATTGTGTTGTGTATCATGAAGACAATCCACACTGGAGCTGACAGTTTCGATCATTGTCAGTTTAAAGCTGTAAAAAATTGAAACAGAACAGCAGAAAATTAGTTGGCAGCTATTTTGAAGATTAGTTTAATCTTCTAAGCCATTTTCTTCTAAGGAGAAATACCAAATATTGGACTGTTCAGATTATTGACCATGAATTTGAAGGAGCTTGAGTTGGACATGTCAGTAAGACACCCGATTGTAGGAATGATTTAGATAATATCAAAAACATTAAGGCAAACATTTTGAAACTAGAGGACTTGTTTCTTACGATATTTTCAGGTTTTAGGCAGTTGGTCTGACAGAACTTCAGTTAAGGGAAAGCCAACTGTTCAACAGAGGAAGTGATTATACAACTGCTTCAGAGTTTTCAGTGTGCATGTGGAGGCCAGAAAGCTGATTAGACATGATTAGAGTTTTTCCTTTTTGACTTTTCATGTGCTGCGGAGAACAGTCTGAGCGCCATGCTGCTGTTGAACTGTGATTTGGAGTATGTGCGCGTTGGATTCTGCCACTTGATCGTCCCCCCGTCTTCACAGCAAAGAGCACCCTCTTTCGTTGCACTGCAGCGATGAGATAGACGGAAGAAAAGAGCAAAGGAGAGCGATGTGATTCTTATTTATGACTGCCGACTCGCTGCCAGCCTCAACCCGCTTAGGTACACAAAATTAGTGGAAACGTAATCCCTGTAAACTAGGTGATTGGCAAAATTGTTCTATGGGACAAATGAAACTGAAGTAATCAGAGGGAAACCAAAATGACTGCTACGGAATAAAGAGGTCGTACCAGGACACGGCGGAGGATTCCGTGATCCTGCGGACGCACTCGGTGACCTTCGCCCGTTCCGGCGCTGCCTCACCACAGCCATTTGTCCATACGTCAGCCTTTAAGAGCTGGCTATTACCATAATGAGTAGGTGTGCTCCCCATCCAGCTTTGCAAATATTCAGAAGCCTATCTGCTGCTTCGGGCCAACGGCACCCGTTCCTCTTCTTCTCCTCCGCTTGCCCCCCTTCTCCACCCTCATCTGTGCTATTAGGCCCATTTCACAGTGGCTGTGCACAGTGGCTCCAGTGGGTATTATCCAGGAGGAGAGAGATAATTTCCCACTGTCCCCGCAACCGAGCGCTCAGCCAAACCTGGCCTCTCTCGCTGCCTGACCTCACGCTCAAGTGGCCGTGCAAAGAATATGTCTTGGAGCAGGAAGAAAAAACAACAGTGTTAAAAACCCCCAGAAGGGGAAATAAAAATCCATATGTGCATTTAATTGCAGCTGGTTTGTCAGTTTTAACCTTCCAGTTGTCCACAATTTATTCCACAAAGCTCTCAGTGATGACAAACTGAATTTGTGTATTCATCACCCTCTGTTTTCCATTAATTCTGATTGACAGCTCCTGGCTCTGCCAAATATCCCCTCACACCTTCCCTCCTCACTTCTCCGCCTCTGCTATCTCCATCAAGCTCCGCGTGTGTTTTCTAATTGCCCACCTCAGGTAACTTTTTCAAGGGCAGGGGGGTTTAGTTATTTGTTTTCCATCCCTGCACAGAAAGAAACCACAGAAAGACTAATGCCCCAATCTCAGAGCTGCAGAATCTGGAGAGGAGTTTGTTTGTGAAATTAACATTCCTGACCCTCAATATAGAGGCAGTGAAATATGCATTTACTTTTTTTTTTCTCTCTCTCTCTTGTCGTGTTTGTGGTAATTTCACAGTCCAGTAGTCGTGGGAGCGCTCTCCAGCTGGGCGGGCTGGTGCTTTACTTTTCATAGTGGGATGTTCCACCGTCCTGTGGTCCTTTTTTTTTTTTTTTTTTTTTAGCCAATCACGTAGCTCAGAGGAAGCAGAAACTCTACCAATGAGCCTCTGAGAAAAAATCTGCTGAGCTCAAAGTCCAATCTGCTCTCTGTGCCGAAGACAGACTGAATTAAATTTGACAAAGGTCTGGTGATGAATGTTTATCCTGCTGCTCAGAGAGGGTAATACAACAAATGTTTCTTTATGAATTATGGTGGATGTGAGTCTCACTCTCTCCACCGCTGCTTGGCTCCAGGTCCGGTTTTCCTCTCCGTGGCACTGCACAGAGTCATTACAAAGCCATTAAAGGATATGAACTGGTAAGTGCCCCCATACAAACCGAGAAAAAAAAAATAGGCCTTACACTTGCACAAATATAGATATAAATACACACCAGCCTCCTCACAAACACACTCAAATCTCTCCTCCAACAGTCCTCGCACTCTCTGGCAAACACACATTCTTTACAAGTCATTGAACAGTCACTCAGGCCTAACCATGACTCAGCTACGAGGATGTTCAATTTCATAAACTACCATGTGAAGCACTTTATTCCACCCCAGAAAGCTCAATAATCTACAGAGCAGCTCATCTCCAAACTCTCGCTCTGCTCACCGACATTCTGCCAAGGCTCAGATTTATCTCCTGTCAGTCTTCCTGCTTCAATAGCTGCCTTTCCACAGTCTGACACTCAAGCATTTATTTCACACATCAAGACAAACACACGGCTGTGTGCGTTTCCTTCCTAACCTGAAGCAGAAGGAATCAGCTGGGAGAGAGAGGGTGATGGAGGCTCTTCCTGCTCAGTCTTATTGACCAGTGACTCAGTCACTTCTCCATTGTTTTGTTTTATTGTGACATCACAAAGTTACAGAAGTCCTGACAGCTGGTTTTAACTCAGTTTCTGAATACAGGCTGTGTGTATTTCTCTGTGGACTGAGGCTTTGATACTTTCACAGTGTACAACCTATACCTGATCTATAATCAAACCACACATGGGCTTGGATTTAAAGCTATATGGGAGCTTTAATCATTTCTTGTGACTGTATTTTCTGTGGTTAGATGAATCATTTCAAATCCGTTAAGTCCAAATGTCTTTAGACTGGTGACCTGTCCACAGTGTCCCCTCCCCACTGTGAGCTTGGACAGAATCACCAATTACAGGTGGAACAGATTGATAGATTCTTTATTCTTTTCTTTATTCTTTTTCTTCCCTTTCTAGTGTAGCTGCTCTTTTTGTGTCGCACTGACTCTGTGCATTCCTCCTTTATGAAGCGTGTAAGGCCTATAGACTTTATTAGGCCACGCTGCTCTCTTAGCCCTGTGCTATTTGTTCTGACAGGTGCTGTGACGTTATTTGTTTGGGTGGAAAAATGGAGCTCAGAAATGGAGCAGAGCAGCCGCCATTTGGTTCCATTGCCTCCTCACAAACCCTTCCCCTCACACACACACACACACACACAACTTCAGACTTAGAGAAAAGCCTGAGAAGAACCTGTTCCACCATGACCCTGCACACGAGCAGATAATATCTCCACAGAGCTCTGGTTAGAGACAGCCAGCAGCCCAGTAATGACTTCCTCAGGCCCTGTGGAACCCTAGTCTATAGTTGAGGTTAGGGCATGACCGTTGATGGAGGATATTATAACGCTAATATCTATGTATGCCTCCACATGTCATCTCTGTTGCTAATCTAATCAGAGTGACAGTAGAAAGTGTAGCACCCGGCTGCGACTCACCAGTAACCACTGTCACTTCTGGAAAGCTCTTTCCTGCAGCACGCCGCCGCTTCCCTCCATAAATATGAAACGACAGCGGTAGTGGAGAAGTTCATTTTCTTTCATCCCGTCTCTCTGCTCCAGGCCCGTTTTTGGCTGCTCTGGTTTCTCGCTGGTTTCTCATGATGCTTTTAGGAAACTCTAGAAACCAGACAGGCGGATAGAGATCAACGCTGCGACTGATAGCATCTCAGAGATTTACAGCAGCGGGAGGAGATAAGGCAGACTGATGCTGAGTGGGCCTGTCAGCCAGGCTGGAGGCCAGGGTCTCGTTAAGCAGTCGAGCCTGGAGTCAGTGTAGTGGTCAAACCAAACCTGAGGAGCAGGTCTACAGGACAATAATCTGAATATTAGACCTTCTAATAAAAGTGGCATGTCTTGAAAATGTATTAGATCATGAAAGGATTAATTTGAATTTGTCTGCAAGGAATCTCTCCTGAGCATGTGGTTCTTTCTGCTCCTACACAGGCCCAGGTCTACAATACCAACAGGAAAGAACTTGTTACATCTTAGTAACCGGACCTTTGTTGAAGAACCAGACTGAAATGTTGTGTTGTTGATGTGCATGTTCAGTGACATGCAGACAGCTCACTCAATCATCATCATGTAGCTCCTCAGACAGACTCATTTTCTCGATGGCTGCAAAGTGACCTGCAAATTGTGCTCTTTGACTGGGCCCTGGGCCACTGATGGTGAGATAGCGTGTCAATCAGTTGTGTTAAAGGGATAGTTCAACGTTTTGGCAAATTGGCCCTTTGCCATAATCCCTATAGTCATAGCAGTAGGTTCGTTACCTTTAATTGTCGGTGCAAGCTGTTTTTAGAACGGCGGAGCAGAGCCGCGAGCTGCTCAGAGCTACGCTACGGAGGCTCATGGACTTTCTTTGTTTCCCTCATCAAACTCATCAAATACACAATCCAACAACAATGAGATGATAACGGAACGTTACGAGACATGCATGAATTTACCTCGAAACAACTAATGTTATTATATTTAGTGTATTATTAGTGTAGTGAATGTGCAGGTCACAACTTGTCCACCAGAGTGTTCTGGAGTTGTTGGATTGTGTATTTGATGAGTTTGATGAGGGAAACCAAGAAATCCCATTAGCCTCCGTAGCGTAGCTCTGAGCAGCTCGCGGCTCTGCTCCGCCATTCTAAAAATAGCTTGCACCAACAATTAAAGGTAACAAACCTACTCATAAAACTATAGGGATTATGGCAATGGGCCAATTTGCCAAAATGTTGAACTATCCCTTTAAAAGAACCGGAAAGTGATGTGTCCCCTCAGGTCAGGCCCGCAGTGGTATCAACTCCTCTTCCTCCACCAAAACTTTGCCTTGGAAAGAGTTTTTAAATGTGGGTAAAGCTGCACATCATACTCCTTTTGCCTTTTTTGAGAGAACACGCACAACTGCAGGGACCAGTGCAATCACACAGCCGTGTTTACATCCGTACCGATTGGAGCCAGAGCCAATAAATACCCACGACTACAGCAGTCATTTGTCCTGGGAGTCAACACTGATTTTAAGCTCAAAAGCCAGACATTGGCAGCTCTAAGCAGAGTTTTTGTGTGCTGTTCAGCACGGAGTTCATTGGCATCGTAATACAGCAGAAAAACATATATAACATTTATTATAGTCCCTCCTTAGTTCTGGGAGGACCTCATGTAAACTTTATGGATTCTATAAGGATATTAAGTCACAGTAATTAAATAAAACACCTGCTATCAACCAGCAACTCCACTTTTTTATTGTGCTTCTTTTTTTTTTTCTTCAAGAGAGAGGCCTTTTAGGTCCAAATCTTAATAAAGTTTCAGTGTTGAGCTGAAACACCAGGCAGGAGAAGTCTACACAGTCATGCCGGTGTGCTAAGTGTAATCACACCAGATCATAGCTCATTTTCTAATTAGCATGACCAAGTCAAAGCATCAAAGGAATGATTTAGTGTTGCACTTCTGTAAGAGTTGGGAAACTAAAATGATCAAACGCAATGAGGTCACAGGTATCCAGACATTTAGCTCCTGATGTGAGTCAAACTAAAAAAAAAACCTGCTGGATCCTCCTCCTCCTTTTTTAATGCATCCATGATCAGCTGTTCTCCTGAGGTGAATGGACTGTTCTACCACTGATTCTGCAGAGCCTCTCTCCTCAGATAACTCAGCCCTGTCCCATGTTACTTTATGCATACAACTGTTAGTCATAGAACAGCCTTTTTCACAGCAGAGCCACATTTCATTTAAAGCGAAGTTACGGCCCAGTGTTCTGGTTCACTGGCAGGAGTCTGCTATATGTTATAACACTGCTGGTAGCAAGTGTAAAGTCTAGGCTCCACGCTCCAGGGCACACACAGACAAACACATCCACACACCCTCCTCAGACTGGCAGTTGGTCCAAACACAGCAGGGGGAGGGGGCAGAAGGGGCATAGAACGGACTCCTCCAGGCCTTTTATAGCCCTGTGCCCACGCGCCAGTGCCCACCCTCTGATGATGAAGTGTCAGAGCGAGCAGCATCACACACCGTGGCCTGTCAAGCCCAGAGAGCAAGATTAACTCCCCTGACCAGACTGTTTGGGGCTTGGCAGCCTGTGGCAGTCCGCCTGGGCACAGAGCGCAGAGTAGAAGACCTTAATTGGACAATGTGCGTGTGGTGGTGAGCGGTGAAGTAGTGAGGGGAGGGGGCGGGGGGGGTTGGCTTGCTGGCTGTTGGCCTCTCACAGTCCCCGTTTGGTTTTCATCAGAACGATTTGAGCAAGAGAAATGGGCTTCATGCTGGAGGCCCTCAGCACTTAGCCACATGTTCAGCTCTTTAATAAAGTCTGGATGCAGCCAGGGAGGCCAGAGCCTCATCCACACTGTGACTGTGTGGTGCCGAGTCCCAGTGGCAGAAACTCCAAAAAAACAGAGATAAATTACTGATCCTCTCATCCCGTCCGGTAAAGATTATTATTATGATGCACTGAGAAAGAAACCAGTCGATGTCATTGTCTTTATGAGCCTGTTCCACTTCAAGTGGCAGTCACGTCTGCTGTCTCTCAAATACTTGAGTCAGTACACTTACATGCAGTACACAGTACACACACTGAGGTAGAGCATGGATGTCAGCAGGGTGGTGCTGTCACAATGCTGCTGCGCACTCACTTTAAAGGGGATGTATTATGGAAATATCACTTTTTGAAGGCTCTTTAACATATATTTGGGTGTTTGTTTTGGCTTCTGGTCCCCAAAATGTGAGAATTGACCAAATAAATCTGTAATTTGCAGACTCCATAGGTTGAAATCCATGTGGCAATAATGTAACTAGTTTTTCAAATTTGCATAATACCACCCCTACCTAGTAGAAGGGGTGGGGCGGGGCAAGAGGGTGGTTCATTTGCATTTAAAGGGACAGGCACTGAAACCAGCCGTTCTGAACAGGGCTGTTTTGAGAGGATGAAAAGAGCTGTGATGTTTGATCCTTGGGGTATTTTGACCAAAGCATGTCACAGACATGTCTTTAAGACACCTGGGAACTATTTTAATTTGTGGAAAAGGGGCAGAATATGTCTCCTTTAAGTGATGATTACTATGTCGCCCACCTGCTGACTTCAGAATAAATGCTTTACGCTCCCGCGTGTTCTGTGTCCTATAACAGAAATTAGGCTGCCTTAATCTTGGATGATGAAGAGGATTGAATGCTTTGTTGTGTGTGTCGGTGGGGGTGTCCCATTGTGGTTGGTGTGCTTATCATCTCCCAGCTTGCCAGACCCCCCCCCCCTCCCCCCCCCCCCACACACACACACACACCTCTCCTGTATTCCTGGTCTCTTTCCCTATACAATATCAATAACTTTAAAATAAGAAAATGGCACAAAGTTTTCACTCAACTTTTTGCACATTTAGAGTGCATTACAGTGGACTCCTTGTGGCTGTACGTGTCAGTGTGAATGCACTTATGCACTCAAAAGTGAGAGGATGTGATTGCGACCCAGCAGTGTCATGAGGAACCATCAGCTGGATAAGTGAAAACCACTGGAAACGGTTCAACATGGCAGAGATCCACTAACAACCAGCATCACTGAGGTTTGTTTTAACAAATCCTCCGTCCTTTCATCCTCTGGGCGTCTGCTCTGGAGGAGGAATCTGAGTAAAGACCTGACTAAAAGAGGCTCAGGCACCCGCGACTGTTGAGTCAACTTAACTTACAGTAAACCCCAGCGACTGAATCAACATTTGTTACCATTTAGAGCAATACTGTGATAAAGACGAGTGTGTTTTTTTCACCATCTGGGTTTATCTGTGGATGACTGGAAACTGACCGGCTCAAGTCTGCTTGACTTCATCTAGTCACATTGGTGCTTTTTGGTTGATTCCAACCTGGATACTGGAAACTGGATGTGGTCCAGGTGACTGCACCCTCAGACATGTCTCCTCCTTAACTCCCAGTGTAATCAAGGTCTGAACTGTGTCAGAGCCAAACCGACAGATCTGCACACGGCGATTTCTGTTTCGACTCTTTGTCTGGAGGCAGGGAGCCAACAAAGGGAAGTAGGAAGGAATTAGACGTTTTTGGCAGCTCCGCAGCTCGGTCTTTCCTCCTCAGTTTGATTTACTTCCACTGCTGCAAGACAAAAATAAAGTCTGTGTTACACTGGGGTATGATTTCAAAGTCAATTTAGCCTTTTAATCACACCGTGGTACCAGCGACTCTGCTGCAGATGGCTTTTACATGGAAGTGGCTGCCGGGGTCTGTGTGAAGGAAACGTGCCGATCGTCAGCGGTTCTCCACAGTAGCGTTTGGGATGTGAGTGTTGGGACATTGCAGCGCCAGCTGCTACTCTGCTGCTAAATCACCAGCTCCCTACTGCTATATCACTTTGTCTAAATGACTTCTCCACCTCTGCTGCTCCACCACACAGCTCAGAGATGTCATGACACTCAGACTTTACTGCATGTGACTAATTACTGGCCTCCACATGCAGAATTGAAAGATTCATTGTCATTTCAGTCAGTTATGCTACATGAGGGCGGTAACATCTGGTCAATGACACTTTGAGAGCCAGTGTGTCAGATGAGGAGCCATGACAGTCAGAGGCAATAGTTGTTTTTTGTGGATCCAATGCTTTGTAGAAAAAGAGATGAGATGCATCGCAGCCCTCTGTCGCTCCCAGGCATCATCACCATAATGCTGCCTTCAGGAAGTACCAGGGTGTCAAGTTAGTCTCTGCTTTGTTTTTATTGTGACATTCACTGAAGAATGAAGGAAGCAGTTTGAGAGCAAGTTGCAGTTGTCACTGAAAAATCTGAGGTATTTTTCACCGGGTTTACAACTTCTTGGCAACAATGTCTGGTGAATAAATTCACCAACGACGGCTGAGTTACATGTCAAGCTGTACTGTACCTTCTGCTTCAAGTGTATCTACATATGATGTGTTTAGGGACTGAATTTAGTTCCAGGTCGTTTGTGCTTTGGAACTCAGAGCTTCATAAACAATCAGTGTGGTCACAAGTGTGAAATGCCTGGAGAATGGACATGAAGCATCACCACTCAGCCTACACATACAGCAAGCTAATATTACTAGTTGTGGTGATACCATTGTAAAGTTAGAAGTTTATCTTTTTGAATGGGTGATAATATTGATTAATATTGATTAGCTACTATCTAATTGTGCCAAATCAGAAATCTAAAATTCCACATACTGTATGAAGCATTTGAAGGTTTGACACCACATTAACCTTTTTAGTCTTTAGAATGTTTTTTTTTTTTCTTTTTACAGATTTTATCAAACAGTATGTCTGCAACTAAAACAAGACTTAAATATCAATTACAGGTATCTGCTTTTTTTTTTTTTTTTTTTTTTACAATTTTGTTGTAACATAAACCGGTCAGTGTGGTCTAATTATACAAAATTCATGATTACTATGATCGTTCTATAGTGGCTGCCTCATCAGCTCAACTTCAACTAATTCTGTCATCAACAACAAACCTTTAAATGTATAATTAAATGTAATCTGTGCCCTCTATACCGGTCAGTCACACAACTGTGTGTGTGTGTGTGTGTACTGCCATTTAAGTGTAAACGAATCCTGTAATAACCAACGTCCATGCACAGCAGAGGGCCATTAGGCTTTCAGCGGCTGTCATCAAACACACTGAAATCAAGGAAAAAAGCCCTGAGTGTAAACACATTCAGACCACCCTTAGGTACACACACACGCACACTCACATACACACTCTTGCAAATTACTATCTTTTTCTTCTCTCTCTGTCTCTTTCTCTCTCAGCAAAGAAGAGCAGCACAGATGTGGACATGATGAGACATTTACTGTTACAAAAAGCTGTGTGATAGACCTAACATGTAAACCAAGCTGACGTCAATATGTTTTCATATTTCTCCTGGTTTGACTGGACCTTTTCAGTTTGACTCTTTGCTCTTCATATGTTTCCTATATCCATCCACAAACAGTCACATTAATTCCAGCTGAGGTTTATTCTCTAAGAAAACATTTAAACTTCAAACTCAGTGATACAAGATTAAAGGTGCCTATCTTCATATCGATCAACTCTAAGTTCTTTATCAATTCAGTGAAAGTATCAAAGCTTCAGTCCACAGAGATACAGTATCCACACAGCCTGTATTTAGAAACTAAGCCTTAAAACCAGCTGTCAGGACTTCTGTCACGTTGCCATCCGTCATGCTAGTCCCGCCCACCTGGACCCACAATCCAACTTTGCAGGATTTTGTTTCTCTGAGTGTTTTACCTGAAATCTGATCAATTTATATTCAATCACTCTGAAAGCATTCAACCAATCAGCCAATCAGAAGAGATGTTCAGGACCTCCTCTCCTCTGATTGGCTCATTGACCTTTCAAGAGCTCTAGAAGGATGCCTGAGAGAGGAAATGTAAAAATGACACTGTGATGTTTTCTTTTAGTTGTTAAACATGGGAGAGGTGTCAAATACTGGAACCTTCTAACTGTACACATCCCATGTTGGGCGACTATGCAGAATCCTGAAGAACAAGCAGTAGCTGCTCCACCACGCTGCTCGACAACAGGATGCAATTCCAGCACTTTGTGTCAGAGCAGAGGAACTCCCACCTCCCAACACAGCCTTGTCACGCACGCACACAGTCATAGGTAAACACACTTCCTGCTTCTTCCGACTCAGCTGCGGAGGTGGACCTAATCTCTCAAGAAAAGCCCAGGATTGTTGCTCTCCACGGGTCAGAGTGTCGCAATTAGATGACTGTCCTCCAGCCCTCATTCCCCCCTCTCCGGCATGTCATGAATTAAAACAGCAGAGACGCCCGCCAGCTGCTCTTTCTTAAAAAAAAAAACTTATGCAACAACTGTGTGTAGTTTACAAGACAGTGAGCATATACAGTACCGTGCCATGGGCTGTGTTTGAAGACATCTTTAACAAGACGTTAAACATAATGAGATGTTGTACAGTCAATACAGCCTGGTTCACTCTGCTTATCATGCGATGTTGTGTCTTTTCACATCAGGGGTCACATGTATGTATGTGCTATATATACTGTATACAGTATAAGAACCCAGAGGTGCATGTGCACATTGTCACGCTCACATCTGGCTCTGTTGAGCGTGTGTCAGCATCCAGGGGCAGAACTGAAGGCAGGCGGGCAGCTTTTAACCTCCTCCTCTTTAATCAGACGCGCTCTCAGACGGGTGTAAAAAACGGCCGTTAGAATATATGAGCCTCAGCGCTAATGAGGGAGTCAAATGAGAGTTAAGGTAACCCCGGGGGCTACATACAGATGACACCAGTATGTGTTTATCAGATGGGCGAACAACAAGCTTTACAGCCCAGGAGGACAGAGGTTAAAAGCAGTGTGTGCCACAACGCTGCAGTAGAAAGCAATGAGGCTTAAGCGAGTTGCTCGGGGGAGAGACAATGCTTGTCTGTTGTTTTGGCAGGAGCTTATGAGGTTCACACACCAGCTCTGTTGATATCATAAAGGTGTTGACTGTGGTGATGAAATGTTGGTGGGAGTCCTCTGTTGTACCAAAGTTCTCCTAAAGCATCTCATTAGTCAAACACAATGTGTAAAGTAAAGGCCCGTGACCTCTGTAGGAATCCAGCATGATAAATGTGTGGACAGTCCCTCCCAGGAGTTGTATTTATATACAAACTGCAACAGCACATATGTTTTACAGCAAACATATTTGCTTGTGTGTTGCTTTTACTGTATCTGGCAAATTGCTAATGTGCTGCTCAGGAATGTATCTGGGAGACAGGGCTCCCCCAGAGCAGGAGGTGATGCAGGACGCTGGAGATGGGCTGGTTCCTGCTGTCTGCAGTCACCACCCGGTCCAGGAGTTTGTCTTCATCTCGTCTCCTGATTGCCAGATGTAAAAAAAAAAAAAAAAAAAAAAACAGTTTCAATATTAGCTTTTCAATTGGTCTTCAGCTGTGTTCCTTCTTCTTGAAAGCATATCATAATGCCTATGTGCAGAACCTGGAGGCAGGTTGAGAGGACGAGCCGTCCCGTGGGGTGAATACTCGCCGGTGGTGACACACTCTTGGCGCTACAGACAGAGCTGGCTGATAATTTATCACAGATGAATGCATTTTTCCACCTGACTCTATAATCAATCCACATTTCTGACTGCTAGTCCCCGCAGACCTTTGTAAGCACAAAACAATTACTGGCAGTGAAAAACGTGAGTGGAGCCAGCGCTGTACGGTCGACAACACCCCTCATGCAATGATTATGGATGAAACAATATTAAATTTACATTATGATCAAATCTGGAGGAATCAAGATACTGTCAATACAGCATCCAGTCAGCCACACACACGGCGGGTTTGTTCTGAAATGATGAGGTTTTTCAGCTTTTTTAGGTGAAAGGTTGAAGTGCATTGTGGGATAGGTTGGGCCACGAATATTTTAGCATTAGCATTAGTTAAGTTTTAAATACTGAATTCATATAACACATGAATACTCATTAGTATGTAGTTTATAAACACAGTTAAAAATGTTTTAATGCATTAACTGTATTTATAATGTGTATTCATGCGTTATTAATGAATTATTCAGTATTTATTAATGCTTAATAGTGTGCACTTATTATAAAGTGTTACCTGAAGTTCTTGTATCATGACAACCAATCACACACACAGGGACACAAGCACATGTCGGTTAGATTAACTCTATGTACATATTATTAACCTTTGCCACTTTTTCTAGAACTTATTAAAAACTTTTTTTTGTGAAATTCTGCCACCTTTTTGAGAATTTTTACCACTTTCTTCTAGAAATGTTTCAATGTTTTGGAGAAATTGTACCACTTCTTTCCAGAAATGTCTCTACAATATTTCCACAAATTCACACCATTGGCCCTAATTTGAACGTATACATTGATTAAAAAAGTAATGCTCTATAGTCTCAGAACAAATATTTGTGTATTTCTGGTGTTTGCTTCAAAATTTTGTCCAATGGGGGTCCGGGGTCTAATTTGTGTCAATTTAAGGGTCCTTAATGTAAAAAAGTTTGAGAACCACTGCCCTGTCACATTCAAACTCTGTCGAGAATGAATGAATGAATGGATTATTGGTCAATGGTTCATTACCACTGGGACAATAGCAATGTCAAAAAAGCCTCAGCATAATTATTTGTAGTAAAGTATTTCCCGCAAGAGTCTTTTGAGGCTTCTTGCCTTATTGTTGTAACTGGGATCCCTGCCCGTAGCCACAGCAGCTCCTCCTGAGGCACTGTCCTCTACTTGTTGGCCGTTGTGCCTGACCTGTCAAACACAAACATAATCGACCAACAATAGCGATGAGCTCTCCAACATTCTTGTCATATCACTTTGGTTTTGCCTTTGGCTTGAGATGACACCGAGGCAGCGGAGGGTGGTGCCACATTGTCTCTGAGGTTTGCTGTCGGTCATATGACTGAATTTCCCCTCGTCCTTCCAGCTCAGATGGATTTGTTGTGGACGTCTTTCACTTTCAAAAAGTCAGTCGCTTGAGGTCACAACCGCCGCTCAGACGTAACGCGACCGAGGGGTTTGATCTAGTTTTTCAATAGATCTGTATTGAGCAGCGCCTTCTACTGGGCAGCAGCGTCCTCCAGCGCCAGCCTCCATCCCTGCCAGCTCCTCGTCCCCCTCTCCTGCTTGTTGTTTTTGAGGGAAGAGTCTCATTCAGCACTTCAAGACTTTATCAACTCCAGCTGTGAAATCCAAGATTCACCGAGGACACGAGTCTTTCACAAGAGGGGGAAACATGGAGATGCAGGGTGGATGTGGGGAAGACCGTAGCGAATCACAAGGGAAAGGAATGCGATGATCGTAAATGGCACTGGTTTACGCCAACTAGGCCACGAGGAATGAAAGTCATTGGCTTTTGCAATTTGTCAAGTGTAAAAAAGTACAGTGTGTTTTCTCGCCGAGGAAAGTTTTGACAGTGGAGAAAAGTAATGGTGTTGTTGTGATGGAGGGGTGTTAGTATTTGACATGACAAGGAGCGGTTGTCATTATGTGGAAGTGCTCATTAAATGTCATCAGAAGTCTGTGTGTGTGTTGTAGGCTTTCTCTCTGGTCCAGAGGGAGGGAAGCAGCAGTTGTGCAGAGCATCGTACCATGTTATGTAGGACAAGCTGCATTAAACTGATGTATTGTTACCAACCCCTCCCTCCCATCCTCTCTCTAGTATCACTTTATCCCTGTGTCATAGTCCAGGAATTATGTGCTTTGTTTGGTTTTCACTCCTCTAACACAACGAGGATGAAAATCAAAACGAGTGCCGACCACCCTCTCCACATTTCCCTCATAATTCTGGGGCCATGTTCTGACCCATGAATTCATCCATTACTTGTATTACCCTCTAACTTGTAACATGAGCGAGGGGACTTTGACATACAGCAGATATCCTTGAGAAAGGCTGGATGAGTCAGAGCTAGAGACAACAACTGAGGCATGAGTGTGTCAAAGGAAATGTAACAGGACAAATGAATTAGGTATGTCAGAAGTATATGACATGTGAATGATTGAGTTAACTGCTGAATTGGCCACCGTGTAGCATACTGTATGGATTAAAGTCCCATGTTTTACACTTCTCATGGGTTTTAGTTGAAGTCCTCCATAAGAAGAAGAGATCTCATTGTGGTTTTCCTCTCAGGCTTCTCTCTGGAGATTGAGGAACAACAGGTGGATATCAGATGAAAGAACTCCTCTGACTAGGACTACTTTGTTATGACATCACAAAGTTACGGAAGTCCTGACAACTTGTTTAAGGCTCAGTTTCTGTATTACTCTGTGGACTGAAGCTTTGATACTTTCACAGTATTAATAGGGAACCTAAAGCTGCATGCATGAGTGAATAAGGAAATAAGAGATAATCTGATAATTGAATGAAAAAGTGAATCAATACAAAGGACAGTAAGTGGTTGTTGGGAGTAGATATCTTAATGACTGAACAAGAAGTTGAGTGAAAGCCAACCTGGGCCTCCAACAGGAGGAGGGCTGGAGGAACAGGAAGGGCCAGAAGTGTCCTACCAGAGCTCTGGAGGAAATCCTGCTGCCAGAGTCAATCTACATGCCCCCCTTTGATTCATTGTTGTAGGGGTATTAGCCCAGCACATGGCATTTCAAACAGAGCGCTGACAGAGGAATCCAGGAAGCCTTAATTACTTTTAATTCATCAAACTTGCACTTAATGTTTTGTTTATAACTACAATCCCTGAACAAGGCATTTTTCAAATTCCACCATCCCTCAAACGTGCCTTCTCCCTGCCCAGAGTCTAACAGGCTCTAGGTTTTACAAATGAGCTATTGAGGGCAGAGAAACCGAGTGCTGCTGAGCGGTTCCCAGCCTCAGGAGCAGGCTCCACCAGAGGGTCATGAAATAAATCTGAGGGGTTGAGAAATGATTAATGGGAGAGGAAAGAAGAAGAAACAATGTCCTGATACACATTTGTATGTATTTTTTGGACTTTCCTCTAATCTTTGCTTTTTTTGTGAAACACTGTGTATTTCTTGCCTCTTTGGGCCTCAGGCAGTTATTGAGATGAAATGAAAGCAGCTGAGGGGTTTACAGAGGAAATCACTTTGTTGTACAACATCTGAAACACGAGGGGCCCGGATTAGAGAGCAACCACAAGCAACAAGGTGGAGAGCCACTGATGTAGAATAAGCACCTATGTCACCAGCTCACAGCATGTTTACTGCTGTCTTTATACATTCACTTTATTGTGCTCTACTTTTTAATCAGCTGTTCATCTGAGAGCTTACACACAGAACACTGTTTGAGACGAGCTCAACGAGGGATTTAGTCAGAGATGAAGATCTGTTGGGGTCTGTCTTTTCTCCCTTTTTATTGTGAAAAACACGACAAACAACACAGTGGTCATACATTGATATAGTGTGAAATAAGGTTTGTGTGTAACTCAGTTATAATATATTAATTAAATCGTGGTCATAATAGTGATAGCAGTACTGAAAAAGGAAATAGATGAATAATAACAGTATTAATGATATTAAAATATATAAATAAGAACGAGTATAACAATAAATAGATTATAATAATAAATAAATTAGTAAATAGTGTATTGGTATGTCTAACTAAAGTGACTACTACATCTCATCCTAGTACATGTAAAGTTACCATGTAGAGGTTATAATACCTGAGCAGTGCAGGTTGGAAGATACACTGATGGGACGGACCAGGGTTAGCTGGTTAGCTACATTCAGTATAAGTAAAGATGTGATGGAGATAAGAGTTATCACTGATGTTGCTTTCCACATCTGGAAACAGATGTTGGTGAGAAAAAAATTAAGTTTGCACAGTACATACTGTATTTTAACACCATCGTTAGCTACAGTATGTAGCAATAGCAAAATGTACAAACTTTTCCTTTAAGTAAATACAGAAGTAGTGTATTTATGTACAGAATTTAGACACTTTTATTTAACCTGACTATTTCATTATCTTGTACTTACTCTAACTAATTATTAAGGGAACACTGTAGTTATTTTAGTTACATATTTACCACATAATCTACAAACAGAGCATTTTGCAACCAAGAAAATGTAATAGTGAATACAAGACTTGAATAGTAATGCAGGATATTTATAGCTCACACTGCACAACACAATGACATACAGTACATAGACCATTTACATGTTTTAACACTTACCTTCCAGTTGTTTTCTCAGTGGTACATGTTGAATATTTTCTGACATATTACACTACACAGAGAACATGAAGATGCGTTCCAGTGTTTTGTGCATTAGTTCTCCTTGCGTGGGTGGGTTGACCGCGGAGCAGCCAGAGGTTGACTGAGGAGCAGGAATCTGTGTGTGAATGCTGAAGCAGACACACAGAGCGGGGATGAAAGTGAACGTATGTTTACGTCCTCCCAGGTCATGCTTGATGTATGTTAATGGCACATGCCTGTGTTCACTGAGCCGCCGTACATGCCTCCATTTGCTCGGGCATCTCTTTGTTGCCTGTGTGCCAGCACGAGTGTGTGTTTGTTTTATTTTCCATGTTGTCTGATGTGCGGTTGACTGATAGCATTCAGAGCGCTGACAGGGCCAGGTGCGTGACTATCTATCTCCCCTCCCAGGGGGATGTGTTCCGCTGTGTGTGTGTGTGTGCACGCTGCAAGGGTGGAAGGTGTGTGACCCCTCTTATCTGCAGCGCCCCGGCGTGTTTGTTTTCACAGCCACAGCACAACCTGAGTGCTGACGTCACGTGACCCTGGGCGGTATCTTTCATATGAACCACACACACGTCCACCAGAGCAGCTTACCAACCGTCCACCCACGGCCTGGAACAGATAATAAACACATGATATTATTGATTCCATGGTGCTAAAATATGTGTTGTTCCTACTGACAGAAACACTATTCAACATGTTTTATTTTCCAACAGCAGCCAAATAAGAGAAACATCTGATCCAATCAGGAGACATACATTCTGAGGGAAACTGAAGCTCTAGGTTAAAGGGGACATATTATGGAAATATCACTTTCTGAAGGCTCTTTAACATATATTTGGGTGTTTGTTTTGCCTTCTGGCCCCCAAAATCTGTAATCTCTAGGCTCCCTAGGTTGAAATCCATGTGGTTTTACGAGCTGTTCCCTCATATGGCAATGATGTAACTAGTTTTCAAATTTGCATAATACCACCCCTACCTGGGACCGGTAGAAGGGGTGGGGCAAGCAGTGCTGAAACTAGCTGTTGGGCTGTTTTGAACAGATGAAAAGAGCTGCGATGTTTGATCTTTGGGGTATTTTGGCCGAAACATGTCACAGACATGTCTTTAAGGGCGTATTCACAACTGATTTGTTTGCTTTTTTCCGATACAACAACTATCATTCTTTTTTTTGGGGTCGTTTGTGTCCACACGGCAACAGTTCCAAGCGGCCCATAGTTGTAAACAAATGTCATGTGCTAACAAACTCTTCTGTTATTGGTCTGAAATGTTACTTGGAAGGAGGAGGAGGTTACCGGGGAAAAATAAAAACCATGGAAGAGAGGTCTCAACAGGCTTGAAATTTAAAATCCAACTCAGTCCAAACAGTGGTTGAAGCCCAGACCCGACCCAATCCAAGTCTTTTGTTTTCGGCCCAAATCCGACCCAAACACGGCAAAAAAAAAGAAGCCCGACGGAGTGATCCTCGACTTGAACTGGGCCTGAATCAGCGCTTCCGGTCAGGCCAGTCCGCTCCATGGCTCGAATGGAAACGAGCCCAGACCACCGCATCCGAGCGCGATTGTTTTGTTCACATAACAAACCGATCTCTGACGTAAAACGCTCCCTGTTTCGGAACAACTGCTCCAAACGAACTAGGTATGAATATACTCTAAGACACCTGGGAACTATTTTAATTTGTAGAAAAGGGGCAGAATATGTCTCCTTTAAAGAACAGATGAGACTTATTTTGAAGGAAGCTGAGCTACCTGTGGAGAGCAGCACTTAGCAAGTGTGGGTTAATGACACCATGCTGCTTTCAGCTGCGGCCGGCGGTATGTGGAGACGGTTGGTGCTTTCATTCATCCCCGGCTCCTTGACCGCCACCTCCATCGTCTGCCTCTCCTCGGCCAGAATGCGCTCGCTCCTACCGCAGGTTCAGTTGTGGTTTTTGCTGGAAACCCAAAACAGGGAAGCTTTGCTGAGCAGCCTACACAGGAATTATCACCGGAGCTTAAATTTAGATGCGGTCGAGTCTTTTTCATGTCTGTGCAAATAAATATGAAGGAATTTTAACAGGAGGTTATCTCCAGTTCTAGTGAGAATGCATTTGTCTTCCTCTTTTAGATGCACAGACATAATGTAGCCTATAACTGAACGCTTCTTTTTATTCTCTAACTGATGAGGGACAGCAGGTTATTTGAAGCAAAAAAGGAGACAGACAGAAGGCACAGGTAGAAGGAGATGGGTAGAAACCAAGCAGTGACCTCAGGCACTGAGATGTCAAAAACTGCAAAACAAATACAAAAAGTCAGTCCTCATAGACATCCATATTAAAATGTCTTACAGCAGAGCGGAAATCAACATGTTCACAGCCTGCTACCAAACCAGTTTGGTCTCTACAGATAATTTCCTACTTCATGTCAACTTTTTAATCTGTCTATACTGTATGTCTCATATGTTTTTTACGTCTTTTTTACTTGCTGCAACACTAACTGGCCTACGGGGACACAAATAAAGCTGAACTGAACTGCTTATACAGTATAACTCATCTGTTTACTTTTATTTATGTTTAAAGTTATGATAAGTGTGGGTGTGGCCTCTTTGAGTGAAAGTCTGCTCCACACACACTTCTCCACTTTTTGGATTAGGAATGTGACACAGTCTTAAAAAAACTATGGGTGACATTAGAGGTCACGTGACGTTCATCCTTTATTTCCAGTCTATGATGAGAACTGTCAGTGGCTCACACAAAGCAGCGGTGCTTGTATTGATCCTCAGTCTTCAGTCTAACTGTGAGTCTTGATTGGACAGAACAACGTCTCTGTTTTGATTGGTCAGAGTTCAACCTTCATGTACGTCACATACCTGCCTCCTTGTTGTTTCTCAAGGGAAACTCCTTGGATTTGGATGACCTTTGACCTTTATTACAAATAATCTCCATCCATTCATCCATATGTTTTTCTGGTGTTATCCAAGCATGAAATCCTGAAATCTGCAAAATACAACATAGAGTTTAAGTCTGTTTCCACAACCCAGCGACATATAACCTGATTAAAGCGGTGGGCAGGCAGGAATTAAAATTACGACGTAACCCCCACTCTGAAACAGTATCCTGTGTTTCCAAACCTAAATGTTGGCACGTATGCTGGACCATGTTCCCCTGATTATGTTGTTTCATTGTAATTCATTTTACTCATACAGTATATTGTCTTTTAATTCAGTTTGCTGCCGTCTTTTCCTCGTGGTGGTCGTGACTGGTCTTCGAAGGAGGTGGTCCCGACTCCGGTTGCACTGATTGCTTTGCAGTCTGTCTGCCACATGTTTTGAAATATTAGTCAAAAGTGGAGGAACTCAGCACACACCGTGAGCATTTAATCTCCTTTTGTCAACATCTTCCTCCTATTGATACCCATTCCATTCTTCACCTCACCCTGTTCTCCGCACTTCAACCGTAACACAGTTGGCTGTTGGCTCTATTTTTAGAGAAGTGGTCGGCCCTGCTAGCCAAACATAAGGCCGCTGACCTGCCCAGCTTGGTTTGTGCGGATGGAAGTGAACCTGAGACCTCCTCTGCCTGTGTTGACTTTGGAAAGCTCCGCTGTTGTTAAATGAGGAACTTTCGGCACTGTGTTACAGCGGGCGGCCTTTATACCTGCAGGTAGCTGAGGCGCTCCGGTTCCCACTGTGCAATTATTCTGCACTGTAAGGTGATTATCTCCAGAAACCGACGCAAAACAGGAGGAAGTATAAGAGGCTTTCCTAAGATCTCTCCGAGGTTTTCGGTGCGAGCTTATCCCGACTCAGCACCCCCGAGAAGGGACCTCGTCACGGACGGGTTTCCCGACAGTTCCAGGGCAAAAAACCTGGGAAGCCTGGACAGCGGCCAAATGGCGCTCCGATTCGTGTAACTCGGCAGGCAGCGGCAGTCGGAGTCGGAGCTGGACTCGTGCCATCCATTCACGTGGTATCCTGTTGTTTTAGGCTTGTCATGATAGCCCCTGGTGCGTGATTGAAAACACGTTGGAGTAGATGGTGCTATTCAGCCGTGGTGGTGAGGGGCGAGGGGGGGGCAGCATCCCTATTAAGGCAATTGACTGTCAAAGGCACTAAAGCCGTGTGAGAGTGAGTAGACGGGGCAGCAGCAGTGTGTTCAACTGATTCTTTCCCCCCGACGTCTGACCTTTAGATCACAGGGAGGATCTCTCCATCACAGCTCTCAGGGATAACCAGACATTTCAGGTGTTGTGATTTCTGCGAGAGGAGCTCTGTGTTTACTTTTCCTCCCTTTCCCTTGACTTTTTTTTTTTTTTTTTTTTTTTTATTGGACGCTGCCGTGTTAAAGAGTTCCGGTTTGCCGTGACACCGCAACGTGCCCCTCCGACTCCAGCACATCTCCTCGCCTCTCTAAACCGAACCAGATGGAGCCTTTCCATATAAAACTTTCACTCCCTTTTAAGTCTTGCACAAAGCAGGGAGCCATTAGGAAAAAAAAAAAAAGAGGGGAAAAAGGCTACATGTTATATTGTGTCCAGTTAATGCAGTCCAAATGCAGTACGGCTCATCTGTGTCTCACAAAAACAAAACATTTGATAGGACACATACAGATCCTGATGCTGCGTGCAGCTCTAGTCTTTGAAGATATCCTCCGTCGCAGATTTCTATCTGTCCTGGATTAATCCTGCTGTCAGCCCATCCTCTAATGTTACAAACGACACCCCATTAATACGCTGTAACACTGAGCTCTGGCCCAAACCGACTGGTCTCGGAACAATGCTCTAAACACTTCAAAAAGAAGCCCTTGAAGAGATTTACTGTAGCGTTCAGCGTGTCAGAAGCCGGGGTCAGATAGTTTGAAGCAGAGTGGACGTGGAATTTTTTTTTTTTTTTTTTTTTTTGTACAGTGGTTGTCATGTTTGTGGGAGATGCTGTCAGCCTCCTGCTGTCCTCACCACTGATATACATTGATGCAGTGTCTGGTTCTTGTTACGCACAACAAGCAGCCTGAAACCAATTTTGTGGCTGTTTCCAGCAGCTGCTCGCCGCTGACAATTTGGCCTCCTCAAATCAAAGTTTCACACACTTTAACCAAACATTAATAATCCACACCGTCAACAGTGTCGGCCAGGTTAGTTCAGTCATCATCACACATTGAAAACTTCTTCCTAATTACTCAAGAACAAAGTACTTTCTTCTGTCTTTATAGCAGCAGAGAACATTCCTCTGTAGAATGAAAGCTGTCTTTAAAGGGAGCATACACTGTAAAAATAGATGTCCATGTGTCATTTGATTGTAGATCAGGACCATATTAATACTGTGAAAGTATCAAAGCCTCAGTCAACAGAGAAACACACACAGCCTGCAACTTTGTGATTTCACAACAAAGCGGCACAAAGCTGATATCAACCTTCCCTCGAGCTCCCTCTAACACAGGGAACAGGCTGATTTCTACCAGTTATGTGACTAAAATATCTTAACTGTTGTCCCTTACACTACTAGTTATTAAAACAATAATCACATTACTGTAATGCTTTAAATTATAGCAAATAATCAATGACAAGGAACAATCAAGGGTTAAGATCCTCCACTGGTAAGACTCTCAGACTGTTTGTCCTTGAAGGCCTCCTCACTGGAACTGATAAGTCCAGATACTTGACATGTTACAGTAACTTTTTATACATCTGAACCATCAGAGGTTTTGGACAATGTTTCAACAATGGAAAAGTATCTACACACTGGACACACAGTGTGCTGGAGGAAAGTGCAGGAGAAAACTCTTTATAAAGCACAAAGTGTGTGGATCTGACCAAAGGTCTCCAGCTTTGGATCCAGCCACCCTCTGCATCCACATTCACAAAATATGAATACTGAGGAATGGAGGGAGGCGTGATAGAATCACTGAGGTGTGTGTTTATCTTTCATTGTTTCTATATATACGTCCTCAGGAAAGGAGGAGGAAAGAGAATAGTAACTCAGTGACAGTCCAGTGCACTCTGAGGCAACAACCAGTGTGAAAGCAGAAACCAGTTGGCAGCAATAATAACTTTTTTTTTTTTTTTTCACTAGTAAAGACACCTCCAACCACGTCCAACAGCTGCTCACCCTGGAACTTTCCTTTTCTTATTTTAAGATTTCCTTATTGTGTCGAACTCTTAGGGCTTTTTCCCCTCTCACATTTTTACTATTGCTCTCATGGAAGGGAGGGGCGGCTCCAGATGTAGACGGAGAGAGTGCGTCTATTTCCAGTGCTCACTGGTAGCGTGAGGAGAGAGAGAGAGAGAGAGAGAGAGGGACACAGAGAGAGAGACAGAGAGCTGTTTTGACAGTTGTGTTGGGGAGCACTGAACACACACACACACACACACACACACACACACACACACACACACACACACACACACACACACACACACACACACAGGTCTCTGTAATCACGGTTTTTGCCGAGTGGTGGTTATACCTTCCAGAGGAGTTCACGCCCCCTTGAACTGTTTTGGCCGACTTTGTGGTGTACACTTCTGACAGAGAGCAAGCGAGGGAGTGAAGGAGAGAGGGAGAGAGAGAGAGAGAGAGTGAAGGAAGGGGAGGGAGCAGTGTTGCTTGTGGGAGGAGAAGGAGGAGAAGGAGGAGGGAGTGAGCAGGAGGAAGGAGAAGCCCTCTCAGTTTCTGTCAGCCCTGCTCGCTGTAGGCTACAGAATGAGCGCAGTTGCTTTCCTCTCAGTCTGAGAGGCAACTGCTGTTTTTTTTTTCTTTTTTTTTTTAGTTTTTCCTTCCGTTCCAGTGCCAGACATCAGTGGGAGACCCTGCAGATTTGCTCCCCCCCCCCCCCTCTCCTCCTCCCCTTCCCAGGCAGTACTTTTTTCTCTCTGGACCTCTGTCCCGCTCCTGTGTTGTTGTTGTTGTGGTGCCGGTCGGGGCAGTACCATGCCGGTGGTTGGCGTAGCCTCCAAGCTCAGGCAACCCTCCTCGGTGGGCACCAAACCGGTGCACACGGCGCTCCCCATCCCCAGCGCGGTGCGGGCGGCCGCCTCGCAGGGCTACATGGCCCGGCAGCAGGAGCTGAGGGCGGGCGACGGCACCCCGGGGCTCTCCTCCTGCCAGCTGTCAATCAAGTCAGAGTACCAGCAGGAGAGGACGCCCGAGGGCAAGGCCAGAGCCCAGACGGAGGAGAGCAAGATCTGCAAGGTTAGTGGAGGTGGAACAGTGTGTGTGAGTGTGTGTGTGTGTGTCCACTCTGCAGACACTCCACAGGTGTCAGGGAGAGGAGCGAGCTGTCTGTCTGTGTCTGTCCTGCTGGTTTCCTCCAGCGTGGTGACGGTCTGAGCAGGTGTCTGGCTCACTCACTCGGCGGTGACTCACGCCTGCTCCGGTGAGATGATGTCGCTGGTTTGTGATCATGGAGGGGGGGGGGGGGGCTGGATGAGTAATGTATTGCTGGCAGTGGGTTACCTCATCCTGCTGCCCATTCACTCTGTATATAATTTACTAATGTGTGTGTGTGTGTGTGTGTGGAATGGAAAACTCCAGCGCTGTGTGTGCTGGAGTATTTAGTGGAGACTATTAAGATCCCCCCACCTGTGAAGTGAACCGTGTCAGCTCCTCTGTGGGGTGGGTGAGGGAGGGGGGGTGGGGGGCTAATACAGAGGTAATGTGCTACCTGAGAAGCCCCAAAGATTCAGGGAACATTGAGCGTATGCACTCTATTCCCCTCCCGTCCTGTCCTGTCTCCTGATGCAGGGTAATATTTCAGATAGATCCCCCTGAATCCCCCCCCCCCCCCCCCCCCCCATTTCACTCCCAGACTATATTCTCAATATCTCCAACAGCGTCAAAACGTTGCAGATGGTTTTAATGGACGCACAGAGATGGTTGTTAAGTGCTTCGCCATACAACAACTCTGTCCGTTGATGCCAAGTTCTTTCCTATTTGCAGAGATGTTTGGCCCAGGTTCTCCTCCTGCAGCAGAGGAGGCGGGGTGGGGGGGGTGGGGGTTAGGTTCGGTCTGGAGGAAGAGTTTTCAAAACTCCCCGCCAAATAGTTTGCGCGGCGCCTCGGCCCGTCCCACATCCAGAGCTGTCAGAGCACAAACTGAAACTTTCCTGTTTGGCCAGTTGATCTCTCTCTCCCCCCTCCTCCTCCTCTTCTTCCTCTTCCTCCTCCTCCTCCTCCTGCTTCTCCACCGTTACAAGACTTCCTCACAGAGACAAAAAAAAAAAAGCGAAGACTCCCTGACCCTGATTCTTTTTCTGGCTCTCAGACTTCTGATAGTGAACAAAGCTGCTGATTTTCCTCGTGACCCAGAGGAAACATGGGCAGAAGACATCAAAGCACGGGTCAGCGCTCCCCCTGCCTCTAAATCCTCCCGGCGTGTCCGTGACTGAGTCCAAATCGCCTGCAGCGTGATTATGAGCAGGGGGGAGTCTCTCTGTGTGTGTGTGTGTGTGTGTGTGTGTGTGTGTGTGTGTGTGTGTGTGTGTGTGTTTCATCATTAACCTGCTGCTGAACTGGCAACTTCAGCTTGACTTTCAGCTTGTTAACACAACGTGGTTCTCACAAACCTCCATTAAAAGGAGCTGTTAGAGTTATTTACTGATTTTACTGTGTCAGCCTCCATCTGCCTTCATGCAAACCTCTCCACACCGAGTGCACTCGACATGCACGCTCCACCTCTGATCTTTGCCCTTCTTCTTGTTTTCGTTTTGTCAGTTGTTTCTAACTGTTCCTCTCACGGACGGAGCATCAGCTACATTTCCTGACTTGTACGATCTCTCTGTAGTCCCTGTCGTTGCAGAGCTGGGAGGCAGGCGGGGAAAGCCTTGCCTGTCCCAGCCTGTCGGTGTGGGTGAGGAATGGGTGGTATGGAAGGGGTAATTAGCCTGTCTAATTGTGTTGTGTAGTCCCTTAAGAGCTCGACTCTGTGGGTTTACAGAGCAGAAAAAAGCAGAGAAGGTGGAGGAAACACTGTCATTACTCCTTTAACATCCACCAACACTTCTTGCTCAGCGTGGGGTGCTATCATCAAGCACCATCAAGCATAGGACTGTGTGTGTGTGCGTGTGTTTGTGCAGTGCATGACTGCATGCTTGTTTGTGCACATGCCCCCCCCTCCCCTCCTCATATATACAGTAGAGCCAGCATGTGTTGGCTTGTTTCTGAGGTTCATGTGGGTGTTGTTTAGTCAGTGAGTGGTGGCAGAAAGTTCCACCTGCTTAATGAAGAGTTTCATAGTAACACTGATGACCCAGCATGGAGGTGCTGCAGCCAGTTGCCTGCAAACTTATGATGACACAAGTGCAAGAAAAATAAATGCTGGCTCAGTGCTAAGGAGAGAGGAAGGAGGGATTTGTTTTGTCTTTGGTGCGCTGTTTGCAGAAGACGGCAGGCCCACGATGTTGTTTTGCACAAAGCCGAGGAGGAAGTCAGTGAGAATCTCAACACACAAACTGGGCTGAAACAAATCCGATCCACGGCTCAGGCCGAAAAGCCGAAGCCCCACCGCTGCGCTCCGGACCCCAGAGCTTTCACAATTCACATTTAACAGATGCGGGCCACAAAAGCGTCGCCACTGCTCGTTGCCTGGCGGCTGAAACCCCTCCGTCACGGAGAGGAGAGGACGGGGCGTGCGGAGGAATCGTGAGCCGGCTAGACCAGGTTACCTTTGGACACGGTTCAGAGTCAGCTGTGCCTAATCTCAGCTGTATTCATCCAGTCTCCTTTTACTATGTGGACGTAATCCCCCGTGGATCCGCACAGGAGGCTGCACCTAGTTTCAGGGGAGTGTCTCCGAGCTTGTGTGTGTTTGCCTGTGCAGAGTTTTACACTGTGTGATACTTATTGTGAAGGCTGCAACACAACTAAACACGATGCAGTGACTTAATTTGATGAATGAACTCTGGGTCTAAGTTAATTTCACTTATGTAACCACTCGCACATGGTCCACAGCCGTCAAGTGACAATATATCATAGTTATAATAAGTAGATGGTGGCTCTGCTGTGTAATCACCATGAGGAAATCTGGTTATGCCGAGTCAGTCTCCTGCAAATGGAAATATGTAAGTCCCATCATGAGACACAGTGACACAGTGCTGTGTGTCTGTTAGCTCCCTGTCTAACTCGCATGAAATCAGCAGGTGGCTGCGCACGCCTCGAGTTTTGTCAGTGTTGTGCAACATCTGGCTCCTCCAAGGTTCCTCTCATGATCCATCTATGACCCGGGCCTGTCGACTCGCTCCGTGATGGAGATGAGAACAAGGCAAGACGCCTGTTCTTCCTGTCGCGCCCTCCACTGACAGTTCATATCAGCCACCGCCTCCGGCTCTGCAGAATGACGAGCTTATCCGAGTCGACCGGGCTCTAATGAAGTGTCGACGCCACCGCCAGCTCTGATGGGAGAATTATCTTGTGCATCAAGAGTTTTGGCAGCTGTCCAAATCACGCCGCCCCAGGACTTTTAGTGTAATTTAAAGTTCTTTTTAAGATAGGTTTGAACATTGCCTCGCACCTTTTTTCTTAAATCTGCTCTATGACAGAAGAACAAGTAACGTTGATTGGATTTATCTTCATTCATCCTTGAAAAATTCCACATGCTTATGGGATTTAGCTAAAGTTCTGTCTCCAGTCCTTGATGCTTCCTAGTAAATGCATCCTACAGTATGGCATCTGTTTGGGATCAACTTTATTGAAACATCACATCAAAGCCACTAGTAAACAATACACAATTAATTTTTGCAGGAACATAACTGTGACTGTTTAAAGTAATGAGGTTACTGTATGTTGTTGATTTACAGTGATATTATTCTGTGTGGTCTGTTTTAACACAATGACGTCAGACACAACCTGACTATTCACATTTATTTACAACACAATCGTAACAAATGTGCTTACGCTGCGTAAATCAAACACAGTGACACAGCCTCCTCTGCTGTTGCACTTCAGCTGCAGACACATCATCGCATCGTTGCTCCAACAGTCTTTGTCCTTGGGTTTTTTTTTGCTCCTAAGCCTGAGAATACGGCCAATTACAGAGTGAAGCTGTGCTCAGGTCAGCCTCCAAACACCAGTTTGTTAAGAGTCACACAAAAGTCCCACTTTTTATTGCTCACTTACTGCAGTTTTATTCCAGCTGCAGTCAGTTAGACGTTTGGGAAACTTGTGCCTTCTTTTTACACGTCTCTTGACCGTTTGTTGACTGAGACACAGAGATTGTAAAAAATACAACGGCCGCACAACCGTACGGCCTCGAAACACAAACGTTGCTTTAGGATTAGGTTAAGCAGAAATGCACAAACACCATATGGATGTACATGAAAATGATTCGTTCTCCTCTGTGTGGAGGTGTGTGTTATCTGAGAAATGCTGCTCATTGTATACATGTTGCAGGCTGCTGTTTTTACTGGCCTCTGATGTGGGAACGCTGCTCCTTGTGAATAACTACATACGTGTTTGCCGGAAGTTCAGCTTGGTGCCAAACGCACTCACCCACTTAAAGAACAAAAAACATCCTGCTGATCCCCCCCCCCCCCCCTCTCTCTCCACTGAGGCCTGAGGAGAATAATCAGGGTCTGTTGTTGCATATTTTGTTGTTGTTTGCAGCTCAAACTCCGGCTTGATAATGCTCAGGGCAACAGTATGGGTGGGTTCAAAGAAGGAGAGTGAGTCGGAGTGCCTCAGGGAATAATGTTGGGGTCCAGTGAGTTTGAGTGAGCGAGCAGAATGTAAACACACCTCCCTCTTTCTCTTTGGGCCTGATGCTCTCAGCTCCTCCTGTCTCCCTCTTTCTTTTTTGTATTCCTCTCACTTTTTTCTTAATCTTTTTTCTTTACATTTTTATGCAGCACAACATCTCCCCAGTCAATATAAGATTAATTTCTAGTATATTTAAACACACTTATTCACACCATCCATCTAGAGTCACATGCACCCTGTGATATTTAGCATGTAAATGCATTTTGCACATAATCCTGTTACATTTATGCATGAGGAAAATCCCCTTCATTAGCTCCTCTACAGTGACATTTGCGGGTTTTTTTGTGTCCGAGCATGTGGAGTGACATGATGCAAGAATCTGAATAGGAAAGATCAGATAATTTGTCTACAAGCCACCTCCACAATGTTAGCATTTAACAGCTGTGCACTGGCCTACTTAACCTATGGAAAACTTCAGTAGTGATGCATTCATGATCCTGTCCAGCACATCAGTGGACCGAGCCTTCTCTCTCTCTCTCTCTCTCTCTCTCTCTGTCTGTCTGGCTGGCTCTCGCCCAGCTCTTGCTCGTCCCCCTCGAGTGGCTCTGACACTGCTGAAACAACTGAGAGAACACAGGGAGTGAGAGAAGGCCAACTTGTTCCAGTAGGGGGAGAGGGGCTGTAGTGTGTGTGTGTTGGGGGGTGGGGAGGGGGGGTGTCTGCATGTGTCTGAATGTGTCCCAGTCATGGGTGGTCTGACTCGCCGTGTGCCGGACTCCATATCTGGAAGAGAAGTTGTGGTGGTGAGGGAGGTGTGAAAGCTGACCAGCAGGAAGAGCAGCGCTGCTATATTTGCACTTCTCTCAGCCAACGAGGTCAGTGAGTGATCTCTTTCAAACACACTGCGATGAGGCCGGAGTACGGTGGCCCGCAGAGGTCAACACACCGCCGCTGAGGAAAACACATGCAGATAAACAAACAGGCTTGCAAATTCGATCATATAACACAATAGACCACAGAGACTTTCCTTTCCCTCTGTCATAATTAAAGGTACAGTGTGTAGAATGGGGGTAAAACCGTGACATCTATCGTTCAGATTCTAGTTTTCAGCGCTCCCTCGCTCACACTCACCCCTCCCATCGGCCATGACGGTGGCCTCCGAGGACAAAAAAACGTTTTTACTATGACTGGGATCACTGGTAGTATTTCAGTAGCATGGAGCGATGAGGTGAAGATCTAAACCATTTTACAATATGTCTGCTGTTTCCTCCTCCTTCTTCTTTCCTTCTGCCTTCTTCTTCATTGGTTTATTTATGAATGCAAGACTTGTGAAACATGCTCTCTGACTGGCTGGATTTTCCATTCAGGCTGCCGTACAAACATGGCGGCGCAAGATGGCAACACTCTCTAAAGCGAAACCCTTGCTATATGTATATATAAAAGAAAAATTATTGCCAATTACACACTGGACCTTTAAGGAAAAAAATAACCTAAAAAGTAAAAAAAAGTGATGAATCTGCTGGGAGAATATAGGCTCAGGCCCTTATCCCCTGTTTGAGTCCCAACAAGGACAATCAACAAACAGTGGAAAGTGCTTTGAGTGGTCCAAGAGACTAGAAAAGCCAATTTACCATTCCATTAACCAATCATTTCCCACATGTTGATTAATTTAAATTTGTGCTCATTTGTGTGTGTGCAGATGTTTCCTCAGGTTGCAGTGTACTGAGCTCTGTGGGCCTTTGAAGTGTGGTGCTTGTAGCTTTCTCTGCTCCTACAGCCCATCTGATCCATCCCCTCCTCAGCTGTGAGGATAGACTGACCTGAACACGGCCTCAGGAAGGTGCAGCCCGTGACTCTTCCTGCAGGTTTTTATCAGCCTCGCTGTTCCGTTCTGCACTGGTTTGTCCCTCCGACTGTAGCAGCGTTGCACTTGAAGGTCAACAAGTCTGTGGTCTGTTCAGCCAATCAGAAATAATGTGTTAACAGGGGAGTCCGCCCCAGCTCGCCGTGCCTGCTCCAAGTTGGAAACATGGCAGTGATTTTTGGTCTAACACATGATTTTGAACCATAAGATTATCAAATTAAACCTAGAACCGTCAGAAAAAAAAATCAGATTAGGTTAACATATGTCGCAGCTGAATAACTACCACTCATGTGATTCACTCACATTTTTTACATTAGTGTCCACTTCAGCAACATTCCCCCCTCTGTGCAGAGATTCCTAAATGACCCCTGGGTCGAAATTGGGAAAATATTTGAGACAATATTATGCTTTCCAGTGCTCGCTCTCCCTGCGCCTTTTGTCTCACACACAGTATTTCATTGCCTTTTGTGCCGCGGGGAGTCTGCTGTCGGGCCGCGCTGTTTAAATCTTGGAGTGAGAACACACAGAGCGGCTGGTGTTTACAGTACAGCCACACTGGTTAAAAATACCCTCCCCTGGAAGTATAGTCGCAGCGTTCGCTCCAAAACACAGAGAAAAACAAGTTCAAGTGCACGGCTATAACAGTGAGACGCTTTACCGTAAAAATCCACAAGCATGGCTGGAAGCTTCAGTTTAGCAGAGCCGTAAAACTTTACATTCTGCAACTTTTTTAATGTGAGTTTCTTTTCTGTCTAAACGGCCCACGTTGTCCTCCCTGCCTTTGATGTAGCCCAGACAGCCAGCGCTTTTCTTGAGGACAGTTACGTAGGCTTGACATTGTACATTTCATTCAATCGCTCTGACCTGAGGCTGCGTGATTAAAACACCGAGTGAGATTAAAGTGAACGCGGCCTCCCGGCGCTACTGTCTCATCAGATTCTGAGCCGCTCTCTCTCTAGCGCTGCGTGTGAGGTGAGGCGTCGTGGCACCGAATAAAGGCAGGAAAACATCCAAGTGAGCGCTTGTGCATAATAGAAAATAACCCTGCTCTCATGCGGAGGCTGCTACGGTACACACACACACACATATACACACTCACACCAGGCACTGTGCTAGTTCAAAGGTTGGCTGACTAATGATCCAGGAGAGGGACGCTTCACTTGTTTGTCGGTAATGCCGTAAAGGAGGAAATGTAGACACAGAATTTATGTTACCCACATGTATCTGATGTTATCACTTAGGCTGCTCAGTCGTCTTTGACCAACACACCCACATAAGCACACACACAGACACACAACCAACATAAAGAAGCTGCAAGTGCAAAAGTCCCTAAAGGCTTTCAGCAGAACGTCTGTTGAGTTTTTGAGGAATTTGTCAGCTGTGAGTGACTGAAAGCTGTAGACATACACTGAAATAAGACATTAGACAAGACAAAAAGCAAAAAGATGTGCAGAATAGAAAGTAGAAACTGCCTCACCTTGTTTGGTTCTGATTCTGGGAGCTCTGAGCAGACCAGTGCCAGCTGACCTGAGGGGTCCGGATGCTTGGTAACATAAAAGTAAATCTTTATAGAGTGCTTTATAGACCAGTAGTAGGATTTTAAAATCTATCCTCTGACGCACAGGAAGTCAGAGCAGTGATTTAAGGACCGGTGTGATGTGCTCTACTTTTCTTGGTGAGAGTGATGAGTCTGGCAGCAGTGTTTTTATTTTTTTTAAACTTTAAGACCTGTGAAGACATTATACCGGTTGTCCAACCTGCTGGAAATAAACAGCAAGAGCTTCCTTAAAGGAATAGGTCAATATTTTGGAAATTCCGGCTTCCTGGACCCTGTGAGGCTGTTGGGGAATCAGCTGAGACTCCAGGAACTCAGTGTCTGGGCCAACACGCAGCTCCAGCATGTAACTTCCTGCAAACCATAAATTGTCATTTTTCTCTCTTTGGTTCTTGTGTGTGGATTAAAGGGGAACTGGAGGACTACTGTATGTGTAAGAGGAGCTGTGTCGAGGCTTTAGTGGAGCGCTGTGTGAAGCGTGGGTCAGCAGTGTTTGTGCCTGAAGGCTACAAGAGAGTCTGGAGGAAGAAAGAAGTAAACTTTCTGTCTGCTTGAGGCCAGTTGCTCCGGGCTACATTATTGGCTGCCGTCGGTCAGGTTGCATTATGGGTAACATGCTGGGTCTAATAAGGACGATTAATGCCTGTATCTCTAGTCCAGTGCCCACCATGAGTCTGACACAGCTGTAGCAGCACCATGCTAACCTTCAGTAGGTTACTATAAGGTCATCGGAGATACACACACTCACAAACACACACTGACACACAGGGAATGTTTAGAGTGCGGAGCAGATCATCTTCACCTCCACCTCAGATTCCCTCCATTTGTCTCTCTCTAGCTGTCTGTCAGCAGTCTCTCTGTCTGCTCTGTTTTCTTAGCGTCCCTCTCTCTCTCTCCTTCCTTTATTCTCCCCCAATCCCTCCTTTTCACATCTTCCCACCACTTCTTTCTTTTCCCCCTCCGTCTGCTGTCACCGTCTCTCTGCTCGTTCCCATTCCCAGCATTCCTCTCTGAGTACTTCCCTGGCCTCAACCTTTCTGACTGGAGTCTTTTCTCTTATTCCACTCCCTCCAACTCACTTACTGCTATTTTCCCCGTGACCTTTACCCCCCTCCTTTTTTTTCTGCTCTTTTTTTTCCATCCATTTCACCATCATGCTCCACCCTTCCCTCTCTCTCTCATTTTATTTAATATTTTTTGTCGATCTTTTCCTCTGTGATATTTCTAATGAGAAAAGCAGCAGGACAGAGTTAACACTCACCTGGCCCAGTTCTGTCTCCCCAGCTGTCACAGATAACCTTTCCTCTGCTGGACGAATAGGTCACCTCTTCTCTTCTCTTCTCTTCTCTTCTCTTCTCTTCTCTTCTCTTCTCTTCTCTTCTCTTCTCTTCTCTTCTCTTCTCTTCTCTACCTGTGGCCTCAGCAGCTGCAAGAAAACATCTGGGGAAGCCACAACAACCGGTGTCAAAAGTGTCCAACCAAGTATGGACAGGAAGAAAACATGCTAACACATCCTGTAACACAGGCTAACAAGGCCAGGCTATGTGTGTGTGTGTGTGTGTGTGTGTGTGTGTGTGTGTGTCTGTGTGTGTCTGTGTGTGTGTGTGTTGTTTTTAGTCTTGCAGGGAGAATGATTGCCGATGTTATGAGTCAGGCGAGAGGTCTCTGTGGTATTGACTCACGGCTTACACAGCAGCGGCAGTAGATCACCAGCTATCAACATGATTACTGGGTTTCCTAGGAGAGGTGGGGTTACACAGAGTAACAGCACCTATACACTCATATACATCCAACTGACTCACAGACTTGTAATGCACACATGTCCCAGTGTTAGAGGTAAATAAGGTCCTCATAAAGCAAACACCACATATAATAGGCTTCTGGTAATAGAAGGTCAATTACTGTACAGCTTTTCTTATTTGATTCCAACAAAATCAAAGTTCCACCTTTTTGTTTTTGGAAGAAAAAAAAAAGACCAAAAAAGTAATTTAGGTCACAAGAGTCAATCAAGACATTTAAAGGTGCTGCTCATCAAGTTGCACAAAACACCTACGAGTTACGTCTAACAGAGATTCTAGAGTAGTTAAATCCTGCTGTTTCCATGGAGGCCACCTGTTTGGTTGTGTTAGCACTTTGTGGTACCTGTTATCACTTTTGGAAAGACGATAACATGAAAGGAGTGAGCTGCTATCTCATCCTCCTGTTGTTTGGACAGTGAGCTGGTCCACCTGAGGACAGGGAAGAGCTCCATCAGACCTGACTGGAACAATCATAGCCTATATGGAAATAAACCGTACAGTGGTTATTAATAAGAGAGGAGCTGGAAGAACACAGCTTCAAACAGCACTCATTACTGAATCAGTCTGTCATCATTAAGGACAGCTCTCGGTTGTGGCCCACTCTTCTTGGACGCTTCTTTTTCTTCATCAGTCACTATAATCTCAGCTCAGAGAAAGAGAAGTAAAACGTTATTATTTTCATAGGGTTCACTGACATGAAGAGTTGTGTGTTGTGTGAGAAGTAGTTGTGTTTTTATTTGGGCTGGGCTGATGGGCTGAATCCCAGTACATGTGGGAACAACCTGACTCCCATCACATGGGCGCATTTGAACAAACTCCATCTCCAGTTGCTCATCAGTGAAGAAAAAAAAAAAAACCCTCTGTGGTTGCAGTTGGTAGTTTCCAGGTGTGAATGTTTGTAGCAGCATGAAAGTGAAACAGAGTGCTGCTGGAAAACAGCATCAATCATCCATCCCTGGGTTACATTTAAGGGCTGACTATGGGATGTTTTTGATAAATAAATAGAAAACACAAACCGAGCCTCAGACGCAGATGGCAGGATGAAAAGCCCCGCTCTGGTGGGATCCTGGGTGGTGGTTTGTTGCTGTACCCTCCCTTGGCACGAGCTTTTACAGGGCGCTTAACAGAGCGAGCACACATGTTTTTTTGGAGCGGTTAGCCCTCACATTTAGACTCATCATTACCCACAACCAGCGTCTATGTTCTCATTACTTTTTTTTTTGTTTTGTTTTCAATCCAGACATGTAGGTTTTCCTTATTTTCTGCATTTTGGATGTGCACGCCTTACGCAAGCAGCCAAGCACCAATAAAATGCCAAATGGAAATCATTACACTTTCTCATATATTTCTGTATGTTTACTCTGAACTGCGAAGGGATTTTCCTGCATGCATTTCATGGAGTCTTTCATTCAAATTGCGTCACAGTGCCATGTGTGCATGTTTAAAGGGATATTTCAACATTTTGGCAAAGTGGCCCATTGCCATAATTCCTGTAGTCTTAGGAGTAGGTTCGTTACCTTTAATTGTCGGTGCAAGCTGGTTTTAGATCAGCGGGGCAGAGATGCGAGCTGCTCAGCTAACGCTACGGAGGCAAATGGTATTTCCAGGTTCACAACTTGTCCACGAGATTGTTTTGGAGTTGATGGATTGTGCATTTGATGAGTTTGATGAGGGAAAGCCCGGATACATATGCCTCCGTAGCGTTAGCAGCTTGCGGCTCTGCTCCGCCATTCTAAAAATAGCTTGCACCGGCAATTAAAGGTAACAAACTCCTAAAACTTATATGGCAATGAGCTAATTTGCCAAAATGTTGAACTATCCCTTTAATATTAATGGCCCCATACCTATCCTATGTGTAAGATACTGATTCATTTTGCATGCTCTCCATCCTGTTTGGTGTCATCCTGGCAGGGCTGGACACTGATGGTTGTGGCTCTCCGAGGTTTACAGCCGTGGAAAGATCATGCAGGTCGAGGCAGACTCAGTGATCCTAATGGAGTCATGAGATCATAGGCCGACTCAGTGGAGCGTGACCCCCTCCAGCCTCCGGACAGTCTGCGCAGCATTATAGCAGCATTTGATGTGTCCATGGCCTTTTGGTAACAGTAAATGGAGTGTGAAAGTGCATGTTGCAAAGTTGCAACTGGAGCCTTGTGGGTGCACGTCTGTGTCTGCGCGTCTGCGTCAATAAAATTGAAATGAAATGAAATGAGGTTTTACAGTAATATAAATTATAAAGCAGCTTTTTCAGTAGTGGGAGGTTTTGGTGGTTCGCTTGTCTCACAGCGAGGAACACTTGGACCCCGGCCCTGGCCCCTGGTTCTCTCTGTATGTGGTTTGCATGTTCACACCGTGCTCATGTGCGTTGAAGAGACTCTCAATCCATAGGTCACCATACATCACACTGACTGGCATCACACACGGGGTTTTACACACACTCGCCACAATCTGGAACAGGAGCAGCCAGTTCTAATTGGAGCTGACTGTATGTGAGGTCCTGACTCCGTGTTCTGGAGAGCCAGGTCGTAATGATCCACATCTCGTGGTGGACAATGTCAGGGCTGTTGCGTCGCCCCCTCAGTGTCCTGACTCTGCTCTTCCTCTGGGCTGCAGGTGGACCTCTGCTCCCCCAAAAGCACAAAGCACCTCTATTAAAAAAAAAAAAAAAGTCATTTCCGCCTCACCATCACAACCTTATTGCCTCTGCAGTTCCACTATATTAAGTTTGCCTATAAAGTGTGTTAACTCTGCCATTAATGAGTGTTAAACATGAACCACCGGCCCTTGACAGCGTCTCAAGAGATGGAGAGCTGAAGTCTAATTCCACCCTCCCCTGTCGCCGTCGCCCTCTCCTCCTCCCTCGCCCGCCTCCCTCCATCAGCCTCCCTCCATCAGCCTCCCCACATGGCCAACAAAGCTCTGCTGTTTTGGGCCGGAGCGAGTTTTCTCACAGGATAAGTCTCCTGACACACATTGGAGTTGGGTTTTATTTACTGGCTGCTGTTGTTGTTAATCCCACGTGAAAGCTCAAACTCGCTTTTAACAACCTTGAGTTTTTTGTTGATGCATCCTCAGAGGATTTTTTGGCGCTCTGCTCATTTCCTCTCCCGACTCAGCAGAGTTGACTGTTGTCATTTAAAACAAGCAGTGGGTCTGTTGAGTTGCATCTGCACTGACGGCACTGGCATTACTACATTTATTACATCCACTGGGTGTCTGGTAATCTGTTCTCTCTGTTCCTGTTGATATAGACTATTTACTCTTAGATTTTTGGTACATTCTTTAATGTTATAACATTGTAGAGTCGAAGTGAAATGGGATCAGGATGAATCTTTGTCTGTGTCGACATTGGAAGGTTATCACCTCAACAATCAACCTGGTTGAAGGTTGAGCTCAGACTTTCAGTCAGTGCAAGCTTGAGCAAATGAGCAACGTTTTCCCTCCATAATCCCTTAATGATGAGAAAGGGCTGTCGGCCATCTTGGACTTAAGAGTCTCATTACTGGAGCTCTAATGAGAGGACAAGAGGTTTTTTATAGCAGCTACCAAGGTTCACGTGCTGATGGTCGATTAGCCAACATCCTGCCTGACCCAGAGTCAGCCATCCCTCCTGAGAGCAACAAGAGGCTTTTTACCGTCTCTCACCTCATTCTGTATTAATTCATAGTCACTGATCAGATTGGAGCGGGGGGAACACTGTGGTCCAGGGTCTCCACTGTCGATCTCCAGGCTACCAGCTCCTTAATTCATCCCATTTTAAAATGATTCTCTGAAAAACAAACAACATTGATGAGCAGCATCAATCACCGCACGTGTTCAGGGCCCCGGCTGATTGGCAGATTTGAATAACAATGATAATGTAAGCGGTAAGCGCTAAAAGAAGAAACGCAGAGGGGAGGAAGAGTCAAAGAGAGGGATGGAAAAGATTATTAGAGTGCAGCTAAAAATGAGTCGAGGATATGATTCATGCACCGAGGCTTTGTCTGCCCTTCGCTGTAAAAGCTCACTTAGCCTAATATAAACAAGGAATGTGCCACCGTCAGTTATGTGACATAAAATAACCTCAATTTAGATTTTTTGGTGTAATAACTTAGTCATTTTATTTACAATAACCAATTTAACATTTTTTTGTTCATAATTTATCTGTGTCCTGCTTTGCTAAGAGTTATTGGAAATGACCAGCACATAAAACTTTCCAGAACAGTAATATGGAAGGTATGAGTACACCTGAAACAAAACAAATGTGTCACATGGCCCTAGTTTGACTGGGGATTTCTGTCCTATGACACATTTTCAATCAAGTGATGATATCATTTGTGTTTAAAAAAAAACAGCTTTCTGTTACATTAAGTTGCAATATCTCAGATCCAACACACTCATTTGCTTGTATTCTATTACAGTAACATATTGTGTCAGGGGTGGATGGGAGGTTTACAGTGCTGAGGTGAGTTGTGAGTCTGCTGTCATTCCACCCTTGTTGAACCAGGAAGTAATGGGTTGCAATCATTCAGGCAGACAGACTACTCCTCGGAGAAGGGAGGGCGAAGCAGCCAATAGTGGCGGCTCTGCTTCTTTTATTATTTAGGACTTATTCAAAGAACATGTGGATGGTAGGAGTTAACTCGCCGCTGGATTGGAAGCAGATGCAGGCACCTCATTCAAGTTTAAAACCTTAATCGCTCTCTGTATCTGGCTCCTACTCGTTGGCCTTGTGGGGAGAACAGCTGAAGGTAAGATATCTATACAGGGCGGGGGGGTGGAGGCGAGGGAGGGGGGTGTTGGTTTGGATGTGGGGGGAAGAAACCGGGATGGTGGGAAAGAAAAGTGTGAGAGGAGGAATAGTGATAGTTATGTCAGGGACGCTGCCTCACAACATAACTTAGGGAACTGAATATGACTCTGTAGGTTGGAGCTGGAGTGGAGCCATCTGAATGAAGCTGCAATAGGGTGTGAGGAAGTGGACTGAGGGGTGGAGGACTCGAACCATATGCCAGGCTGATCTTATGGGACTGGGAGGTGGATGTGGTGTAGGCCAGGTGCTACATGTCAAGGGATACCCATGGTCGTTAGCGTGGATTCTAAGGAAAGCTCTGTTCATGACTTGTAGATCTCACGTTTAGACGAGGAGGAAGTGAAGCCTGTAAATCGTCTCTACAAAATCTGCCAAAAGGGAAATTAAAATGTATGCACCACAGGCGTGGTGGCGCTCCATCACACCCAGTCACACTCATCTCCGCACGCAGAGGAGGGTGTAGACGAGTGTGTGTAGGTTTACGGTCGTATGGAGACCTGCAGCACCATCGGCCCTCCTCCTCCGACTGTCATCAGATCAGCGCTGGTTCATATTCATTTCCGTGAGTTTGACAGGAGCCATTAGTCTTAGAGAGGGAGCTTAAGTTGCAGTGTTGAGGGGGTAAGGATCCTCTCACACAGGGAGCTGTACAGTGTGTGTTATACAATAGCCCACATCACAGAGAGGGGGAAGCTGTTGGACAGACAGTAGTGGAAGTGTGGGAAAGATGAAATGTCCTCCTCAGCCAGTCCACTTTGGATGCTGGCGAAGACCATAAAGTTACCTGCTTCCAGTCGTCTGTCCTCAGAGAAGAGCTGTTCAAACACTTTCAATGGGAGTTGTTCTACATATGAGTGTAGCAGGTTATCATGTTGGCTTTACACAAAGCTTCTGTAGAGTCACTTCATCCAGGAGCTTCACTGTCTGAAAAGTGTCCATGCCAGAAGAAACCTATTTAACAAGTGGCTTTTTAAAGGAACCCTCCAAGGTGATTGAGGACTCACTCCAAAGGTTCCTCTGCAAGCTGTGACCTGAAGAACTGTGGATGCTGTGGTGATGTAGGTCTCTTCAGGAGCTTGTAGTAGTTGAACATTCTTCCAGGAACCTCTTCCTATTGGACGGCTTCTTGAGACACATATATTATAACTTTGTTGGCAAATTTGATGTTTGAGTAACCTCACCATAGCCACCTTAGGTTTTTACAGTGGGGAAAACGTCATAATTGACATAGCTTGCTAATTATTGATAGTCTTGTGTGTCTGCTGTCTGATATTTGCATGAAACACCAGGAGGAAAACCTTTAAGTGGTGCAGCAGCAGATCCAAGAGAGGCCATAGGGTTGCCCCTCTGTGCTGACTGTGCTGTTGACCAGGATGTTGGAGTTCTCCCGATGGCTGCGCGGCTCCCCAAGATGTGTTGAATGAGCAGGAGGAGGAAGGGCCGGTCCCCGGGGAGCCTCCTGGCTGTCTGCTGCTCAGCCCCATGCAGCGTTTGCCCCAGTGCACGCAGCAGAGAGCCAGGAGGAGATAGGGCCCGCGGGTTGAAAGGTAACGTCCTCTCCCACGTCCAACAAAAGTCCACTTCGATGACAGATATCTGGACGGGTCCAGCAGCAGAACCCTCCCACCCAGCGCTCACTTCCTCCCTCAGTCTCAGGCTGAAGGTCACTCCAGTGCAGCGGCTGTTCAGCAGGGGTGACTTGGTTAATTGGGACAAGCTGCCAGACAGGCTTGACATACAGTAAAGGTCCAGGGCTAAATTTAACAGGATGCCTGTTGCTCTGACCTGACCCAACAGGGTTGGTGAGGAGGAATGGAAAAGATAAGGTGTTTGGTAGAGCTGCATCCCATGTCTTCCCCTCCCTTTTTGGACTGAGCTGTGTCCTCTGTTCACCTCTCACCCTTTCCCTTTTTTTTTCACCACCGTGCTTTGTGGCACTTATCGGATTCCAAATAACTGTCCTAATGCCACATTCACATGGAGTCCAGCAGGCGGCACACCGGATGTCATTTTAGTGGACGAGAGAACAGCGGTAAAACTTCGAGGAGGCCGGCAAAGAATGCCGTTGATGGCAACAGCAAACGGGAATGCCATCCGAAGTTAAAATATTTTAATTTTTGCCATCCACTGCCACTGAGTTACGCCATCACCATAGCAACATATTGTCACGTGTGTATCGTTTTGCCGTCTTGCCGTTCTGTCGGACCGTTTGTCAGATTTTTGCGTTCCGTTCCGTGGCTATATAGTCCGTTTGCTGTCTCCTTCTCCTATCTGCTGGATTCCATGTGAAAGCAGCATCAGAAATGAGCAGCATCACATCCCATAGCTGAGTATTTTCATCTTCTTACTGTAGATCTCCCTCAGCAGGCTCATTATAAACCAAAGGTGAGAGCATGGGGGTTAAGGGTTGAGTTCTGGAGCAAAGCTGAAATAGTCTGCTGCTCTCTACAGTAGCTCCTGTGTTTGTGTCATGCATTTTGATCTTGATCATTTGTCCAATCACTCTTTGAGTCCCTTTGCTTTCACAAGGCCTCAGTATGCATGAAGTAACCACACTATAGCTGTGGTTCAAGTTGAACTCAGCGGTCGTTGCAGGTTTTCCGGCTCGAAAAACGCCATAAAAGAAACTCGTAGAATTGCAACTTTTACACACTCCGTGTTGACATATACGTACTGCACATATGCATGTGTGTGTGAAATTAACGCGTTCCTTTTTGTGTGGATGTGTGTGAGGCTCATTTTCCCAGGTCTCCACTGCTCCAGAGTAGCGGTTGGCGCTGTAAGGCCAGGCTGTAACACTTTAATAGAGGAGTTGTTTACGCTTTATACCAACCCACTTCTCCCCCATTTTGGGAGGGTTCCTCTGCCTTTGGCACCGCAGCATGTAGACATTTTTACAGCTTAGTGTGCTCAACACCATCGTACCGACGGATTTTTATGGCCCAATGGATTCGAGTGTGTGTTTTTTATAATAACTCCAGGTTATGCAATCAGACTTTGAGAAAGCTGGATCAGCCAAATGCTTGATCAAAGCACTGAGCTCCTCCTGTAAACTCAACAGGTTGTATAGACTGTGTATGTTCTCCTTCAGTGTTTCCTATAGGTGCCACCTCCAGATGTTGGTCACTGTAAAGTCAGTTCATTGTCAGAATCAGGAGTTTCACATCAAATAATGAATACTGTGTTTAGTCCATAGCTGTGCATCTACAGCCAAAACTCCTGTGTTAAAGCAGTGTTCACATAAACTGGCTATATATTAACCCTGAGTAACCGCAGCAAACTTTACATGAACCACAACTACCTTCAAAAGCCCCGGCGCAAACATTCCAGAGGACCTGGGGATTATCCCAGTTAACATCTGACATTTTCACACTTGTTCCAGTTGGAAATGTCAAAGCAGCACCTTGCAGCACGGTGGGAGCACACTGCACTGTAAACATGGGCAGCCCCCACCGGGACAGCGTCCCCAAAAACCTTGGCGGTGTTTTTCCACACATTTTGTCAGCTTCGACCAGACAGCAACACCTGACAGTCTGCCCAGAAGGTGTTACAGCGCACATTGTGTTAATATCACAGGCTCACAAGGCTTCAATAGAGGCACTATAATTATTCTGCTCTGGCTCGTGGGGGGAAAAGTGCCGTTACAATGTGATGATTAAAGGTGATCAGCGCTTGCCAGGAAGTTGACATTTTCAATATTTGGCTGCAGCGGCGAGGGCCTCGCAATCGCACGCACCCTTTAGACTTTTCATCTTGTGAAGGGTAACGGTTCCAAATGGAGCAGTTGGGAACATGACGCAAGTGTGTTATGGGGAAAAACTGATCAGGTTGATAGAGTTTACAACAGAGAAAGGCTGCTTTGGTCCTTGTGTTTCAATGTGAAGGCTTGTAGATGATTAAAGCTGTTTTTTTTTGTTTTTTTTACCAGATTGTAGTTTTCATGGGAGAGAATGTTTGTCCTTGTAATGTTTCACTGCAGTTTGACTCAGATCAGATTAGTATTGAAAGCAGCTTTGTGAAACAGTCTCCCTCTGCTTGCAGGTGTTGCTCCTGCAGAATGAATCTATTCAAGGTTTTTTCCCAGTCAGAGGAGATAATTACATCTTAATTTATCACAGCTATTTAAGCAATCTTTCATTATTCAAAGTATTAGTTGAAGCTGTCAGCGCCTTTTGAGGGATATAAGAAAGAAAGGACACTTCAGCATAAATGAGTCATTTTGTCAGCAGACAGTCGGTGTATGAAGAGGTGGGGGGAACATTAGGAGGGAATTATGGGTACATTTTCCACCGCTGTCCTCGGATCTGCCAAGCCCAAACACCGAGCTGAGGCAGCAGCCAGCTTACTTAGTGGCTGCACTCTGTCTGTCCTCAGCATATGACACTTCAGTTAATGTTTTGGGCTGGAGCATTAGCCGCACCGAGCAGAAGTATGTTTGCCTTGGAAGCGGCGGCAGAGCCGGTGAGCACTGCCATCCATGTCAAGTGGTACACCGTAGAATACCGTCCAGGGCGAACTTGGACGCCCGACGTGAAGAATTACATCTGTGGTTATTTCAACACGAGCCTGAAGTGGTCGGCCCGGAGGCTGCGTCGCATCCAGAGGTCAGCAGGGATGTAATTAGGGGAAATCTGTTTAAATATTTTAACGTATTTATTGATGCTCTGTGACATGTGGAATTATGCCCCTCTTGCGTCAGGACTGCACAGGCTTCCCAGCAACTTCTCTTTAGCGGCGAGCCTCCATCTGTCCTCACTGGAAAAATCGCTCGAAAACCTCCGTCAGCAAAGCCCGGCGTTCGCACGTTTTTTACCGTATCGATACTCTTCCATAAGTCGCACTCGGCCCCCGAGGCGGCTCGCAAGTTGGCGTTTCTTCCACTTTTTTTTTTTTTTTTATTTGCTGGTGCCCGGTCAATACCCTCCTCTTCTCTTCTCTTCTCTTCTGTCTGAGATTTTACTGTAAAAGAGCAGATTTCTCTCTGTCTCTGCTTGTCCTCCACTCCACCTTCAGTTTCCACCACACAACCATCATCGCACACTATGCACACACTTTCCACAGCTCCGCTCTTCATGCAGTCACTGAAGCTTTAAGACAAAAAAGGCAGTTCCAGAGGTCACAGAGGCACCGTGGTTTCAATCTGAAGCTGGAGGGAATTTGAATAAAGAAGCCCTTACTGTAAGTCTGCATACGTGCCCTTGAGCAAGGCACCGGACCTCCAAGTCATCCTCTGCTGCTGCTGCTGCTGCTGCTGCTGCTGCTGAGCGGCCAACAGATGAAGACTTCCAGACATGAAAGTGTGGAACATTGTGAGCATGAAGTCAGGCTTCAGATACATGCATGCTAAGTCAACCTTCCCTGGATAAATAAAAACTTTTTTTTTTTTTTTAATCCAGATTTAGATCCAGTTATCTTCACATCCCACTGCAAACACATCAAGGCTCAAGAGCTGTTTTTTCATGGTGCAACATATTTTCTCCATAAATCAGCAAAATATAAAAGAGCTATCTTTTTCAGCAATGTTTTTTGAATTCATCTCTCACGCCAGATACACAAACACACACACACACACACAAAAAAAGCCGGTGTCTTCCAAACGTCTGGAACTCTGGAAATGCACAGCGGACCATAAAAAGCTCTGGGGTGGTCGGCTGCTCTGTGCACTAACAGGCCGCGTCCAGCTGATGAGGACTGTTTACTCCGGTCAGCTGCTGGGAGCCTCAGACCCCTCAGCACAGCCTTGTAAACACAGCACAAGTTATCTGGAAGTTATCTTTCCTGCTGTCTGTGCACAACGGCGACCGCCAGCCGCTGCTCCCTCCCTCGCCCTGAGCCTGCTCAAGTTATTAGAGAAGCCTCTGCTCTGTGTCCATTTTGAGACAGAAACTGGAAATTTTCAGCCAGTAGCTCGTAATTGCAACCTTTGTACGTTCCGAAAAAAAAAAAAAAGCAAGGAAATACAGACAGAAGAATTTCTTCAACCGAAGCCACCGCTAATATATCATCCCAGTATTATTTGGGAACGTTGGCTAGCTCGTGTTAACTGCACAGCTTGGAGTTATGTTACTTTTAGCAATACAAGCGTGATAAATAACGCTGTTGTGCCTTCACAGGTGTTGACGGGAGATTTGAGGAAAGTTGGGGTGGAGAAAGTTTCCTACTTGGAGCCTTCACTGGGAGGGCTGCTCCGTCGTATTATTCATTTGGAGAAGTCAGAATTTCCAGCGCTCTGTCCTAATGATTCACTGAGCTCCACTCACTCACACAGACAAGACACTGACTTTGAGGAGGGAGGACCCGCGAAGCAGTCGCAGCCCCGAAGGCCGCGCTCGCTGCAGCCAGCCAAACACGGTCCTGCAGCTGGAAGCACGGAGCACAGAGAGAGCAACAAGAGAGCATGTCAGACAAGAGAGAGAGAAAGAGAGACTCCTATCATGTTATAAACACACAACCTCAGTGTGGAGATGCCGTTTTTCTGCATTGACAAAGCCGCTGTTCTTTTTACGGAAAAAGAAGAAACATTTTCTTCTTAGATGATATTAAATAAGACTCTGACAAAATAAATCAGTGAGAACATTACTAAAACTCATCTCCCTCAATGTATAGAAAGAGGAGGTAAAAGTTAAAGTTTAAATGCAACAATTTCCTTCTTTTCAAATGCCAAAAATGTTCATAATTTCAATGGTCATATCAGAGTCTGTCCAAACTAAAATATTTAATATACATATGTAACGGAGGTCCGCGGGTATAGTCACAGTCACAAGGTACCAGTGAGGAGAAGTGATAGTGTGTGGCGGTTAGCGGTACTGAAGTTAAACTCACTCGCCCATAAAAAGACGTGCTAATCCACTTGCCAAGTGGTCATTGACCTCTTGGCAGAACGAACAGCATTGTCGCCCGCGGTGCAGGAGACCCGGGTTCGAAACCCACTCAGGGCAGGTCACAGAACAACACTGGTCACACATAAACTCCAATGAAGTCCATCCAGAGGAATGTTTTAGCTCTGTATCAGAAACCATCCATAACAACACCTGAAATCACATCACATGACCGGCTTTATAGCTCAGTGGGTTGAGCAGGCGCCCCATATGCAGAGGCTACAGTCCTCGCTGCAGCTGGCCCCGGTTCGAATCCCAAATCTGGTGGTCCTGTGCTGCATGTCATTCCCCCTCTCTCTGCCTCCCCATTTCCTGTCTCTCTTAACTGTACTATCAATGAAAGGCAAAAAGCTCCAAAAAATACTTAATAAAAAAAAAGTTGACTGCAGCCTCTCCCTGCTCATTAACAATTCTACCATATGATCCATGCTGCTTTCACCACTGATGCACATACCTGATAAAAACCCAGTCAGGGAGCTTCACTGCCTCCAGAGCTCTGAGTCTCTGTCTGTCAACACAACTGCTGAGTTTTCAAGGTGAAACTTGTGGAGCAACATTTCAGAGAGTCTCTGGAGTAGTGTGGACTGACTGTAGTGGAAGTCAGTGTCTCTGTCGGAGTAAGCGAACGTCTTTTTCGGTTTTGTACTGTGGAGTATCAGACGTGTCCAGGCTCCAACACATCACATCAAGGACTGAGATACTTTAAGAATAGAGATCCAGGCTGGAGGTAAGGTAAGGACAGGGACTCATTCCCAAGGACACATCAGCATGGAGGACACTTTCTGACAGCGGTCTTGTCCTTATTCTGCAGGTTTTCAGATTAACTAACAAAAACGCAGCACCTGAGAGCACAGCTTTCACCCTGTGCTTACTTTTGAAACAGGAAGGACTGACTTTAGAGCATAATCATAAAGCACGAGGCACGTATTCAAACAATCTGTGACTGCAGATTATCCAAGAATGCGAAGGGAGTTTTTCTCATGGGCTTGTTGTATAATAAGATGAAGACACCAGCGCTGATTTGTGTGATTTTAATTGGAATACTCTGCGAGACGTCTTGGCATCTGCGAGGGAACGTCACTGATGTGGGGAGATTGTGCAAAGTGACCTCTGTTCCTCTGTGAGAAGCTGGAGATGATTCAGACTGCATTTCATTAAACAGTGAGGAAATGCAGACCACAGCCCCCCCCCCACCCCCCTCTTACTTCTTGATGAATAGCGTTTCAGGGAGGGCGCAGTGTGGGCTAATTTAAATGCAGTCATAATTGTTTCAGTGGTCAGTTTTTATAGTGGGAATGTACGAGGACTTTGATTGCCAGTTAGCAGATATTTTGCATGGACAGAAACCAACTTTTCACTTGGCTCTCAGGCACCGGCTCTGATCCACATCGCAGTTCACGTCAGTTCTGAGTGGGGAGCATTTGATCGCAAAATATGATTTAATAAAAACGCAGTAAAAACCTCAATATAATCCAACAACAAATCACAATACGCCTCACAGACATGAGCTGATAAGACCAGATGGAGGATAAATAGCTGATTCTAGTGCAATAAAACACAGCCCCTCCATGCATAATATTAAGTTAATATGCGCAGACATAAGCCCGTGTGATTTTATATGCAAATGAAGCAATCAAATCTTACTTTTACTGTTTACTGAGTATGTGCATTGGCTCTAACTGCTCTTCAGTGTGGGGGAGATCATGTGCAGCATCAACTGTTGACGTTATATGAAATGACCTCATCACATTAGAGGGTCATGCAGGTTAGTGCTATTTTTATGGTTCTCTTCATTGCTGCTGCAGATAGTTAAAACAGTAACAACATTGTTAAAAAGAAGTAAGAAACATGAAGGAACAAACAAATCCTGAGCTTTTCATGCTGAACGTGGCTTCTTGCAGCTTGGTGGTGGTTGTGTCTTGACAAGAGTTCGGCCCATTGTTGCGTTCACAATAACAGAGGTTATAACACGTTCTCTGAGCGTGTCTTGAGGCCAGATTGGATGGTAGAGTAAGTCGCAGTAAGTTGAAGGAGCTGGGCTAGCTGGTTAGCATGCTAACATCAGTAGAAGAGAGAGAGAGAAGTTTGTTTCCACTTTTGGAGACAGCTACACTTAGAATGATCTCCTTTAATCAACCCTTTTGGAGGTCTGAGTTTAAAGGTCCAATGTGTAAAATGGGGGTTAAACCGTGACATCTGCTGTTTCCTCCTCCATCTTCTTTCCTTCCACCTTCTGCTTTGTTGGTTTATTTATTAACGCAAAACTCTTGAAATGTGCTCTCTGGCTGCCGTACAAAAATGGCGGCGCAAGATGGTGACACTCTCTAAAGCAAGACCCCTTGCTACATAAAAGAATAGTTATAAGGCTACGAAAACCAAACACATTTTATTTTATGGCGATTATACACTTACAAATAGAAATATATTACAAATAAATTACAAATTCATGGGTAGTATATTCAGATTTTGCCAATACCTTGCCAATTATTACACACTGGACCTTTAAGCAAACAATTTGTGGGTTTAGAGTTGATAAATAGTCCAAACTGAACCATAAACATCCATGGAAGTCTACAGGTATGACAGATAGTGTTTTATGTATGTCCACCTCCAGTTTTTTCTTCAAGATTTAGATAATCTGCCCTCTCACCGCTCATGCTTCTTGCCCCATCATAATTTGCTGTTGCTCAGCAGCAGCGTTCTGCAGCCATAAACAAGCTCTACCCTGAGCTGAATTAAAAAGTGTTGATGAGCTGTGAAGAGGTGGTTGGCAAACGGTGATGAGAGAAAAAGTCCAGACAATGAGGAAAAGAATTTATGGAAAATAAGAACCCAAATGGGCTTATTAGGCCATAAATCACTGGCAACCAGCTTTGTTTATGCACATTTTCTCCTTAATTAATGTGAAACTTCTTCTTAAACCAGCTGAGACACAGTCCTGAGACCTGGGCTTCTCCTCTGGCCGGTGTCGCTGCGGCAGCACAACCCTCCCTTCCTCCGCCTCAGTGAGGAATACAAATGTATAATTAGGCTCTTTTTCCCCTCGTCTCAATATCTTTGCTGTTTGGTGGTTTGATGTTTGCACACGGGATTCACAAGCTCAGCATTTCATCGTGATAATAGCAGCTTATTTAGTTCTAAGTTACTGCGCAGCTGGAGGAGTCTCCTGTTAGACTAAGTGTTTTCATATTCTCCTCTCATATCCTCCTCTGCAGCTCTAATGAAGAAAAAAGTACTTTTCTGCTTTGCTCTCCTTTGTTTTTATGATTGTATTTGTTTTTATTACAGTTCTCCTCAGTTTTACATGGCTCTGTGACTACAGAAACATTTCCCAGCCTCACTTTATGTGGAGAATTTGTAGCCGACTGATCACTAGACAGTTTCTCAAGCTTTCGTTGTGGTGCAAGAAAGTTCAGATGTGAATCAGCATTTTATCTTAATGCAAGTAACTCTTTTATTTCTATACATCTGGACAAAATTGGTGCTTTACGACACAGTTTGTCCCTGATCGTCATCAGACTGATTGACTCAGATAATGTTGCTTCAGTCTGATAAGCAAATGGAAAGCAGCAGTGAAAGGTGGCAAAGCGCAGTGGTTCCTTTTCTTCTGGAACAAGAAACAGTAGCTCTTTTATAAAGCCTCATAAGTGATGCCATGTACTGTATAGTGTAACTGCTGCTGATAGCGCTGCTCCATCATCCAGTGAAAAGGGGGCATGACCCCACCGCCTCCATCTGCTACCAACACCACTGAACAATAAAGATACAGCGGCAAAATAAAGCTGGTTGTGTGTGTTTCAGTATCAGTCTGAATCTAGATTCCATCATGTGTGTGTATGTGTGTGTGTGTCTGGGGAGCTGGTGGATTCGCCTCAGTGGCTTTGCCGTGGCGATAAAGCAGCTCGACTCTCCTTTGATGTTGCGAGGTGGAGGCCCCGGCCCCCGACAGGAAGCAACAGGAACAACCCGTCTGTCGGGAAGACCTGGTCCGTCTGGACTCAGAGAGAGAACACAGACTTGGACCAGGAGCACGCAACATTCACATGCGCTGTCCTCCGGTCAGATGTGGCTGAGAGATAACCTCCTGACTTGTGTTATCAGAGGAGGAAGAGAGGGTGAAAAGCTTTTCCTGACCTGCTGCCTTCAGACTCAGTCTTCCCTCGTATTCAGATGTGAGTGCTGCAGTTTCTGCTCAGTTAAAGCCCCAGTATGTAACTTATTTGGCTTTATTAGCAAAAATTAAATATTGCTTTCATAAATGCGTATTTCACTGAAGTCGAATCACAACCGCATACAAATGAAAGCTTTCTCCTACCTTAGAATGAGTTGTTACAAGTCGTTACAAATACATAAGTGGGCGACGCACCGAACCGAGGCGGCCATGTTGCATCGCCATTTTTTAAGTTGAGTGGCAGCGTGACCGTAGGTAACCACGGAAACTCAGCTGAGCTGTCGGCTCGGCCTGTTAAAACTGTCACCACTGTGTAGTGTGAGGAAGGACGGAGGCACTGGTGTTGCATTCAGGTGCAGTCAGGCAGACGGCCGTCGGCAAACCAACCGGATGTAATTTTACTCCACGAGAGAAAGAAACGTGGGTCAGGTAAACAATACGACATCACCATGACAACATATTGTCACACCTGTATTGTTTTGCCTTGTGCTGGCCGACCACTTGTTTACATAGAGGCTTGTTTATCCTGTTACATGCAGCGTCTGTTGTCTGTCTGACGTCTGCCTGATTTCACGTGAATGCAACATCAAGAATGCGTTCAGATATGCAACCGCACCGCTAGATGGGGGGAATTCCTACATGTTATACCTTTTAAGAAAGAGAAGAAGCCGGTGTGTGTCTGGCAGTTAAAAACCCTGACAGAAAACAGACAACTGTGTCGTTTTTTGGTTATTGTCTCTCTCTCTCTGTAGGTGTGTGTGTGTGTGTGTGTGTGTGTGTCGGGTATCTTTCCTCCGGAGCTTCAGCGCTGCTGCTCCCACACACAAAGAGCTGTCTCATGTCTGTTTGAAGTGACACTGCCATGCTACCTGAGTTTGCAGAAACTCTCAGAAAAGACTTTTTGTCTTTTTCTGAGAAGAGTCTGGAGGTATGCCTCAAAGACAGCCACAGCCCGTCGAGTGTGTGTGTGCATGTGTGTGTGTCTTGCAGATGAAATGCAATCATATACCTCTAAGATATCTTGTCGTGTGTGTATGTGTGAGAGAGAGAGAGAGAGTGTGAGAGAGCTAGCAGACGAAATCAGATCTGCCACAAAGGCAAACATAGTGGTTGAAGCTGTGTGTGTGCTAACAGGTGAAATAAGATCTTCTACAAAGACAACTGTGTCACTTGGATTTATCGTGTGTGTGTGTGTGTGTATGTGTGTGTGCATGCCTGCAGACAAAATAAGATACACCTCAAAGGCATTTGGAGTTATAGTGTGTGTGTGTGTGTCACAGTAAAACAGAAAAACCCTGTACAACCTCAAAGACAGGAGCAGCATTTGTGGTTATGGCTTGTACGTGTGTGTGTGTGTGTGTGTGTGTTCCTGGGAAGCTGTGGATGTTGACATTCTCCTCGGAGCCCCCACTCCCTCTGAAGTCTCCTCCAGTGGTCGGCTTGGGTTCCTCACTATCCCACCTGCGCTAAGTGACCCGTGCATACCTGTCAGCCGCCTTGTGACGCTCAGCCTGCACAGCTTTGAAGTACCTGAAATGTGTGTGTTTACAGTAGGCGCGTGCGTGTCTGCGTGAGTGCGTGCGTGTGTTTCTGGACCAGATTCCCAACTGGCCACACACAGCCACAGCTGCTCTTTTGCACACTTTGCATGCTCTTGCTGCGTCTCTTTAAGGAACTGAAATACTCAGGAAAAAAAAGTTTTTTACCTTTGGCTGAGTTGGAAAAACAAGAATGATGAAGGCTGAAGGCTGTAGGTCTGTCTGTCACTCTGTCTGTCAGTCAGTGGACAAAAGATAATATCAGACTGGTTTGAGGTTACAGCAGAAGCCATGTCCTGTGTTGAGTCTGTCCATAGATGTAGTTAAAGGGGTCACGTGACCTGTGGAAACTCATAAATCTCTGCATCCTGTATCTGCTCTGACTTTATCTTAAAGTCCTGATAAGAAGCTGTGATTCTATCTCCTCCCAGCTTTGATGCGTCTTCTGGATGGTTTCCTGCTCGCTGCTATCCTTCATCCCTGCCTCGTGTTTCCCTGACAACGGGGCAGGGCTCTCCTCTCAGGACAGACTGCAGCCCCACCGTCACCACAGATATTCATGCTCCTCTCAGGATGAATCCTACTATAGCAACTTCACTCCTCACTTCATTATGAACTAAAACACAGAGGAATCATTCCCATCATCAGCCTCAGCTGCTTTGTGTTTAATGCTCTTATACCAGTGGGCTGATGTTCCCAGAGGAGGCAGGGACTCAGCAGGTAGAGTGGACCATCAGAGGTGTGGTGGTTCCACTTAGTGTATAGATTAATGGATGAGATGAGTGAGTGAAAAGACTAGAAACGTGTTGTATCGTCCATTTCTGTTTAGCTGGGACGAGCTTTAGGTGATTTGAGTCAAGTAACACTGTCACGTGATTCCAGGTGGGATGTCTTGGCGTGTGTGGTTGCAGTCAACACACAGTGGCAGCTCATACATCAAACAGTAAACAAAGGGAGAACACACACACACACACACACACTGAGTGCAATCTCAGGTGAGAAGCAGCAGTGATGTATCTAAGTTATTGGACCTGATGTTGGTACATGATCTCATCACCACACACACACACACACACACACTGGCATGCATTCACGACAGCAGCTCTGTCCCCATCTTATCCCCTCTTAGCAGGAAGCAGCAGATCATGACTGGTTCCCAAGAGGATAAGATAATACAATAATAGTAAAAACCTCCCTCCAGCCTTCACCACACACACACATACACACACGCACACACAGCAGGACGGTGGTGCAGCAGCACCTGTTTGGACGCGCTCCAGCTCCGCCCGGCTCCTTTCAAACCACCTCCCCACTGTATGTCGCCTTTCATGTATTTTACAGGCTTGTATCCAGTTGAGTGCTGAGCGAACCAGGCCTGTTGTTGTGTAGTTATCCCACTTAAGACAGGTTTTGCGCCCGGCGGTTCAGCGTGGCAGCTGGATCAACACAGATAGTATTCAAAGATGAATCACTGAAAGCACTTGCTGCTCTTACATGCTGAACAAGCAATAAAACCCAGCTCTCCTTAGCCTGTTTGAAATAGGACGTATAAGCACTAATTGAGTAACCATCTAACATGTTTCCAAGGTGTTGTGGGAAAACCTCTTTGTACCCTAAAGACTACTAATCAGCCTTTTAAAGTATCCTCCTTATCTGGCGCACCACCTCTGGACCAGAACCAGCCATTAATCACATTCCCAGGATGCACTTTTCTGCGTGGAGCTCTGAGCAGCGCTGAGATGAACTCCAGGAGGGACGGCCTGGGCCAGCAGGAGTTCCTGTGGTGCAACTCTTCTCTTAGCCCGTTTCTCACAAGAGAAAGGAGGAGGCGGTAGAAGGAGCGAGATGCTCCGGGGAGCAGCAGCAGCTGACACTGTCGGAGTTCATGAGAAAGGAAATGCTGGGAATAGAAAGGACTGGCAAAGATCACAGGGTTAATGAGCTGCAGAGTCCTTTTTTTTGTGTGTGTGTGTTTCATGGCTTTGCCTGAACAACCAGAGCTCCAGAACCAAACCAGCCGTGAAGAATGAGTTCCTCCAATCAGTGTATGACAGTTACGTGTGCAGCGTCTTTGCTGCCTTCTTCCTTTTTTTTTTTTTTTTGTTAGAGCACAACAATGAGTCTGTATGTTCCTCGCCTGTGAAATCCATCAGAATCCTCAGTGTCTGGTAGCTTTTCCCATGAAGGGTTTTGTGGGCATAATAAATAATGGCTTTTACAATATCTACAATATCTGTCCAATATTGTAGGATAAGTGCAGAGTGAGCGAAAGGGCCACCAACAGAAACTCAGAAACCAAAAGCCAAAGAAAAGAGTCCGTATAAAGGAGAACAAGGACGTGGATCCAATGATTTTTCTTTTCTTCATAGAGCAGTTTATGTTGACAATCTCTCAGACCATAGATTGGTGTTGTGGTCAGTCAAGGGCGACATCCGAGACAAAACCGCCGCCCCGCCTCGGGATCAGAAACTTTCAGGAGTGGTCGTGTTGCGTCTCACCGCAACAGCCGATTTTTCAAGGTCCCGATCTCGGCAGGCCGTATGACTTTGCGTCAGGGTTGCTCTCCCCACATTTCAAGGTCTCTGGCAAACCGAGGCTGCCAGCGACTGCTGCAGAGAGCCGGATGCTCTGCTTCCACAGCACCCCATCCAGAGTGGAGGAGTAAATAAAAGAAAGAACAACAATGTAACACATACAAACAGGAAAGAGAGGGAGCCCAGATGAAGAGGGAGGAGAGGAAACAAAGGAAAAGGAGGATATGAAAGCTCCACAAACTCAACAGTTGTCTTGATTTCTCTAATTAAAAGTTTCTTGTTTTCATCTGATACACCAGCTGACAATGGCCTGGCAACGAGGCGGTCTCGTGTCAGTGAAGCGTCGCCGTTTCCATCTGCTCTCATTTCCTGCCTGATGCAGATTGAGAGAGATGAGGGATGGCGGCGCGGAGCCGCTCGCCGCAGGAAGGAAGCGTTATCGGGCGGATATTGAGCGAGGATGCTCCGTGGAGTCATTTGGAAGCAACAAACCCCAGGAAACAACTTCAACCCTCCTCCTCCTCCTCCACCTCCTGGGTTACCGTGGTGACAGCCCCTACAAACCCACTGACACACTCACGAGATCACTATCTAGCTCTGGATTTAATTAGCTGGGTCTGGTTAGGAAGAGATAAACTGCCTTTATTAGGACTTTGATATCCTAATGAGAGGGGATCGGAGGCGTACGTTTGATACTGTTTAGGAGTCGTGATAAGAGATAAGAGATAGAAGGAGCTTATCAGTGACACTGTAGGAAAGGAGATTAGTCTCAGAGCATTAGTAGCAACCTCACATAATACAGCAGTTAATGATGTGTAACAAACATGCTTACCCTTGCTTCTGCTTTGTTCAATATGCAAGAAAGACAAAAAGAAACATTCTGCATATTGTTAAATCATCGTTTGTTTGACAGCGTCGCCTCTGCAAAGATTTCTCCAGTTTGTTCTCAGCGCATAATTCAATTTGACAATTACACAGACACGCCATTCGTCTTTAATGTCACGCTAATCTTGTTTACCGGTGGTCACGGAGACGTGTTTGTTTGTTGCCCCCCCCTACGTCAGTCACAGAGCAGACACGTGCTCAGCTCCCTCAGAGGAGGCTCTGTCCTCTGTCCTCCCGTCGCTGCTCCGTCCAGTCTCGTGGCACCGCCTGGAAAAAGAGAGCGACCCGCGGCGAGGAGCGCTTTCACAACCAGAGAGCTCATCATCCACATCACAGACAAGAGACGAAGATTCAGGAGAGCTGCAGAGATGGGTGTCCTCAGATAAGAGGCTCCTGGGTTTCTTTTATCAACTAAAGACGGAAATATTCTATTTCTCCCACAGTATCACATGTCCAGTGCCACCTGTCCCTCCACACTTTGCGGCTGACATACGTAATCATGTGCACACAGTGGCACGCCACAGTGTAAACAGGAAGCAGATTATCTTCACTGATAACAGTCATGGAAAATACGGTGAATTTTAAAGGAGACATATCATGCCCCTTTTCCACAAATTAAAATAGTTCCCAGGTGTCTTAAAGACATGTCTGTGACGTGCTTTGGTCAAAATACCCCAAGGATCAAACATCACAGCTCTTTTCATCCTCTCAAAACAGCCCTGTTCAGAACGGCTGGTTTCAGTGCCTGTCCCTTTAAATGCAAATGAACCACTGCTTGCCCCGCCACTTCTACTGGTATCAGGTTATGCAAATTCAAAAACTAGTTAAATCACTGGAAGACAACTGCTCATAAAACCACATGGATTTCAACCTAGGGAGTCCGCAACTTACAGATTCTTTTGTCACTTCTCACATTTTGGGGGCCAGAAGGCAAAACAAACACCCAAATATATGTTAAAGAGCCTTCAAAAAGTGATATTTCCATAGTATGTCCCCTTTAAAGACAGTTGTAGCAGTAAAGCACGGGATATAGCAAACACGGTCAGTAACAAGTTTTGTTGTGTTAGTCCAGGCAGATAAGACTCAATGAGGGTGTGACCATCTGTGTCCATGTAATAATTTCCAAAAGTCTGTCCAGACCCCCCCCCACATCGTATCAGCTATTCACAATTTTACAGGGTGGTGATAGGACGATTGGGTCATGGTTAAGATTGCACAACCGTAAATGAGTAGCAGTGTGGATGTTCCCTAGAGAACAAAGCTGGTCTGATTGCGACCAATCCTTTTCAGCCACTCGCTCAGAACACTCAGTTCTCTGCAGTGCATCTCCCTAAAGGCAAAAATAAATCCTCATATGTATTTCCTGTAGAAGCGTCCTCTCCCTGTCCTCCTCCAGGACCACCTCCTCTCCGGCTTGTCTGTTGAATGTGCTGCAGCAGTATAGATTAAAAAGGATGGACTTGTGTTTAGAGACACGACTCTCTTCCTGCCTCCTTCATCGCTGCTAAATCACAGAGTCTCTGGGATCGATCAGCCTCCCTGCAGATGTGCTGTGTAACTCTGCCCCAGTGAGAAAGGAAAAGTGTCCTTCTGAAGCGAGAGCAACACAATGGGAGGGTGAAATAACGATGAAGCAATAGACTTGAGAGAATTACAGAATTTATAGAGAAATCACCCTCGTCTCCTCTCTCTCCCCCTCTCTGGTGTGTTTTGTTGCACAACACACTTCTTGTGAATAACACCACCAGCCTGTCTGTAGCTCGTTTCTCATGACCGTTTTCTTAAAAGGCCCCGTTGCAGCGACCACTTCTCTCCCTCCGTCTTCGGGGCTTCACAGAACTAATTGACCCTATCAGCGTTTGATGTGCGTCACCGTTGCGCAAAAACCCTCCGACATGCAGGCTGCCACATTCCTCTGGGGCTTGGGGGTAAGGTGAGGAACCTTTTCCACTTCCACAAATGTATTAGCACAAGTTTGTTTGACAAATGCTGGGGGGGGACAAAGGTCAACCCCTGAGGAGAGCGTGTTGGCAGGGGTCTGAAGGAAGTTTCCAGACAAACATGAGACTGACAGCTCAGGGACGGGAGATGAGAATGAGTTCATTTAGGACACATTTTTACTCGTCGACATATTTCTTATGTCTTCCTTCAAGATAGGGACAGATAGACTTGTTTCCACTTGATTATATGAATCAAAAGGAATATGTTGATGTATGAAATGAAAACGTAAAGAATGCTTGAGTTGGACCAGCCCTCACTAGGCAGTTAAACAATCCTGCTCAAGGAGTGTGTGTATGCACAAGTACCTCTGTGTCCATAAAGAGTGTGTTATCAGAGGGACGGGGTCTTGAGATAAGGCTGCTACTAACAAGCCTTGTCCTCACCAAATAGCTGCTTTTGTTGACTGAAGGTCAGCTGCTGTTTACCTGACCACTCTGAGGTCACCGCGGCTGTGGGAACTAGATGGAGGTGACACACATTCCTGGAGGGAGCAACGTCTGGAGGAATGCTGGGATGTGGAGGATGCACTTTGAGTCAACACTGTTTCCTCATGTTTTTGCTCCTGTAACTGACGCTCCGCAGGCCGGTGATGATGCTGTGGAGCCTATGTGTGAGGGATTACAGCACGATGTGATGCATGAGCAGGTTCAACACTTCAGCAGCTCTTCATACTAAATGACTGGCTGATATAGTACAAGGTGCTGCTGGTACAAGACTGATATAGTGATGTAAAGAAACCTGATTAGAGACACTGACAGTAGCTGCTGTGTCTGGTGCACACGTGTGACTTCTGCTGTGCCCTAACTCAACACTTCAACCTGGATGGTTGAATATGAGGCTGAGGTGGACTAACCTGTTCCCTTCCTCCATCCTTCCTTCTTTCCGCAATCATTTTTTCCTTCCATCCTTCCCTTCGTCCTTACTTCTTCCTTCCTCTTTTGATCCAATTGACCTGATCTGTTCCCTCCCTCCATCTTTTTTTCCTTCCTGTCTCCATTCCTTCTTTCCTCCCTTCTTTCCCTTCTTCCTTCCTTCTTCTTCCTTGAATGAATCTGTTCCCTCCCTCCATCTTTCTTTCCTTCCTGTCTCCATTCCTTCTTTCCTCATTTCTTTCCCTTGTTCCTTCCTTTTTCTTCCTTGAATGAATCTGTTCCCTCCCTCCATCTTTCTTTCCTTTCTTTTTCCCTTCCTTCTCTCCACAATCCTTTTTCCATCCATTTCTTCCTTGCTTCATTTTTGACCCAATTGGCCCAATCTGTTCCCTCCCTCCTTCTATCTTTTCTTCCCTTTTCCCTTCCTTCTTTCCTCCCATCTTTCCCTTCCTGCCTTCCTTCGTTCCTTCCTTCCCTTCGTCCTTCCTTCCTTGACCCAGGAGGACAACAGGAGGGTTAAGTTTATGTTTATTGTCATTGCATAGACATATACAATGAAGTTTTGTTTGGCAGTCTCTCTCCTGTAGCAGCAAAGAACATTTGAAAAAGTATAAAAAACATAAAGTGCAAGGTGTCAATGAATTACTAAATATCAACATAATCACAGCTTACTAAGAGTCTACAGACTAAATTTGATCATAGAATACATTTTCAAAGCTGATTTTCTGTCATGAATATTTTTATGCTGAAGCATGAAATTGGACGTTAGACTTCAGATGTTCAGAAAATTCTTTACCCCAGTCAAACTGATGAAGGAGGTCAAAGGTCAGTTGAGCTGAAAAACCCGGGAGAAGATCGTGGCAGTGAAGGACTCTCTTTGACTATGACGGCCTTCCTCTACGCAAATGAGTTTGGTTTGGAGCCAGGGTGTTTTATATGTGCCGTGTGTCTCGACAGTGTAATGTTAGCAGTGGTCTTTGAAGTGGTTGTAGTATTTATAGTCATCAGTAGTCGTTAGGGGTGTAACGGTATTTGTATTCGTCCCTTGCCGTCACGGTTCGGTGCACACAGCCACACAACGGATATGTCTGAGTGAGTGTTAAAAAAAATCCAATCCAGGTGGCGGTAATGAGCCTCAAAGCTGCCAGCAACTGACATAACAGACAAAGATGAAAAGTGACAAGAGCAAAGATACATAGACTGTAAATAAAAAGGAGCCGCCCGCCTCTTTTCTATCACCTTCTCAGTGAAACACAACGGCACGCGTGTGGTCGACCGGACCGTTGGCGATATTTCATAGATGTGCGGTGCATCGCTTGAAACGCATCAAACATGTTAACGCTATAGAATGGCATCAACCCCGATATGTCAGTCACTGGTGCGAGGAAAAAGACAAGTTGTGTGCAACACAGACAGGACCAAAAACATCACCAAAGCAACGGGCATATAGCCTACATATAGCCTACATTAACTGTGTAATAGTATAGTAATAGTTGCCAGTTGGCACTACCAGGGTGTTTTTTCCCTCTAGAATGGGTTTATAATTCACTTTTTAATGTTTCATTCTATTTATTTTTTACTTTTATTACAGAAGATGGTTTTTAGTTTTACATTCAATCGATGTCTGTTGTACCGAACCGTGACCCTCAAACCGAGGTACATACTGAAGCATGACTTGTGTGCACCGTTACACCCATAGTTGTAGTTGCAGCAGTGATAGATCAGTGGAGGTGTGAACAGTAGTGATGCAAGGTTCATTGTTTCTCACTGTAGCATGATGACAAAGGGCGTACAAGGTTAGAGCCAGTGGTGCCAGATGTTGCCTCCGGTGGGGGGAGCTGGTCACCAGATAGAACAGCAGTGACTCCACTCACCCTGCTGCAGAACAACAACGCAGAGGGAGACCTTTTCAAAATAAGAGCTCCACAATTTACACAGCGTGTTTGAGTGTGTGTGCGTCAGCTGGCTGCGTTCCCTCTCCGCTCGGGCCTTTGAAGACAGATTGATATAACTCACTTCATTTCTTGTTTTCTGCTCCCCTCCCTCCCCCGCCTCTTGGAAAATCCTGGGTACATCGGGGTAGTAAGATGAGGTTTGCGGTGATGAGGGCAATTCCCCTGCGGCTGCAAAATATCACTTTCTCCCTGTTGGGGGGAGGAATTACTGACACGCACCACAAAAACCAAGTGGCCCCCGGGTCTAAGGTTTCAGGGGCCCTCGCATTGAAAACCCTCCATCGGAGAGGAGCGTATCTTTTTACAAAGTCTTCTCTGGGACAGCACTTTTTATTGGTGAAAATGACTCACTGTTTTTTTGATGATTTAGTCTCATTCTAAAGAGAGAGAGAGACGTCTGGATGTCACGTGGCCTCAGAGCCGTGTGGAACATTTTGGGTTTTAGCGATAATTAGGGGGTTGCCCACTTTCTTACAAAAAAAAAAAACACACAAAAAAAAACAGATCCTCACAGTTTTGCACAGCAGATTTTCCCTCCTTCATACTCTTCATCAAAGCCGCTCAGATGAATGATTTTTTTGAAGCCAAGAATACTTCAGTTGAAAGGTTGCGGTGACTTCAGGGGATGATGGATGGCGTGGAAACGGCACCGAGAAGGACAAGGACGAAAGAGAGGCTTTAAAAATACAGCTAGTCATTTAGCGTGGAGACGGTTCTGCAGAGGGATGGAAAAATTAATGAAAATATTCTTAAATGCCATCTGTCTACATATACGAGCAGGGCAATAAATACTCTCATAAATGTTTGGAATTTTGTTTCATAGTTTGCTCAATTTCTCTACAGATTGAAAAGATAGAGAAAAATACTTTTACTTTACAACCACTGTTGTGAATTTCCCCAAAGCCCCTGCATGCGTATTATTCTCTATAGTAGCTGTAGCTGCTATACTGCATGAAGCCACTCACTTTAAATTACAAGTGACCAGCAAACAGCAGCAATGGCTGCTTGGAGTCATCGCTGCGGAGTCGGACGCTGCAGGAACTCCGGCTCAAACACACCAGTCCCGTTTTCTACTCACACACACACACACACACTGCAGCCACAGCGAGGTGCAGACAGAGGGACGGTGGTGTGACCCACAGTCTGATCAGCTCAACAGAAAAAGCACTGGGTGTCCACTGCCGAACTGTGTGTGTGTGTGTATGTGTGTTTGAGTATGACGCTGCTAGAAAACAAGCTATCAGTTATTATTTCTTCCCAGAAAAAAAAAAAAAAAAAAAACACTGGCCCACAGCAAAGTCTGTGTCCAGACACTGAGGCTCTATTCCTACAGTCCAAAACACATGGTCTGAAGCATGTGGCACAGCTACGTTCAGGCCATTTCCATTTAATTTCTGCTATTTTAATGGCAGAAAAACAGCCACTGCTCCAGGCACATGGTTCAAAAGAGTTTTATTCACTCTCTTAATTATTCATGGGCGTATCATCCAGTAAACCAATCACAGAGCCAGCCTCTATCGCTTTAAAAAGCCAGGCCCCTGGCGCCTTTGGTGTGCCACTGTTATACCAGTGCAGTGTTGCTTTCTGATGATGCCTGACCAGTGAGCTCTGTGTACACACTGACCGTCTTAATGCCCCTAATCCAGTGAGTTGCAGAGAGAACAAGACTTTAGTGCATAACACTTCCCGCCCATCACTCAAAGTGGCCACACCCTGAATGGTGCAGAACCTGTGTTGATGGAGGAAGTTAGTTGTAGAGACCAAAACAGTTTTTGTGGCAGCCTGTAAACAAGAGTTCGGGTCGGGCAGCATCCAGTGAGTTATTATATAACCAAAACCATTACTTTGAGATGGGAACAATGGGAGTTAAGAAAAGATGATTCCAATAAGACTGTAGATGAATTACCATCATGCTGCTGTTACTTTTGGTCAAACGTTCTTTTCTGTCTGCAGCTTATGTGGATGAATTGTGGGTGCTGGAGAGGAAGCAGACAGACCAAGTTTCTCAGCCTCCACCGGAGTCTAATCTACATTTGACACCGAGCCGTGTTTTACTGCTCTTTTGTAACTTTATCGTCACATTTGCTGATTCGATCAGAGTGCACGTCAGCTGTTATCAAAACCTCCGATCAGCTCTTTTATTTATTCTTTCTCTTAAAAACAAACGTAGCAGGGCGAGGGGTTTATGGGAATGGTGGTTTTCTTTTTCTTTTTCTTTTTTTTTTGCGAAATCCAAAACTGCCTGCTGATTTACAGTACAACGTTCAGGGGGGTTTGATTCCCACTGAAACCCCACCCGTCCACACTGAAAAACACTTTGGATTCCAGCCCCCAGGAAATGGCACAACTTATATTGTATATTTATATGACAAATCTACAGCAGCAGCAGGGGGGGGGGGGGGGGGGGGGGGGGGGGGGGGGGGGTGCTGGTGGTGGTGGTGGTGGTCAGGGTCTGGATTCAGGATCTATCCGTGAATGAAATGAATTGTTATCTCTTCCCAGAAGCTCGGCTTGGCCGGGGCCTGAGCAGCAGCCACATTACACCGAGGAGGTAAATCAGAAACACACCCTGGGATCTCCCACTCTGCGTCGCGTTGAGCTCTCACTCTCTGAGCTGAAACCGAAGCTCCCCATCGCAGTTTGTTTCTCATTCATGTTAGCCAGACCTATGAGGAAACCAAACGAGGAGGTAAAGACAGAGAGAGGGTGATAAATGGAGATCTAGAGGAGAATGATAAGACGGGAATGAGACAGTGACTCTGAAAGAGGAGCAGCGAGGCAGAGAGTTGTATATTGCAGGTTTTAAGGCCGGAGCCCAGCTGTGAACCTTTGCTTATTCAGTCACATTATATCATCCAGACAAAGCACCTGATTCTCTCATCATCTCACAGGCCAAACTAGACTTGTCTGCCTCCGTCCTCCTTCCCTCTACGTCCCACTAGGGTACGCGCATGGCTTTGTGATCACTCGTCTAGCGAAAGACGAGGAGGAGGCAAAAAGGAGGGGATACGGACAAGACAGAGGACCATGTAATGACGGAAGATGAATGGGTGAGAAAATATGAGGAGGAAGGTGAAAAAAAACGGGAGAGAAATGGGAGGGGGAGGCAGAGGCAGAAGAATGAGGAGGAGAGGAGGGTGTGGGTGAGATAAGGGAGGAGAGAGGGGGAGAATATTAACAGCCAGCAGTGGATGTGGAGCAGAGATGGAGGAGCTCTTGTAATGGTACAAGATCAAAGCAGAGTTTTACGGTATTTTGCAACAGTGTGGATGTGAAGCTGCAAAGTATTTTAGAAACATTTTGTGCGGCCTCCTGCTCAAAGTCCTCCCGAGTTATAGGTTTTATTTAAAGGTCTTTTTATCCTCCAAACTTTCTTTTTCACTTTCTCTGTCTTCTGGGCTTTTGTTATAGCTGTCAAACATCAATCAAATGGTGCCATCGATGAATACATATGTGATTATCAGATTACCACATTACCCCTCTATCTGCCCCTAGGGCAAACATAACCCGCCTACACACCGTTCCTCCTGCTCTAAATTGCCGTCAAGTGCTCATTTATGACGGTGCAGACAGCAGACTACATGTGGCTGCTCCATTATATGTGTAATTAGAAGAGAGGAGGCTTCAAGACTCTCTTCTGATTGGCTGGCTGTTTTCTGGGAGATCCTATAAAAATACAGCAGATTTCAGGTGAAAGAGAGCAGTAGCTGCTCTGTTGTGACATCACAAAGTCACAGAAGTCCTGACGACTGGTTTTAAGGCTCAGTTTCTGAATACAGGCTGTGTGTTTCTCTGTGGACTGAAGCTTTGATACTTTCAGAGTATTAATATAGAACATAGAGCTGATTTATGAACTGGACTTGGACATGTAGCTTTATGCTAATATATAGGACCTTTAAAGGCACAAATAACAGATTACCAGCACTTTAAGACATCAGTATGGTTCAAATTAAGTATTTGTTTGATGACAAAACAACATCAGAAAAACCTCTCCCCCACAACTCTCCCACATCAGAGCTAGCTGGGCTGTGTCTCACTGTTTTTGCAATTTTCCAAAACTGATAATCTCACCACTCCATGCAGTGAAGGACCAGATGTGTGGAGCTAGATCTTAACTTCTCTCTCCGCCTCTCTCTTCAGTTTTGTAGAATGCATCAGGCACCTCTGCATGTGGTTGTTTGAAACCCTGTTCCCTTGAGGCGTGGGAGGACGCTGTGTATGAGCTAGTTGATGCAGATCTGCTCCCTCCCAGGCCCATGTCTTGTTGATACTGTGATGGAGTTGTGCTAATTTGCCAAAGAATTACTTGAGAAAGCTCTTGAGTTATGAGTCTCCAGGCCTCAAGCCTTCACCCTGACAGCTGGAAGACCGACAAACAGGAAGTGGTGCGGATGATGTTGCAATTGCGACACATCAAACCATTCATATCTTCTCTAGAAATATGACTGTGAGATGTGTGAAAGCAGATTTATTCAATTTGATTTCCACCCATCAACACGACTGTGAGATGTTTCAGCTGACAGGGGAACACCACGGCCGGCTCTGCCGCTGAGACCCACTGAAAAGGTCAGTCCTCAAATCAAAGCAGTCATGCAGGACATGTCCTAATCAGAGGGAGATTATGGTGCAGTGGGCAGGTTTGGCTGATAAACTCATTTCCTCCTGCCTCTGCAGCGCTGCATGTAACTGAAGCGTTTCACAGGATTAAAACCACAGTGAGCAACTTTGCTTCAAAGTAGACAAAATCATATCACTTGCACCAGCTGGATATTTCTCACTTCACTGAATAATGAACTTGAGATAATGATTTTTTTTCTTCTCCCGGAGCACTTCTGAATGGAGTACTTTATCTGCTAAACTGCAGGCTACTGTAAGAGACAGGTTATTACTACAGAACGGGCTGGGCTGCAGACGTGACTCCATCACATGCTTGTTATTCACTGCAGGTAGCAACTAGCAGCACTTGACTAAACACTTAACACTCACTATCGCCATCGCTCCTCTGCGTGTGGATAAACTCCTACAACCTCTTCCTTTTTCAGGTCTTCCCTCATTCTTTCATCCTTTTAACACAGCTCTTTTTTCTGTGTTCGTCGTTTCACCTGTTTTGGTTGCCGTGCATACTGATCGTTGTGTTGTGATTGTTCTCTCAGGGCTCCCTGTCTCAGTCTGATCCTCTTTATTGGTTCAAACCATGAGATCTGAATGTTCTTTTTTTCTATCACTACTTGTCTCATGTCAGATCTCAAATGCTTCTTAGTTCTATAACCAAGACTAAATATAGTTTGAATGGTGACTTTGTTACACCATGACCATGTATGTACAGTATAATCTCAGCTGACTCACCGACATCAGTTCCAGGGCAATATTCATCTTCCGTTTGCAAACATAAGCTATCATAGCAGATAGAGCAGCACACCCACTGAGTTTGTGGAAATAATTTAGAGTGTGCTGTATTATTATTGTTGTTTTGAGTTGTTTTTCTGTTTTTGAGGAAAAAAACTGAAAAAAAGTCACAATTCGTAATTCTAAAGATGGTTTTACTTAGTCTTGTTGAGATGTTCTGACATGTGACATTTCAAAGTAAAACAAATGACATGCCAGTGTGATTCTTTTCCCACAGCAGACAACTGCACACACACATCTCTCCTCTCCATCTGCCCCCCACATTTGACAATTGAACTGTTTCATGGCTGTTTCTAATGTCAAATAAAGCCCGGCTGTTACTGAATAGAGATGTAACTGTTAGGGAGTGGCTCTGCTAACAGAACTGACACACTCTCTGCTGGAAACACATGCAGAGCTTGATCGAGATAGGCTCAAAATTCGATTTTGGCATCTAATCGGACTTCTGTCCTTGTCCCAGTTTACATGCAACTGAGAAAATAGAATAACTGACAGGAATGTGTCCTCCTCCTCAACACTAGGTGGCAATATGTGTCGTTTCAGCGGGTTAATACGGAACCTTTTCTGGTTGACCTATTAGCCAGGCGGCAGACCAGCAAGATAGCAAGATAATCGTACAACTTTGTTCATCTCATACGTAATGTGCATGTTACTTATTGTGCAAATAAGGTGCCCGCTATCCCTTGTGGTCATGGTGATTTTGAGAGGCAGACAAGAACGCTGTGACGCTACAACAATAGCTTCTGCAACCTTCTTTCTTGGATGTTTTTGTTCCGGGGTCTTACGCCAGTGCGGGGGGTGTGGAGCAGGCGCACATGCATTGTCCAGTTAAACTCTGATTAAGGCGTATACATGCAGGAAAAAGTCAAATTCCAATCACATTGAAGAACTCTGTATTAGTCGGACTAACGCGTTTACATACACTCTAGTCCAGTAAGGCAATCATTTGGTTTTCTCAAGTGCCATGTAAACGTACTGACTGACTTTGTCCACACACCTTTCAAGGTCCTGTGCTTCTCTGATGGATTTGAGTCTCTCCTCCAAGGTTCTTGTTTGTTAAGACTTAACGCTGCATATTATTGATGTTGAAAAAGCCTCTGTGCAGTGGCTCTGGCACAGCGCCTGGCTTTTCAGTGCATTTAAGCTGCTGCACGTTGTGAATTTTACACTCTTTAGAACTGTCTTTGAATGTGAGAAAGGTCTAAAGTCAAGGTAGAAAAAAGCTTTTTAAGAGCAGTGAAAATGCAGTACACATGCTCTTACATTCACAAACACACACACACAGAGTCATTTTTTATAATTTGCTCTCTCTGCAAGGCAAACAATCGATCTACAACAAGGCCAAACCCCTGGGCTCTGCAGATGGTGTGTGCTGGCGCGCACCGCAGTGCACTCTGGGAGCGTGAAGCGAGCTTGCTTAGTCTGTGTCTGGTCGGAGCTCTGCACCTCTTGGGTTTTTTTTTTTCCTTTCCAGCTAAAAAAGGAAAACAAATCAATCAGTGTTTAGAGCAGGAACTGTGTCCAACTGTGCTGACTCTGAGTCAGAGGAGCGGCGAGCAGGCAGGTGTGTGCTTGTGATTTCTCTCTTCATTAAACTGTTGACCTTTCAGAGTCGTGACAACAACGCCGTTTCACTTGAAACAGCGGCGATGGGGAGGGGCCGGAAGGAAGCGTTTAATCCCTCTTATTAAGCAACGACGGTCATCGATGCCGGTTGCGAGGCGTTCTGGGTTCACTCTCGGTGCCTTTGCTCCCTCTTTGCACTTGGAGTCAGTGAACAGGAGTTATGTGGTCACGCTGCTCGACGGAGCAGAAAGCTGCTGTCTGCTGGGCCCCTTTGATCACTGACTTTTCAATGCTGCGGCCCAAAACCTGACGTACGTTAATCAGCATCAAATACATGGAGTGTATTTCCTTTTAAATATGCACATTTAAATCTGTGCCTACATCAAACACCCTTACACCACACTTTGATCCTCAGTAGCCTAAAATTTGATGTTTAATTTGAACTTATCCCTCGGAAAGGATACTGGGAAAGTGTGGCTGATCTTCTGCTGGGCTGTTGGGACGTCTAATTGGCCTGTTTTATTGGAAGCTAATGGAGCACAGGGACATTGTTACTGTAGCTGGGCTGGATCTAGCATCAGCTCCCAGGGCTCAGGTCAAAGATGTGTGTCTGCTGCAGCAATGTCAGACTCCTGTTGTATTTACAGCTGTCATAAAGTGCTCAAACGCTCTTGGCACAAAGTCTCCAGCGTTACAATAAAGCCATTCAGCTTTATCTGGAGCAGCAGAGGAGGAGGAATCGGACGCATTGCTGCAGCGCGGGGTCTGCGGAAGATAGATTGAGGACGAGGGAGTTTTCTCGATGGCTATCACTGAGTTCAGTGTCCTCAGCTCCTCCACAGTGCGGCCTTTCATCAGTATTTTTGGACTCTTGTCTAACCCAGTCTCTGCTCTGTAATATCCAGCCTTTTTATTGGGCCTGTCCCGTTGACTCTGGGTCTAGACGCAGGGGCAAATAGACTGGAAAAACGCTCGCTGTCTCATCCCAGACACATCTCTCTCCATCACTCTCGCTCCTCGGAGAGAAGAAAAAGTTTTTCCTCGCTCCGCTTCCCCCCTCTCCCTCCCCCCTCTGATCCCTTCTTCCTTCTTGTGCGCTTCTTTTCCAATTTTCGCAGCGGCCCCCTCACTGTCCACTGCCAGAGGGGGGGCAGTTACAAAGCTGTCTGTCACCCCGGTGGACATTAGCGCTCTGTTGTCTCTGGCTTCGACCCCTTCGGTGGACTCAAACTGCTGTCACTCTAAATCCATTAGGGACGGGTCATAAATAACGTTGTCAGCCGCCGGCTTCTTGTAACCTGAACGCACCGGCTCTCACCCTGGGGTCCCATCAACAAGAGCCACCTCCCCTCTCTTTAGAAGATCTGTGGTAATTAGTGAAGCTAATAGGCACCCGGCTTAAACAGGGCAGCAGCAGGGGAGGGGCGCTGCTCACGCCCGGCTTAAAAGAAGCTCTTAAAGTGCTGTGATGAAGCCTCCTGAGATTTTAAGGCGTGATATGATCTTCAAAAAAAGAAGACCCCCTCCCTCTCCTCTTTCAACAGGCCTTCTCAAATTCTCATCCCAACAAGAAAAGGCTTGGAGGGGGAAAGAGGGGAAAAAAGGTTCCGTCCCGTCACTGATCTTGACAGGTTTCTCCTCTGACGGTGTTCTTCTCCTGCAGGCTACGGAGCCGCACTTGAACTTGCATGCGAGCAAACTGGCAGAGCTCTCCTCATCCCCGCGGCGACCGGTCGGCACAGACGTCCCGCAGCCAAGGATGCGTGGGCTCGGAGCCCAACAATAGAACACGGGACGCGTCAAAATGAAAGTCACAGAGAATTGGAAAGTCCGGGGCCATTCGTCAACTTGACTGGGGTCAAAAATAGCTGTCGGTGTTTTCTTTCTGCCCCGGCTGAAGTCTTGCACGTTCACACACATATAAAAAAACAAAACAAAAGCGCACTTCCCTCCGTTTCCTTTTGTTCGCCTCCATTTGGGTTTCTCTCCAGCCACCACGGCCCGTCTGACGGCAGGTGTTTGTCCCCAGTCCCGATTCTGCAGATGTTTTCAAAATATCAGCTTTAACTCGGCCCCATTTCTGCTGCACTATAGGTCAAGGATCTGGTGGACGCACATACTTTTGTTCTTTGGTTACCTCTCGCCTCCTTTCTTGCACACACAGGCCTGCGTACTCTATTTCCTTTGTCTGGACTTTGTTTTTGTAGCTGTGCGGGGTGACTGAAAGAGTCCACAGCTAATGCCTTGTGTGTGTGTATGCGTGTGTGTGTATGTGTGTGTGTGACAGAGAGGCACATGCAGCATGGGCCCCCTCTTGTTGCTCCATGTCACCAGCCATCACTGGCAAAAAGAACCTGACAGGGAAACCAGTGAGGAAATCCTAAACACAGGTCTGGTGGGAGTTAAGCTGTTGTCCAGTCTCTGCGTGTCGGTCAAAGACGAGGATGTTTCCCTCTCGGCCCGAAGCGGCTTCACGAGCCACGTCTTTTAGAAAAGCAAAAGGAGGAAATCCTGACAGAGCGCAGACCCAGCGACCGCTGACCTCTGTTGTAACAGCTGCAAGTTACAGCAGGTTCCTTCAGTGAGGAGGAAAAAAGGAAAAACTCATGTTATATAATAATGCTGTGATCCACCTTTTTATACTTAGACACTTAAAGGGACAACGAGGAGTTTTGGAAAAGCGAAGCGTTTTCACACTACATTTATGAGCCTCCGCGCGCACCGTGTTCTTTGACCGGCGTTATTCTCATGACTCGCCGCGAAACCGAAAGTAAGGAAACGCTGGTCGGCTCGGCCAGCATTTCCGCCACCACTAATAATAACAAAATAACGATAGAGACAAAACGATATATTTATCTAAAATGGGCCCATTAACAAGTGTGGGTAACGTAGATTCATCCACATTAATATGAGACTTTTTTATTGTCGCAGAATTTTTTGTTCTGCCGATGGAGAAACTCCTCGTTGTCCCTTTAAAGGTCCACTATGTAATAATTGGCAATGGTTATTGGTAAAATCTAAATATAATATAGTATAATCACTATAGAATAAAATTCATTTGGTTTTACCCTTCTTTTATATATAGCAAGAGTCTTGCTTTAGAGAGTGTAGACATCTTCCACAGCCGCCATGTTTGTACGGCAGCCTGAACGGGAAATCCAGCCAGCCAGAGACCCCCCTTCCATTTTACACACTGGACCTTACCGACAGATTAAACTCCTCTTATCCTCCTTATCATCAAAACACAAAAAGCAGTTAAGACACAGGAGGACGAACAGCAGCAGTGACACATCTTGCAGGCATGAGCGACTCACAGTCTGTCAAGCAGAGCGCTGGTCCAGCATGGCTGGATGGAAGCATGCTGTGGACCCAGTGACTCAGCAGCCGTCACCTGTGATTCAGGGCCCAGTCACAGCCCCCCCAGCCCCAGATGTTTAGCACATCCACTCCACATTTACAGTAAATGTCAGGGCTGATGGGTACAAGCAGCCAGGCTGACCGCAGCATCGTTTCACCCGTGTCTTTAGCTCATACTCATGTCGCTGCTTGATGGCTGCAGGTTGCATAAGCTGGACTAGTTACTGGAACTCCCTGTCTGGTGGAGAGGCTGAGCCCGGGGTGAATGGCCTTTGTATTCTGGGATGTTTCCCTTGTGTTATGATGAGCATGATCACATTTTCTGTGACACAGCAAAATCCGGTTTCAGTCCAGAAGTTGTGTGCCACCTTTGTTTCTTCACAGTTTTGCTATAGAATAGAATTGAATAGATCTCTCTATACAATGCTCTGATCTTTATTTTAGTCATTTACCGTCAACAAAAGGGAGTTAAGCAGCTCGTTGTCACTGCACTGAAGAAGCTTTATATATATATATAAAAAACAAAACAAATAAGTACACACACAGAAGCATGTGCTTGTGTGTTATGTGTGTCATCATAATCCTGCAGTCTGCTGCTGCCGTGCATGATGACAGCAACTGCCTCTGCTTGTGTTTGACTGAGCTGGTGGATCCACAGTAAACACCTCTGGGGATTAGCGGGGCTGTCACCGGAGTGAGCCAATTAATGATCAGGACCAGTTTCTCTGGTCTGCAGGTCCCTCTACTGGTGCCAGTACAGAAGTAACACCCAGCTCACACTGCTGATGTGAGGTTACACAGCTGAGTGACAGAGTGAGAGCTTTGCTTTCCCTGTTGTGTTTGACAGTTTTTTTTTTATAGTTTTGGTTGGAAAAGGCATTTACAAACAGACTCGTAGTACAAAAATACAAAATTGGTATTTTTCTAGCCCCCCCCCCCCCCAAACCACCAAGCATACAGGTGTGAACAACAAGAGTCTGCGAAAGTGTGGTAAAGGACAGTCCTCCTGGTCCTTCATGAGCCTCCATATTGACTTTCCTGGATATGTCCTCATATATTCCACTAAATATAAAAGGTTTAGCACATTTACCGAAAGTGTTTGACAGTTTTAATGATTTAAATGCGTTTGAATGCAAATCTGGCAACATACCCACCTACTTGGCAACCTGTGTATCAGCTGCTCTCTGTTTGACACTGATCTTGATCCTGTTTTAATGTTTCCCTTCTAAGCCCTTTCCACATTATAATCTATTCTATATGTGAAATATTAATGAGGACCTGTGTGTATTAATGATGTAACTGAGCCATGTGCACCGCCTGGCTTTGAAGGCAGAGCTGCAGTGAGGTGAAGTCACTCTCTCTTTTTAACCGTGTTGACAGCACCATTAGAGAACCAATGGGGTTCACTCAGTCCCTGACCCGGGGAGGTCGCGACCCCAATCTCTCCTGCTTCTTTCATACTCAGCAGCACAGACACCTTCACTGAGTTCAGCTCATAATGAAGTAATGGCTGCTGCTCCGAGTGAGGGGGCGGAGAGGTCATGCCAGTGTGTGGAGTGCCGACAGCCTCTGTCGGCTCTCGCACAGTGGGCTGATGAGGCCGTGAGTTAAATTAATTATATGGCCCCTCGTTAGGGAATCATTAATATACCTCATTCTGTGGAGCAGAGCATATGGAAGACATAAAATCCTTTAGAAATAATGATATTTTTAAAAAAATGAGTTAATGTGTTAGAAGTTTTGGTGTGTTCATTTCAGGCCGTACATGTACCAGGTGTGGTCATAAACTTACAACAATAACTGTGAGCCTGATTTGATTAAAGACAGTTTTTCCTCCCAAAGTAATTGTTATTAAGAATTACCATATGCATTTTAATGCAATTTGATACAATTTATTTTCCCTAGATTACCAAAATCATTAAGTATGCATAACAATTTTTGCTTGAAATGAATTCCACATGTGACGCCGTAGGAAAGCAAACCAGGCTAACCTCTGTCTGCCCTGTGCTGTCATCGCTCACATGACTGCTGATTCATGTGGTTGATGATGGAGAGAAAAGATTCATATTTTACACCTTATTGGACCCACAAGGAGATGTATGATCAACCATCTGAGTGTAGTTTTACAGCTGCTCTTTCAGCCTCTGTAGTCACAACAGGTCAGTGAACCAATCAGAAGAGAGGAACTTCTCTTCTGATTGGTGCATCGAGTGATTGGATAGAAATATAGATTTCACATAAACACTTAGAGGAGCCAAAACCTGTGATGTTGGATGGTGGGTGCAGGTCCGCAGGGCTTAAGGTGATGACTGCTCTGTTGTTGTGACATCACAAAGTCACAGCCAAGTCCTGATGGCAAGTTAAGGCTCAGTATCCTAATACACGCTGTTTGCATTTCTCTAGGCTTTGATGCTTTCACTATGTTAATATAGAGCGTAAAGCTGATTTATAATCAAACAGCAGATGGATATCTACCTTTATATTAGTCCATTAAGTTGAATTCAACTGAGTTAGTAAAGCTCTTTCTTTAAGTTAACATAAATGGTGCCACATAGTCAGTGATGTTCTGATTTGATTTCCCAAAACAGGTCAAACTTCAAAACTGCTGAATCCTAAGCAATGTAATATCCTCTATTTGTCCCTGCATGGTGAATACCCACATTCCTCAGTCTTCTCTCAGTGTCCCCATGCAGACCACATCACCAGGGTTTGTTTTCAGACTTTTTGTATCTTAACTGTTTTCCCAGACTGACCAGTTCTCCTAGTGATGGGTCAGAGGATAGACCGGCTGACTGAGTTCTGAGTAAAGATGAATAAACAGTCTTAGATCATATTGTACCCACATAACCTAATCCAACCTAATCTAACTAGCTTGCTTTGGAGTTTAGAAAAGTAAGTTTTTATCTACTTTAAAGGGGCATTTCATGTATTCTGCCTGTTAGGACTCACTAATGTCTTCCTTTAAGGTCTGGACAAGGGGAATCTGGTTTCTAGGTTATGGCTCCAGAGAACACAGGGAAATATGGCTCATTACAAACCAAAGAGCCAAAGCCACTCTGCGTTTGAAGTGGTCGGCCGTTCTGGCTTTCACTCTCAAACAGTGATTCACAGATGATCCTTGAATGACTCATTAAGTTCATTCGCGTCGACCCCCGGCTGCTCTTCGACAGCCAGCAGCTCCACAAAAGGCAAATTCAGTTGAGTGTGGTGCTGGGTGACGGGGCAGAGGGTTGGGGTGGTGGAGCCCTCTGCTGGAGAGAGTATGGAAGACACGGTGTTCACAGGATGAACAGAGTCTGCCTCGTCTTTAAACCTACACAGCTCTGTTTGTTGGATCAGTTGCAATTCTGTGTTCAGAAGAGGGCTGCAACTAAGAATTATTTTCATTATCGATTAATCTGTCGATTATTTAAACGATTCATCGATTAGTTGTTTGCTCAATAAATTGTTACAAAATGTTCAAAAATGTCAATCAGTGTTTCTCAAACCACAAGATGACATCCACAAACCAAAGAGATAGTCAGTTTATTGTCTTAAAAGAACTAAGTATTCACATTTAAGAAGCTGAAATCAAAGAATTTTGACTTTTTTTCTTTAAAAAACTACTCAAAGTGATTATTCGATTATCAAAATAGTTGACAATTAATTTAATAATAAATTATTAATAATAATAATAATAATAATGGTTTGGATTTATATAGTGCTTATCATGACACGCAAAGTGCTTTACAGAAAACATTATTCATTCGTACTACATTCACACCGGTGGTGGTAAACTACGTGTGTAGGCCAGGTATAGAGGTTGGTGCACACCTAAAACAATCTTAAAGCAGAAGTAAGCGATCCGGTCGTTTGGGCTAATGCTGCGTTCCAGGCAGGCTTTTGAAACCGTAAATTACAGCTTCAAGTCACGACTTACGACTTTGTAGCGTTCCAGGCAACCCACAACTCGCGTTTCTCCGTCCTGTTGCCTGTGAAAGTCACTATAACGGCCACTCGTAACTTCCGACCCGTGAACTTGTACCAGATCGACCTGGTACGACTTCACAGGTCGGAAAAACACGAGTTACGGGCTGCCTCGAACGCACCATAACGTCTTGTCAGCCGATGGAGTTAGCAGCCCCCGCCCTCGTCATGGATCTATTGGTCCTCGTCCCTACGTCACCGCATTCATGCGCATCCCTTGGCTGCACACACAGCCCTTCATGCCGTTCTCTCTCCTCTTGGATAAAACTTTCGGTCCAAACACTCTATGTAAGTGATTGCTGTCGGAAGATATAACTATTTAAGACTTATATTAACACAAAAATATCGCTTACTTCTGCTTTAAGTAGACGCGTTGGACCATGGGATAGGAGTCAACAAGGAAAAAAGGGTCTCCTGCACACTGTCCAATCACTTACTAAAAACTTTATTAAAGAGGAAACTAAGTTTTGGTCCTCAGGACATTTTTCTCTGCTTGAAAAAGGTCCTGAGGACCGAAACGTTGTTTCTTCTATAATTAAGTTTTTTGTCAGCTACGTGTGTAGACACAGCTGCTGCCCTGGTCGATTAATCGATTAATTGTTGCAGCTCTAGTTCAGAAGCTGTTAGAGTTTTAGCTCTTGGTGTCAGTTTCGACAGCTTTCTCATATTTGCAGCTGTTTTCACCCACTTGTCAACAAAATGAATTAGTCTCAGAGATAAAGTGAAAACCAGTGAGACATGGTATGGCCGTGAAGAAAACATTTTCTTGTAAAAAAAAACAAACCCAACATCTGCATTTAAAGATGGCTCAGGTTTATGATGATGTAAATACAGTAGTAATATAGTTGTGTAGCCTCTGGAGAGTTATTTAGGCTACAGTTTGTGTCAGTTGTTATGACATTGTTTTGTTTGGATCATTCACTCACATTTTGGAGGAAAGTTAAAATCTCAGACTTGTATCCAAGCCTTCCACACAGAGCGTCCTGCTGCTCTCACCTCAGCTGTGTGTTGTTTTCCTGATCACTAAAGGACGATTACAGATCATTATTTACATCTGAGTTCTGCTCATTTCAGTTTCACATCCAGATAAAGTGCTTGAGGTAATTGGCTCAATGTGAACTTGTTTCCAACCTGTCTGGTGTTGATGTGGTTTATATTCCAGTGTTATTACCACTAATGTCAGCAAAGAAACAACGAGCAAACACACAAAAAATAACAGCAATATTTGAGATGGATTTACTAAAAGTGTCTTTGTATGGATCTGGAATAACCCAGTCCTGGTGGTGGAACAAGAAAAAACCTGTTGAGAGACAAAAGGAGAGTGAATGATTGATTCCAGTCAGTCTTTACAAAACAACATCTATCCACCCAACCACTTGAAAAACAAATGACGCTCTCTGCTATTCAAGCACCATCATGTGTTATTATTATTGAAACTAAAGACTGTGCTCATATTCTCAGAGTCAGCAGCGCACAAAACAATCAGCCGTTTAACAGTCTGACCGCTCGGCTAAGTGGCCGGGGCGCAGCGTCGCCGTCCCGTCCTCGTCCTCGTCCTCATCCTCGTCCTCCGAGAGGTTTGTTAATAAAAAAGCGGGGCCGGGCTCCTGGCGGTCTGGCCGGCACCCAATCAAAAACCCATTAATCTAGCAATCTACATTAATTTGTTTCTCAACAAGCAGATGGCAGTCCTCATTGAAACCAAACAGACACATGTCGTGCACTGAATATAAATATGCTTACAAATAGGCTTTGTACACAAACAACAAAGGCCAGGCTCGTCCAAGAGGGGCTGATACCTGATCAAGACTGTTCAGTTGGTGGGCTGTCGATAGCTTTGTGGGCTCAGAGCACCGTGTTTACCATAAGCTTAAAGCTGTAAATATTAGGATTTGTCTTCAAAAGTCCACAACCTTCAGACCTCGCATCTGTGCAGGCCTGATAACAAGCCCCTTATTCCTCTTCTCTTTGTTGTTTGCTTTATATAAAAAGGCAGTGCAGCGGTCCAGTGAGGCTGCATGCATGGGCCTGTCCTGGCTGAAGCAACAGTTACTGAGAGGGAAAGTGTTTCCAAAAATGCGGCCCAACCAGAGCCCGGCTCGTCCTGTCACACCGACCACAACAAGTCAAAGTCGGCCGCTGACTCATCTTGATTTAATGAACGGTAAACCAGCAGGATGCTGTGAGGAAGTGTGACTAATGTGAGCGCTGAGTCACACCAAACACAGATCATGTCCTCATGATTTTGGCTTTGGATGGAATCAGCGTGGAGAATCATCTGAACCCTCCGGCCGGTTGGTCCTCTCTTTTCCGTGTGCATCCCTACTGTAAGTGTGTATTCCTGGCAGAGGCCTTCTCCTCGCTGCAGCAGAGGAGAGGCTAATGACACGGTAGCCCTGATTTATTTGTGTGTTTTTGGAGTGGGCGTGGCTTGCAGAGGTCTGAGGGAATGATTACAGAGCCCTGCGGCGTCCCGGAATAGACGGGTGTCAGGCGGAAGCTTGTTAAGGCCTCCGTCCGCAGCAGGAAAAGTTTTCCCGCCGCTGAACGCAGGCCGTCAATTAGAGGCATCAGCAGCACGGTGAGGTGATGGGAGCTCATCACCGAGCTAGCAGCTAACGGCTAATTAACACAGAGCTCTCCACAGGCTCCCCCGAGACTCACCGTCACACACATATCTGCATGTCGGTTGTGTTTTCATGTGTTTTCATGTATTATCTCAGCTGCTCAGAGCCGACCTGGACTCTGGATGATAAGTGCTCCTCTGCTTTTTATTTTTGGACAGAGATTTGTAAAGCACAGAACGGCTGCGAGAGGTGTAGAGAGAGTTCACAGTGTGTTTGTGTGTTTGTATGTGTGTCCTTCCTTTGCCAACATGATGGTGGCAGTGTCTGGATCACAGGCCAGCCAGACGCTGCCTCACACGCTGCGGTTGCCATGGGAAGGTGAGATACAGCTCGCGTCTGTGTGTGCGCAGAAGTCTCGTAAACCTTGACGTGAGGACGCAGCGTGTGTGTATGTGTGTGTGCGTGTGTGAGAGAGAGACTATTTCAGCATCTGTTGCCGTCTCTCTGCCTGTAATTTAAGGGTAGAGATGATGGCTTGAACACACCACTTTGGTTTAGTTTATTTATGGCATTTCTAGTATTTTTATCTCAGTAATAAAAAATACTGTATCTGGGAGAACATTAAATAACAGTGATAAAATAAAATGATTTCAAAAATGTGCATTATATGGCTGAAGTCTATACATATAATAAAAAAATATATAATGGAGAACACAGGGGGGGATTAAAAGCATCAGTGTGGTGCAGACCACGCGTTGTCGAATTCCATCGTTCCTCCAAAATAAACATGACTGTGGGACTGTAAGTCATGCTTAACCCTGACCTTCACAATGTAAATATCACTTCATGATTAATATTTGATGGTGTAATCAGGCTAACAGCAGCGCTGCCTGCGTGAGGAATGGGGAGGCCATCGATCATTTCAAGGCAGAATCTAACAAGCCTCAGAATGTGAACCCTGAACCTTTAAGTCTTCACAGCAACTCCTGGATTCCATTATACATCCATGACAGATGGAATATGATGGTGCAATAGTAGTGGACAATGTTTCAAAAATGAGCCAATGAAACACACACACACTCGCAGATGGACGTGTCTCACACACTTTTACATGAGTCTTAACCTGAGGATGAGAAGGGACAGTGACAGTTTTACCAGTTTACATGGCAGCTGGCAGCTCACCCTCTCCCCACCGCTTCTGTGTGTAACTGTGATATGTGATGACATCACTCAGTGCAGCTGTGTGTGTGTGTGTTTTTTTTAACCTGCTCATACCTGCTCATATAAGTGGAACAGGATATATGTTGTATCATGAGTCACTGATCATTGTAATCATTGGTTCTGCCTGCAGCGACTGATGATCCCCTCTTAACACTGTGAAAAAAAACACAAAAAAAACTACAGTGGCCCAGAGAGCTCAACATACAGCACCTTAAGAAAACACAAATTCAGAAATATCCACACCAGTTTGACAACACACACACACAGCACAATCAAAAAGACAAGCACGTTAAGGTTCTCATTAATTAGGCCAATCAAGAACTGACTGTGCTTCCTCTCTGAACACACTTTGATACAGCATCTGTCAGAGTCCTCATGTCCCCACGTGTCTCTGTGTCCTTGAACACACCGAAGCCTAGATTTCCCTTCGCTATCTCTGTGTGTGTTTGAAGGGGAAACTTAGAGGCACATTGTAAAACACTTTGGATAAAAGTGCTGTTTAAATGCAGACAGCTTACATTTATATTAGCATAAGTCTTCTTTTTCTTTGGAAAGCTGTGTTTTTTTTTTGCACAGAAGAACTGTTTTGATCTTTATTCTATCTCACAAACCTCCACTCCAGCTCTCTATGACACAGTATTTTTATGTTGTGCTACCAAATGTATTTTTTTGCCACCTCACCTGTGTGTTACACAGCTGTGGAAACTCAGTGACCTGTTTGGTGAACAGGAGGACGAGGAGGAGGAGGAGGAGAGAGGGTGAGAGACTTCTGTTTTCTGCTTCGGGGTCAAGACAGCTTTCAGTGTGTGTGCTTGCGACATTGAAGGTGTGTGTTAAGAGGTTGTCTAAAATAGCACACGACAGAGCTCATAGAAACATGAGTGACAGGCATTAGCCTTGGTTATTGTTACAGTACAACAGAGACTCGATCCGTTCGGTTCACGTTGATTGTGCAGGTCAGAGTTGAGCATCAGCTACGTCTCTAAGTGTTAATGATGAATGAGAGCTTTAATTACTCCGTACTTGGTGTTTCATAGTAAGTGGATGGTGTCCTTCATGTGCCAGGGTCTATGGAGCTGAGTGCTAGTGGAACTTTGATTTTCTTAGCACAAAAAAAAAAAAGCTGCTGCTTTGGCTGACGACTGTGTCTGGCGCTCGTAGCCACGGACGGTTTATCAAACCGGTCAACAAACCCCATGTCTCTGTCTTCTCTCCCTGTCTCTCTGCTGCCGTCTGTCTCCAAATTGTGTTTTTGCTCATCTGTCTTCAAGCTGTTTTGGAGCTGTCATCTCTGTTTGAGACCGTCCCATCTCCCTCCGTTCCTCCCTTGTCTTCACTCTTTGGCCCTAAGCCGCCCGCTTGTGCTACAAGAGAGCAGCGATGACTGACGTGTGCGAGCGCATCCAGGATGGATTTTGTGTCCAAACTTTTCTCCCAGCCGTGCAATTATATCATTTTCTGCTCAGGATTTCCCCTGAAACGACAAAGTGGCTTGGCAGACCGTGGCACCATGAAGCGGTGTTTCAGGGTTTTTTTTTCGCAGCCCGAGCCTCATCCCTGTTGTCTGCTCATTGTAGTGAACTCATTTGGTCAGTAAGGTTTGAATGTGTTAAAAGAGCTCGAAAAGTGAAAGTGAAGTGAAGTGAAGTGAAATTGACTTTTACCTTTTGCTGCAGCTACTTAAAGGGATAGTTCAACATTTTGGCAAATTGGCACATTGCCGTAATCCCTATAGTCATAGCAGTAGGTTCATTACCTTTAATTGTCGGTGCAAGCTGTTTTTAGAACGGCGGAGCAGAGCCGTGATCTGCTCAGAGCTACGCTACGGAGGATCATGGAATTTTTTGGGTTCCCTCATCAAACTCATCAAATACACAATCCAAAAACTCCTAAATGCTCTGGTGGACAAGTTGTGACCCGCACATTCACCACGCTATGAGATAATAACACAACGTTACCACACAGAGTTGTTTTAGAGGGAAATTCATGCAAAACCGCGTTGCCTTCAGGGACAGTTTTTCAGCACCTTTTACTTTGAAAACAACGCTGCCATGCCAGCAGAGGGGGACAATGTAACACTCGTAACGTTCTGTTATAATCCCATTAGCCTTTGTAGCGTAGCTCTGAGCAGCTCGCCGCTCGGCTCGGCCGTTCTAAAAATAGCTTGCACCGACAAATAAAGGTAACAAACCTACTGCTATGACTATATGGATTATGGCAATGGGCCAATTTGCCAAAGTGTTGAACTATCCCTTTAAGCTCCCATGAGCAAGGCACCTGTATATTGGAGCTACATGCTGGTGGGTAAACATAAAGCAGGAACATGTTTCCCTTGGAAAAAACCAAGCCAAATAAACAGTGATGCTCTGAACGAGCTGTGAGGAAACGTTGAGTAAGACTTTTGGCCCGAGGAGTCAAAGGAGTTTTTCCCCCCGGAGACTGAATCGACATGCTTTCAAGTGTAAACCTGATCACTCACAATCGTCCTTTCCCTCTGTTTGTTTTCCTCTGCGGTCACATTTGCGTTCACTGTTTTATCGCTGCGTGTGAAGCTGTTTTATCGTCCGTATAAATACAACCAAACAGACGTTTCCTGAGCCCCGACTCCCAGCCTCGGCTTTGATTGACAGCTGGCGTGCTAATAAAGTTGTAACCCCCGGATCGTCCCATTCGCAGCCTGCACATTTCACATCATCTCTGCCACTTTTAAGATTATTTTGGAGAATGTTGTCCAGTAAAAGAAAAAGTGGTTATTTGTGATCAGTCTGTGCAGCACCAGGCCACACAGGAACTCCAAGAACACCATTTGTATATTGCTGGTGTAAACTCCTCACTTGGGTGTTTGTGAGATTGGAGTAAAGCCATGTTGGGAGGCTGCCTGCTGCTATTACCTCTGGATTAGGTGGGTTTGAAGGAGGCCTCTCCATCCCGTTCCCAGGACAAGATAATGATGGCTTCAGAAGGAATAGAGATGTGTCAGCAAAAAAAAAAAAAAGGTTCACATGGTAGAAATGGCTTCCAGGTGCTTTGATACTATACTTGGACGTTGAAGGAGTCCATCTGCCTCCAAAAACCTCCTGGTTACTGTATCTCTCACTTGGACTTCTTCTTCAGTGTGAACATCCAGAGCAGCAGATGCTCGCCGCAGCGTATCTCCAGGATTAGGACCTTCATCTCTTTAACGACCCGAGAAAAACCGATTCACGCTTTGACTTCCTCTAGGATTCACTGCGGCGTGCACAGCTGTCCGGTTGCGCAGCATTTATATTTTAGAAAAGTCCAACTAAATTCAAATCTCTGCAGCCAGACAGAGCCAGAAATGTGACAATATGAACCACAGTTTGCCTTTCGCTGGATCCCTGTTGCCAATTTACAGGGTTATACAAGGACTGGAGCTGCTCAATATCAAATTCAAGCCCCCCCCCCCACATTGAAAAATGTGTTTTGCTGCTGAGGACGTTTGATCTTGTGTGTGCAGAAAACAAAAGAAGGCTGTTTTCTCATTGATCAGATGAAGCCTCTCTCTCTCACCTTAAATCTGAGTTCAAACATGTTTTCTTTGTGTTTGTTAAGAAGCCGCAGTGTCACTCAGCTATGTAAGTATGAAACCTCCTGTCTCAAGCTGTTCAACTTTAGATTCTGGAGGTTTTGGTGTAGGAGAAGAGATGAATGTAAGTGATTAGATTGTCTCATGTTATTATTCAAAGGTTCTGAGCTGCTCTTCTGATTACACACTTGGATGGTGAATCAAGGGGGCGGGGCTTAGGGCAAGGATTAATGTAGTGTCGACTACTTTGTTGTGACATCACAAAGTCACAGAAGTCCTGACGGATGGTTTTAAGGCGGAATTTCTAAATACAGACTGGTTGTATTTCTCTGTGGAATGAGGACTTTGGGGACCACGGATGTAATTTAGCACATGTGCTAAATCCGGTGTATTTGCTGTGGGTACTCTAGCGCTCACTGTCCATTAATATGCATTGTCCCGACTAAATAAACAAACAGAGGTGGCAAAAGTACTCATATTCTGTACTTAAGTAGAAGTACAGATACATGTGTAAAAAAATACTCTGGTAAAAGTAGAAGTACTGATTCAACTCCTTTACTTAAGTAAAAGTAAGAAAGTACAGGCTCTGAAATGTACTTTCAAAGTAAAAGTAAAAAGTAAAAATGAATTTTTGCCGTTAATGAAACCTACATAATTTGATAATTTTGTTAAATAAAAAAAGTTCAGACAGAATAATCAAGATTGAACTGACCAGAGGCAGTGTTTCCCAACGTCTGGGCCGCCACAGACTCTCACAAAATAATAATAATAATAATTTTTAAACAGCGTTTCATCACCTCTCATCTCTGCCAGTCAGTCCACCAGCCATCTCTCTCGCGTGCGGTCGCACTGCACGTACACGTGCGCGCGCACATACACACAGACACGGGCACATGGACAGGTTGCGCTTTGCCGCTCGTAAACGGTAAATGCGCTATATTGCGCTGATTGTACAGTGTACCCCCCCCCCCCCCCCCCGGATAGTCCGACCACCATCGCTTCCTTCCTCCATGCTGCTGCCTCCATGTCGCTGCTACAGTACAAGTTCTCTACCGCCCCCACTCCCTCCTCCCTCCCTCCTCTCCTCACCCTTTCCCTCTCTAGTTCGTCACGTCTTTTACCGGTGCTTTTACGTCGTGTCAAAAAAAAAAGTAACAAGCCTGTTTTTACAATGTAAGGAGTAGAAAGTACATATTTTTGCGTATAAATGTAGGGAGTAAAAGTAAAAAGTCGTCAGAAAAATAAATACTCAAGTAAAGTACAGATACCTGAAAAATCTACTTAAGTACAGTAACGAAGTATTTGTACTTCGTTACTTGCCACCTCTGTAAACAAATAAAGTAAAGTAAAGAGGCTTTAAAGGTGTTCAGAAATGGCCGTTTGTCCTGTTTGTCGCGCCTCCTTCTACGAGTTTCCACGAGTTGCCGCATGAGTTTACCCGAGTAAGGAAAACAAATTTGATTGGTCGTTATCGAGCGGGCGGGATATTCAATGTTTGGGGCGAGACCGAGCTCGGTGTGTGTGTGTTGTCTCAGACGTTTGATTGACGGATGATGGATCCAATATCAGTGGCTGATGAATCGTGAGCAGCGTGACGCATAATTTGTGTGACTGCACTATCCAATGCAAAAAAAAAAACTACCCCACTTTCATCCCGGATTTACTCGAAAATAGAATTTTGCACAAAGTTTGGGCTACATCGTCTGATAGATGAGTTATTACGGTCCGTGTACTTCGCGGCCATTCGATTTTTCCTTTATACAGAACTGTCAAAAAACGAAAGTAAGCTGGTAATTTGGTTTTCCGTTTCAAACCAAAAACCAAAAAAAACTAAATTCAGGCTGGTTTTTTCGTTTTTTGGTTTTTGGTTTTAATCACAGACAGTCCACAAAGAGCTTCTGAACATTTCCTCCTCAGTTTGTCCCAGGCGGCGGCAGATAGTTTTTAATTAATTAATAATTTTTTTTATGGCTTGAACGCCATTATATGAGACCCGCCTATTAATTGAATAACGGCTGATTGTTTTGTTATTTGAGGAATATAGCTATATACGATCTGCTGCAGTAACGTTCGCCACCTTACGGAATAATGCTGCATGGGGCTGGGTGATAGACCAGCTCTTCTCAGAGACTCAACGCGACCCTGAGGTCTCCAACCCCGGGCATATTTGGCAGGTGGCAGCGGCCCCTTTATGGTTCTTTTCTACTCTTTTCAGTCACATGAGATCCAGTCCCAGACCTCAGCTACAGTCCGGGATTTCATCAGGCTCCCTTCCGGCACAGGGCACTCTAATTGGCAGCTTAGATGAGGGGAATCGCTGTGCGTAATGGTCGCGCGTAATGACAGCTCCTCGCCGGTGAAACACAATAAACTGCGCTACTTCTTGCATGTTTGTCTCATGGCACGGAGGAGCCTACACAGAGGTACACAGACCAGATCAGGCTGCAAAGAAGTCCGCTGTGAAAATGATCTGACTGAGTGGAAGCGAAGCGCTACAGCGCAACAGAGACAGAGACCCAGCGAGGAGAGCAGTAGCTATAAGGAAGATGAGTTAACGATCAGCTTGTGTGAAAAAATAAACACAGCTGTGAAAATGTCCATGTGCTCAAAACACAACATTTACAAAAAAAAGAAAGAAAGATTTCATAGGCCATTCATCTACAGTCTGTGGCTATAACGCAATTCACTGGGCTTTTATTTTGAAGTTCAGACATTTCCGGTCTGTCATCGGCGTTAATGTGTTGTTTAAGATCAAAAATGAAAAGACAATCCAATTTTGACCGTAATTTGATTTTGGTTTACTCGTTTTTTCGTTTTAAAACCAAAAACCAAAAAACGAAAAAACCAGCCTGAATTTAGTTTTTTTGGTTTTTGGTTTGAAACGGAAAACCAAATTACCAGCTTACTTTCGTTTTTTGACAGTTCTGTATAAAGGAAAAATCGAATGGCCGCGAAGTACACAGACCTATTACACTAATGTTAAGACCCATAGTGGAGTCAAATTCTTTTTTTTTCTGTACAGCTTTAATACACAACTTAGATCTGCTGTATAATCAAATATACCTTTATATATGAGACCTTTAAAACATGTTCCTATCTTCATTTTGAAGAGGTTTTGCAGCCAGGCTGTGTACACCCACCCACCATGCCTTAAGTGACACCTGTCATTTAAACTGCACAGTCAGTACAGACTTCTGTTGAGTTCAACTTCCTGCAGGTGTCTCTCTCTTCTCTACCACGCTTCATAAACTTGACTTGACAGTGACACCATCATCCAATCCCGGCTCTCCCCTTCCCCTCTTTCACTCCTGGTTTAGTGGTGGACCGACAGACAGACAGACAGACAGACAGAGAGACAGACAGACCGATGCAGAGGAAGCTCACATTGCTCTCCACTCCATTGGCCCGCTGCTTGTTAAGATAATGTGGCTGTATGTTGTGTTTAATTACATTTAGGAGCCATGTGGGAGTGCCAGGCGGATGCAGCCTCGGAGGAGACGTCCCCCCCCCCCCCCCCCCCCCCCCCCGACTCGTCTCTTTCAAACAGCATTACACAGCTAAACGTCCTGCGAGGGATCCCGTGTAACTCGAATGCAATCAGCCTCTTTAATTTAGGAGACAACATTGGAATGATGCCCTGATTAAAGAGCCCGTGCATTAACAGTCGTCCAGCTGAGACACATTGATAAACACAGTCAGTCCTGCTCGGCTGAAGTTCCTCTCTGCCCCGTCTGCTCTCACTCCATGCGTCTCACTCTCTCTCCGTTTGCCCGGCTCCCTCCAGAGGCCGCGCTGCACCACTGCAGGCTCTGCCAATAATACCTGCGTAGCTGTAGTCACTGCATTGTGATCAGGACTGTTGAAGGCAGTTTATCTGCTGCGGGGGTAAGAGCCAGCCGGCTGGTTTGTTTGCAGCTTTTCTTTTTTTTTTTTTCGGGAATCCGTGACGCCGAGGGGACGGATCTGCAGAGCAGGTAGCGAGGAAGAGGAGGAGAGGAAGAGGAGGGGGAGATACTTCATGTGCCATCAATAAGGATCACATCAGCAGAGAGACTGGACTTCTGCTGATTGATGCTGGCTGCCGAGAGAGAGAGGAAGGAGGGAGGGAGGGAGGCAGGGAGGGAGGAGGGGTTCAGTGTGTGTTGCTTGTGTATGAGTTACTAGGGAATCTGTAGATTGAACGTGCATGTATGTATGTGTGTGTGTGTTTGTGTCATCCAGCCTGTGCGTGTGTGTGTGTGTTTCTATGATGTCAGTATTCTCAGTCAGCAGCACTGAAGGTGGCGTTGCTGCTGATGCTTCAGCCCTGTGTGGCTGCGCCGGCTTCAGCGATTGGGATTCAGAGAGGAGAGGCTAAACGGGAGCGGGAGGCTGACAGGCTCAACTCACGGCTCCGCTCAGGAAGTCGTCAAGTGAGTGGATCAGGGAGTCGGTGGAGACGGGGAGACAGGCTCCTCCAGAGATGCTGCTTTTGCCGCTTTGATGTTTTGCGCTATGGCAGGAAGAGAGGAGAGGGTGAGGGAGGGTGTGACACAGGTCCCAGGTCAGAGCCAGGACATCAGTCAGATCCTGAAGCTTCTTCCAGCTTGTTTCATTCTCACCTTGTGAGTGGAATTCGGAGGGAGAGACGCTGTTGTTCTGCTGTTGAGTCGTCATTGCTTTTTTTAAATCTCCTCTCATCTTCGCCTGGCTGTGTCTGAGCTCTCCATCTGATCTGCTGACAGAGGAGATCTGAAAGAGCCCAAACCTGGATCTGGAGCAACTTTTTTTAATCGAGCTGCACGTTAATGCGTTGCAGCAGAGCCGTCCTGCAGCTGTTTACCTCCAGGGTTCATGTTGTTTGGCGCATGTCTTTTAATTACAGGTCAAGTTTAGTCCAGTTTGTGCAACACAGAGTCATGTGAATGTGAATCAATGGTATAGGAAGGGTTTTTGCAGCAGCGAAGCAGGCCAAGGATGGCTTTGGCTGGAAACTTTATTGTGTTCCCGTGGAAGCGCGGTGCCAGCGTGAGGGCTTTCACTTCCACAAGTCGACATATTTTAGTTTAAAAGTTTGAATTTTGCAGCACAGGCTGTTCCTTGGTGGACAGGTTGGAGCAAAAACAAACGCTGCCGTTGTTATTCTGAGCAGTCGCAAAGACTTTTCTTCACAAATGGAGACATTTCTGCAACTGTGCACATCAGGAGAAGTGAACAGACAAGTGGGTAACTCTGAAACTTAAACATTCACCTGCTGCACAGAGGAGCGGATGGAGCTCTGACCTCCAGGCTGCATGGAGAATGTCAGAGCTATTTTAACCGTCCATGCACTTCAGTGTTGGGTAGAAGGAGATCATGCTCACCGCTCTCGCTCAGCATCATCATTTATTGATCATCTTAAAGTTTCAGTCTCTCTAGACCGGTGATCCTCCAACTTTTACAGATCAGACAGAAACTACAGCCACATCTGATAGCAGTGTTGCTTTTACATGACAAAATCCTGTCTTTGTGTTCCTTGGTAGGAACTCTGTCAAGGACTGGACATACGTAGAACCTCTGCACCTTCATTCTAGAGAGACTCAGGATGAAAGGTGATGGATGAGCCGTGATGCTGAGTGAGACACCGTCTGACACAGGAGACATTTGGATGTGCAAATATATCCATCTGGAAAAATAGCTGTAAATGTGCTCAAATTGAATTCCTCCACTGGGTGCTGCATCCTCCACCTTCCTCTCATCACTCCCCTCTTTCTTTCCCCAGCATGGTGGATGTGTGACTGACAGGCCTCCCTGTGTGTGTTTATATCTACCTAATTATACCTGCGTTTTCAATTTTTGTGCCTTTAAAAACCTGCCGGAGTGGAGAGCGGAGCATTAGCACCACGAGCTGTCAGTCTTGATGAACCCACTCCTAATAATCATGCAGCAGCAGCAGCAGCAGTGGCGGTGGTGGTGGTGGTGGGTAGGAACCTGTCTTCATTTGCATTTAGTTATAATTTTAGATAAATCTGGAGGGAAACATTTCTGTTACTTACAGGAAAGTTGAGTCACACGGTCGGTACCACAGCGTCTCTGCAGGAGCATAAATCCTCTGTCCTCGCTCTCTCTTAAGAGGAGGGGGAGGGAGGGAGATGTACAGCAGAGGGGAGGGGAGGAGGGGGGGGGTGCTCAACAATGTAACAGATCAAACCTTCCTCCTCCTCCTCCTCCTCTTCGCCTCAAGTCTCTGATTAACTCAGCTGTCCAGCAGCTTGTGTTGAAGCCGTGCCGGACTCTGCGGCAGCCTGATGTGACTGTAGCTGTCAGCAGGAATCGCACAAACACACACTTCCTCTCTCTTTCACACACACTTTCCCTCCCTCTCCATCCTCCTGCTCTCCTGTTTGTTTACTTGCCCCCCGATGGGATGTGGTTTTGCATTTGCGGCTCGCGTGTTTTTGTGTCCTGAGCCTGTGTGTGCGTTTGTATGTTACCATCAGGATGCCAGTTTGCCTTTGTGTGTGTTTGTGTGTGTGTGTTTTTCCCTCCCCGATGACGGCTCTCATTTTTTCGGGTTTTGCGCTTTACGACTCAACATCATGGAGAAAGTCGCTGAAGCAAACCACAACAGATACAAAGTTCTGAGAGGCGGCGTCTTTAAAGGAGCAAAACGTCCCGCTTCCAAGAAAAAGGAAAAAGGGCGGGAGAGGAACGCTCTTAATTGAGAGTGGTGTGTGTGAGGTAAACGAGGGGAAAAAGGGATTATTTCATCATGAGGAGGGTTTATGAGGGAATTCCTCGGGAAATGTCGACCATCCGACGCGCTGAGGAGCCTTTTTCTGTTTACTGAAAGTTTGTCTGCGGAAAACCCAGAGACAAAGGTGATGGAGTTCTGTCTCAGTTTGATTGACAGCTGATGGATTGAAGAAGGACCACAGGGAAAAGACACAGAACTTTAATCGGAACTTTATACCAGAGGCTTGTAGAAAACGGTAGCCTACATCCCTGAGCAGGTTTTCACTGTTTTAAATGTGGAGACAAGAAGAAAAGTTTCTGCAGCAGTCTCTGTCTTTATATGTGCTGGGTGGGTATAGATTTTTTCTTTTTGGTACCGGAATCTGAATTTGAGCATAGTTACGTAGGAAGAAAGATGTTGCTCCATGGCTGTCTGTAGAAATCTGTTTCAAACACACGCTGGGCACAGTGGGAGGCAGGAGATCTGCTTCAGCTGCTGTTCCTCAGGTACCGTCTCTTAGTCAGACGAGTCTGGGAGGACATTTTTAGAAAAGTTGTGTGAGTGGAGAGAAGAAGAAATGATGATGGGTAAAGTTAGAAAACTGTCTCCGGGATGTGGGACGGACCTTCTCCCATCCTCCTATTCATACACCAGAAACCTGAGTCTTTGTCAGTGCATACGTGCGCTTTGCTGTCACGCGGCCAAATGTGAATCACATCTCTTGTCTGAAGCGGCAGCAGCTGTCGAGGTCGGTCTGTCGCCTGACGGACAAAGCGTCGGTCGGCTTATGGACTCTAATGAAAGACAAAGAGGCTGTTAAGAGGTTTAGGTGACAATACGGAAGATTAGCTGACATGTTGCTCTTCCGGCCGGACAAACATAGACGGGAAAGTGAATCCACCTGTTGCACCGAATGTCTTCATCACCGCATGATGTAGAATAAATAGTAGAAACTTTTATTTGTATCCGTGAAACTGTCCCTCTGAAGGAATCTGCAGCGTCTTTATTTCTACATACTTGGACTCAATGTCCAGCAGTCTCCTGACAGACTGTGTATTGTCTTTGACTGGAGCGCTGTGCAGTGTTTGCACAGTCAGGGGAGGCCGTCATATTAACATCTATCTATCAAAATGTTTGCTGGGATCATTTACAAATCCCTTGGAGAAAGATCATAAACAGTGGAGATCTCCTTGCCCCCCCCTCCTCACCCTCCCACCCCCAGACAGCCAGGGCTCCATGAAATATTTGTGTTTGTGTAGTGGAGAGCATGAGTGTGTGGACATTTACAGTGACACTGTAGAGAAGACAGAGGCAGAGCAGACAGCATGGAGGAGGGAGGAGGGAGGAGGAGGGTCAGAGGTCAAAGGTCAGAGACCCTCCCACACTTCAGTCTGCTCCATGTTGTTTGTCCTTCTCTTTGTTTTTTTGTTTTTTTTACTCCTCACGGCTTCTGTAAAGTGATTTATGTTGATCATCTTTGATGTGAATTGAACTTCCAGTGTCAACGGGACATGTCCCATCAGTGTGTTGTGTTTGCTGTGAATTGGCACTGGCTCAGTGATGGATTGTAAAAACAACATAACCAGATGTTCTTCTATCAGAAAAAATCTGCTTTTTAACGGCTTGACTCGTCCTTTATGTCTAATGAAGATCTTCTGATGATATTCTAATCTTCTAAGAGGAAGAGTCTAAAGATCAGGAGACACTGTTAGGTCACATGACTCTTTCCTGTTGCAGATCATTATAGCAGAAACTGAAGTTACTCTTTTTTATCCAGCTTTGTCCTTTCTCTACAGTTTGCCAATGTGTTGCTTTTTAATGCACTTTAAATTACTTGAATGAATTTGAACAGATCACATGAGTATTAACTGATGCTACTAATATTTTGGGGCTAGTTTACGATGCTGTGAACACTGAAGAGTTTGTTGTTTGGTCTAATGAAGGGGCCAATGCACAAATACTAAATCAGTGAAAACTGTGTTTGTTTGTCACACACACACAGACACACACACACCTCCTCTCTGTATCTGTGTTTCTCAGCCACACACTGACAGTGTCTGTTCTGTCTCTGCAGATTTACACAGACTGGGCCAACCACTACCTGGCCAAGTCCGGCTGCCCGCGCCTGATCAAGGACCTGAGCCAGGACATCACTGATGGAGTCCTGCTGGCACAGATCATCCAGATCATAGGTCAGTGTCTACACACACACACACACACACACACACACACACACACACACACACACACACACACACACACACTGACTTCTGTTTGTCAGTGTTGTGTCACTAGAACTAACAGTATATTGTTTCACTTCAGACACAACTTTAAATATTTAAAGATTATTAATGATGCTCAGATAAATAAATCCATGTGTTATCTGCAGTATTAAAACACTGTGTGTGTATAATTCATTCTTTCTGGTAGATGAGGCGACCACCCACTTGCACACACACACACACACACAGACACACACACACACACAGTGAGCTGTTTGGTCTTTGTTGTGGTGAGTTGAGGGAAGCTGTGCCTCAGTGTGATATTTGGGCCAAATCACAGCAGCTCCCTCTTGTTTTGGGTGCTGGGCGAGCTGCTGCAGCAGCAGAGAGCTCTGACTCCGACACGCCGGGGCGCAGAGGCATGTGTGTCCCGCTGGAGCGCACACAGTCTCGCCTCCTGTCTGTCTCTCTGTCTTTCTCTCTGCTTTCATGTCTCTGTCACTCTTTATCTCACTTCATCTCTGCTGCTCTCTCTCACTCCCTCGCTGTTGAACTTTTTCTAGGACTCTCTCTCTCTTTGTCTCTCTCACCCCTCATGTCTCTTATTTATTTAACACATTACCAGATACTTTTTTTCAGCAGTAGTGCAGTAATTTCATTACCGCCTCAATAACACAGAGGGCAGGCTTCTGTTGGATGGATGTTTGTCCTGTGACGCTGGGGGATGTGTTAGCTTATGTGTAGCGAGGGGGGGGGGGGGGGGGGGGGGGGGGGGGTAATTAGCTTTGAGCAGAATACACCTTCTTAAAGGGATAGTTCAACATTTTGGCAAATTGGCCCATTGCCATAATCCCTATAGTCGTAGCAGTTCGTTACCTTTAATTGTCGGTGCAAGCTATTTTTAGAACGGTGGAGCAGAGCCGCAAGCTGCTCAGAGCTACGCTATGGAGGATAGTGGGATTTCTTGGTTTCTCTCATCAAATTCATCAAATACACAATCCAACAACTCCAAAACACTCTGGTGGACAAGTTGTGACCTGCACATTCACCACGCTATTAGATAATAACAGAACGTTACCAGACAGAGTTGTTTTAGAGGCAAATGCAGAGACTGCTTGCTGAAAAACTGCCCGTGAAGGCAACGCACATCAGCGGTTTTGCATGAATTTACCTCGAAAACGGCTCCGTCTCATAACGTTCCATTATTATCTCATAGTGTGGTGAATGTGCAGGTCACAACTTGTCCACCAGAGCGTTTTGGAGTTGTTGGATTGTGTATTTGATGAGTTTGATGAGGGAAACCAAGAAATCCCATGAGCCTCTGTAGCGTAGCTCTGAGCAGCTCACGGCTCTGCTCCGCCGTTCTAAAAACAGCTTGCACCGACAATTAAAGGTAACGAACCTACTGCTATGACTATAGGGATTATGGCAATGGGCCAATTTGCCAAAATGTTGAACTCTCCCTTTAAATACACGCTGCATCCTCAGTGTTGGCCAGTGCACTAACACTGACCATGAAAGCAGCAGCATGTGCACATGAATCTGTTTTTACGGTGTGTGAGGTCATAAATTCTGGGCTGCGTACAGATTGGCCATATGGACCCTCACAGGCCTGGGCAGATGATGAACATTTATGCCAAGTGGACTCTGGAAGCCACACACATGTGGAAAGTATAATTTGTGCTTTAGTGTGTTTTTTTTCTTTTTTCTCTCAACTGCCTGAAATGACCCGTGTTTACGTTTAAAGACCTGTTGTTGTCGTCGCTCTGTGACGGCTGGCAGAGAGAAAAGCAGCCTGATACCGTTTCCCTCTAAAAACCTGCTGAGAGCGTGTTCATTAAACCTCAACCACAGAGGTGGCTTTTTGGAAGGTGCAGGAAAAACAATGTAACAGTTTAGTGGTTTATGACTGCAGCACTCACCTGGTTCTGTTCAGGTCTGGAGGGTGTGTGGCCCCCGAGGCTTCACTCTGAGGGCTGCGGTGCTACATCACTGAGGCTGCGGGAGCTGTTAATGGTCAATAAATACCTCCAACCCACAGGCGGACAGCGTGTCGCACAGGAATGCAGTTGCATTTTCACACCACACTTTAAAAGTCCCAATTTTACACTTTTCTCATTTTTTATTGGACATTCTGATATCCTGAGGAAGATACATTTCACTGTACTGTAGTTTTACTTCTCCGAGCTCCAATAACAATAGATCAGGGGACCAATCAGAGGAGGGAAGGCTCCGAGCCTCTCATCTGATTGGCTGACTGTTTCCTGAGCGCTAGAATAAAAATATAGCCGATCTTAGGTGAAGACTAAATCCTGCAAGGTTTGGCTGGTGATTCTAGGTGGGCGGAGTTTGAGGTGTGGCTAGAGCAGTGACTGCTTAGTTGTGACATCACAAAGTTACAGAAGTCCTGACGGCTGGTTTTAAGACTGTGAATCCAGACTGTGTGTATTTCTCTGTGGACTGAGGCTTTGATACTAGTCAGGTTTATCCTGCTTTATAATCAAAACAGACATGGACATGTACCTTATACAAGACCTTTAAATAACTTCATATTTCAAGTAACTTGCACAAATTGGCTGTTATGTAATTACCCTCACTCTTTCAGACACATTTTTCTCACATTCTTTTTCTTCTTACATCTACTGCCTTTACTCTCACTCTCTCTCTCTTTCTCTCTCACACTTTCTTTCTCTTTCTTTGCTCTCTTTGCGTTACTGTGCTGAACTTTTATCTTTCTGGGACTCTCTTTTCTCTCTGTTTGTCTCTCTCACACACACACACACACCCCACACACATTTTCCTCTCAATTTCATAATCTGTCTTTCTCACTGATACTGTCTTCATTTTTTTTCCATCAACTTCCTCACTCTCTACACACTCTCTCTCTCTTGCGCTCTTTCTCTCTTTCTCTCTCTCTCTCTCTCTCTCTCTCTCTCTCTCTCTCTCTCTCCCCCCTCTCTCTCTCTGTTGGATTGAAACTTTACCCTCCCTGCTCGCCCAAACAGACAATGAGGCCAAGCAGGCCTGTCAGTAATTCTCTGGCGGCAGCTGACGAATTAGGCAGCTTTGCTTCCCAGACCTCTCCTGCGTCGCTCTCCACCTCGACTCACACGCACACACACACACATGCACATTCACACACATCCACACATTCACACACATACACACACACACAGACTCTCCTACGCTAACCTCAGCAGAGGTTTCCTGCTGGATCCCTGCACCTGAACTCAGAAGAGGCTGGAACGTCTGGATGTTAAAGTTCACAATGGGACGACAGTAAAAAAGTCTTCTCTGTGTCTTTTCTCACGCAGCGAATGAGAAGGTGGAGGATATCAATGGCAGCCCCAGGAGCCAGTCACAAATGGTGAGTGTCTCAACTTTTATATCCAAGCCATATCCATCTCCTGCTGCACTATGTTGCATGAGAGTGAATTATGTTTTATCTGAAGCGCTGAGATTTAGTTGCGCTGCTGTGGAGCCGGGATGAAGTTTTATATTTGCAGCTTTATACTTAATATTCTCACTGAGGCTACGGGAGTAAAATAAAGTGTAGCAGACCACAGGGATTACAGCCTGTCAGCCCGAGTCATCGCTCAGAGACGAGTTCAGGTGACGCTCTCATCCTCAGCTCCCGACAACAGCACATCCCTTCAACATTATAACACAAACCCGGGGCTGGAAAACGTCTGATAAATAGTCACCTACATACCACTGAGAGGTTTTGGAGTTCATTATTATTTATTTATTTGACAGCTGCGGCGCATCGTTATTTTTCCAGATTAAGATTTTTACATGAAATACTGATGGAGGTTGGTGAAGTGAAGTCTGCTTTGTGACATTTCAGATGTCAGTGAGTTGCTGGCGGTTCTACCACAGACGCATTTCCCCTCACAGCCTGTCGCACGGTTTCCTTTAGATTAACACTTTGAGGCCCAGAGTGGCCACATTATCAGATGAACACATTTCATCTCTAACCACATTCATCATCTCACTGCTCTTCAGATTTATTTAGTGACCTGTTGGAAGCAGCCATCCCAAAGGTTGTAAAGCAGTTGAATTTAGTGAAGCAGCTTCTTTATTAAAGTGTTTAAGAACATTTTGCTTAAAGTAGGATACATGAATCTCCACTGGTTTAGTGCTGTGTGCCACTGCTGACCATAGAATACCATTAAATAGAGGACATATAACGTCACAGTCCTCCTACCACCTGTGTGCATCCATTAACCCCATCTTTTACACTTTTCCTGTGATTTATTTAACTTGAAGGATTACGTACTAGCCAGTTAATTACATTTTCTCACATTATTATCTAAAGCAGAGTATTTTTACATGTCATGAAATTATTTTCGAAACTTCTCTTTTTGTTAAGGAGAAGTGTGGATCCATAAGTAGATATATTTGTGGTTTTAAAAATCTAAAACCATCCCAGTGTAGTTTTACCTCTCCTCTCTCAGGCTTCTCTCTGAAGCTCTAATGTTAACAGGTCAGAACCAATCAGAAGGGAAGAGGTTCTGGCTGTCTCTTCCGATTGGCTGATTGTTTTCCGAGTGGTGAAAGCAGATTTCAGGTGAAACTCTCTAAATCCTGCAAGGTTGGGTGGTGGATCCAGTTTGGTGGTGCTGAGAGCTGCCACTGCTTTCACACATATTAATTAAGAAGCTAGATCTGCTGTTTAATCCAAAACACATGGACATTTACCTTCATACAACATGGGCACTTTAACAACTCCTCGGTTCTAAATGGTAACAGTCTGAGCCCTGTGTGTGTGCCTGTGACTCCAGTTCAAACCGATCACTCACCAAAGTTTGAACTGTCATTCGACTCTTCCAGTGTTAATCTCAGACCAGGACTCTGATTGAAATCATTCACAAACCGTAAGCATCTTTACAAGTGGAGATGGTGATGAGTGGAGTAACCACACTGCCACTTGACCAAAAAATGCAGTGGAGCAGTGAAAACTTCAAACTTGATTTACTACGCCTTCTTCAGTAATCGGTATTTCTGGCTGCCATGTGGCTGAGTGATGCTGGCGGTGTCGTTTTCCCCTCTGTTAATGAGACGACGGGCTGTATAACTGCTGATTGTCGTCACTGTGAGATAATTACCCCTCACTTTAACTGGAGTTGACTAAGTGTTTATGCAGCATTGGTTTTGCCCTGGCATCTGCCCTCCTGCCATTAAAAGTGACTAAAGCTGTTGAGCTGATTTGGCGCGTTTTGTCAGTGAGACGTTGTGGGTGAGGAGTGTGTCAGGCCCTGACAGTGTGTGTTTTTTGTCTGTCAGTCTTTGTGACTCTTTGTCAATAGATGCCAGAGCTGTGCAGTTAGTGTGTCGAGCTTTTTTTTGTTGTTGTCGTTGTTGCTTTTTGGTCTTTATAAGATTTACGTTACACTAACAACCACTTGTTAGTTTGAACAGGTGATGAATTCGATAAAGTTTCATCGTCCCGTCACTGGAGCGTATTTCACAACTGGTTTCACACGTTTCCTTCACGGTGAGTCCAGCTGTGGTGGAAGCAGACGGCCAAACTCTGCTAGAAAAACAACATTAAAGACCAGGAAGGAGGAAAAACACTAAGGTCAATGTGAACCCTCGTATCCCATAATGTCACTGTGTCCTAAACCAGTTGTGGAAAGATAAACTGCTGCACATTGCCTTATTTTTTATTGCCACATAAAGCGCTTCTGGTCCCAGAGTCCAGCCTGAGGCGCTGGTCACTCGGGGCGAGCTGCTGCAGCACCACAAGCATGCAGCTCCATACGCCAGCGACCTCTGTGTGTGTGTGTGTGTGTGTGTGTGTGTGTGTGTGTGTGTGTGTGTGTGTGTGCAGCTCGCTCTTTGTCTCCGCCGCTCGCTCACTAAGCCCATTGATCCAGCACCTGCTCTGACCACAGAGGGTCCGGCCAGCTTGGGAAAAATGAAGTTTGCGGAAGCACGGCTGCTTATAGAGTGGGCGCGAAGGGAAGGAAGCACACACTCATATAACATCACAAAGACGCAGACGCTGGACAGGGCCGCTGTCGAGACAGGTCAAGGTCCTTAACCCAGGCAGGTCCAAGGACGTGTTCAAGTGTGCGTGAGAAACAGCAGCAGAGGAGGTGGAGACAGTGCACAGGTGCAGAGCTCAGACCTGCTGTAAAGTCATGTGATACACCGTTTAATGCAGTGATATCTCACAGTGTAGACGGAGCAAAAGGTGCTTTCACACTTAATCCGTTCAGTATGTGTTACTGTGTGAAAGCTGTCAATCAAACTCTGTAGAACCCAATGAGAAACAAACTAAGATCAGCTCTTAATCTGTTTCTAGTCAGGTCCAGACCAACCACTGTGACTCTCCATGATCAGAGATGTGCTTTATGAATCCAAAAGCCAAATTACTGTAGAGTCTGTGTTGCTGACTGCCGGTTGTCAAGGGAACAATCTTACAAATGACTTACCGTGCATGTTTATGCAAGTTATTTGGTAATCATTGTGACATCAGCACAAGAATACAATACTTTCCTCAATCATCCTCATTAAATATGCAGTGATGACACTGCCACTATCTCTGTCACCTCTGTTTCTGTCATGCATATTTGCATATTACTAGCTGAGGCTGAGTCGTAGGTCTGACTGATGAAGTTCATCAGCAATGTGAAGCCAAACAGTTCACCTCCACTAAAGACCACAAGAGCCTGGCTCCAACCACTGAGTCAATCCCACAGTAGCCTTTGGGTGACAGGTGGGTGAGTCGACTGGCACAGAGTAGAGTCTCAGGGCGTATTAACACCAGGCTTGTTTAGTTCACTTGAAACAGACTTTTTTCCTTGGTGTGGACCTTTTGAGTAGGTGTGAATACAAACTACCAGACTCTGGTATGGACCAAACAAGTCAACAGAGAGACCACCTCTTCAGCGACCAGAGTCCGAACCCTGGTACGATTCTTTTGTAGTATGAATGCAATCCAAACTTATACCGAACCAAATGCAAAGTCCAAGCGCCTCTTTGGAATGGACAGGCTTCCACTGTTGTCAGAAAATTAGGGAATCATCGCTTGTTAGCAACGTGCCAGCCAAAATGAGCTGTGGGTCAACATGGAGCACAGATAGACACGCTGCCTCCTCCATATTTGGTCAGAGGAAAACATTTATCAGATGCTGGACAGGATGCACCCGTGGCCGTCTTGCACATCAAGATCCCGCCGATCATTTTTATCCAATGATTGAGCAACTGTGGAACACACATGCTTTTGTTTACTGAGTTGATCTGCTTGTAAAAAAAAATGCAAACGTGTACCAAGTAAGAAAAAATGTGGTCCACACCAAAGCAAGTGAACTATCGGACTTTCCTGGTGTGAATACGCCCTCAGATTCACACAAGTATCACACCAAGTAAAGGGCAGAGTCCGGTGCTGCCAACCAGCAGCTCAGAGCTTCAAAACCACTCTTCAGAAACTTGTAGGTGGCGTCACGAAGGCAACATCCATCTATCTTTCTATCTATCTACAGCAATAGTAGCCAGTCACTGCTGTTGGAATGACGGTCCATGTAACTTTAAACTGTTTTTCATGGACCAAATGAAATACAAAAGTGTTTTGTACAGTATGTAAGTGGTTTTAGCTTTTTTTTATCTCATAAACTTGAACCCTGATATGACCCTGAGATCTGAGACTCAAGTCATTTACTGACAGCCTTTCCACTGTCCTAAGAAAAAACAGAGCTATTTTTTTTCCACTCTTGGCTTCATATTGACAACACGAGCTGTGAATGTTGGAATCCTGCCACTGGCCACCTTGCACCTGGAGCTTAAAATGCCTTGGCCAGGGACATCACAGTAGCAGCAGCTGTCAGTGCAGGGGCAGATGATTCTGATTTACTTCCTCTGCACAGATTTTTTTCCCCCCCATTTGGGACATGAAATGATGATCCAGGAGTCACAAGCCTCTTTCTCTAACTGGTGGGTCGCCGCTCGGTCCGGTGAGTGGACGGACGCCAACCCAGCAGCTGCTGGAAGCGCAGCAGCAGAGCCCGGCGCGGCAACAGCATCTGCGAGCCTCTCGAATAATCGACACAGATAATACGCTCTTTCTCTCCAAAGCCGTGCTCACAATGTGAGAGATCCACACGTCAGTTGAAAGCGATCGTTTCCTGTTGAGCTAATCCAACAGAAAAGCTTGGCCTCTGTGTGGACGGTCAGTGTGAAGGCCAAGAAAGATTTGCTTTTTCTTAGACATCTGCTGCCAGCAGCCAATACAAGCACTCCCTTGTCACACAGTCAGTCTGATTCATGAAGAAAACGCATCCATCACTGGAGTGAATGGAAAGATTTAAAGTATGTTCTGATTATTTTTTAATCTGATCAGATCAAGACACTTAATCTCCACGCTTCCTGTCAACCTTCTGAAAGAAGACGGGTAACTTCTCCATAGGAGTGATAACATTGGCAGCTCTGTAACTTTCCTCTATAATTACAGGGCTGAGGAGTATCACCTCTGACTGCCCAACGGGCTCATGGGATGGCACGCCAAAGAACTGTGGAATTATTAATTAATAACCCCTGTTTCGGAGGTCTCCCTCCTCTACTTGCTCCAATTTGCTCTCGTCAGGAACAGTATGTAAAAGAGTGCGACCCATGACCTCATCACTTTTACAGTGTAGAGTAGAAGTCTGTGTTTATAGTGAGCAGCCAGCTTCTGTTACAGCTCTGCATTTGACGCCTCTGTGTTTTATTAGAAGTGTTGATTCATGAGAAGGGATATTTGTAGTTTTAAAAACCAAAAACAACAACTTAGTGTAGTTTTACAGCTCCTCTCTCAGGCAGCAGGCTTCTCTCTGGAGCTCTAGTAACAATAGGTCGATGAGCCAATCAGAAAAGAGGAGGCTCCACAAATGTAACATTTCATTGACATATTTAATACTTAAAGGGGTAGTTCACCCAAAATTCAAATTTCACTCATTATCTACTCTTCCTCATGTCGACTAAGGGCTGGGAGAAGTTTCAGAGTCCTCCGTGGCTTCTCTGAGTTACAGCGGGGCTTTTCTTCGTCCAAAAAGACACACCAAAAAACATCCAAATACCTCCATACTGTTCGTCTGTAATGTCCCTCTTGTATTGAAGCCCCAACATGAGAAATTGTTCCGAAAAAAATTAAATAAATCTATATTTTAAGCACAGAGGACTCTGAAACTTCTCCCAGTCCTTAGTCGACATGAGGGTGAGTAGATAATGAGTGAAATTTGAATTTTGGGTGAACTATCCCTTTAAACATTCATTTTGCAACATAAACAAATCACATTTTTTGGATTGTGGGAGAAAGAGGAGCACCTGGAGAAAACCCATGTGGTGGTGGTGACCATGGTGTTTGGACTTCTGTGTTGAAGCACTGTGGAGGGCAGAGGGATGTTGGTGACAGTATTTGACAGTATTCTGACAGTATTTTCTACTGTGGTGTCTCCTCCTCCTTCATCTTGCTCAGCCTGGTGATCTCCAGCTCTCAGCTCTTGTCAACCATTCTCTCTGCAGCATTGATTTGCATCTCTGGATGCTGAATCTTGCTGCTCTTCCTGATGATGATCACCTGGTTGGTCCGGTGGTGTTGGTTTTAGGTTCCCAAACAGGCTTCCGTAGTCCTGAGATATGGGAGCCAGTGTGCGGCGTTGCCTGATGATAATCTTTTCATGGTCCTATTGGAGTCCAGGCAAACCCAGAATGAAGTAGTTAGAAAGAAACTCCTCTTGTCCTTCACTCACAGGAGAATCTTTTGCTCTGAACGTACAGTCGCTGCCTGCTGAACACACCTGTGGCTCTCTGAACCAGGTTTGGAGTACAGCTGAGAGCAGCAACTGCTATGTTGTGACATCACAAAGTTACATAAGTCCTAACAGCCGGTTTTAAGGCTCAGTTTCTGAATACAGTCTGTGTACATTTCCCTGTGGACTGAGACTTTGATACTTTCACAGTGTTCATATAGAACATTGAGCTGATTTATAATCATAAAACTCATAGACATCTACGTTTTTACTTTATGGGGCCTTAAATACTGAAAGGTCACATTTTGGTGAGTTGATTGCTGATGTGAAAGTGAACCGCTTTTAAAATGCTGTCTCAACTCTTCTCTGACTTTGTTTTATAATGCAATAAAACAGGACTTACAGTAACACTTACATCCTTTAACTAAAGGCTGGCTGATCCTCTCTTAGATCCCCCAAATCCCCAGTCTTACTGCTTTTAATACTGCAGACACATTTCTTTTTTTTCACCCCCCTCGGTTACAGTTTGTCTTGAGGATGGAGCAGAAGTGCAGCAAATCTACGAGGAAGTGTCAGAGCTCCATATCTGCTCCGTACGGTAGCTTCCAACAGTGATGGACGGAGGATTTTTCTTTTGCATGTCTTGTGGGGCCACTGAAATGCAAATGATGTTCCTGACAATGTGCGGCGCTCTCAGTGGTCAGACCGGACCAGATTGCAAAACATGCCCATCTTTGGTTTGGCCCTGGTTCGGGTTGGATTTATTTGTGTAGGAACAAATGATTGCTGGGGAATTTGTTTATGAAACTGGGGGTGAGGGAGGGGGTGGAGCTTGTCCACAGAAGCATACCCCCCCACCCCCTCCTCCCATCCTCCCATCCTCCAGACCACATATTCGGTCCCGGAAGGAATCATCCGCAACCGCTGTGCATGAAAGTGAAGATGACGAGAAGGAGAAGTGACAGGAGCGTGGGACAAAAGGCTGGTAGCTCTGTGGAGATTTGAGTCTGATTCTGTACTTTCCACTGTGTTTCGTACGTTTCCTCTCCCCGTGTGTCAGCCCTGTGATAATAGATAAGACCAGTAGATGGAAAATGTATAACATACTTAAGTTCGTCTTCTTTTCTCAGTTCAGTTTAAGTTGTCGTCTCCTGTCACATCCAGTGTTGCTCTCCCATTGTCGGTTTACTTTCAACAGTCGTATTTCAGCGTTATGGATGAAAAGTGCATGTGATGTAAAACTATAAATGCATTCTGTGTGGATTAAGGATCTCACAGCGTTGCTATGAATCCCTCAGACGTCTCAGTCACCTCACCACACCCTCTGCAATCCCTCTCCCGTGTAAAAGCTCACGCCCTCTGACGGTGCACATCCTCCTGATTGTGAAGACATCTGAAGGAATTAGATGCAGGTTTAAGAGTCGACTTTCTTTTTTTTTTTTTCTCCTTCCTCCTCTCAGAAGAATTGTGCTCCAAACACGAGAGCGGCAGGTGGGAGACGGCAGAAGAGGCCCATTCAGCAGAAAATAGTAAAGCCTCGCTACACTAATCCTCATTATAGACAGACATCATTAGCAAACCACAGAGCGCTTCCCTGCAATACGGATGACTGTGCAGTTTCACTCTCGAAGTGTGTGCGCGCGCGTGTGTGTGTGTGAGTGTTTAGCTTTCAGCAACCTCATCAAAGGATGTCGGGGAAAAACAAACACTTGTCAAAGTCTTACGTGAACGCTGAGATGTGTCAGCAGATACTGTAGCTGTGCAGGATAGCGCAGGAACAAAAAAAATCTGGATTTTAAAGCAACACTTTCCTGTAGAATTCTATTCCAAAGTGTGTCACAGTCAGCGTGACTCTCCTGGTCCACTTTGACTTGATTATGTCACTGTTTGGCAGCTAATTTACACTGGAAATTGTGTTACGTATTTCATAGGAAAGGACCGATTACAGCAAGGTCAGGATGATGTCACAGTGCTGTGGTGTTTGTGTTTTGACCCCAGTATTGAACACATGCAGCACATGATTTTGTTGTTAATTAATTCTAGGAAACTTTCCTAAAGGATACAGTACATTAATGTTTGGGAATAAACAGATGTTCTTCTATTCTTTATCACAATTTTACTGTGAATACTTGATTAATGTCTTTTTTAATTTAAGCTCCCTCAAGTGTGTAAAGTTTCTCCTCTTCCATATTTATTGCTCTACACCAAATTAAAATTGTGTGAGAAGAACCTGATGCTGGTTCTCAACATCCAGGTTATGTGGTGCAATACATTCCCTGAACACCTTTTTAAGACCTTTAAAGGGGTACTTCACCCAAAAATCGATAATTCACCAATTTTCTACTCATCGTCATGCCAAGGAAGGGTTTGGAGAACTTTCAGAGTTCCTTGTTGTAGTAGTAGTAGCTCCCAGTGGCTACTACTATAACAAGGCTAAAAACAGAGATCAAATAATTTTTTTCCAAACAACTTTTTCATATGGCAGCTTCAGGACACTTGGGTCAGTACAGACGAGCAGTATGGAGGTATTTGGATGTGTCATAGTGTATGTTTTAGACAATTCAAAAGTGAGCACAATCCACCGCCATTATATGAAAATCCAGCCAGACCCCCCCTGGAACTCCAAAAGCGTTTTGATGACTCTGAAAGTTCTCCGAACCCTTCCTTGGCATGACGGTGAGTAGAAAATTGGTTAATTATTGATTTTGGGTGAAGTATACCTTTTAACATAAACCCCCCCCCAAAAAACATTGACATAGAATCCAGTGGAAATGACTCAGATTTAAAAAAAAAAAAAAAAAAAAAAAAAAAGACTCTGTGATGTTACTTTCTGGTGAAAATCTCCATGAAACTCCACAGAAATGATTGGATCATAGTCTGTGTTGCAGACCGGTGGCTGCTCAGGCTCATTGAGTCTCTGCTGTGACTGAACCCAACAAAACCAAAAAGTCAAAAACACGCAACAGGCTGAGAATCCCGAAGCTGAACTGAACACAGTCGCCATAATGTCACGATGTCACAAATGGTGATGTGAACACTGATGTTTATTTCATCAGTGATGCAGCTGCTTAACATGCAGAAAAACCGTCCAGCAGACCCAGTCACAGCAGACTGTTTTTCAGTGTCTTGGCCTAACATCAGGTCTGGGAGGTGGGGGGGGGGGGGGGGGGGGGGGGGGGGGGGGGCTGCCTTTGTGGCCTAAATGAGTCTAGGGTTTCTTGGAGACTTTAAAAAGCCACTGGTCTCATCTGGGCTCCATCTGTTGGCAGCCTCACACACGAGGACAAAGAGCGTGAGCCACTCTGTGCTATCATCTTCATCGCTTTTGTCACCGGCACACCTCGTTATTAATCAGCGCTCCCTATTGATCATCTCTCTAGTCTGAGTCCGTAGCCCGGAGCCTGCAGGATCAAACCGTTTGGTCGCTGGTTTGATCGCAGCTGGCCATCAGGAAATTCATTCTAGAAATGCACAGACAATCGGATGAGTGGAAGTCAGGGCTTTGAAACGTTGTGCGAGTGGCGGGGAGCGGTGTGGAGAGGACGGAGGCAGATGGCCCGGTCCACACTGCTGGAACTGCAGCTCTTCAGGGGACTGAAGTCAGAGTCTCCTCCCAGCCACAGACACACTGCCTCCATGGTAGAGAGGGTTAGAGAAGGCTCTCAGTGCAGATTGTTACGGCCCAGCTCGACAGGGAAGAGGGAAGTACACAGAACCAGATGTAGTTGGTATAAGTCAGTTATTTATTTGTTTCAAGTATATCAATTAAAGAGGAACTATGCAGGATTTGTAGCTTAACTCTGCTACATTTTTACCTTAAAGCAGATATCAGTGGAATGTTTTTGTTAATATAAATCCTAAATAGTCCTATTTTCCGTCAGCAATCACTTACATGAAGTATTTCAGCCTAAACACGAGTCTCTCCGTCACTCTGCTCTGCTGTAACCCGAGGAGAAAATTTTCCTTGTGGGATACAAGTGTTATCCAATGAGGAGAGAGAACGGCATGAAGGGCTGTGTGTGCAGCCAAGGGATGCGCGTGAATGTGGTGACGTAGCACGAGGACCAATTGATGCCTGACAAGGGCGGGGGCTGCTAACTCATGGTGCGTTCAAAGAAACTCGTACTTTGTGTTTTTCCTTCCTGTGAAGTCATACCAGTTCGATCTGGTACGAGTTTACGGGTCGGAAGTTACGAGTGGGCGTTATAGGGAACTTTCACAGACAACAGGATGGTAAAAACACGAGCTACGGGTTACCTGGAACGCTACCAAGTCGTAGTTGTGACTTGAAGCTGTAACTTACGGTTTCAAAAGCCTGCCTTGAACGCAGCATTAGCCGAAACGGCCGTGAAGCTGATATCTGCTTTAATGAAACAGCTTTGGAGTAATTGTGATGGTTTTATAAATGGCTTAACTTGTTACAGGGGGAACGGAGGCTCTCTACCCTCCATGTGTGTGTCACTTATTGCGTTTCTGGGCTGAAAAACAACTGGTATCCCAGCTCTCGTCACCGCGACACAAACGCGCCACGTAACCCGTAATCTCTTGCTTATGACAGATAAGACTACACAAATGTACACATCGTAACATTGTGTACCACTGTATTGATCGATTTCTCGCCGGCTTTGTTGTAAACAAATGCACATGGCCAGGATGAGGGTTAGCAAAACAGCGGAAAAGCGACCAGACTTACGTAGTTCCTCTTTAACCGAGGAAGATGAGGCAAACGCAGCTGAAAGGGGATTGTCGCGAGCTGCCAAGACAAAGAAATAAACATCACCAGACTTAGCTCTCTACTTTCTTCTCGTAACCTCCAAGGGAAAAAAAAAAGGAAAGCCAAAATACATACAGTCACATCATATGCAACAACTGTCTGCCAGACAGCAACACCACAGATAGGAAAAGTCTGATGTAGTCAGACACTTACAGAGACTAAAGAAACACATTTTACCAATCACTTCTGTTCTTGGTAATTAGCTTGAATATTTACGGTGACACTATCAAAGCAGGAGATAAGTACCAGAGACATGAAAGAAGAGCTTTGACATCACGATCAGCACATTGAGCTGGAATCCTGGAGAGATTCTGTCCACCGCAAATCATGTCCCGTTATTGATGTGCATCATCTCAGCGCTAACATCTGGTGTTCAGTAATCACTGAGAAGGAATATCATCTCTGTCTGCTGTGGGCCAACACACGTTTGTCTTGTTAAACAGTCAAAGGAAAAGACATCTCAGGTCTATATTTCTCCATTATTAGCGCGGTAGGTGCTGAAAGAAGTGAGTCATGAATGTGTGATGATCCAAATTGGGATGTCAAGACGAGCAGCGAGGCCTTGGACCGCGATCCAGTTCTAACGTCTGGCTGGTGAAGTGCCTCAGCAGCTGTTGCAGTAAAACTGGCTCTCACACGGTGTCAACACGACTCCCCTCACTCTCTGACTCTTTTGAATCTTCTTCGTGACCCAATCTTCTTTCTTTCTTTGTTCTTCCGCAGCCACCGGTTTATTGTTTTCTAAAGGTGTGTGTAGGCGTGTGTGTGTGTTCTGGAGAACGGGTTGACCCCGTCACATGTTAGCCAGTTTAGTGGCAGGAACAGAGCGCCGCGGGGCTTGTTAGGGTCCCACTTGAGGCGCAATAGGAAGCTTTTAATCACTCATAAGTGAACGACATGGGCAGATGTTCTGCTGAGGGAGCGGAGGACTGGCTTGTTAAACTGGCTCAGTGAAGGACTGCGAACCTTTCATCCGTCTCAGTGTTTGGCTGTGACTCTCCAGCTGCAGCCTCTTGATCCGAGCACTCGGCACCGTCTCATTCACCACCAGGACACCTCGCAGCTTCCCTTAGAGGAGCTGGACCAACTGATGTGTCTTCAAACCCGGACTGGGTTGGAGATTAAGTTCAGTCTTTTGCCTCTTTGGAGTTGGATGAAGTAGAGTTTTATTCAACAAAACCAGGGCCGTACAAAGGAAAAACAGGGGCCCTGTCACACAACACAGTACGACTGATTTCATTCTTCTTTACCATACTTTTTATACTTTTGACATCAAACAATATCATAATTCTCTTATGCACATCAATTATAGGACTTGTTTGGCATATTTATTACGTTAATCACCCAGTGCTCTCTACCATTTGCACCTCTGAGGGGTCTCTCTCTGTTACATCACCGTAGGTCTTTCTGACGATGCTCTTCTCCTTATAACGAGCCTCTTTCATGCTCATGCCGCCTTATCACTGCAATATTGCACAGACCTTTGTGCAAACTCTTTGAAGTATAGATAGATAGAGGCCCTGGTAGTTCTTTTACCCCCAATTTATGACAAGAGGGTTCTTATAGCTCTGTGTTCAGGGGGCTGCTTACATCCGAACAGGACCATAGTGCAGCTGAATGTGCCCTGTGAGGGATTTTTGGTTTAACTTTAAAGTTCACTGAAAGGTAACAAATACATTAAAGGTACAGGTTAACTGACGGTAACAGAATACCATGGGGAAACATTAAAAAATATTAAAACAATATTAAGAGTTAAAAAAGCTAAACAAAAGCTTTTATGCTAAATAATACACACTTTGATTATAAAAAAGTAGCATAATATGATCCATCAATTTTTTTTTATTATTTTTTTTTTTACATATATGCCATTACACACATAATATTTTACACTACACAACCAGGACAGGTCTTTGTCCACTTGTGCGATTGAAGGCTGAGCCTCAGTAAAAGAGGCTTGTAGTTGTAGGTTGCTCTGCAGCACAAAGGGGGACAAAAGGAACCACTGTGTTTTGTCTGTCAAAGTCAAAGTGCATTTGTGTTGGTTTGGATTTATTTTTAAATCGTCCTCTTAAAAAGAGCAGTGAAAGCAGCAGTAAGTGACTCTCAGACATGTGTCAGTAAGTGCGCACGGTGTTTATCACTGCAGCTTTATACTAAACCAAGGGAACAAAGGGGGGGGGGAGGATCTCCCAGGAGTCCAGCTTTGTCTGGATGGAACGCCCACTCTACTGCTTTTTAAAAGACTTTGTCATTTCTGATGTTTTAATACATCTTCTCAGCGAGCGGAGGATTTTCTTACCACTCACCAAACTCAAAATGTGACCTCTCAGGTCTCTGCTGAGGACTCGCCATGATTTAGAATAAGAGAAAGTCATCATTAGAGCAGCTTAAAAATGTGCACGCTCACTACTTTTACTGATGAAGATTAAGGGGGATGTTTACTGAGGATTTATCGGAGGGGGGGTTTAGGTGATAAATAATGACTGCTGTGGCTCCTAAGGGACCACACAGAGATTTGGCACAGGTTAAAGGGAAGAGAAGCAGCACCATGCTACTAGTGCTACTGTTCAGACTCACAAAGCATGGGAGGGGAGGGGGGATGGGGGAAAGAAATGAGCTGCTGGGCCTGTATCATCAGCTCAGACTGACCGCTGCAGCAGAGGAGGCTGCATGTGACATTTAACAGCTGGGAAAAGCTGCTGTTAAAACCTGCAGCACTGTTTGAGTGGATACTAGTGGAAGGTGAGAAGTTATAGGCAGAGAGAGAAAGAGGGGGGGGGGGGGCATGCTGGGTGATGCACTGACCTGAAGACTGCAGCAGTGTGAAGATGTGTTGTAAGGAGACTGTGATTCTCAGCTCTGCTTCCACATCAGCCGCGGCACAATTCTGCTGACTTTTAATGACTCATAACAGGTTCAGCCAGGTGTGTAACGACTGAGCCAATAATCCTTTAATAATACTCACTCCATCACTGCGTGGCCATTAGTCCATTTAGCTAATATCTCCTCACATATACCACAGCTCATATAGCATCAGCAGCCCTCTATTATTGTATTGTTGATACTGATGCACCACTGGATCAGCAGTATTTTACTGATGTAGTAACACTGGTAGGGCCACTCAATAATAACATGATGACAATGTTAATGATGATGATGTTGGATGAATGTATGTTTAAAAATGTATTGTATACATTTATTTTTTCAATTTCCTTAAAGGGATAGTTCAACATTTTGGCAAATTGGCCCATCCCTATAGTTTTAGCAATACCTTTGTTACCTTTAATTGTCGGTGCAAGCTATTTTTTAGAACGGCGGAGCAGAGCCGTGAGCTGATCAGAGCTACACTACGGAGGTTAATAGGATTTCTCGATAAATTCATGCAAAACCACTGATGCGTATTCCTGTCGGGGGCAGTTTTTAGGCAAGCAGTCTCTGCATTTGCCTCGAAAACAACTCTGTCTCGTAACGTTCCGTTATTATCCCATAGCGTGGTGAATGTGCAGGTCACAACTTGTCTACGAGAGCGTTATGGAGTTGTTGGATTGTGTATGTGATGAGTTTGATGAGGGAAACCAAGACATCCCATTACCCTCCGTAGCATAGCTCTGAGCAGCTCACGGCTCTGCTCCGCCGTTCTAAAAATAGCTTGCACTGACAATTAAAGATAGCAAACCTACTCCTAAAACTATAGGGATTATGGCAATGGGCCAATATGCCAAAATGTTAACTATCCCTTTAAGTTTAGTTTTATTATTTTTTGATCATTGCTGTATGTAGTTTTGATTTGAATACAGTATGATATAATATAATATCATATAATATAGATCAATAGCTCTATTGAAGCCTTTTTGTTTTGGAGACATTGCTGTGTCCCCACCAACCTTCCCTACTGTATTACCAGCATCTAGTAAATAGAAGTGAGTGAGTCACAGCTCTCTGTATGTCCCAGTCTCCACTATAACGAGAGGTCATGAAATGATGTCACTGTGTTGTTATCTAGGGAAGAAGGACAGAAAGGTTGAGCAGCAGCAGTCAGCAGCAGGGCTCTGACAGTACTTCTCACCTTCCATAGTAGCAGCTCTGCAGGTTATGGAGACAGATGCCTTAAGAGTCAGCAGCTTCACCTCATTGACCCTTCTGGGGCAGCAGCCTCAGACAGCTCTGACAGCCTGGATGTGCTGCCTGTCAGCAGTAACTCTCCACATCACGTCACTGATGTTTACCTGCTCAGAACAGGACTGTAACAGTGTGTGTGTGTGTGTGTGTGTGTGTGAGAGAGAGAGAGGGGACGACTGACAGACAAATCATCCAGATGGTGTCATCAAGACATACTCAACGTTGTCCTCTCGCACCTGAAAACACCATTTATCCTCCTGTGCATCTCTAATGTGCTCCCTGTGAAGATTAATACGAACGCTGCATCTTCTTTCAGCTCCTAGTCACATATTTATTTCCAGAGCCATTAGCTGACAGGAGGTTAACTCAGATGAGATTCCTAGATGCTTCTCTCAACCTTTCAGCTCACTTGTTTTGCATTTCACTTTAAAGAGGGACTCCATTAGCACAATAATCAGATTTCCATTCCATTTCACTTTGTTCATTCAGCCTAGGGTGGCGTGTTTGATGGTTTCATGTTGGGGCAGGAGCTGATATTGTGTTGCTTTGCCCTAACAGATCAGTAGTGAGGGATGTATTTCTGCTGCCAATGTCATTCTCAGATGTAAAGGCAGATTTTATACAAGTGGTTCAATTAATATTTCCACACTGATCACAGACACCCACTTTGAATGAATGAATGGAGTCACATACAGTAGCAACACAGTTTAATGCTTTTTAAACTCTGATTGGTCAGTTGTTTCTCTGCCATACAAATGCAGAGATGCATTATCAGGAGAGGCCAGCCTGAAAATACTTAGAAAAGGCATTGACAATATAAAAACTCATGTTACCTCCAACTGATGATACATGCTGCAGCTACAGTACTAGGCTATAGTTATAGCCTATAGTTAATGCATGCATATGACTGAGGCATTCAGGGAACATCTGTAAAGTGTAGCTTATACCAAGAAATTATGTATGTGAGGTATACTTCCTTCTATTTAGTCTCTCTCTCCTTATCTTAATGGAAACCTGAGACTTAATTGTTGGGCAACATTTTTAATTGCACTTCCTTACTGAGGAGGACGTCCACAATGACACTTTGTTGCTAGGATACTTGGTCTCTGTTGTTTTTATGTTGTCGTTAATGTTGCTGGTGTATAATTATACTTTGTTCTACGGTAACTCAGGATGAAATACGTCTTAAATGAAACGGAGAAAAAAAAGACAAGCGTGTGTGATGAGACAAACATTTCAAGAGATTAACCCAGAGATTGATGGGGCGACTTGTTTGTCTTTACCATCCATGAAACATCTTTGACCGTCTCTCTCTTTCTCTCTCTCGCTCACTCACACACATGTTGACACACACACACACACACACTCTCTGTCTGTGCAGCAGATGCACGGAGCCACATGGAGGCTCTCCAAGTTATTTGATGCTGTAAACATCTGAAAACGAACCACCATACATAATTGAGACATCCACGGGTATAGGCTCGCATCGCCATGCAGATCCTGTTGATTATACATCACGTGTGTTTATGCGTGGAGCGAGCGAGGGGTCGGGGGGCCGCAGCTCCTTTCAGAAGCAGGAATGTCCCCCGGCAGTGAAGCCCTTAAAGAAAATTATAGTTTTATTTAGAAGAAATTGAGGTATGACGCGCTGAAGCTCAGCTCGGAGCTTTGTTTTGTCTCCCAAGCTTCAGCTGCTGCAATTGAATCATTGTAGTTTGGTTAGGAAAAGTTTTATGGCGAGTGGTTTCATAACATTTAGGCTGCTGCGAGTGCAAACTTTGTCAGGCCGGGCCGGATGGTGGAGCCTCCTCCGTCCTCAGCCATCAGCCTGTGTGATGGATTCCAGTCAGGGTCAAGGATTATGAAGACTGCCACCGCGATTAATTTCACATAAAGCAGCACCTCGGCTGATGTGTGATGAGAATAAAGTTTCTTTACTTTTGGATTTTTTGACGTGATGGGCAAAGATCCCCGGATTATGAGACAGGATCCTTTAACCCCCGCCTCTCCCCCTCTCTCTCTCTGCCCGTCAGCCGCTCTCGGCTCTGTCGCATCTGATCTGTTTTGATTCACCGTCTGTCAGCAGCTGTCTGCCGCGGACACTCCCAGAGTGATAGGGCGAGGTGAAAGAGGAATCAATGGACTGTTAGGGATGAGACAGGCGTCACACCCCCAGTCTGAAGAGCCAAAGGAGGGGAGAGATGACAGGCAGCGAGAGAAGTGGTTTGTTTGGGAGCAGCAATCCTCACAGCGTAGTCAGAAAGGACTCTGAGCTGACGTGTCCTTCAGGTTTGGGCCGTTAACGGGGGGGAGAAAAAAAACACAGAAGTACTTCTTGCCCTCTATTTTCACAAACCACTCAGCTGCAGAGGGATTTGGCTTTTTGTAAACCTTCAGATTTCAAAGCTCAACTCCCAGTCATGTGTCGCCGCAGCGTGAGTGATGAGCTCCGGCTCATTAGGTTTCAAATGCCAAGAGGAAGTGATGGGTACAAAAGGTGTGTGTTCACCGCCACGCGCAAGAGAGAAAAAAAAAGAAAAAACCGTGACTGAGGCAAAACTAATTCTGTGAGATTCAGCCGGTATTGATTCCGATCTGCTGGGAGAAAAAGCTTAAAATGATGACACAGTGGTTTGATTTATTTCAGAGCACCTGACTCATCAGCAGACTTTGATGTCGGCCTTTGGCGAAATAAATATCTAAGCAGACGCGGCTAAAAATCCAATAAACACAGCCTCAAAATGACTGACCCACACTCCACTGCTCATTCAGGCTCAGGCCACCGGTTCTAAGTAAAATCAAGTAATGAACTCTGACGACATTTGGAAAATAATCAGGGGACGGAAGGTAAATAAACGAGAAAACAAAAACTAGAAGTCGATATAGAAGTGGACCGAGCCGTCCCGAGACGTACTCGTGAAACTGCTGTGTTTGTGAAGCTGCAGTCATCTGTGTTTTTAAAAGACTGATTTAGGGATTTAAGGTGGCATGTACTTTCCAGTGGATATGTAACATTTTGGAGTAAAACCCATCAATTATTGAGCCGTGCTCATGTGCTGCAAAGCGCTAACGCCTGCTTTTCCAGTCCTGTTGGTTGTTTTCTGTCCCGTAGGAAGTGGTAATTGAGGTGTTGGCTCATTTGTATTTGACAGTTGCATCTGAGGGATAACACTTTCCAATTCCAGCCATCATACATCAGTCACTTGATACCTTTTTAGAGAGACCTAACGTAACCCAGGAACACGTCTCGCAGGCGAGGAGAGACGAGAGGAAACTCGGGCCGCAAACATGCAGATGTAGCCATGTGGCTCATTCTGTGGAGTGAAACGAGTAAACGAACGAACAGAACGATTTAACCAAAGTATCAAGAGATGGGTCATTTTCTCACAGTTAACATTAGCATGTACAAATCTAAAACAACAAGCTTTCAGGAGAAGGAAAGAAGAATGTGCAGAAACTAATCTACAGTAGTTGACCTTTTGCTAATGGAATTACAACTGACTGATCCATTCAGTTGTGTTTCAGTTTCTTCTGTATTTATGTGTTCGTTTACACAGGTCCAAATAGTGAAAAATTTATTATAGCCCACATGTGTTTTGTGACTATTAATCAGTTCTATATTAACACAGTGAAAGTATCAAAGCTCATAAAGAAATGCTCCCAGTCTGTATTCAGAAACTGAGCCTCAAAACCAGCCGTCAGGACTTCTGTAACTTTGTGATGTCACAACAAAGTGGTCACTACTGTACCTATCAGCCATGCCCTAAGCCCCGCCCACCCGTCTCCACCATCCAAGGAGTATTTTACCTGAAATCTGCTTTTATTTGATCCCTCAGAGCAATCAGCCAATCAGGAGAGAGGCTCATACCCTTCTATTGTCTGATAGGTTCACTGACCTGTTGTTACCAGAGCTCCTGAAAGAAGTCTGAGAGTTGCCTAAGGAGATGTGAATCTAAACACTGAGATGGTTTTTGGTTCTAACTTCTTCTGGCCCGACACTTAACCTAAAACACAAGAGGAGAAGACAAGTATGGAGCTTTAATCCAATTACAAATTCTTAAATTTAGACAAATCCCTTCCTCCATTGAAAAACATGGAATCTACAAATACTCAAATATATACAGACACTGTATTTTCTTCAAGTTTAAGTGTTTAAGACAAGAGTGTTTACGAGCCGATCAGAAGAGAGTCTCGGAGCCCCTGTAGGGCCTTTCATGTGCTACTGTTTGAACCAGGGAACAGTTTCATATTCGACAAGCCTCATCTGAGTACGAGCCGTTCTCCACTGTGTCAGCTGGAATGCGATATTTTGATTTGTAGTGCGGCTCCTTAAATGAAACATAGTTTAATTGAAACTGATTATCACAGAAAACGGAACAGCTCTCCCTCATTATTCTTCCCGGCTCAGCGGCAAGTTTCCTTTCCGCAGCGCATGTCGCACATGTGCCGTCCTGTCACTCCTCAGAGCGTTCCCCCCTCTCTTCCCTGCTCTAAGTGCTTCATGATTGGATGAAGTGCTCCTCATCAAAATGCCCTTTTCCAAATTGCTTTTAATGGCTCATGTGGATCTGCCTGATGCCAGCCTGCGTCGGAAAAATAAATGATGTCGGTTTCTCGAGGAGCTGTTACAGGATGCCGCAAAGCCAAACCACCCACCAAACTAGCAGTTAAACATCGCCAGAACCCTGCGGAACATTAATGCCCCATCCGTCATCAACGCCTTCAATCATTATTCCGCTTGTTTACGTCATTTTAGAATTAAGGCCGACTAAAAACAAACAGCGGTCGCGTCTGAAAGCCCCAGAATTTCTGTTTGGATTGTCATTTGAAGGGCTCGCAGAGAGAAGGCGGTGATGTCTGTCTTCCGTTCAAAAAAAAGAACGTCAGAGATTTACTGTGTGTTTATGAGTTCACTCCTTTTTGTCTTTATCAGCCATTAAACCAGCCTTCAAACACACACATGAACACACTGGCTGCCTGAGGAACAGATGCACAGGGCTTCACTGAGACCTTTCACACTGTTTGCTGTGAATATTTGAATGAAAATCAATAAAACATAATGTTTTTTATCATACAAATACTGTTGATTCCGTATCGTCCATGCCCGCAGGCTCGTTACAGTCACACTGTTTAAACCTCTACACATCTCAATGCTGCTCAGTCTAATTAATACTGCGGTGTAAACGCTGCTCGGCACATGTCTCCCCACATACAAACTTCTGATGTGGGGAAATCAAAAGGCGCTAGCACCTGGGCACACATGTGTCGGCCCGTGTGTGTGTGTGTGTGCGCTGTGTGGGGAGACAATATGGACGGCCACATGTGAGGGGAGCTCGGTGCCTGCCGGAGGAATGTGTGTGATGTCGTGGGAGAGGGAGGAGGTGAGGTGTGTCAGGCAGATGGGGGTTGGTGGTGGGGGGGACTCTGGATGTGACTTCTTGTCCCACATGGCACCCTGCTCCTACGACACCTCAGTGTGAGGGAGGAGCACGACTAGGACTAGTTTCTGACGTGCCCTTGCCGCCGTACAGCTGCTGCTCAGAGGCAGATAACTGATAATGGTTGTACTGATGGGTGCTGAACAGGAGGCTGTGTGGTTATTACATTTACTTTGGTTGCTGTAACAAAGTCTGTTTATGTGTAGGCTACTTTTAGATTTTTTTTTTTTAAAGAGGAACCATGCAGGTCCAGTCTCTTTTCCACTGTTTTGCTAACCCTCCTCCCGACCATGTCCAGCGATAAAACAATCAATAGAGCAATAGATAACGTTATATATCATATAAAACGTGTTAAAGGTGTTCAGAAACGGCCGTTTGTCCTGTTTGTTGCGCCGAGTTTCCACGAGTTTACCTGAGTAAGGAAAACAAATTTGATTGGTCGTTATCGAGCGGGCGGGATATTCAATGCTTGTGGCGAGACCGAGCTCGGTGTGTGTGTGTGTGTGTGTGTGTGTGTCTCAGACGTTGGATTGACGGATGACGGATCCAATATCAGTGGCTGATGAATCGTGAGCAGGGCGACGTATAATCGTGCGCCTGCATTATCCAATGTGGAAAAAAATACCACACTTTCATCCTGGATTTACTCGAAAATAGAATTTTGCACAAAGTTTGGGCTACATCGTCTGATAGATGAGTTATTCCACTAATCTTAAGACGCACAGTGGGCTCAAATTCAATTTTCTTTTCTGTACAGCTTTAAGATGTGTATATTTGTGTAGTATTATCTTTCATAAACAAGGGATTACAGGTTGGCGCAATTGTGTCGTGGTGCCATAGAGACGAGAGCTGGGACACCGGGTTGGAGACTGTAATTTTTCAGGCAAGAGACGCTAGGTGGAAGGCAGAGAGTCTCCATTCTCCCTCCAACAAGTTACAAGTCATTTATTTAAAGGGATAGTTCAACATTTTTGAAAATTGGCCCATCGCCATGATCCCCCTAGTAATAGCAGTAGGTTCTTTACCTTTAATTGTTGGTCCAAGCTGCTTTTAGATCGGGGGAGAAGAATACCGAGCGGCGCAGCTACACTACGGAGGCTAATGGAATTTCTTGGTTTTGCTCATCAAACTCAGCAAATACACAACCAAAAAACTCAAAAACGCTGTGGTGGACAAGTTGTGACCTGCACATTTACCACGCTATGAGATAATAGCGGAAAGTTAAGAGAAGTGAAGCAAATACTCGTAACTACTTTCTTCAGTGAACCACTGGTCGGAGGGACACAGTGTGCGCACCTCAGCCAGTGCCGTAGTATACGGACGTATCTGCAGTAAACAGGCGCTTTTGAAATCACTCCGCCGAGCAGCCGTCTAGAGTGTAAAGTCCGACTTTGCCTCTAAAACAACTCCATCTCGCAACTTTCCGCTATTATCTCATAGCGTGGTGAATGTGCAGGTCACAACTTGTCCACCACAGCGTTTTTGAGTTTTTTGGTTGTGTATTTGCTGAGTTTGATGAGCAAAACCAAGAAATTCCATTAGCCTCCGTAGTGTAGCTGCGCCGCTCGGTATTCTTCTCCCCCGATCTAAAAGCAGCTTGGACCAACAATTAAAGGTAACGAACCTACTGCTATTACTAGGGGGATCATGGCGATGGGCCAATTTTCAAAAATGTTGAACTATCCCTTTAACCAGCACTCTGAAGCTGTTTAAGCAAAAAATCCTGCATAGCCTCGTTCCTCTTTAAAATCGGTCAAGTTACTCCTACTGTAACTTCTTCTTAACCCAGATATTTTACAAAGTCACATGATGAACCTGTGGCTGTGTGAGAACACACACATGAGAAGAGTCAAATCAGCAGCTGTTGTTTCCACACGTCCACTGGTTCTGCTGTTAACTCTGCAGGAAGCAGCTGTTTGGTCTATTTAGCTTAATATATGTAACATTATGAACCATGGTGATTATACTTGAAAGAACAAGGCTGTGCGATCATTAGGAACACTGATATTACAGAAAGACCACACATTTTAACTTTATATCTCTATCTAAGTAGCCTAATAATTTCACTTGTAGTTTATAGTAGTTGTAGTATTTATATAGTGGAGTAAGAAGGAAAGAACTAAAAATAAATAAATAACATAGCTCGTGATCTCACGCTGAAACTTTGTCATGTTGCAGCTTGTAACGAGCAGAGAAAACGTACGCTCGTGAAACTTTATGAAGTCGCCCACATGCTCTGGCTTTCTGTACCATGAAGGCGGCGCCGACTCTCACCGTCGAATAAAACGCTGCTGAAAACACACGTTGTGAAGCCGCCGAGGACAACGGGGCTCAGCTCAGCGGGAGTCACCGAGGCATCAGCGAGCATCCAAACGGGCTGCTCTGTGCAGATATGACTCATTATCCTGCTTCTTCTGAGTCTGTCTCTCACTAATAAAGACACACAGCCATCCTGAGTGAACACAGAGAGGGGGAGAGGGAGGTGGTGGTGATGATGGTGGGGGGAGTCACAGAGCTCAGGGGGAGTTACAGCTCATGAATCATCATTGCCTGCTGGACGTCTGGCTGAGTTGCCCGGTCTGCCCTTTGTGTGGCCTTGGCACACTGCGCCGAAGCCGAGCGCTCCGACCTCCGACCTTGTCATAAAAGAGCTGTTGAGGGGCTCTGGCGGCTCGCCACCATGCTAATGAAGCCACCCGTGAGCCACTGTCAAGGAATGCAAAAAACCCCCCTCATAACTGAGCCTTTGTGAAACTGATAGCAGTCTGCAGAGGTGACAGTTGTAGACCGTGCTGTAAAAGGTCTCAGTGGGCGCTTTCAGACAGACACGGTTCTGGTTCCGTTCTGGACTCTCAGAACCTCTGTGCTTTCTGGTGAACCAGCAGCGTTCACACCAGGTTAAGTGGAACCAAAGTGGGAGGACGATACTCTGGAGGAGTGGCAATATTTTTGTGTTTTTTCTTAATTAAAAAGCTCCGGAGTAGTTGTGATAGTTAACTACATGGCTTGTGACTTGTTAGGAGTGAGAATGGAGGCTCTCTGTCTTCCACCTGCCGTCTTGTGGCTGACAGAGGTGGCAAAAGTACTCATATTCTGTACTTAAGTAGAAGTACAGAAAAAAGTACTCTGGTAAAAGTAGAAGTACTGATTCAACTCCTTTACTCAAGTAAAAGTAAGAAAGTACAGGCTCTGAAATGTACTTTCAAAGTAAAAGTAAAAAGTAAAAATGAACATCATTTGATAATTTTGTTAAACAAAAAAAGTTCAGACAGAATCAAGATTGAACTGACCAGAGGCAGTGTTTCCCAACGTCTGGGCCGCCACAGACTCACAAAATAATAATAATAATAATTTTTAAACAGTGTTTCATCACCTCTCATCTCTGCCAGTCAGTCCACCTGCCGCCTCTCTCGCGTGCAGTCGCACCGCACGTACGCGCACACGAACGCGCGCGCGCGCACGTGCACACACAGACACGGGCGCATGGACAGGTTGCGCTTTGCCGCTCGTAAACGGTAAATGCGCTGTATTGCGCTGATTGTACAGTGTTCAACCCCCCCACCCCCCGTCGGAGGGTCCGACCACCATCGCTTCCTTCCTCCATGCAAGCTGCCTCCATGTCGCTGCTACAGTACAAGTTGGTAACTCGGTTCTCTCTCTACCGCCCCCCCTCCATCTTCTTCTCCCTCTTCTTCTCCCTCTTTCCCTCTCTAGTTCGTCACGTCTTTTACCGGTGCTTTTATGTCGTGTCAAAAAAAAAAGAGTAACGAGCCTGTTTTTACAATGTAAGGAGTAGAAAGTAGTACATATTTTTGCGTATAAATGTAGGGAGTAAAAGTAAAAAGTCGTCTGAAAAATAAATAGGCTACTCAAGTAAAGTAGGCAAAACATTTAGTTTCCCCAGCACACCATGACAATTTTTTTTCCCTCAAGGTTGTCAGTCGCTGCCCTCTCCTCCTTCCTGCTCATGATGTCATGGTTCCCACGCTCACCTACATGTGCTGATGAACATGTTTTTTTTTCCTCTGGTGTGTGTGCATGTGTGTGTGTGTAGGAATGGACATCCATAACACATTTACTTCTCTTGTCTGTCTGTATATATTATATTATATTTGTCCCACTGCCATTGTGTCTACATTTGGGTGTGTGTGACCCCCCTCCTCCCTTCTTGAATGAAATGTGTGTAACATGCCCCGGGTTGTGTAGGTGGCAATACACTGCGGTCAGTATGTCACGCAGGCGGGTCCCACGGGGCGAGCGGAGGTCGGGGTAATGACCACACAATGATGTGCTTCATGGGTAATAACACTGATGGTCTCCGTCCTGCGAGCCCACTGCCCCCGAGACATTTAGGCTCATTCAACGTTTAAGTTTCATCACATTCCCGCAGCGTCTGTCCTTTGTGCTGACTTGTCTGCCGTCTCCTCCGCAGATCGAAAATGTGGACGCCTGCCTCAGTTTCCTGGACGCCAGAGGAGTGAATGTACAAGGGCTCTCAGCGGAAGGTAAGAAGAATAAACAATAGTCCTGATAAAGTCCTGATAAAACTCTTAATTGGATGAGTGGAGCAGCAGAGGAGGCATCTCTGTTGCATTTCTAATTTCTAGACCTGGAAAATGAGTTTGGCTCCGGCACCACCCGGACTTTTCATGGGGAGCTTTCCATTTCTTCACAGCACCAAGTATCTTCAAAAAACAGTTTAAAGCCTATTTCCAAGACATGCTATTATACTTCACAGCAAAGGAATTTACCACATTGGTATCATGGCAGGGGTGCACAGTTTCTCCATCTCCAGCTTTCACTATGGCAGTGTAGGCAATCATTAGGGCATCAAAGTGGATTGTGGGAGGATAAAAACTGCAGAGAGAGATTTGCCTCCCGACTGTCAGGGTATACAGTGCGAGGCTTGTGTGACAGCGGCGCTCGGCCCTGAGACAGCGCTTGCCAAATTGAAAGATAAGATAAAATTGTCTCACAAGGCCGTGGTTGAAATTACACTTAAGTCCCAAACTATGTGTTATGATTATGTTTTACACTTAATTTGGACTCAGCAGGAGGAACCCCACATTCCCTCAAAGTTCAGAAATGAATCCAACTGCTGTCAGGTTTTTCTTTTTTCTACTTTTTCCTTTTTTTTTCACAGCCTGCGAAGCAAATCTCACCAGATGTGTTGTGCAGCATTTCATGCGCAGCACTTGAAACCTGCAGCCCACACCTGACCCGCTGGACATTAAGGTCCAGTCAGGGTGCTGTAACTGCCCCCACCCCACACACACCCCAAGTCTCTGGAGCACATATTCATTTTCCTGTGGAAACCACATCTCTCCAACATGTAAACTTTAATGAGCTAAGAAAACCAGCCCCTTGTTTACAGCTTTGTGACAATGCATTTGTTTTTAATAATCCATTCAGCTTTTAAATGGTCCATTTAGCTTAAGAATTGGAAGAACTTCCCATAAAGGAACATTTAATGCTTCACTCTGTCTGAAAACCAAAATTGACTTCACTGGACAGCAGTAAAATGTGAAATGTGTGGAGCTTCTAATGAGCATGGAGCTGCAGTGTAGTGATGCTTCGCTCCATAGAAAACCTCAGGCACAGATCTTGTGTTGTTGTTGGTGTGTTGCACTTCACTCAAACTCATTCTGTCTTGTTGGGCTTTTGGACTCAGCCCCATACAAGCACATGTCAATTATTCTATCTTAAAGTGGCTCCGGCTGTTCTTCTACACCCCCCCTGCCCCCCAGACCTCATGTTGATCCTGATCCCCTTTAAACATTAAAGAGGTGAACGTGCCCTTGACCCCTCCAGCAGCAAAAATAGTCTGACAGCCTGACACACTGACCGACAGCTCTAAATCCTGCCCCCCCCACCCCCCCACCCCCTTTCACTACAGCACTAAAAACAGCAAAGTGACTCACTAGGCCTGGAATTTCAAAGTGGCTCTGTAAATATAAGGGCTATTGAGTTTCTCTGCCCATCGCTGTTGCTGCTGAATTTCATCACCCCCTTCACTCGGTCCATCTCTATCTGGCTGCTCTCTGCCTTTGTCAGCTTTATTCTCAGAGTGGTGAATTAGATGGTCATTTCTTTCCCGCTCATGTCTTTGAATCGAGCCCAGGCTTTTCCAGATTCTCCTGGCTGGCATATGCAGTCTTTATTATCTTTTTACAAGGCGTGGGAATGAAACGACGTGCAGCGTTTGATGTGCGTACAGGAACCTAGAAGTTACTTATTGTAATAACCTCTCTAGAAGTGGCCTCGCATCTCTGTGGTGGGTGGCTGTAAACCGGAGTTCCGGTAAAATTCATCTTGTTGAAAGAGCGTGGGTTCCCCCGCAGGAGGTTAGAGCTCATAATGAAAACAAGTCCAAAGACCTTTTTTTTCTTTTTTTCTTCCATGGAGCAAAAGAAACTAATGGCACTGAATGTGACAGTGATGCCAAGGGGCTTTTGACCTGAAGACAAAAACAAGTTGTCAGGTCCTGCTTCTGATGGAGAGGCACTCTTTTCATCTATTTACACCACATATATATCAAATGAAATGTCATGGATTTTCCAAAATGCCCCAAAGGATGACGCCTAATGACTTCGGTCGTCACTGGACTTAGATCTTCTGTCACCAGCAGGTAGATGTTCTCACTCAGCCAGGGAATATCTATCAACATAGGGCGAATGATACAAAGCTTATAAGTTTTATATAAATGGTTTGTACCTCAGGGATGCTCGCTGGATTACCTCAGACCTTTATGTCCCCATCAGGATGAACTTTCATTATTTTGACGATCCTTTTAATTTCTAGCATCTTCATCACATCATCAGTCTGCAAAACTCATAACACTCCCATCAGCCTCTGCAGACTTGTTTAGTCCTAATTAAAACCGCTATAGCTTGCTAACTCAGTGAACTAATATTCTCAGCATGTTGAACGTCATATCTAAATATTATCATGTTAACATTGTCACAGTGCACATACGTTCAACTTCCCACAGAGCCACCAGGCAGGCTGTAGACTCTTGTTATAAAGAAAAAAAGCTCTACTGTGATCTACTCTGACCCCATGACACAAAAATATATCAAAAGCAACACGAGTTTTACGACTTGAAATGTGATAATTATCCACAGGAAGTTCAGTCTAGCGTTTCCAGGCTTAAAAAGCAGGTGTAAAGCCCTAAAACACACGTTTCCTGCAGTTGATAATGGGCTACAGTGAGGGGTCCACGCAGCAGCTCATTAAAGCTGCTCTGCTACTGAGACCTGAGCAGGACACCGTCCTCCTGGTCCGAGTGCCAGCAGGCAGCCCATAGTACGACCTGCTCACCACAGTAAAGTCTCTGCCTCTTGATCTCAGTGGGTGAATTTTTTTTTAAACAGCTCTGATTTTTATTAGTCCACTTAAACTCTCCTGTGTGCCGTGTCAGCAAGAGGTACACTTCTGTTACCAAGAGGTGAGGCCAAGGCCACGGTAAGGCCTCCAGTTAGAGTGGAGTGTGATGTAAAGAATCAGGCCACAGAGCCAAACCCAACAGCAAGGCAGCGGTTGTTTTAACCTTCCTCTTATTAGCTTTCTGCTAACATCTCTTGTGTTCGGGTCGGCTTTGACCCGAGTCTTAAATCAGCTGTAAAACACTCTAAAAACAGTTATTTATCATCCCATTTGTTTCATAATCTCTTGGTTACGTTGTTAGGCTTCCTTATGTATGAAAATGTTGGTTTGCACTTATGATTTCAGTTGTAACTTTAATTATTGTTCTTATACCAGGTCTAAACCGACCCTAACAACACAAATTTTAACCAAAGCATTTTAGAAGTTTGTGAAGAAAATGTTTGGTTCCTGACAAAGACAAAAAGCTTTGATGGAATAAACAAATTTATGTGGTACTGTTATGCATTAAAAACCTAAAAACAGGTTGGTGCCGACTGCCGACCCTAACACAAGAGGAAGGTTAAGACATAATTGAGGTCTGATAATTAAATTGAAGTCAAACAGGGGCATTAGATCAAACTTACTGTACACAGGGAAGCTGAGAACAGCAGGAGAAGCAGCTGTGCGGTTGTAAGGAGAGACCTGACTGCTCATGGGCTGTCTGGATTAAACCCAAGCACTGTTGATTAATCAGGTAAAGACAGAATATCTAGTCCTTAAGTGCTTACACTGTATTTGTCTTGAGCTTTGTGTTCTCCAGCTGTGCGAAAATCTTTCCTTCACCTCCTCCAAAATTCCTCTGTGAGTGATCAAATGAAAAAAAAAAAACTAACTCCTCCAAATAAGAAAAAGGATTGAATGGATCCTTGTCTATCACTTTAAAAGCCTCCAGAAGCAAAGGCACATTTTCATTGAGTGTTGGCCAAGAAGAAACACTTTTCTTCTTCTTCTTCTGCACTGCTCCAGAGCTGCAAGCATCCTCCTGCTCCCAGTGGATGAAAAGGTTTCTTGACAAAGAAACGCCTCAGACTGCGTTCATGGCCATGACAGTGAGTTCAGTGAACCTCGGTGGATTCCACAGTCTCCACAGCTGAATCCAGTAAAATATCATAAGGACGGATTGGCAGCAAATCATACAAAATACTTCTAATACAATCTAATTCTAATCGAATCAAATTCTAATCTAATTCTTCTTCTAATACAACTTCCTCCCTAACGTTACTCTGCATAACAAAAACAACCGCACAACAAGCCTGTGTCCTCCACAACAACCTTTTGTTGGAAATGCAAAGCTCCAAAATTGTATCTTTTAATGACAAAAAGTTCCTATTGAGCATGTTTGTAAAATGAAGCATTTGTTGCAAATGAGCTCATCATCCTGCTCATCACGTCTCCTAGAAATTAAACTTCTATTCTTGAACAGCAAGGACAGCACAGCTGCCAAATTGCCTGGTTGGTAATGTAATGTAATGTAATGTAACCTTGCTGCTGAAGTTTCAAAGACATAAACTACTCCAGTTCTCTGGCTGACCCTGACCTCGGAGGCAGCTTCCCTTTTGGGATCAGTGAAACATTTTTCTTCCCCTCGTTCTCATCAGTGCGATTTCTATTAATTGTTACAGTTGCCAGAAGTTTGAGTCCACAGCGGCTCCCTGGTGTGTGAATCTGCAGCATTGTTTCTCCCTGCAGAACAGAAAACACTGCTGTTCAGACGCTCTCCCAGGCCCTGTATAAATTACCGCCTTTGGGTGTTAGAAAATGGAAAACACCCCCGCGAGATTAATCTCCTCCAACTTGCACAGTCTCCAAGCAGACTGGCCATGGATGGCTGGGGAGAACAGAGCCTCCCCAGATTGAAAAATGGAGTAAAAAGCCCTGCGTCAGCCGCTGCCATCCTTCCCCTGCCTCTGTGTGCCAGCTCTCACTGAGGGGCTGATATGAAAAGTCCATTTCACAAATGGGTGCGTTAGCCACAGTGATCAATTTTTCCCTCCTCTGTGACTGCTGAGTCCTACCTCGGCGCTGTGTGCAGGGATCTATACGAGAGATGCATTTGTTTGAGTTTAGTCTGAGATGAACTGTTGAGGACGGGACTCACACTCGGGACAAAGTTGCTCGTTGATCAGGAGCGTTTTCCTTCTGTTGCCGCCTCAGCGTCTTTGAAGGTTTAACTTCATCTGCAGGGCTGCACTTTCTATGATATCTGATTCCACAAACGTGAAGATGAGTCTTTTAATCTCTCAATCTCTGGGCTCTTTTCACTTCATTTGCTCATGTTTAGTATTTTGCTTTAATGCATTTGATTATTTCCATCCTTATTTCCGTGCTGTCTGCCTCACAGTTACTGTAAAAAGACTTTTCAAAGATTGCATACAATATACGCATCTTTTTTTTTTGCCACATTCTCGACCATTTTACTTTGAAAACTCCTGGTTGTGTTATGGTCTGGGTGGACAAAAGCTCTGACCAGTGGAGTGTGCCCAACAACAGTCACTCCCTGATTGATTCTTCAGCCTCAGATACCAGTGGGAAAAGCAACTGGAAAACAAATTAATTTGTTACTGACCTTGTAGACTTTGCTAGGAGCTGTGTTTCAGTTGAATTATTTTTAACTCTACAGCAGTCTGAGCTGTTTGCAGTTGATTCAAAGCAGGAAATACAACAGAGAAGATGAACTGGTTCCTTTTTACACATGCAACCAGTGTTTATTAATGGTCATATATGAGTTTTTATGTGTTCAAGTTTGGAGTCTCACAGTCTGTGAATACAGGGGATCATGCAGAGACACTATTTACAAGACTAGATCCCTTTGAGATGATTTCCCATCATGCTCCTGGTGGAAATTTGCATGGCGAAAATCATATTTAATCCTGGACTCACACCAAACCACTCAAATTCTAGCTCCCCTGGAGTCATCTCTGTGCTCAACATGCACCACTGAACATCACTATCTGCATTTATCAAGACTACATTAACATGTTTGAGTTCATTACAACAAAAAAAGATGAACTCAAGCAGCTCAGACCATCACCTGAAACCCATGCCGCAGCTCCAGAAACCAAACTTTGGAAATGTGTGTGTGACAGTGAAATTGCGTGAAAAGTCAGTTGGCTGTGAGAGCGACTTTAGCTGTGATTTCCACCCAGCTGTTATCATTTTCCGTTTCAATAACGTATCATCACACAGTCACGTGTGGCTCCACCGCTGTGCCACCACCTGCACATACTCTACTACCAGTTCCTGGTTTCACCTCAAAAGCAGAAGTGTCAATGAACTTCCTGTTGTGTATTTTTTACCGGTTGACCTCACATTTACCTTGACACCGAACCGCTGCCAGACACACACCAGTCCAGACGTTCCCTTGCTGAGCTCCGCTCCTAAATCACACAGCTGTGTGTTAGCTCATGTGTGTGTGAGCAGATGCTTTAGGTTGGATGCACGACAACTGTTTGTTCTGGTCAGAGTAAGTGTTAATTCATGAGGAATGTAATTAAGACTATGACTATAACTGTTTAAGGCTATAACTCTGCATGGTTATACACCAGATATCAATATCTACGCTAAGATATAATTGTACTTATAAAAGTTTTATGCTTGTTGCCCAACAGCTGCACTTGAGTCAATCCTCAAGTGATTTATTCCTTTAGAAAGTCAGCACATGTTCACTTTACAGTGTTTGAAATACACAATAAATGGTCTGGAAAATGGTCTTTTTTTTTCGCCGTCACAGGACACTGCTTTGTTTCTAGACAAATGAAAAACAAGTTCTGCTCTATTTTCATTTCGGAAGAAATGATTTTATCCCCAGGAAGTTGCTGCAGGCTCGATGCAGGTTGTAAATCATTATACGCGGCAGTAAATGAATGATGGATGCGGAAAGAAATCACATGGCAGACTCTCTTTTTGCTCCTCCACAGAGATCAGGAATGGCAACCTAAAGAGCATCCTGGGCCTCTTCTTCATCCTGTCGCGCTACAAGCAGCAGCAGCAGCAGCAGCAGCAGTACTACCAGTCCCTGGTGGAGCTCAGCCAGCAGACCAGCAGCACCACACCGTCCGCCAGCAGCCACAAGACACAAGAGATGCAGTCCAGGTAGGTCGTCGGGTTGGGATGCAGTCGTTTGATGCTGGCTGATCGGGGTCGTGTCGCTGGTTTGAATTAGGGAACCAGTTATGTTTTTTAGGGGCGCATGCTGGAGGGAGCAGAGGTCGACTGATTTATCGCTTTTGGACGCTTAATTAGGTCCAGTTAAAGCTTTTGTAAACAGGAAATTGATGGATATGAGCGGCTCGCAGTGGGAATGAGTAACAGGCTTCAGAGATGTTTCTCATTAAATGCTCACAGGGATTTTTGCTGCATCAGCTCCATACGGACATTCTGACACAGACCAGTCAAAACTAGACAAGTTGCATTATAACGTCCTTATCAGATTCTATAGGAAATATGCTTATTCAATGCAGTAGAGATGATGAAGATTACAAGACCATACAACTGTCATATTTGTCCTTTAAAGGTAAAGCTGCAGTCAGTGGGATCTTAACTCAGCATAAAGATAAGATAAGAAGTTTTATTAATACAACAAAATTGCCAGTGGCCTCAGTTTCATAAACAAATATACACAGCAAATCTGGACTGGCCGACAGGAAAAAATGAATAATAAATAAATAAGATGTATAAATAGACTAATAAAGTAACAGCGCAAAGCGGAGGGTTTGTCTGTCTCTGTGTGAAGGTCATTAAACTCACCTACAGGCACCTTTAAGGCTTATGAATTTAATGAAAATACAGACATAATCCCCCAGTTTTACACTCTTGTGCAGATGTTAATTAGTGAGCTTTAGAGGGGCAGCTTAGTAGATGTTTGTGAGGAGAAAATGCTGAAAACTAAAGACTTTAAAAGAAGGTTAATGTATTCTGCAGGAATAACTTGGCATTCTTAGAAAACAGCTTAATGCAGCCGTTAAAGTCTCCCTGTGTTTGAGACATGGCTGGTGGCAGTTGCAGCTTTGTTGTGACATCACAAAGTCGCAGAAGTCCTGACAGCTGGTTTAAAGGCTCAGTTTCTGAATACAGGCTGTGTATTTCTCTGTGGACTGAGGCTTTGATACTTTCACATCATTAATACAGAACATAGAGCTGATTTATAATCAAACAGCACATCTACATTTAGACTGTAAGAGATCGTAAAGCTTGGTACAATAATACATTGAAAACCTACAGTAGATGTTTTCTTTCTGCTTTTTTGTGTGGGTGAAAAAGTAATAAAACTGCATTTAAGTTGTTACAGCTTTAGAAAATGACAGAGGTCATGTTGTCATTCCTTCCTTTCATGTTATTAAGAATGAATGTATTGTACAGTAGAGATGTTGGCAAACAAGCAGCCAGACTGTAAAAGCAAAGCTCTGTCCCTGTGTGATGTAAATAGACAGAGCAGCCATTAGTGCAGCATCTAAAGGGAGGCCTGACATGCCACACATGAGCTGCATTCTCCCTGAGCAGATCAGGTTACAGCTCTGTTTGGCCACGCTCTGTGTGTGTGTGTGAGTGAGTGAGTGTGTGTGTGTCTGTGGAAGTGTATGCGTGTGAAATCGGTGCAGTAAGAGCTGATAGGCTGAGCGCTGGAGTAGACAGTATGCGGGTAAGATGATATTGTGGAGAGCTTTAGCTTTACTGTGTTTGGACGAGTTGGGGAATGGTGGCAGTGAGGTCAATGTATCGTGTGTGTGTGTGTGTGTGTGTGTGTGTGTGTGTGTGTGTGTGTGTGTGTGTGTGTGTGTGTGTGTGTGTGTGTGTGTGTGTGTGTGTGGGAGGGTTATTAGGGGCACAGCTGCCTGCCATTCCCACCGTCCTCCTGCAGCCCCACACAACAGGTGGGGAACACTCTCACACATATACACACCAAACAGTGAAGTTCCAAACACACCACCGCATCAGTCCGAAACATACCACACCAATACACACATACACACACATACGGAAGCTCTGCTCCTCTCATCTTAACAAACACAAGGATGTGTCTAGGAGATATTTAAGGAACATGAAGGTGTAAATTGATGAAGGACGGTTCTCAGTTCGTTTCCAAACAGACCCCGTGCCCTCGCTGTCCACAGCCTCGGTAACGTCTCCCTGCCCCGTGCTGATGAGTGCATCACATCTGAGTGCTGAAGGTCAGAGGACCGCCGTGTCTGTCAGTGACAGAGTAAGCCATTAATCTGGGAGCAGACCTCTCAGCCTCTCTGTGGAGGTGCAGAGACCTGATGAAGTCATTTTACAGGAGAGTGGAATCAAAGTTACTCTTGTACAACAGCACCTAATAGTAACAAATGAGTGTGTGTTTGCATAATGGTAGTCTGAATGAACCAGCTGATCATGAGTGTGTGAGTCAAAGTCTCAGACAGATGACTTGTCACCATGTGTTGAGTGTTGTTGTTATGTGAAGAATTCAAATCCTCACATTTTATATTTATGAAGGAAAGTCCTCTGAAATGTTTGTAGTTGCGATTCTGAACTCATTCTTCTTAAGGTCAGTCATTGAAAACTTGTGATATGCAGTTAACCCAAAGAACTTTATCTTAAAGGAATAGTTCACCAAACAATGAAATTGAAAAGTCATTATTGACTCACCTTCATGCTGATGAATACTTCGGAGTAGTTTTTTATTCCTCAAAGTGCATCTGGAGACCCGACACAAAAAGGTCCATAAAACTACACAAAAACTTTGTACTATTCCTTCTTACTGCTTGTCCACTGTAGTAAGAAGGAATAGTACAAAGTTTTTGTGTAGTTTTATGAACGTTTTTGTGTCGGGCGCTATTGACTCTCATATAAAGTTTTCGTTGGACTACGAACCGGCCTCCAGATGCACTTTGAGGAATAAAAAACTACTCCAGAGTATTCATCAGCATGAAGGTGAGAATTTCATTTTTTGGTGAACTATCCCTTTAAGTTCTATAGTGAATGTGTAGTAGAAGGTGAATATAGTGAATAACACAGCCATAAAATGTAATTTTAGATTTGAATAGTTTTCCCATTGTACAGATAATTAAAAGAAAACATTTGAAGGAGCGGTGGCTAAGTTTAGGAATGGTGTAGAGGAAACACTTATAAAGAGCTGATGCAGCATATCTGATCCTATCAGACAATGCTGAAAAGGAGGATTCTTCAAGAATAAGTCAGAAGTGGAAACGGAGGTAAAGTGATTCCTAATCAGTGGTGATGTAATTTTTTTCATCTATTATTTGTTCACTGTTTTACTTTTATTTTACCCAGAGGAAACATGCACAGCAGTCAATTTGGTTTTGTATCTGGTTCCAAATTGGTGAAATGCCCAGAAACATTAAGCTCCACAGCCAAGGTTTCCACATCGAAGCTGTCGCTCGTAATCTCTCATTGATTTTTGCCTCTTTCTGGAGCTACGTATTAATGAAGAAGATGTTTTCATTTCCCACCAAACTAATGGCCCAGAAAGATTCAAGTAGGGATTTAGAATGATTTGTGGATCCATGTTTGATCTAATGCTCTGAGAGATCATCCCTGTCATACATGACATCCAGTCATGTATCAATAGATTCCATACAGATAAACGTATCAGAGCATTAATGACAACATCATTGGATGTTGTAGGCCACAGGGAACTGACGGTGTTTGGAATGAGGGATGGGACTTTAACTTGTTCCTGCTCTTCTACTGCTTTTACTTTTTCCTCCTACAGTACACACGTAACGTGTAATTGCATTATGGGTAATGGATAAGAACAAACTATGTTTCTCGTAAATTTCCTGATGCATTTTGACATGTTGTATCTTTATGAAATTGAGTTTATAAGAGGAACGCACTGTACAAATAGATTAGTAATAGCTGAGATTATTTGCCATGGGGTCATGTGAGGTGTTACAGTAGCTCTAGTCAGATCCAGATCTGCTGCCAGCTTAGAGAAGCAGCAGCAGCAGACGAGAGGTGTTGATGAGACCATCAGTTTCAGTTTAAGTGTTCACTTTAATATTATCACCACTTTATCTTCAGTGAAACAGACCTTCTCTTTGGATTTCTACAGACAAGCACACCTATGCCTAGCTCTGTCTGACTCAAGAGTAATAGTGTGTGTGCTGCAGATGCAATAGTCCAGTGGTTTGCAAACTGTAGCTCCAAACTAAAGGACTGTGCTCCTGCTGCTTCTATACAGTGACTATACCCCCGCGTCAGTTAACCCCACCTATCACTTTAAAGAAATGTGTCCGTTTGCTTTCTCTGCACTTTTCATTTTGCACCATGTCAACCTCAAACTAAGTTAAAGATGTGTCTTGTTCTTTTGTCTCAAGGCTCCCAACTGGGCTCATGGTGCTCAATCTCTCTCAGCTGCTATTCAAAACACTGAGATGTAATTAAATCTATTCATGAAAAATCTTTTCTAATTCTAATTTTCCACAATGATGAATTCCCGTCAGCTCCCGTCGACCCTGAAGATTTGGCATGTCTGAGTAACTTCACAAAATATAAGATAAGCAGGGAGAATGGGTGTTTCAAATTAAAAACGTTAAGCTTTTTAAATGATCAAATTATCTGTCTGACAGATTTACACACACAGACGCGCTCTCCCACACACTCTGACGCGCTCACACATTTGGCCTGCTGCACATCTACAGTTGTGGTATGGGGAGCTTTCTATAGACGGCACCTGCTGGCCTGACTGGTGTCTCTGGGAGACAGGGGAATGGGATGTGTGCATGCGGAGGGGGGGGGGAACTCCCCATTGCTTAGATCGCGACAGCTCGGAGCCACAGGAGGTTTTCAGAGCTCTAGAAGGCAGCAGGGGGGTCCGGGGCCTGGCAGGGCACAGCGATACCCTCCCTTTAACTTTAACTCACCATGTCCCGGGGCGAACAAGTTGACCCCCTGGTCTGGCGCTCCTCTCGCCTCCCCACCGCCGTGTCTCGCGACAGGAAGAGCCGTTTGCCTTATGGCAGAGCCAGCAGCCTCGCCAAGCCTGACTCATCTCCTAGGTACAGTTTCAGCTGGAGCAGTGTGTGTGTGTGTGTGCGTGTGTGTGTGTGTGTCCAGGGAACGGATCATCTGTTTGGATCATTTTGCAAATCGTATGTTGATATGAGGAGGATGGAATAATGTCAGTGCACCATGAACTGGTAAATAGTTTTGCTCCACTAATGCTGTTTATTGTGTCAGGGTCTGTTATACATCACGGAATAGTGCTTCCACTGTTTTGACTTTTATTACAGGCTGTTAACAAATATGGATATGAATATTTTTCTGGTCTTCCTCATTGGAAACATATGCCAACAGCGTTTTGTTTTGTTTTTAGTGTTGCTGTCAGCTTGTTCAATGAGCGGTGTACAACACAATAAAAGTCATGTTTTCCGCTGCATGAATGTTGAACCAACTGTATTTTAGCTCCACTACTTTGGGGAACTGTTTGTCTTTTTTCCTCTTCAGTGCATCTCAGTCTCTAACAAACAGTGACAGACATAGCCAAGCATTGTTAGAGCTCTGCAAAACTCCATAGAGAAAAAGGTGAGGTGTCTGTTGAGTGTTTACATCCTCCCTTCTTCTTTTACCCATGACGACAAGCTCTCTCTAACCATAACCAACTAATTTTAGCTTCCTAAACTGACTGAAACTAACCCTATCTATAGAACATGATGATACGAATCATCTATGTGGCAGACATCTGGCTGATTGCATCAGGAGATTAGTTAACACATATTTGAGTTGTTTTTAGTGACAAACTTATTTAGGTATTTACAGTAGGTTGGAGTTGACAGTATCGGTGCAAGATGAATGGAAGAGCTTCAACTTCAACCACATGACAGGAGATACTGTGTCACATGCTCAAATGGGGATGTGACTAACGATTATTTTAATCATCGATTAATCTGACGATTATTTAAACAATAAATCGATTAGTTGTTTGCTCAAGAAAATGTTCAAAACTGTCAATCAGTGTTTCCCAAAACACAACATGACGTCCTCAAATGTCTTGTTTTGTCCACAAACCAAAGATATACTCAGATTATTGTCATAAAGGAACAAAGAAACCAGAAATATTCACATTTAAGAAACTGAAATCAGAGAATTTGGACTTTTTAAAAAGAAAAAACTACTCAAAACTGATTTTTCAATTATCAAAATAGTTGACGATTAATTCAATAATTGATTATTGTTTGATTAATCGATTAATTGTTGCGACTCTAGTGTCTGTATTTAAGTAATAGTTCCAGAACGAGGGTTAAAGTGACTGCGAGTGGGGCTTTGGAAGGACGTGGAGGTCAAATTCCATCTCGTTACCTGCTGTCATCACACTGGCCTGAGCGCTGCCGTCTCAGATCTAAGGTCCTGCAGTTTGTCTCTAATTTTAGAGCCGTGGCCACAATCAGCCTGAACCTGATATTACTCACATTTAATAGGACGGCGACGACGTCCAATATCACTTGCATGTGTGCCACAGCGTCACGGCCGATTAAACAGAGGCACTTGATGTATGTTGTATTAGATCAAAAGTGACAGACTGTACCGCCGCCCCACCCTCCCTTTCACCACCACCCCCCCCACCCTCCCCCTCTCCTTCCATTACTCCTCCATCCTGCCGTCTCTGTCATCTGGTGTCTCTTTTTCCACATTGGAAAGATCTTAAATGTCATGGGTTGGCACTCCAGGCTGGTACTCTATACCATTACCTTCATGTTTCATTGCATTTTATAAAGATGGAGGTGGTCGGGGAGGAGGGGGGGGGCAGTCAGGATGGGTCCTCCTGCGGTGGGAAAATGTGCACCAGCACCTCTTTCCTGTCGTGTAGGAGTTGCTCCTGCATTAGCTGCACTTAAACTACTTTTCTTCCACTTCAGCAGCCTTTGCTGACTTTGAAGATAACACTTGTTCCTCTTTGCTTACAACCTTACACTGCACTCCCTTCCTGAATGTGAACAAAAAGACAGAAAGAGAGAAAGCAAAATGGATAAAAACTTTACTTAGAGAAGAATGTAATGCATAAATTTATGCTCGACCCTTTTTTTTCCCCTTTCCAAAATGCTGAAAAGGCGTTTTAGAGCGCGGCTGGCTCCATTAATCTCTGTCTCAGCTTGTCTTTTTTGTGTGCTGAGTGTCATTTAGGGCATTTAACCGAGCTCAGAACACACTAGTGGGGGGGCTGTGAGGGGGTTTGGGAACGTATTCAATTGCCAGACACCATTAACCGACATGTCGTGTATCATATAGTTCATTAATAATAACATGATACAAAGGTGCTCGCCACTATAATGGGAAACTGCCCTGAACTTGCTTCCTCTGTGTTGGACTGTCTGCTGTGCGGCTCGTTAGTGTAGCGTTGCATCATGAAGAACTGCAAGGTCAGTTAGACTCCTCACTTCATCACAGGTGGTTTCAAAGTGAGGTTAATTGTCTAGAGGGGAGACATAAATAGAGAGACTGCAAAGTGTGTGTGAGTGTGTAGGTACACAATAGGCTTACTGCCATTAATTAACATGTGGCTCACTCCCTTGTCATTTACAACTTTACTCCTGTGAGCAAAGCAGTGAATGTAACTCTGATGCTCTCTGACAGCAGATTCTACAGAATGATGAAACGTATTCAGTATGTTGATGGGAATCACACCAGCAAGGCGAAATGATGCTTGAATAAAAAGCTGCTGTAACATTCATCTGGAAGAGATCCTCTGAAGGCCGTGCTCTTTGTACAGTTTAGTGATGGTATGTTAGAGCTGTGTAGCTCCTTTCATAAAGTGATGCATATATGCTTTTAGTGCCTGGTATTTTGCTTCTTCTTCAGCCGAACTCATTTTTATTCAGAGTGGTCAGGGTGTCAGCTGAACGCATGCATTTGTTCAAAATGTAAAAGTCTGATTTCACAGTTGTTGGCATTTGTTTATGCGAAGCAGAGCAGTGCGCACTAAAAGCAGAAAATGAGATACGATGATTGCTGTGCGTCACTCAGCCACCCAGTATAGGTAGTTTATTGTCTCTGTCCACTTTCGCTCACCAACGCCAAACCAGCAGCCCACAATCACAAAACAGAGAACAAGTTGTTCCCCGTTGTCAGAAAAGAAGGACGTCTGAACAGACTGGACTTCCTCAGTCCTCCAGCTGAAGCTCTGCTCAGTGTAGAGGACACTGGGAGATGGTTACCACTGAACTTGTTGTTGACGTGCCGTGGCTCCGTCTTCAAGAGGAACTGAGAGGAAAACTCAGGTTTCTTTCTCTGTTCGGCCTGTGAAAGGTACGAGGCGGTCTACAATTACAGGAGTTAATGTGTCAAACAGGTGTCTGACAGGGGAACTCTGTGTGTTTATACAGTAAGATATTTATTTTAAGATTTTAACATGTTCAAGTTGGTGTGAAGTAAAATCTGCATTTTGTTGGCAATAATTTATTTAAGCTAGCTACTATTAAGGCTCCTGTGAAGAAACTGAAACTACAGCAGAAATTCATTGATCTTGTGACTTTGTCTTTAATCCTTGTGGCTATTTTAGCTACTATTTATTTTAAGTATCTTTAATTACACAGTGAAATTGTTATGTATGTGTGTAGCTATCCTTAACAGGTTTGTCTCTATGCTAACAGCAGCTATACTATACATTACATATTGTACCTTTAAATCCACTTAGCTAATAATAGTAGCATACAGTAGATTAGCTCATTCTGCCACAACACTGACAGCAACAGTAGTGGTGTTGAATCTAAAACAAATATAGCTGCAGCCTGCTGCTTATGCATTTCCTGTGTGACTTTGTCTTTAATCCTTATGGGTATTTTAGCTACTTATTTATTTTAAGTATCTTTAATTACACAGTGAAATTGTTACAGTATGTATATATGTGTAAGTATCCCTAACAGGTCTGTCTCTATGCTAACAGCAGCTATAGCCTACTATATACGTAGGCCTATATTGTGCCTTTAAATCCACTTAGCTAATAATATTAGCATAGATTAGCTCATTCTGCTACAGTACAACACTGACAGCAATATAGTGGTGCTGAATTTAAAACAAGTAGGCTACCCTTTATATGCAGCATGCTGCTTATGCATTCCGTGTGTGATCTCAAATTTAATTTTCTTTGTTAAACAGAGTGAAAAAGTAGCACCAGTAGCTAGGCTACTAGCTATTGTTCTATCAATGGAGCAGCTACAGTAGATTGAACGTATATCAAGACTCTATCTTCTTTCCTCGTTAACTGAAATTAAAATGTTACTGTTACTGTTACTGAGGGTTTTTTGTTGCCCAAAAACATAACCCACAAAAAGTATTTCCAACAAGCATGTAGGGCTGTTGGCTAAAAAAAAGAAAGAATAGTCCATACTGTGGTATATCTAGATGGTAAAGAGACCAACTCTCAATAGAAGGTCTGTCCATTCAGTTTGTGATATCCACGTGGTTGAGCTTCTCCCAGGACATTTACCCAGAGGAATAAACAACCACCACCTGGTCTTTGACTGCTCATTGTTTACAGAGCTCACGTATGATGATTAAAGACATCTCTTTGTTCATAAAGTGCTCTACAAGTAGCTTAACAACTTCCTGTCCAACATGAGCGCGGCGGCCAGCGTTGTTTCCCGTCTCTGCAGTGACTAACAGTGAGTGTTGGGTTATAGACTGTGACTGGTGCTGTGGGTATTTCCTCCGCCTTGGCCCTGCGTGGAGTGTGTGGAGTGTGTTTTTCGGGGGCTTTCTTCAAACGGCGCCTCCACCAAATTGATTGTGAAAGTTATTTGGGCCATTTCATCTCAGCCGGCCCTATAAACGGAGGTTACTGGCTTAGTCATACGCGTGTGGTAACAAACATGTGTGAGCCATCATGTGAAAAAATCAAAAAAATGTTTGCTGGCGTGCTGCAGTGTGAACCATGTGGTTCTTCTCTCCCTCTCTCTCCATGCTTATCTCCTGCTGCCTCCATCTGAATGCTTCCTCTCACACACATTATTACATTAAGGAATGGATTAAGAAAATTCCTCAAGACGCTGGTCCCATTCCTGGTCTAAGTGTGTTAACAGTGTGCCTGTCATCTCTGCTCTCTCCTCAGCCTCACAGCACGATATGCAAGTCCTCCGGGCCACAGTGGAATAGGGTCGCCACAGAAGAAGAACACAAGGTAAATCTGACAAAGAAAAATGTTGTGTATGTGCCCTCAGATGTGTTGTGTTGTGTGTGATGTTTTCTGTGACACTCTGATGGGGTCAGTGGTCAAAGGTCAGGGTCAGCTAGAAGAAGAACAGCTGATGAGGATTCAGTGGGGTGTAGCTGTGTCTCATGACAGCTCAGACCAGTGTCCCACAGTGAAAGAGCAGTCTCTCTCAGTGTGCTAAATGTTCATTGTGACAGGTGATTCAACATAATTAACCTTTTCTGTGTTGAACAGTGTGACAGATCTTTACTGGGGAAAGTCCTTGTCTGTGTTGCTGCTGCAGTCAGAATGACACAAATGTACCCGTCAAGGTGATTTCAAAGGATTTTGTTCCCTTGTCAGTCCATGTTAGTAATGCAAATTAAGCATCTAGTGATAATTACAGTGAATAACATTGTCTAATTGAAAACAAATTGCACCAAAACAATGAGAGACTTTAAGTCGTTGCATTAAATTTTCAGACAGGGCCGCCATCACTCTATACACAAGCAAGCTGAAGCACCGTCACAGGGCACAGACCTCCACCAAGGCCACTGTCAACACCAGACTTCATTGAATAAATCTAATTCATAGAAAATGATTCACATCTGCCTCAAACTTTAACATATCCCCATCCCTGCACCAAGGGCAAATCAGTTCAGTTGTTAAAGGGGACATATGATAGAAATATCACTTTTTGAAGGCTCTTTAACATATATTTGGGTGTTTGTTTTACCTTCCGGTCCCCAAAATGAGAGAATTTACAAAAAAATCTGGCAATGATGTAACTAGTTTTTTGAATTTGCATAACCTCATCCCTACCTGGTAGAATGGGTGGGACGGTGCAAGCAGTGGTTTATTTGCATTTAAAGGGACAGGCACTGAAACCAGCCGTTCTGAACAGGGCTGTTTTGAGAGGATGAAAGGAGCTGTGATGTTTGATCCTTGGGGTATTTTGACCAAAGCATGTCACAGACATGTCTTTAAGACACCTGGGAACTATTTTAATTTGTGAAAAGGGGGCATGATATGTCTCCTTTAATGTGCGAACCAACCAACAAACAAAACATGATGTGATTTGACTGGTGCCTGCTGTAGTTGTAGTTTGTCCACTGCAGCTAAAACACTGCCAGAAACACCATCATGTAGTTAACTTGCACTTAAACTGTTAATCTCTGTCCTCAGACCAGGTATTTTGCTACTTAGCGGTGCTGTATTGTGTGATGTGTCTATTGGGAATAGCCCTTTTACACATCCAGTCAATAAAGCTGTTGCTACCAGACATTATTGACACTCTTTGTGTTAGCTCTTGGCTGTAGCTTTTAGCGAGGGAACCGCAGGCTTCAGCTACTCCAAGACGTGATGTGTGAGATGGTAAACGTATCACACACACACATCTGTAGGTGTTCAAGCTCCGACTCTCATGCACACATCACTCATACTTATGATACGGTCTGAGACTATATATATATGGCCAAAACCACACAGATGCAAAGTGATACTATGCACATATGTTCATATTAGACATGCACCCACCAATCTGCCCTCACATACTGCATACTGTATGTGCACACCCGGGAGTCCAGCTGTCTGATGCTTGCAGCATTTGTTCTAGGCAGCTCAGAGGCAGCGGGAACCAGCATGCTGGCAAAAAAAAAAAAAAAAAATCCTCTCCAGCCACTACTGAGCAATGGCAAAAATGCTGCAGCCAGCAGCTCCAGCCCGATGGGTGGTAATCTGCCCTCTCACAGCACTGACAACAAACCTCACTGCTGCTGTTGCTGCTCTGCAGAAGCAGCTTTTTAATTCCTGCACATTGCTAAAGATATGACGCAACACAAACAAATGAATAGTTTTAGGTCAGAGAGCACTGACAGCGTAAGCATCCCCATGTTACCATGTGATGCTAATCCCTTTTTTATCACCATGCATTGCCTCGTCTTAAAGACACTTTCTCTTCCATATGCCGTCCTCAATGTGCAAAACGTTTTTCCCTCAAGCTGCTGAAGTTGAAGGGATTTCTATGCTCTGCTTTTTAGCCGGAGCTAAAACAACTGTGCATTTTACAACTGCAGCTTTTACTCCAGTAACTTGTCTCCTAACAGGTGCAGAAGTGTTCTTTTCATTAGTTGTCCTCATGAAAGCACAGTATAATGTGATGGCTGAATGAGCACATGCTTTGTTCGCCCTCAGTGGCTTTTGTGATGCTCTGCCCTCTGTGTATATCAACACTGAGCTTTTCATTCCTTCATAATGGTTTACTTCATGTCACTGAATCTTAGTTTCCCCTGTGATCAACGACAGTTCTCTTTGGCATGTTAACAAAATTGCACTGAAAGAGCTTTACAGTACAGTGATCCAAACACACCTAGTGTGATTTGAAAGTGACAGGGCTGTGGCTACACACCGACTCCCCTCAGGCTCACCCTGACACTTCAGTGCAGCTCACTTGTGTGTACTGGTAGGACACGCTGTACCTTTAAACATCCTTTGAAGGACAAATCGTCTACACTTTACACTTTTGCAGCTTTGCAGTTTTTGTGATTTAACATATTTCCCCAATTTTCTCATGCAGCCATTGATTTCCACTAATTTTGTTCAAACTCCATTAGCAGGCTTTTGACACTTGATTTTAAGGTCCAATGTGATATTTAGCGTTCAGATTCTAGTTTGCAGCACTCACTCACTCACTCGCTTGCATTCAACCCTGCCGTCGGCAAAGTGACGGTGGCCTCCGAGGATTAAAAAAACTTGTTAACCATGACTGGGAGTATTTCAGGAGCATGGAGTGATGAGGTGAAGATCTAAACCATTTTACCATGTCTGCTGTTTCCTCCTACTTCTTCTTTGTACGTTTATTTATAAACGTGCAACTCTTGAAACCTGCTCTCTGGTTGGCTGGATTTTCTGTTCAGGCTGCCGTACAAACATGGCAGCACAAGATGGCGACACTCTCTAAAGCAAGACCCATATAAAAGAGGAATTATAAGGCTACGAAAACCAAACCAAATGTATTTTATAGCGATACACTTATACAAATATATTCATGGGTAGTATATTCCGGACCTTTAAGCATCCTTTGAAGGACAAATCTTCTATACTTTACACTTTTGCAGCTTTGCAGTTTTTGTGTTTTAACATATTCCCCCAATCTTCCATGCAGCCATTGATTTCCACTGATTTAGTTCAAACTCCGTTAGCAGGCTTTTGACACTTGATTTGAATTATCCATCACAGTAAACATTATTTTTTTGTCAATGTTTCAACTAGAGTCTGCTGATTGATTTTCATGAACTACAGAAATGTATGCAAATCAATGGCAGCCTGGCACACTACACAAACACATTAGAATTTAGCTCCAAAGCAGAGCATGGTTTGTGAGGTGGACAGCAGCTATAGTGTGGCTCTTAAAGTTCATCCTGAATGCAGCAGGGGGTGATGTTGGACAGCTTGCTGGCCACCTGCCCACTTGTGTTGTCTTTCTTCTATTTTAATAAACCTGAGGTGACTGTGACTTTGCCTTGAAGGTGGCGTGGATGGCACTTCCCTGGCAAATAGAGGATGCCACTATAAGAGCTAGGCATAAGGTTGGTGCTCAGCAGGGACCTTGGCAGCAGGAGTGAGAGGGAAATAATCTCTCTGCAAGAAGTTTCGCTGATAGCCAGTGAGTGACAGGCTGAGTAATGTGGTGTCTACTAGCTCCTCTCCTCTCCTCTCTTCTTTACCTCACATCCAGGATGCAGATCCTTCCTGTGTCAGATAACACTTCCCAGAGTCTGTCCTATAATACTGTACAAACCCACTGTCCACAATTTACATGGTGTTTCTCTCTCCAGCTCCATTCTGCTGACGCATTATCAAACGTGTGTTTTGGAAGATGAAAGAAGCTGATGATAAAAGGGACTACCTCTGATTTCCATCTGAATTGCCTCAATCTCTCACTAATTTCCCCTCTGTTTGTCTTTGGCTTTCTCTTGTCTGGGTTTGCAGCTACAGTTTCTCCCCCTCTGCATCATCACTTTTCATGCATCTTAGTGTTTTTATCTCAATTCTTTATCATCCATTCCTCTCCTCATTCTTTGCATTTGTAAGCCCCCAGCCCTGATGCTACTATAATCAGTGCGTGTGTGTGTGTGTGTGAGGGGGGGGTCATCGAGGTCAGAGTTGTGACATATTTCTCTCTGCTTTGCTCCACTGCTCTCATCCCTCTCTCCCTCCCTCTGTCTGGCTCTGGGATACAGTATGTGGTTGCTACTGTAGCAGTTCATGTGTGTGAGCCCAGCGAGGCGGCCGCGGCTCTGGGCTCTGGGCTCTGGGGCTGCAGCACCACCTCAGTCTGCAGCTCAGTGAGATCACCCAGGCAGAGCACCAAGCCTCTGCTCTCAGACATGGATCAGCATCTTTAAACAGTCTGCAGTCTGTTGTCACTGCTGTCGACGTACGGCCCAGTGTGAGAAATACTAAACAACTGAGCACATTTGCCGCTTCTTGACATCAGTTCTTTCTTTCTATTTTTTGCAATAGAGCACATTTTACTTTTGCACAATTGTCGGCATGAAACAATGTTTGCATTTCCCAGCACATGAACTGACTCATTAGGCAGTTTTGCTCTGACTTCATGCTGTGCAGGTTGCTTAATCGCTGAGACTTGCTCTATTTTTGAGCGAAACATCCAAAGTAAACTTGATTTTTTTTTCTTTCTTTTTTCTGCAATTACAAACCATTCAAGTCCCTCTGCTGCAATCGTGGAAGTGCTGACTTTAAAAGCATATGTTAAAACCATAATTAGCTTTACTCATATCATTTAATAGAGTTGCCCGCCCCTGTTTCTACCATTTTTTTTTTCTGGTTAAACAGCTTTTACTGGGAGTTTCTCCTTGTCTCATTCACAGGGCTAAGGACAGAGGATGTTGTAATGCTGCTTGTAGGTTTTTAAGCCCCATAGGGAAAATTAGTGATTTGGTGATATCAGGCTATATGAATATAATTTGACTTGACTTGAAGGAGGTGATGTTTAAAATGTGAATTTTTTGTGGTAAACCGTATGACAATGCAGTGCAAACTGTTTTCAGATTGTTTTCATTCATAATAAAAAGTAATAAGCAGGCTATATAACCACTACCAAGACTGCAGACTGTACAAAACCTTGTTTTTCACAGGATAATTGTTGAATGTTTTTGACCACTCATATTACTGGGCTGTCATCTCTTGTTCATATTCTTTTTTTTTTTTCAAATTAGACTTGTCCTCAGCAGAAAATTCTGTTCCCGCTCCATGTGGTTCCATAGCACCCGCTTTTTCTTCCCATGTTTTATTGACCTACAAGTGTTTCAGATGCACCAGGGACATAAAAGATCAAGCGTTGCTCCTTCCTCATGATGTGGTGACTTGATGACCTCTCTTATCTTTAACTGTTAACTCGTATATGTCTCTCTCTAACACATGGAGTCAGGAGGGAGTGAATGTGAGAGACGTGAACTTTTCCAGATTAAGTTCATCATGGTAGCTGTCGTCCTGTGACACACTAATAAAAGCCCTGCGGGCAGCGCGGGGTATTTCTCGATGATCGTAGTTGTTTTTTATTCCTACTACGTGTCGATCTGTTCTTCTGTTTTGTTTATTTTATTAAGTAAAGGCCTGAGAGAGACGAGACGGAACATATGAAAAAAACCTTCTTTCTCCGCCGAGAGTTTTTGACCACATAACGAAAAAAAATAAGAAGAACTTTTCCCTCCGACATCTCGGCTCCATCTGCAACACAGACACGAGTGACATATTCGGCGTAGCGAATCGATTATCTTTGTTAGAGGACATCAGGACAGCGCTCAGGCAGGGGAGACAGGCAGACAGGAAGTGGCTCCAGTCCATTCAAGGGTTCTTCTCTCCCTCCTCTTATTGAACAAGACCAGGCTGTGGATGTAAACACCTTCAGCAATCTGATGCAAAGTCTTCACCCAGTGCCCGTTTTCAGCATTACTCCCTGTGTGTTAAGTTCCCTACTTCTCTGAATCCTGGTGATGTTTTCCATTCTGCAGCCTTATATATTTATGCCTATTCAGATTCTAAGTGAGAAAGAACACAGTATACAGCAGGGGTTCTCAACCCGTCTCACTCTGGGACCCACATTTTCCCATGGTCATTTAGTCGCGACCCACTTTTATAGAATTCAAACCAATAATTTTTTTTTAAAGCCTTTAAAAACTCATTTTGCTCTTTATTGAGCAAAGTGCATTTCAGGGCACATGAATGAAACTGAGGAGGACCATGACAACTGCATGTACGGAAGTGAATAAAAAATATCAAACTGCACAAAATGATATATTTGATATATATATATATATATTTGACTTCTAATGCATCTCTGCATTCAGAGCATGTTCACAAAACTGAATAAATATCAAATTGTACAAAATAAAGACCCACAAAACAAAACTGCGTTCAGGCCGCATTAATAATAAACTGATATCTTTGCATTCAGAGCAAATAATAAGAAACTGAGGAGGACCATTACAACTGCATGTGTTCACGTGACGTGTGCCTTTTAATATAAGTTATTTTTCAAAATAAAAGACATGTCCAACATCAGATGTGCATTAAATATTTTACTTTTTTGACCAGCTGTCCGCGACCCACTTTTGGGTCCCGACCCACCAGTTGAGAACCACTGGTATACAGTGTATACAGTAGGCTGATACATACATGACTTTTGGAGTCACTTCCAGTCATTTCTGTGAAGATTTAACGGTCGAGACAGATTAAAGTTGTCATGAATTTTGTCATCATCCCGGAGCCAGCTGCCAGATCTGTTTTTCGAAACAACCTACTAACAAACAGATGAGTGAAAGCATCTGGCATAAAAAAAAAGCACAGTGCCGTTATTGCACCATAACAACAGGTTTTTGATGGTATAATTATTTTAACGCCCCCCCTAGAGTCGTGAAAATCCTCCAGCTGCAGCATGGCAAATCAACATTTGACACTGGCAGCTTTGGCTCTGATTGTGTGAGAGTGTGTGTGTGTAATACTGAAAACACAAACTTCCCAGGAGGTGTGCGTGTTTGCCTTTGTGTCACTATCCAATATTACATTTTTAGTTATTGTAGTATAATTGTACTATGGTTGGAGAACAGAGGACAAATGTCTATTTCCATCTGCTTAAGTCTCTTTTTCCTCCTGTAATCTCACTGAAGTGAACATTTGTATCTGTCACTTACACAATATCACTTTTACCAAGTTCACCTCCTCCTTTCATCCTCCCTTCTCAACCCACACACACTTTGTGTCTTAAAGCGTTCCCTGGCACACACTGAGCTCAGGGTTAGTATTCATGACACAATGGAGGGGCTCTTTCAGCCTCTGCCTCCCTGTCTGCTCTACAGCCTGCTCTGACTTGTGCTCACTCTGTTTGAATCATACTGACATTTGTTTCTCAGTCCCTGTGGATTTTATTTAAAGGTTAGCTTCATGTTTTTGTGTTTTTTTTCAAGTCAGTCTTGAAACAACACAAACTACTCTGAGGCTAAACTGTACAGAATGTTTCCTCACATCTCAGAAAGTATAGACATCGTCAACACCTCTGGACTTCCCACACTGATGTAAATACTGCACGGTGAGCCCACACAGTCCTGGTTCTGTATGACGTGGTCACTGCCAAGAGATGTATTTTGAAAGCGTAGAAATCAGACTCTTCTCCTGGTTGAGAGGAGTGATGGGAGTCCTGCACATAAAGAGAACTGGAGTCCATCAAGAACCAATAAATCCAGCTCCACTTTATCACAGAGCCTTGCACTTTACTCGATGCTACTGTAGCAGTGAAGATGTGGAAATCATTTTTCTTAGGAGACGAGTGGGAAGAGGTTTTGTTCCTATCATACTGATATTTGTTCATTAACTTAGTGTTTTTCCTTCCTACGTGCTGATCCGGTCTACTTTATCTGCCTTTTTTAATAATGTAAAAACACACACAGACACACACTGGAAGTATTACTCTCTGTGATTTTCCCTCTTGTCCTTTCGGGAGCAGTTTTGATTCAATTGATGGAGCACTACATCCACAGTCTTAATCTAGATAGATAATATGAAACGTCAACAGTCAAGTCAACTGGGTCCTCATCAGAGTTTCTGTGTTTTTACAGACAGATTCCTGTTTAATGTCACTGCCTCACTGACATAATGTCATTGAGCAAGAAAACCCAGTTAATGTAATAACTTAAAGAGGAACTATGCAGGATTTTTACCTTAACTATGCTACATTTGTACCAGCTTCAGAGTCCTAGTGCTGGTTAAATCAATGACTTGTAACTTGTTACGGGGAGAATGGAGGCTCTCTGTCTTCCACCTAGCATCTCTTGGCTGAAAACCAACCTTGTAAGATCAGAGCCTCCAACCCGGTGTCCCAGCTCTCATCTCTGCGGCACTGCCACACAAATGCGCCCCATAATCTCTTGTTTATGACAGATATATCGGAACATGATATATAACATTATCTACCGCTCTATTGGTTGATTTCTTGCCGGCTTCGTTGAAAACAAATGCACATGGTTGGGAGGAGGGTTAGCAACACAGTGGAAAAGAGACCAGACTTGCATACAGTAGTTCCCCTTTAAGTTGAACTTCAGCAAACAGGACTTGTGACATGGTCCTTGATCACTTAAAGCAGATATCAGTGGAATGTTTTTGTTAATATAAGTCCTAAATAGTCCTATTTTCCGTCAGCAATCACTTACATGAAGTATTTCAGCCTAAACACGAGTCTCTCCGTCACTCTGCTCTGCTGTAACCCGAGGAGAAAATTTTCCTTGTGGGATACAAGTGTTATCCAATGAGGAGAGAGAACGGCATGAAGGGCTGTGTGTGCAGCCAAGGGATGCGCGTGAATGTGGTGACGTAGCACGAGGACCAATTGATGCCTGACAAGGGCGGGGGCTGCTAACTCATGGTGCGTTCAAAGAAACTCGTACTTTGTGTTTTTCCTTCCTGTGAAGTCATACCAGTTCGATCTGGTACGAGTTCACGGGTCGGAAGTTACGAGTGGCCGTTATAGGGAACTTTCACAGACAACAGGATGGTAAAAACACGAGCTACGGGTTACCTGGAACGCTACCAAGTCGTAGTTGTGACTTGAAGCTGTAACTTACGGTTTCAAAAGCCTGCCTTGAACGCAGCATTAGCCGAAACGGCCGTGAAGCTGATATCTGCTTTAAGGGACAACTTCACTGGTTTTAGCAGTAATTCGATGTGTGTATCAGCATGAGACTGATGAGTGGACTTGTGATCTGATTCTTTAAGACGTGTTTTGTTTATTGATTGATTTTTTGCTCTTAAGCCATAAAGAAGAATAAAGAATGAATCTCAGGTGGGCGGAGGCTGAGAGTTGGATTGTTTGTGGCTAAGTAATGAGAAATGATTTCCTCCTCCCACCACTGACCCTCAACATAATTATTAACACATCTCTGACCTAAGATCAGCTCAGCCTCCAGTCGTTAAGTCGTTGTGTATCTTTTTAACCTTCTGACCCTTTTCTCTCTGCTCTGGCCTCCGCAGGTTACCGGGGCCTTCCAGGGTACCTGCTGCAGGCAGCGGGGCCTCCAGGAGCCCGGGCTCATCCAACCTCAACCGTCGCAGCCAGAGCTTCAACAGCATCGACAAGAGCAAGCCTCTTCAGTATGCCAGCGGCAACGACAGAGGTGAGGAGGCCGTGTTACTGCATTATGTCTCAGCACATGGTACATTCTCCATCCCATGTAAAGAAGAAAAAAGTTGCCCGCACACTGTCCTTCAACTTGCAAAAAACTTATATAACAAAGAAACAACATTTTGGTCCTCAGACCTTTGTCAAGCAGAGATTTAAAAACACAGTGGAAGTACAGGCAGATATTCAGCCTATTCTATAGACCAGAGTGGCATCTTTATGCAAATGAGTGTGACTGAGGCATCCTGGGTAATTGAGGGGCAGCACCCAGCATTTTTTGAATTCCCTCCATTGAAAAGTTCAGCCTAACTGTCTTGACAAACTAACTAACAAAAAGTTGGCTATTAACAGGCTATTTACAGACAACACTTAGCCAAAACCTACCTGGTGATTCAACCAAATACGTGTAGATGTCCGGGTAAGAAATTTCTGGCCACTGTGTGGGGTCATTGATCCAATTAGATTGTGGGAGGCTAAATGGGTATACCGGTAGATTAATTAATTCTAATTTTTCAAGATAGCGTGAACGGTCGGTTTCAAGGAGGGCGTCAAAATAATTACGAGACATAGTGCTACAAAAGAAACAAAAAATAAAACATTCAAATTGATTGTTAGTTAGTTAGTCTACGCTCCATCAAAACACAAAAAGCCACTGAGTGCAGACCTGAGGTAATTTAAAAATGCCGGGCGCTGCCCCTAAATTACCCAGGATGCCCCAGTCATTCTCATTTGCATAAAGATGCCACTCTGGTCTATGGAAGATAGCCAATCAGAGGCAGAGGGCCAATAGTCAATCATATCCAGCTGCATTCAACTAGTAATCATAAATTACATGAATAAATAGTAAGACCGTGGGACATAGGCTACATGAGTGTAATCCCATATGTGCCTGTCTGCAGCAGGACAAAAAAACAATCCGAATACAACAACAATGATTCATATACACAATTATAGAAAATGTATTTAAAGCAGAAGTAAGCGATCTGGTCGTTTTGGCTAACGTCTTGTCAGCCGATGGAGTTAGCAGTCCCCACCCTCGTCATGGATCTATTGGTCCTCGTCCCTACGTCACCACATTCACGCGCATCCCTTGGCTGCACACACAGCCCTTCATGCCGTTCTCTCTCCTCATTGGATAAAGGTTGTAGGATACAAGGAAGTATACAAGAAGTTTTCTCCTCGGCTTACAGCGGAGCAGAGTGACTGACAGACCCGTGTTTCGGACCAAACACTCTATGTAAGTGATTGCTGTCGGAAGATATAACTATTTAAGACTTATATTAACACAAACATTCCGCTTACTTCTGCTTTAAATAAGGATATTGATACATCATAACAGTTCATGGAGAAGCCCATATGTAAAAAAAAATACAAGAGTAAGACCATGTCTGGCATCCTGGTTGAAAGGGATAAGGGTCAGGTCACATTCTCCATCCCGGCCACTGGATGGCGCCACTCACACAGAGAGATGAGCAGATGATCCCGCTCTCTCTCTCTCTCTCTCTCTCTCTTTCACTTTACCAATCGACAGCAGTCTGCTGAATCACTCCCAGCTCTTTATTCCAAGTGAGTTATAATGGATGCCATTAAGTGGAGGCAGCGACACATTCCCACAGCACGGCGAGAGCCATCTGAGAGGAGACCGAGGGGGCAAACCCAGGCAGCTGCTCTGTCAAGCATGATGAAGCTAATGAGAGCGATTATGATTTGAGAAAGGGTCTCACAGTGACTGAGAGTGAGAGTGCACAGTGTTTTATTTAACAGAAAAACTGATTATTGACGAGTAAATAGCTGTCTTAACGGCCTCCCTCTGATGTGGAGGGTAAATACATCCACTCACAACGTTTTAATTACGGCGAAGCACGCACTGTATTTGTAACAGCTTTAAGATTTATCATGGTGCGTTCTGCGTTGGCTCGTACAGTAATCAAAGTCTTTCACAAGCCTCAGAGTTATTTCATTAATTAAAAGCAGCCCTGACGACTTTATGATCACGTTATAATGACAGCGTTTTTTCTTCTTGGGGCTTCGCTTGCAACATATGTCAGAAGTAAAAAATGTTTTCTCGCTTCGAATCTTAAAAAAACGGATTCAAACACAAGGAGAGTCAGTGTGTGGAGTTGAAAGAGGATCAGTGGGAGGTGAGGGAGACGGAGGAGAGAGGCAGCGAATGGTGTCGGACACAGAGAGCAGTGAAAAGCCTCCAGCAAACTCTCCTTTTGAATTCCTCTCTCTGTCGTTCTCTCGTGCTTTCAGCCCCGAAAAGTTCACATGCTCACTCACCCCGCTGATTTCTGTCTGAAACTTCTCTCTTCACTGGGATGAGGAGGGGATTCATGGCGAGAGATGACAAGTGGATGGAAGCAGGAGGGAAGGCAGGAATCATGTGACCGAGTGTAGTTTGTATCTGGGGAAGGAAATTATTAAGAAAGCGATACATCATTCCAGTCGATCGGTTTCATTTACCTCTCTGTGAAAAGAGGGATGGACGAGGCCTTTTCAAGCAGTGTGAGAATAAAAAAAACAAAACAGAACAGACACTAGCTGTTGGTGCTTTACTGCAGAGGAGATGAAACAAAGCAGTGGCCTAAAAGAAACGAAAGGAGAAAAAAAACAGAAAAGGAAAAATCAATTGTGGGGAAATGTCAGCGATGCAGCCTGAAGCTTCTGGGCGAAAGCAGGCAGCAGACAGATCCAGGAAGCGTCTGCCATGAGCCCTTTTATTAATCTTGTTGAGTTTATTTCCTCTCTTACAGGTAGCCTCATTTGCTCCTGTCATGTCACACATCCTCTTATTTGATCTTACATCCTTTTAACTTTTTTTTTTTTTTTTTTTTTTTTACCTCTGGCTGCACCAGCTCTAATTTTTTTTATGCTCCTCATGTACTTTTTGTTTTATGTCCTGCCATTATCCCACAATATCGTTTAATATCTGAGCTGTGCTTTGTTTTATTTCTTAGTAATCCCTTGATAATTTGCCCCATGATTCAGATTTGCCAGAATAGGATTTGATAGGCAATGGACTAAGTTAGGAACCGTCTCAAAAGTGCAGGTAAACTGGTCAATAGAGGTTTTCCCTTCAGACAAACCTACCTTGTCTGAACCTGCACACACAAACTCCTGCTGATTGTATTTAGGCTTCAAACATCATGAATGGTTCATTAGTGAAGATGATCCTGCAGAACCAAAGTTGTCAGTGTCATACACTTTTGTTTAGTTTCTTTTAGTAATCCAGAACACAATGGAAACATCCCACTGGCTTTTAGTGGAGGGAACTTGTCCCTGCCCACTGCTGCTGTTAAATCAAATTCAGATACTTTCATTCATGAAGATATACAAATGTACAGTATAGTTATATTTGCTTCGTATTTAATCTCTGGTGACTAATGCCAACTGGTCTGAAAGTTGTGATGGTTTTTTCTTTTTTTTAAATTTAGATTTGATTTACTTTAACTCTTCATGTATACTGTAGTGTGTCTCTGTGGGGATGAAGTAAAATGTTGTTTTCATATTCTTACATAGCGAAGCCCTGAAAGAGAGAACGAGAACTCAAAGGGCACGAGGAGCGTTGCATCACTGGTGTTGCCATGCAACTATCTAATTGGCCTCAGCCAACAAAACGGAGGCTTCAAAGGGCATTGAGTTTTTTGTTAAGTAGAATTAAGACGGACTGAAGAAAGTTGGTGATTATGCAGCTTGTTGTTGAACACGAGGATGAGTAAGCAGTAACAGTGTGATGTAATGGGAGGCAGTGAAAGAGCAGGAGAGCATTTGCATGTGTGCGATGTGTGTGTGTGTGTGTGCGTGTTTCTTCCAATTCACTTAAATCCCGCCATCGTGCCTCTGTGTGTACAATCTGGCATTTAGTTGTAAACAACATATATCCATGTTTGTGTGTGTGTGTGTGTGGGTCCAGAAGAAGTGACATTTCATTCCTCGGCCGCAGAGGAGAAAAAAAAAAGTCTGTTGCCATGGCAACGGCAAGTCACTACACGTTGAAAAAAAAGTGGTGGCGCACTGAAACAGCCTCCAGGGTGGGGACGGGAGGGGGTGGAGGTGGGAGGGGGGGCGGTGTCTGAAAAGGTCTCTGAAGACAGGGTTAATTGAGTGGACACACAATCAGAGACATGCACACACAGACACGCACAAGATGCTTGTAACCTTTTTTTTCATTCACATTCATAAACCATCTATCTCTAAACATGAGGGGTGATACAGAGGACAGACACACACACACACTGAAACACAAGACGAGACGATGCTCTGTCATCCATGTTTATATGGATGACATTATCAGGTGGGAGTGCAGACACGCAAGTACAAAACAAAGACGCAATTTCTCCTCACCAGGTGATTCGTAAGTCGTCCTGGTGAGATTCTGTTGGTTACGATCAAATCACAATAGCTGGTCTGAGATCAGACTGCTGTGTTCTCACTTATCATTATTCAAACTGATAAGAAGAAAAAATGAGGTGTTTGCAAGTTCACTGCCTTTTTAAATATGCAGAAACACTGTTAAAGTGAGCAGTGTGTCTGCTGCTGTACAACACTCATTCAGTCTTGTCACATACACATTGGATACATTACAAGAATTACCAATAGCTGAGGCGTTGTATGTGGATTTACATTTGCTCAAATATTTGACCTTTAACTAGAATATTGTTTATATACAGATAATATTTATGCTCTGATATCATTGGATGTCCATACACAGTGTAAAGGTAGATGTCCATGTCTGAAATGTGCTCTACTTTCTATTTTATAATAATTCCAATCATCTAATTTGACTGAATATCAATGCTGAGAGAACACGGATTTTAATCACATAAACCACTCTGCACTACAGGTGTATTAATTGTTAATTAGCCTCACATTAACTATCATTTATCTTAGATGTATCTTAGGTCTATCTTATCTTAGTATATCCTCACACGTAACATTGGAATTAAATGATGTCTGGTCATCAGAGGAGGATGAAGGTAGGGAGAAGAGACAAGTGTGCAGGTCAGGAAAACGTTTGTGTTGCTTTGTTTCAGTTGTGAAGCTATTTGTTTTGTGGTGACCAAATAGAAGATGAAGTAAACCAAAAGATAAAAAGGTAACACTTTATTTGACGCCTATCTCTATAACGCATTATAACCATACTCATAATGAGTTATAATGCAGTTATAGCACTATATAACTATAGTCATAAACACTCATACAGTAAATAATCATAATGATTTATAACAATAATCATAACACACTATAAAGCATTTATCATGATGTTATAATTGTTAGTAACTCGCTGACAATGCCCACATTGATAATGCATTATAAATATAGTTATAATGTGTTATAATTGGCTTATAAATATGTATAACTACCATTACAAACACTAATAAATTATCATAAGACTGTATAACATTTTATAATGGCTTATAAGATCAAGTATTATAATAGAGTTATAATGCTCTATGGTGTGTTATGCTTATTGTTATATACCTTATAAGTCATGATAAAATGCTTTATAGTTTTTTTATGATTGTTTTTATAAAGCATTCTGATCATTTCTGAGTGTTTATAGCTATAGTTATACAGTTCTATAACTGCATTATAACTCATTATAAGTATGGTTATAATGTGTTGTGCGTCAAATAAAATGTTACAGATAAAATAAACATATGAATCAAAATCTGATATTCTTATTAAATCATAAAACTAATATGAGGCTCATAGAACTGTTGCATAAAAAGAAAAGAGGAAAATGAACTTCATCCTTGGAGATGCTAATGATGTACAGTACAGATGTTTTGTTTGCAAACTGATGGCCATGATGTTGTAACAGCCAGCTCATCTTGGACTGTTTTCTGAAACGATCACAGCGTGATGGTGATGACTGTCATCAGCCTTAGCAGCAGTAGTTTACACCTTGATTGGTCATAAAGCTGAAATGCTGTCATAAAAAAACTCCCAGGAGACTCATAGAAATATTGAATTTTCTTTCTTGCAATCTCATGAGCGCGTGGTAAAGACATGTCACCCAGACATATGGAGATAAATTAACAACGCTTTTGTCTTTATTGTGCCACCAGATCCCATTAGATATAATCAACAACAAACAAGTGTCTGCATGGTATTGTCAGAGCCTGGCAGACTGCACTTTTCACTCCAGAGCTGACACAGTGCACTGGGGCATTTTCTGGCATGTTTTAAGGCTTTAGAGAATGTTGTCAGAAGTGTAAGCCGGTTAAAGTGTCTCGGCCGCGGCCACAGCTGAAGCTGAATACCCCCCCCTCCCTTCATCTGCCTGAAGGGGCTTTAAACCACAGACTGGAGGTGACTCACAGCCAGCTGAACCCAGCTCCCTGTGCTGACTGACAGCCAGACGGCCACTCAGTTTAATGGTGCATAACTTCATGCTTTCACTGGATCTCCTTCCTCTTCATTCCCACCCAGTTCTAATTCTGCATTTCCTTATTGCCTCTATTTATGATCATCCCTTCTTCTCTAAAATAGACGCCTGCGTGCCTTCTGCTGCTCTGTATTCCTTACATGGTGTGAAGCAAATAATATACTTACCTGCCAGGTGCTGAATCTTTTATGCCTCTGTGTGTAAAATAAAAGATAAGTCGGGCTGATGAACTGAGCATCAACCAGCCAGGAAAAGTGGTGTGTATGTGTAAAGGTCAAAGGTCAGAAGTGGTAAAACATTTATTTTACATACGTGACGGATGTTCAATGTGCTCTGTATTGTGGCACAAGAAACTTTGTAATGTATCAGATCCCAGCATCCAGGGCTCTGTAATGGAGTTAATGGCAGCAAATTTAAGAAGGGGCTAGAATGTAAAACGATGACTAAACAATAAAAGCTTAACATATATTGTGTTACAAAATCAGAATATGGGTTTGAAATATTTCCATAAATCTTACACTGTCATTTTCACATCATGCCAGAGAGATTTCCTGCTATCCACTTACATTCACTCACAGGTATGTTGCCCTGTGGCGCTACACCTTAAAGGGATAGTTGAACATTTTGGCAAATTCACCTATTGCCATAATCCTTATAGTCAGAAGTATAGGTTCATTACCTTTATTGTCAGTGCAAGCTGTTTTTAGATCAGCGGGGCAGAGACGTGAGCTGCTAAGCTAATGCAATGGTGGTGGATGGTACTTTTGCGTTGCCCTCATCAAACTAAATACACAATCCAACAACTCCAAAACGCTCTCGTGGACAGGTTGTGACCTGCACATTCACCATGATATGAAATAACAATGTATAAGTATGTAACATTACGACACATAAAGCAAATACTCTGAACTACTTGCCGCCCAGCAGCCATTTCTGGAATGTAGTTCCGGCTACGCATTTACCTCGAAAACAACTCCGTCTCGTAATGTTACATTATTATTTCGTAGTGTGGTGAATGTGCAGGTCACAAGAGTGTTTTAAATTGTTGGGTTGTGTATTTGATGAGGGAAAGCTCATGTCTCTGCCCCGCCAATCTAAAAACAGCTTGCACCGACAATTAAAGGTAATGAACCTACTCTTAAGACTATAGGGATTATGGCAATAGGCCAATTTCCCAAAATGTTGAACTATCCCTTTAAGAAAACACATAGACTTACACAAATTCAGTCATCGGTTTAATAGATGAGCTGCAAATACTCATAACACAAACAAAGAAACGGACATGCTGTAAATAGCACAGGAGTGTTTCTGTGGTTCATCACTGTTTTGTGTCCCCTGGAAACATTCCCATTGTTGTTTGTATTACTTGCAGTGTGTGTGTCTGTATTTTGTTGTGTTGGGAGTATTTGCAGCATGTGGGTACCCTGGGGAGTTTTCTGGTAAACAGACAGACAGACAATGTATGTTTACATGCAGCGTTATACATCAACACACAGGGGAATAGATTTTATAAAACATTTCCCATAGAGCTGCTAGTGGTAAAAATATGACGAGTCTAACCTACACCTGCTCAGTGCAGATTCTTCTATGTGTCTGAACGTAGACAATATCAGCAGCTAATAGTTTGACAGCAGGTAACACAGAAGCAATTTAGTTTCAGATGGGCTGTGGTTTTGTAGGAGTGATGGCCAATCATCCAGGGAGACATCTCTGGATCAGAGGAATAGGCTCCAATCTCTACATCCACCTCAGTCTCCATGGGAAACGGGTTTCTGAGTTGAGTTGGCAGTGTTTGCTTTCTCTCAAGTGGAAAAGCTGACTTCTCTCTTGCTGCTGTTTCTTCCCTTCAGGGTTTGTTGAGAACAATTCCAGGGAAGATGTGTGAACATGTCAGAAGTCGCTATAGATTCAGCACCAAAAACTTCATGAGCCCTCAGTCTGCTCATCATTAAGGACTCATGACATTTAATAGTGCACCAGGGTTGACGTTTCCCCTTCCGTTCACGTTAGCATAGCCGGTGTGATCCTTTCTTAGTCGTTGTCATGGCTACAACATGATGGACTCTCCAGGATGACCACTGTTATCCACCTCCTAACGTGCTGTGACAGGCCTGTATAGACGTGTAATTCAGGAGGGAGGAGGGAGGAGGCAGGACCTGAACAGGAGCACGGAGCGCACAGAGAGTGAACACTCCTCTGAGACCACTGTGACAATAGGAGTGAAATATTTTCTTTAAAGCCGACCCGATGTCGAAGTTCTGCCAACTGGGAATAAGCACTCAACTTCACACAACACTGAAGTCTTCTGAAAGTTTCCCATTTTTGCTCTTGAATGTGATGTGTGTAAAATTGTAGAGAAGTCAGCTGAGTATTCAGATGTGACTTGTGAAAATTATTAGGCATCTCATTGTGACGACTCTGAGAGTTTGCTCCAATTTTTCTGGTTTCCTTTCCTGTGTTAGACTCACTACAGTGAAAACCACTGCATAAGCCTTTAATTCACAGGCCATTAATTGTCCGTGAAGGTTCTCAGTCATCCAGGTCATCTTATTCTTGTGGAGTTGTAGTAAAAGGCAACTGGACTTCTTATCTTGCTTGAAGACCATTAATTATGTAAATATGCCAAGAAATAGCCAAGAAATAACAATTAATTGTGTCATAATGTCTAGAAATAGCCTCGAAATAACGGTTTCAATTTCATAGTAATGTCAAGACATACAGTATAGCCAAGAAATAATGATTGATTGCGTAGAAATAGCCCAGAAATATGGGATATGAGAAAAATTCTGACCTTTCCCAAAAATTCAAACCATGAGAAGCATGTGTAATCTTTTGCCTTTATGAAAAACTAAATTATTTCTAGGCTATTTCTTGACATTATCATGTAATTATCACGTAATTGGTGGCCTGTAAATGAAAGGGTTAATACCAACCACTGCTGTGTGGAACTGTTCCAGATTCTGATAGGATTCATCTTGGAGGAGTGAATGACAGAATCTATGCAAACTGCTGTAAATTTCAGAGAACCATATTAATGAATGATGAATGTTTCCAAAGTGCATGTTGTTTATAGATACTGTATGTAGTAGTTTAGATTAGCCACAATAATCCAGAAGATCACACAACTCAGCACCAGTCTTAATTGTCCTTTCTGTCTCTCTGTCCTGGTCCAGAAGCGGTGAGGGGCATCCCGGTACCCGGTGGGATGAACGGGAGCGGTCTGGGTGGGACGGTCCCCACCAGCCTCAGCGGGCAGCAGCTGGCCTCTGCCATCCCCTCACCCACCGCCGGCAAGACCTGGCGTAGCAAGTCCATGAACCTCAAGCACAGCGCCACCTCGTCCATGCTGGCCAGCCCCACGCACTCGCCCTCCACCACGCCCTCGCCCCAGGGCCCGGAGGGACACGGCGGCGACGGATCCAAAGTAGGCGGCGCGGCGGTGGGCGGCGGACCCCAGAGGTCCATGCTGGAGAAGTTCCGCCTGATCAACCCGAGGTCGGCCTCGCGAGCGTCGCCGTCCGTGGCGGAGATGTCTCTGCAGGAGGAGGACGACCTGTCGGAGTACGGCGAGGACGGACTGACGCCCACGGGCTCGGTGTGCAGCAGCGGCGGTAGCAGCGCTACGGCCAAGCAAATACCCACCAAGACCCAAGCTTCGTCCCTCGCCGCGCTCAGCAAGACTTCCTCTTCATCCCCCTCGTTCTCAAAAGCTTCCGCCAACAGCGGCCGGTCCATGGCCGCGTCCAAAGACAAGGAGGAGAAAAGCAAGTCTGGGAAATCTTCGAAGGACGCCTCCCCACCCAAAGAAGATCGAGAGTCCTACGCCGACTCCAACAAGAAGTCCTCCAAAATCGCCAGTCTCATCCCCAAGGGAGGGAAGCCGGCATCAGGAAAGAAAGACGGCAGTGGCATACCCAAGCCGGGACTGAAGGCTCCTTCAACCACAACAGCAAAGCCACAGAGTCAGAGCCAGACTCAGAGCCAGGCCGCCCTGAACAGCAGCGGCAACATGCGGGGAGGAGAGGGAGAGAGAGGCAAGATGACTAAAGGAGGGCAGGGCGGCAGCTTCTACATGCAGCGCTCGATGGCGGGCCCCGAGGGGAAACGCAGCAGCATGACCTCCTCCACCAGCACCTCGGCCCTGTCCGGGTCCACGGGGATGCTGGGAGGAGGAGGAGGAGGAGGAGGAGGAGCGCTGGGAGGGAACGGAGTGGTGCAACTTCCTCAGCAACAGCAGCACAACCATCCCAACACTGCCACAGTGGCCCCCTTCATGTACAGGTGAGATGTGTGAGTGTGTGTGAGTGTTTGTGCGCTACCATCCACAAGACACAAACTAAATGAGCTCATCTGTGTATATCTCTCCCACACACACCTCCTCTCTACCAGTGTTGGGCATGTTACTTTGAAAAAGTAATGAGTTATAGTTACTAGTTACTCACTCAGTATTCCTCCACACAGACAGTCTCCACAATGCGCTGTATCATGCCTCTTCCACACGCTGATCTAAACAGCTGAAAGGCGGAGTGATACAGCGCATCGCAGAGCCTGCCTGTGTGGAGGAATACTGAGTGAGTTGGTTAGTGCAGTAGTTAGATAAACGGGGGTTAGGGAGGGAAGAGTGAGTTGGTTAGTTCCAGAGAAACGGCTTTTTTCCGACCAGTTGATGAACTGGAAAAAAAGGTGTATATAACATCCTACACTTAAACGGGTGCATTATTTTCTGATGGTATTTCTTGAGTCAAGTAACAGCATTATTTTAAATGCCGTTATTCTTATCACTGCTTATAGTTACTCATTACTTTCTCCAAAAAGTAACTGAGTTACTACTTTATAAAGGTCACAAATATGAAATGCTCAAATATGTCAAATTACTAACCATAACCCTAACCTCCCGTTTATCTGGAACTAACCAACAGTTCCAAATAAACGGGAGGTTAGGGTCCGCGACGCCTGTTGCAGAGCCTATATGTGCAGAGGAATACTGAGTGAGTTGGTTAGTTCCAAAAAACGTCTTTTTTCCGACAGTTGATGGACTGAAACACAAGTGTATATAACGTACACTTTAATGAGTGTATTATTTTGTGACGGTATGAGTAACAGCGCATTTTATTGTCCATAACGGTAACTGCTTTATAACGGGTGGAAACGGTAACTTTTTTGATTACTCATTAGGCTACTGGAAAACATAGCGCTGTTAGTAATGCCGTCTATTCATAACGCTGTTATTCCCATCACTGCCTCCAACAGGTTCAAATACTGACCCTTTTTTCTCAAAGTCGTACCTGCACACAGTGAGACACACATGATTACAGTCGCTCACACAGCCCATGAAATGCTGGAGTTCTCCCAGTGATCACCTGGCACCCCCCCGCTGTGCATCCTGCTCTTGCCTCCACATCTCTTCACACAGTCATTACAGAAGAAATTAACATCCACTGCCTACTGCTGCCAAAGCCTATTATTTAACTGTCTGGGTTTCATCTTTGATGTGAGGATCCAGACATCAGCAGCGTGCAGGAAGCCTTTACTCTGCTCTTCATTCAACCGGTGTTGTTTTGATGCATGCAGCTGCTGCACGCTGCACCCTGACGTTTACTGCCATCAGAGGTGCAGTACGTGGGTAAATCTGCCCAGCAGGGCTGATTTTCTCTTAACGACAGCAGAGGTAATCCAGGAGAGGAAAAAATGAGGGAACCGCCAAAATCTCTGGGATGCCTTTGTGCTGCTAGAGAAAGAGAGTTAGGAATCCCATTAAACAAGGCTTAATCCTTCACCCCTTCTCTCCCTCTCTCTCTCTCCACCACCTCCTCCGTTGTGCACAGTCAGCTCTGCAACATTCAGCAGCGCCTCTTGTGAGAGTTAGCGTTACTTTAATCCCACACATCTAGCAAGTTAAAACTGTTGCGGGTGTCATTGCCGGGCAGATAGTGAGTGATAGCTGCTTATGAAGAAGTAGACTGTAAAAACCGACAGCCCCCTCAGTGAGCAGAATGTAAACAGAGACTAGAAGATGTAGATGTAGGCTACTATGCTCCGAAACATACCTGTCTCTGATCTCAGTTATTTTTAATCACTTTAGTGGAGTTTAAATTTGGTTCAAATTGATGGTTATTAGAAACAACATATTAATGTTTAGGGGGATCTGAATCGATTAGCACAAGTGCTGTGTTAGCAACCCTGTCTGATAGAAGTTATGTTCATATCTTGCAAACTATTGTTAGGCCTACTGCAAGCTAATGGCTAGCATACTGAGGTAGCCAGAAACATGCTAGTGCTACTCAAACTTTATCCTGCTGGTTATGTATCATCTCAGTCAGCAGGTGAAGGCGGCAAGTTAGCAGGATGCTAACAAGTTGTGAAAATGAAAGTGGGGTATTTTTTTTTTTTTCGCACTGGATAACGCAGGCGCGCGAATAATGCGTCTATTGCTCACGATTCATCAGCCAATGAGGATCTGTCATCCGTCAATCAAACATCTGAGAAAAACGAGGGGTACGAGGGCTACTCCACTCTCCTCCTCCAGATCCCTGCGGTCCATCACTTAGCCTAGCTAGCTAAGTTAGCAAGCTATTAATGGGGATCATCCCTATGTTCCCCGGGTCCTATGTTCCCCACTTTGTATGGGACCCTGTTTTTCCCAAAAGGACCCGGGGAACATGCAATTTTTGGTCCTGGAAGTGGAATTGTGACTTTGCAGTTTGCTTTTTGCCTATTTTTGAATGAGAAATTGAGTTTTGACTTGGAGCGAGAAGTGGAATTGTCCCATTGGTTGGGTTTAGGCAAAGAAAGGAGTTGGTTAAGTTTAGTAAAAAGACCAGGTAGAGGCTAGACATAAGTAGAGATAGCCCATTGCCCTAAAAAGTGTCCTATGTTCCCCAGTATGTATTGCGACTGGGGAACATAGGACCCTTTTTGGGAAAAACTGGGAACATAGGACCCTTTTTCAAAAAGAGGAACATAGGTAGCTATCCCCTTTTCTGCATGTGTCTAGATTCTTCCCTTTGAGCGTATTTCTGCAGCTTCCATCTTTGTCTTCCTCTTCTCTTGCTGGAAACCCCCCCCCCCCCCTAGCTCCAGGCCTCACCCACAGCCGTCGGCGTGCTGACAGGAAGCGTAAAGACCTCCTGCTGCGCTGCCATTTATCATTGTTTTCAGCCCAATTAGGCATCTTTCTCTTGTTTGGTTTCTCTCTCTTCCGCCCACTTTAAGCTGTTGTCTCTGCCAAGCTGAACAGACCACTGTGCTTATAGGACTTTGCTGCAGTTAGAGTGCAGGATTGATTCAGGCCCCCACAACACACCTCAACACACCCTCTGTGTCCTCCTCTGCTCCACTATATTCTAACCAAACTGTGTAACCTGAGTTCTGTTAATTGATTTCCCCAAACTGCATGTCCCACAGATCACCCGTCAATCAAACAGAGGGGGTGGCACTGTGGCATCCACCGCCTTAGATTATCTGTTAATAGAAATAGTTTCACAGAATTGCCACAGCTTGAATCACAGTTCATTATGCAGCCAGCAGCAGAGCAGAGACATGACAAACAGCTGCCTGTCCCTCTAAAAGCAGCACGATCAATTTATAGCAAATAATAATTTGTTATTGTAGCAGTCAAATTGTCAAATTTTCCCCAGATATCTGCTTTCTTACTCTGGGCCTAAATTGTGACATGCAGCACAGGCTGTGAATATCTCTGTCTGTCTCTGTGAACCTCTGAGGTGAGTGAAGCAGAGGAAGAAAAAAAAAAAAAGCTTTTTCACACGAGCTGAAGTCACAGACTGATGCTGCTGTCGCAATTGGAGGCCAATTTTTATCTACAGCTCTGCAGGTGGTGGCACCGGTCCCTAATGTGTGTGTGTGTGTGTGTCTGTTTCATACAGAGGAGAGAATGTGTAATGTGCTCAGATTTGTCTGTTTTTGTGTACACGAGTTTTACTGTGTATATCATGATTTCTATGCACCTTGTGATTAGCTTACATGCTTTTCTTGATCTGCGTGTGTACCTTTTTGTGTTTGTATGCGTTTATCTCTAACTATGAGTTTTTCTCCATGCATGGCTCCATGTTTTCCTGTGTGTGTGTGTGGCTGTGTTATCTCAGGAAGTGAACTGGACTCTGTCCCTGTTCCTTCAGATGAACAAACAAACAAATAATCAAACGGAGCGGCGTGATGGAGTTTAAGCTTGAGGAAGAGGGACAGATGCACACAGACACATGTTTCACACAGACCCCTGCACACACACTCAACAGCAACTTATCTGAGACCCCTCCCTCCTCTTCAGAGGCGTCCGTCTGTTGAATATTTGCCACACACCAAAAACTGACTCAGGATTTTCAGAGTTTTAATACTTCACACATTAGACACAAACATCTTTTAGTTATTGATCTTTTATCACCATTGTATCCACTCCACACAACATAAAAAGTCTTTATGTGATATTAAATGTTTAAGTAGTTTTATACTTTATAGCAACAATTTAAAGAATGAATTCTTAACACATCCATAAGATATAGATTCATATAATAAAGGACATATGATATGTTTTTGTAATACACCAACTTAAACTGCACTGCAGAACCAATTACAGTCTCATAAAAACAAATTCAATGTCTCATATGTCACAAACCTAAGGAACCAATCCTGTCAACTTGTAGGGACAGGAGGCGGGGCTAAATAAACATGAAACATTGTCAGTACAAAGAGAGAGTTAACACCAGCACAACCACTAATAATATGAGTATAAAATCTCTTCATAAACTGAAAATAATTATGGTTTTCTGCCATTTATTTAGAATCTGTTTAAATCAAACATATAAACCTTGCTGCACTGACTGTCAATGAACAAATGCAGCGTCAATAAAAAGCTCTTGTGAATGCAGTAGCTGAATGTGTATCCTGGCTGTTGTAAGCTATTTCATCCTGTCTTTATAACCGCTGTGCATTGTTTTTCTCTTTGTGCCTTCAGGACATTCTCAGAAAATGACTGCAGCATGGTGGCCCCGGCCGACCCCTGCCTCAGCCCCACCAAGGGAGAGCTGGTCTACAGCAAGACAGCCAAACAGTGCCTGGAGGAGATATCAGGTACATTAGGTCTGCACACACGCTGCGGGGCTCCGCGCCCATGATATTTCTCCATGTGGGTGTCTGAATGTGCACATGCCTCTCTGCGCATTAACGTTTTGTCTCTTGGAATATTAGTAATGCAAGAATTTAACCCTCATCTTCTGTGCAGCATCTATATTTATTTAACCCCGACCTCACTGCTGCTGCTGCTGCAGCGCTGCTTCAGATGTGAGCTGTAATAGACGATGGATCAGAACGGGCTGCTGCCGCGTCAGAGGAGGAGAGTTGCAGAGTGCCCGAGGATAGGAGATTTTGAAGGCTACTGTTGTGCAGCTGTGGTGTGAGAGGTGTATCCGTGCTGATGTGAGTCTGTCTGTGTTTACTGGGGGGATCCCTGCCCCCCCCCCCCATATGCGCTGGTTTCATTCAGCGGAGGGAAAAGGTCAGCGCTGACAGCTGGACACAGGGAGCATCTGCGCCTCTTGTTTACACGTCTGCAGGCAGCCATCATCTGCTCCAATCCCCTTTTTGTGTACCTCATATACAGTACATGTTTAATCCCATTCAAGTATTACTGTCACAACACCCACACAACTGAAAAGAGCCGTTTAAATTTAGACCCAGTGTTTGTTTGAGAAGACGACAGACTGCAGATGTCTTCATTGTCCTTTAATTACAGTCAGTGGACATGTGAGCGGCCGGTCGAGACCATGAGACCACTCACTTAAAGGATGAGAGGTTAAAGCAGGCAAGGCACCATCAAAACATACTCCACTGGCTCACACAAATCCTATTGTTGTTGGATTTTACCAGCTGCAGATGAAGACTTCACTGTCACAGCTCCGTGCAAATTCTTTTACATGAGGACTGACTCTGTGTTGCTTAAAATTCATCACTCAACGCCTGTGGTAGAAAACGGTTGTTTGTTTAACCTACTAATTCTTCTGGCAGTGATCTCGTCTCTGCGGCTCCTTTGAAACTTTTCCGAAATGATTTGGATTTTATATCTCAGTGGGTATCTTAATTTGGAAGGAAACTCCCTCTTTCTTTCCTCCCAGTAACAGAAATAATAGAGGTCAGGCGAGCACACAGCAAGCTCGATGAAGCGTGAGACGTCAAGTTCAAAGTGAAGCCACAAAGCCTCAAAGACCCAGTGCTCACAAACAACAGTGCGTGATTACAGGTTTAGGGGATGTCAGGTCATCAGCGGCATTCCAGACATTTTGCTCTGGCCGTGGCTTTTCCAGAGCCCGTCATTTGACGGACAAAATTAGACTACACTGCGGACCATTCCCTTTGTTTGGGGTCCATCTCAAACACTTGCTTTTTTGTTGTTACACGTTTCATGGTCATTTCACATCCTCAGGTTTTTTCCAGCTCTTTCACCAGAGAGGGGTAGAAACGAGGAAATCCGTGCGTATGAGCGCCACAGATACCACATGACTGGGCTGCTCACTTTACATATATGAACTGAACCAGCAAAACCTTCATGCACATGTTGATTTAGGCTTAAGTTGAGCATAGTGTGTGGATGGATGTGAAGTAATCGTCTTTATTTAGTCTTTCTATATGTTAACACATGGAAAAGTTAAATGTGATTTACTCAATCTCACAAAATGATGTTAAGAATAATGAAATACAGTATTTTGATATATTTAGTCATGCTGTGAATGCACCTGAAGTCACATCACATGTTGCAGTGGCTGAAGCTCTGAAGAATGTCAGTTACATTATCCTTTCAATGTACTTGAGTTGCTGTTGGCTGATAACTGTTGTGGTTTTTATTATAAGTGTAACGGAGGTCCGCAGGTATAGTCAGAGTCACGAGGTACCAGTGAGGAGAAGTGACAGCATGTGGCGGTTAGCGGTACTGAAGTTAAACTCAATTGCCCATAAAAGACGTGCTAACCCACTTGCCAAGTGGTCATTGACCTCTTGGCGAAACGGTTAGCATCGTCGTCCGCAGTGCAAGAGACCCGGGTTCAAAACCACTCAGGGCAGGCCAGAACAACATCGGTCACATAAGTTTATAGACATGTTTTATAATGGGTTCACACATTCGGTTCAGTTGTTTGCCAGCTTGGTTAGCCTGTAGCTAAAAGTTAAATGTTTGTAAATCTGGAGGAGCAAAGGTTTAAATGTGTGTAGGATCACTGATGAGAGTTGGATGTGAAGCTGGATTATACAGTGAGTAGGATCTTTAGTGAAACACCAGCTACATCATTAACAGCTATTTATACTTAGCTGAGCATCTTTGTCAGCATCACTGTTCTGATTTGTCAGTGGACTGCTGTTTGTGTTATAAATGTTCACGCACCAACAGTTAATGGAATTTATTGGAAAAAAGTGAATTAGGTCATAGATTAATAATTGGGATAATAATAATGATGCATTTTGTGTGACAAAGCTCTTGGGATCAATTTCAATTTCATAATCAGTTAAGCGTGGTAGACATTATTTATAAGTAACTCTGAACTGCACCTGTTCTGAATCACTCATCGAGAGTCGAAATCTTGATTAGACAGTTGCAAATTCCTTATAAGTCATTCACAATGTGATCACAAGATTAGGATCACCTTAATTGTGGTTTCTGAGGCAACCACTTCCAGTATCTTATCCAGGATTTTAAAAAAACGTCCGGAGGACAGCTGTGACTAACAGTGACGGAGCTAATAACGCCCGCACTGATTGATGGGAATACGTCGACCACGGTCTCATTGTTGATCCACGATAAGCTGCGGGGCTCGCTGTTTTCACTCCTCAAGATAGCATTTAATTAAGTGAGGCGGCCGGCGCGGTGCAGCCGGGGCGGCGAGCTCACAGGTACTGTCCAAACAACTCACTGTCACACTGTGAGGGAGAGGGAGAGAGGGAGAAGGATAGTGTGAGGGAGGAAAGATAAGGGCTCAGAAGAGCAGAGAGCTGCACAGAAAGTAAGAGAATGAAAGGGATTAAGAGAAAGAGAGGGTGATAAACACAGAGAAGGAGGGTTGAGAGAGAGAGAGGGAGAGAGAGAGAGAGAGCACTGCAGGCTGCATGCTGGAGTGAACAGGCAGACGGAGAGCTGTGTGAGCCCGCTTGCCGGCTTCACCACCCGTTCATTTTTCCGCTGCGAGGAGAGAGGGACCATCAGCGAGTCAGAGGGGAGGCAGGAGGAATGTGGCAGCAGAGGTGGTAATTAAAGAAGAGACAGAAGGTGGAGGGAGAGAGAGAGATAAGAGTGAATGAAAAGAGACTGTCGTTTAATAAGAGAGAGTGAGCGCAGAGAAGAGAAGGAGAGAGCGCCGGTGAGGGGAAACGGGAGATGGAGCGGCTCGTTCATCCACGCCCCTGACTGTGGTGAAGCTACAGAGAGGAGCACGAGAAGACGGAGAGACAGCATGACAAGTGGAGAAGGAGTGGAGCGGATGAGTGTCGGCGCGTGGCTCGGTGTGACCATGAGTATGGGCTGCCTCGAGGATGGATCTGGATTCTACCTTCATGCCTGAGAGGGAGGGTTTCTCTCTGCTCTTCACCCTGCACTCGCTCTCCCTCCAGCCCTCCGAAGCCCGGACCTCAGTCAGGAGGCGTGGGACGCGGGGACACATCTCCGCGCCTCCTCCGTCCTCCGCTTTCCCCGTCCCTCCAGCGACAGCGCGGCCAAGATGTGGAACGGAGAGCCGGGCACAGGTAGATCCACTTGAGCGCATAGTTTCAGTTGGTGAGGTAAAGAGGTAAGCTGAGAAAAAAACAGGGAGGGGAGCGGAGCGAGCGGAGATGAAGAGAGGAGCAGAGTTCTCGGTGTATCAGGGAGGCAGCCCGGCCCGGCGGCCTCCCCAGCCTCTCCCCGACAACCTCAACCTGCGGATCAAGCAGCGCTCGCTGACCAACCTGACCCTGCTCAGCGACGGCGAGCAGCCAGTCTACTCCTTCGAGCTCGGCGAACCTCAGTCTCGTCTCTCCCAACCTCAGAACTCTTCGTCCTTCTCGTCCTCGGTGCAGCGGCCGGGGGGCAGCCTCCAGGGAAGCCCCAGGAAGGAAGCCGTCACCCGGGGCGGAGGCGTCCGGGGCACCAGAGCCCGATCCCTGTCGCTCTCCCTCACCAAGGTGCTCTCTCAGTCGGAACACTCCCTCATCCCGGTCCCCTGGAGGAGCACGGCGGCGGGGGGCGGCGGGCGGCCGCAGCGGGCGTCGTACGGCGGCCACCCGCGGGCCGAGCCTCAGAGGAAGTCCAGGGAGGAGGCGGGGACGGACGAGGAGGGCAGCAGCGGGCGATCGGACGAGGAGCCGGCGGCGGCGGCGGCGGCGGGGAGGGGCGGCGGCGCCAAGAAGAAGGGAGACAGGGAGAACGACGGCGGGTACTGGGCGGAGGAGGAGGTGTCGGGGGGAGGTCCTCGGGAGGGCACGGCTCAGCTGGATAAGGAGGTGATCCTCACCATGCTGGGCGACCTGGAGCAGGTGCTGCACACGCAACCTCGCCCACGTAAGTCCATTCAGTCTCCGCCACCTCCGGGGAAAATGATCATGAATGTGGGATGTGATTCACAGTGATGACATTAAGGATGTGTGGCAGCAGCATGAAGTGGAAACATTGCACAGGAAGTGAAAGAACTTCGTGTTCATGTTAAATGACTAAGTTTTAGTTGGAATAAGCAAAGTGAAGCAGAATAGGAGAACGTCACGTCTTCAATAAGCTGGTTCTTTTCTTAATCCTCATGATGGGGAAGCCTGGTTCTCACAGCACACTATTAGCATTTTAACAGCCTGTTTAAGAAAACTGCAAGACCTGGGCAGGGCTGCGTGAACACACACACACACACACACACATGCACGCCTCACCCACGAATGCTGTAAATCCATCCTCGCACTCGCAGGCAGTTTTTGAACTCACACACACAGATATCTCACACACACACACATACATCATGTTTGTCACTGGGAGCGCTGCCTCTCTCAGTGTGTTAATGAGGCGCTCTGCTCCGTGCGGCGCCGAGCTATACGCCGTGAATAACCAACGCACAGCACAGGTACGGCGCCGAACCTCGACAGTGGCTTTAATAACGCGTAGCTTGATGTAAAATCTCCCAGTGTACGATGCGTTTTGTGCAGCATCCGTGCACAAACCTGGCTTTGATGTCAGAGGAGAGGAAACGTGGGGTGGGGTGGGGTGTGGGGGGGGGGCGTTTAGTTGATAAGACCGTTTTTTGCATAGTTGTGACAGCAGAGACGATTACTGTGACTCCACAGATAAAGCAAAGTGAAAATGCACAGCGCAGCGGGGTGAGCTAAGGCAATGAGCAGATGATCGCTGATTTCCTCCGAGGCATGATGCAGCACAAAACAGAAAAAAAACCTTGAGATGTAGATGATGGAAAATCAACACCCCCTCCACCCAAAACAACTCAAAAAAAAGAAAACAGCTTTTCTTACCGGCGCCGCCCTCACAGCCACTGAATCACACGGCCAACGTGATCAATATCTTATTATTAAACCCTTGATTGTGTGTGCAAGCTTATCCCGTGCCATGTGTGTGTGCAAACAGGTGATTTTCATTCCATCAGTGAGCAAACAGTCTGAAACAAGTGTTTGCATTGGGGATCAGTGCCTTATTAAATACAGGTTTGTGTCAATATAGAAATAACTATATAGAACATGTTCCTTTTGACACATAGTGCCCAAATTGCAATGGCCCAGGGGTAATTGGATGTGTCTGGGGCATTTGTGTGTTATTTCACTGTTGAGGTGGGGGTGTCTGTCAATATGAGGAGGCATGAGTCAAGAAGCAGCCATGGTGCAAGAACTCAACCAGAGAGATATCAGAGATAATTGTCAGTGACTTTCTTAAAAAGCAGGAGAACATTCTTCATGGTGTGGACACATGTCTCATTGTCTGTGATCAAGAGAAGGGGATTCACCACAAGATGCAAACCACTGGTAAGACTGAAAGATCAGGAGGCAGGATCAGAAAGCTCTAAACTGTGGACCACATTTTATCATATCAAGCACCAGAAAAACCAACCAGAGGTGGAATATTCTTCACTGGCCAAGTTAGTCACCTGATCTCAGGCTGTACACCTTCATGTGGGTGTTGGAGAGTCCAGAGAGTCAAGAAACCATCTCCATCCACAACTCCTCCACCCTCTCTCTGCTCTGGTTTATGCTTTTAGCCACCACAAGTAATTGTCACTCATATTAACAAGCTCTCTGTGCTTTAGGAAACACAGTCAGCAGCAGCTGTAAAACTCAACTCTATATAGACACATCTCTCTGTGAGTGTGTGTTAGTGTGCGTGTGGAGAGCTGCCACAGTGATTGACAGCCAGAGCTTCATTAAGGCTGATCTGCGACAAAATGCTACAAGGCTACAGCTAGTATACCGTGTTCTACTCCGTGTAGTGGTGTTGTTTTTTCTCTGTGTGCATATTTGGGTTGGCATACATTTGTGCGCGTTTATGTGTATTAGAATTAGATGAGTGGGATGGCACCCTAATAGTATTCAGCTGGAGCACGGGGAGCATCAGTACCAGCTAACATGCATTATTGAAAGAGAGGGGGGAGAGAGAGTGAGCTGGCACCAAAGCACCCACTGGTACACTGTGTGTGTGTGTGTGTGTGTGTGTGTTTGAGTTTGTGCTCGGTTGTGTGTAGAAGTATGTCAGCCCCAAACTGCAGTCAATGCTGCAGTCAAGCGGCATTGTTCTACACACACACACATTTGATGTGTAGCCTATGTGTTTATGTGTGTGTTCATGTCTTTTAATGGTTGTGTGAACACATTTTAGTTGATCATGAGGACAGGTGAGGTTTGTGAGGACCTTTGTGGACACACTCACAACTTCAAAGGGTTGAGTGTTAAGACTTGGCGTCAGAGTCAAACCGTCAGTCCCTGTCCAGACCTCATATTAACATGTGTCTCAGTGAGCTGATGACAGTGGTCAGCTCTAAGTGTCTGTCCACACCTGCTTTAAAATCACTTGTGGTTTGATCTCACTTCCTGGCTTTTTATGCACATAAACAGGTAGCCTATGTGTTACTTTTAGCCAACACAGATGACAGGTCGGTCCGTTGTCAAAGTGTTTTATTTGTGCGTTCTACAGTACCTATTTGAAGTAGTTAAAGGTGTTAGCTATAAGTTTAATTCCTCCCGGCCAGTAGGTGTCACACTCACACTTGCCCGCACTCGCTCCAACCTTCAATTCTACTGGTTGCCGGGTACGCCTATAGGGAGTGGCTAGTAGCTAAGCTAACACTAACCATATTTTTGACTGGAAACATTACAGTACCGACTGACTGTTAGTTAGCATTAGCATTAGCACAATGCCATTTCTCCACAGAGCTATCAGGATCTGGCCCCCTCTGAGCTCCGCCTCACGTGAAATCAACGTACTAATGCTGTTGGCACAGAGATCATTTCATGCCGACGTTGCCAACGTAACCAGATGTAAATATTTATATATTTTGGACCCTTCAAAATTTATAAAACAATTATTTATATACTATTGAAAAGAATCTGTAAAATTAATACTTTTATTCTGCACCCCGCTAGACGTTCTGTGGATGTATTATTTTTGAAAAATTAATCATTTTGATGAAAAAGTTGTAGCTATACCCTTTAAGTATTTTGGGTCTGTAATGAAACAGTCTAATCAGACTGTGTGAGAGGACGTCACTGCAGTTGGTCCTTTAATGTGACCAGGACATGTTCACATTCTCACTGCTAAAAGAATGCGGCCACATGTGATCCAGACCAACTCTGAGTCTGCTCTGAGTGAGCAGATCTCAAATGTGTCCTCAATGTGTCCTGGGTGTGTTTCAACTTAAAGGCGGACCACTTGTGCTGAGATCACTCAAGATGTATGTTGATGCATCTGAACAGGGTCTTGGTTGTGGTTGCTGAAGGACTGGAGAACGCACTGAGTCAAAGGTTGAGCCCCAGTTAGTTCAGGGACGTCCTCCTGCAGAAGAGACGTGCTACAAAGGTGTGGCCCCTCCACACTGTTGTAGACTGAAGACGCTGTGTCCACCATCACTGCTACACCTGTTGCTATGACAACCAACAACTAACTTTTTATGGAAAAACATTTTTTAATGTACCTGTTGGTGTTATTTGCTGTTATTTTCCATTATCAGTATGCAATGAGTCTTCAGATATGTTGAGCTTTGGATCCACCTGTTGCAGTCCTTGTCGCTCAGGAACAGAAGGACACATTTGATCCTAACAGTCTTAACCTGTTTAAATGGAACTGTCCGTCTGCACCACTGTGATGCAACCAGTCTTCAAATGCAGCCTCCAGGGGATGTGGTCCATGAACTAGGAGTGTCCTCACAACTAATGAAAGACCAATATGTTTGTGTGTGTGTGTGTGTGTGTGTGTGTGTGTCAGTACCTTCCGTTCTCCGTTGCCCTTTTCAAACCCCACCTCCCCCCACTGGCCTGCTTTCAGTTTGGCTGCTTCACAGCATGACTGGGCCAAAAGCTGGACTGCATCTTGAATGTGAATGAACGCTTTGACTCTTCACCTCTGTGGTGTTGGAGAGCGAAGCAGAAACACGACATGTGTATACACGGCCAGGAATTAGAATATTATGTTATAATTTTAGCCATTTGTACGGCCGCTGCCTTTTTAATACACAGAACTCTCCAATGCGCATGCATGTGTGTGTGTGCAGTGTGCTGATTTGCTTATGGGCTGCAGTTATGTGTTGTGTCTACTATTCTACAGTGCAGCTGACACCTCTGCACTGCAGTGAACGGCTCACACATAAATGAAGTGACCCGCCTCAGACTGCTTCATCACACTCTGGGGCCAAATCTCCTCATGTCGCTTTATAATGGGACTGTAATTGGATCTTTCTGGAAGGGGCCCCGGTGAGAGGAGGAGAGGAGACATCAGGAGAGGAAGAAGTGGAAGAACAGAAGCAGAGGAACTACAATAACAGCGATGCTTTTGAGTGTGTGATACCAGAGATCCAACTCTCATTAAATTCATGAGCTGGGTTTCTCCTTTCATATAGCGCTGCAAGAACACTGACTATAACGCATCACTCGCAGCTTCAAAGGAGTTTCCATCCCTCATGATTGTTTCACATGAGCTCCAATGCGGGCCACAGAAGCCTCTGTCACCACGACAGCACATCTGCCTTCTCCTAACCTCATCGATTTCTAATTAATGCCCAGAAAGTGGACATCTGATCTGGGGTCATAAGCTAAGAACATGTGGAACCTGCAGTCTGCTTGCTCTGCAAAGACCAAACCTGACCTCAATTATACCAGGACGCTCTTTACCCCCGCCGGGTCACCACCCAGGGCAGTACAGTATAATTGAGGTCGAGTCTTGACTTCATTTTGAAAAAAGGTTTTCCAAACACCAATACTGTATTGTTCAGGTGACATTGTTAACTCTGCTGAACCTTGTAATTGATGGCAGAGGGAAAACTAAAGAATTCAATCTATTCTCTGACTGTTTCTGCTTCCACATGATGCTTTTTTTTTTCTTTTTTTTTTTTTACAGCTTATCTAAGGGCCGAGGGTCCCAGAGCTTTTTCACTGAGGCAGTTGTAGAGAATGATAATAAGGCTGAGTTCTCCCCGTGCTCTCTGACTCATTGATTTAACCCATATTTAACAAGATGTCTCTCCAGGAGCAACGCGGCCATGACAGCTGTGTTAGCCATAAAAATCACAGCGTGTAAAACATTTTCAAGCACAAACCACAGTTAATTATAAACAGGTAAAAGACCTGGTCCAGTACAGCCAGTGGGGAGGGATTCCCCTTTCAGTGTCAGTGTCGCTAAGGTGGTTTTCTGCACATTTATCGTACCCTGTAAACCCAGTGACTCTAACAATGTGTACACAGCATGTATGAACAGAGGGAGATGGGCGTCAGTGTGCAAGATCAGCTACATCCTGCAGTGTCATGGTAGTTGATTCAAATCAGATCATTTTGGTGGGGCTGGTTGGTGGTGTTCTGTTCCAATGAAGTGTCCGGTGCATGTTTGCTAGAACTGGCCGAAGGTCAGCGCCGAGACTGACTTCTAGTTAATTTAGTTTATTAAAGGGACAGTGTGCAATGACATTAATCGTTTACAGGAAATGAGGAGATGGTTGCACCAGATTTAGCTCACAGCTATTCCATCTGCAGTCCCAACATGTAATACACAGACCACAAACTAAAATACAAGTTAAAACCTGATAACATAAAATGACACAAATAGGCCGAGTCAAGTGCAATGCATTTGAGAAAGGTGTACACTATCCTGTATGGTCAGCCAAAAGAGTCAGCTACATGATACAAAATACAATAAAACATTTTAAAATGCCCTACAGTAGTTCCTACAAAAGATCTTAGAATAATTCCTTACATTTATTGCATTAAAAGGTACTAAGATACATTTTTTAAAGGAGACATATCATGCCCCCTTTCCACAAATTAAAATAGTTCCCAGGTGTCTTAAAGACATGTCTGTGACATGCTTTGGTCAAAATACCCCAAGGATCAAACATCACAGCTCATTTCATCCTCTCAAAACAGCCCTGTTCAGAACGGCTGGTTTCAGTGCATGTCCCTTTAAATGCAAATGAACCACTGCTTGTCCCACCCCTTCTACTGGTACCAGGTAGGGGTGGGGTTATCCAAACTGGAAAACTAGTTACATCATTGCCAGACAACTGAGGGAACAGCTCACATTTTGGGGGCCATAAGGCTAGCCAAACATCCAAATATATGTTAAAGAGCCTTCAAAAAGTGATATTTCCATATATGCCCCCTTTAAGAAACTAATTGAGTTACAAGTGTCCTCCTACTTTTACTTCCTTAGTTATCCAGGGAAACTTTAACTCCACACTGACCTGCTTCTTATTCCTGCACAGGAACACCTGAACCATTTCTCTCTTCCCTTCAGTTGAATCACTGGGGGGTCTTCAACCTACTACTGCTCCCCATTCTCCATTTGCCCCAGTCACTGTAATCTGTGCTGGAGTGACAGAGCCCGGCTTCTCACGCTCATCTCATCCCCACGGTGCATTGTGCAGGGTCTGCCGGCTCATCCACCTCCACACAGAGACAGTTTTATTCTGAAAGCTCCTTCACACTGGAAATCAGCGTGACTGGCATCCATTCGATGTCTCATGCCACTTGTTAATTACCCATTCTGCGGTTTCCGCCCGCAGATATGGGCTAGCTTGACGAGCTAACAGAGAGGCTTAATTGGAGCAGACAAGCAGATACTTTTTGGTGTGTGTGTGCCCACAGCTCACGGTCCTGAAATGCTGCCCAGCCCCGCGCCTATTAGCAGCGCTCCTTCACAGCCAGCCTAATGCCTCAGTAAAACCAGCGCCTCTGAGAAGAACATAAAACATATGAGGTGCTCCGGCGGCAGCTGCAGGGGGCAGGGCAGACGGCGTCGGGGGCTGAGGAGGCAGCGCTTTCCGACGTGGCTGACAGAGAGACACAGGAGCTCTGACAGAGTTTGCTTTTTGCAGGAACGACCGTGCTCTGAGCAGACTGACGGAGCGCGCGGTGCCACGGCACGACATTTCTGCACCGGCCCCAAGGAAAAATGTCAATACTGTGTAAAATAAAGTAGCTACTTTTCAGAGTAAAAGAAGTGCATGTGGTGCAGCCTGACAAAGCTGATTTATCGTACAGCCTCTAAATCGTCTGAATGGGATGTAGGGACGTGCACCCATGTGGGCTGTCGTCGTGATCGCTCATCATTCTGTTCCCCCCTCCTCAGACGCTCAGTGACGCCCAAGTGAAATACTGTATGTCAGATGTACTCACTGCTTCTTGTTTGGGATGCTCGGTGTGTGTGTGTGTGTCGCTCAAACATGTCAGTAAATCGTATGAAATGTGTGTCCACAGGAGAGGACCCTGAGACGAGACGCATGAGGACGGTGAAGAACATCGCGGACCTGCGGCAGAACCTGGAAGACACCATGTCCAGTCTGCGGGGGACACAGATCAGCCACAGGTGAGAACACAGATGGTTCTGTCATGACAGAACGGTTGCTTCCCATTCATATATTCCTCTCACACACTCTCAGCCCTGGATTCAATCCACCGACCCTCCAGTTCTAACCTCACTACACTGTCAAGGCCAGAGCTGCAGCACATGAACACTGAGTGGTGTATACAGTTCACTCCTACATAGTACCACAGCATCCTTGTTCCTCCAGCCAGACTGTTGTAATCTGCTTTCACAGTTCTACGTTATGTACAGAGTCAAGACTCAAGTGCCTCTAGTTACAAAAATATGTGTATATTCTAAAACTAGTTTTGAAATTTAACCCAAACAAAGTCAATTATTCCGTCAGACAACAGTCAGTCAGGATCTTTTGTATGATGTCCTGCTGTTTCCATCTGCTCCTGACATAGTTTACTTATTATTTACACTGACTTTAGATCAGTAATAAAGTGTGCTTGGTCTAAACATAACTATAACTCCTCTAAAAAATTAACCAATGGTGTTTTTTTTTATGAAGGGGGCGATGTGACGATGTTAACATCAAAGTACAGAAATACATTACCCTCACACTGAGTTTACCTACGTATATCTATAAACAACATCTATTGTTAACTTAGCTCTGTCAGAGAAGGTTGGATTACACATGTTCAATGAGAGCAGATGAGAAACACTCAGTAAACCAAAGTCAATTAAAGACACAACTTGTATTTGTACTTCAAATAATAATTTGTCTGTCTGCGCACAGAGCTGTATGAATGTGTGTGTGAAAGGGTGAATGTGACAATACAGTGTACAGCACTTTGAGTGGTCCAAGTGACTAGAAAAGCGCTATATACAGTAAGTGCTAGTCCTTTTATCATTTGTGTCACATCTGAAGGGATTTAATTGAGTTCTTGAGATATTGTAGTCCCAAAAAAAGGCCAAAGTCATAATTTCTGAGGTCACCGTTTGACTTGTTGCCACCACAACCAAGTCAGTTCATCCTTTGTGTCAAGCTGAGTGTAATATCTGGATGGAGTTTCTTCAAATTTGGTGAAACAGGTATATTGCATTCACAAGACCAAACCTGGTAGATGTTTTTTTTTTCAAATCTGAAGAAGCCCACTCATGATGTTCCAGAGACAGTGTGTCCAGACAACCTGAAAACACTCTGCCCTGCCCTGAGACTTAGTAAACATCCCATCCATCAACAGGGCCAAACAAAACCAGATAAAGACTTGGTAAAGAAAATGTAGCAATGGAGGGGAGAATGTGTTTAACTTCCAACAACCAGAGTCTATAGCCTGCTCCTGCTCTCACAGGCTGTCTCTGCACTGACGTAATGTAATGTGTGGCTAATGTGCAATTTCAGAAACGTGTCGTAGCCACAACAAAAGACAGAAGACCCACACATGTCACGACTGAACCACTGAAAATAACATAACAAAAAAAAAGAAAGAAAGCTTCCTTTGTGATCACAGTCAGCACCAATTGTCCAAGACAGTCTCCTCGTGCGTCTGCTGTCCTTGGCAACCGAAAGCGGTTCCGATTTTGAAAATCTCTCGCTCGCCCCACACACAGTTTATCTCCCTGATCCAACGGGGAGATACGTCTGCAAGTATTAATGATGTTCCCTCCATCGCCGCGCCGCCCCTCTCCTCCGCGTTTTCCTGGATTTAATTAAAAGCAGGCGTCACCTCGCTCACCAGCTGGCGCACATGTGATGACATTCAGGAGCTGATGGACAACCGGCACCTTAAAGGACTGTCCCATCTGTGAGCCATGGGCGACGCGCACCATCCAACATCAGACGGAGGAGCAGTAGACTCGGGCGAAGAGGAAATGATAACCATTGGTTTATATGTCAGCTCCCCGGGCCAATCCTCTCCTGCTCCTCTCTCTCCTATTATTTTGTGTGTTTTTGTGGAGGAAGATGGTGGCCAGGCTGCCGACAGCCATGACAGATGGCAGTCTGCGAGTGTGTGTTTGTTTTCTATTTCTTCCTCTTTCATTTTTTTTTTTTTTTCCCTCAGAGGAGTCTGAGCGAGGCCCAATCAATACCCCGCTATTGTCTTACCACCACATTTAATCCGACGCGGCCCACAGGGTCGGAGGAGGTTGGAGGTGTTTTATTGGTCTGAGGATGCAATTTTCTGAACGCAGGAGAATGAAATATGTGTAAAATGCATCGTACCTCCACATAAGCATCTGTGTGTGTGTGATCAGTGGTGTCAGATGGCGGCGGCCCCGGTTGGAATAGCGCACGGGCCTCTGCACCGTTCCCAACCATTACGCTTAATGGAGAACAGATAGGTGAGCTGCTCCTGAGCGCGTGTCTGCGTCGCTCTCTGTTCCCAACGTGGCGATCGCTTCGGAGCATCGATGCCAATTCTGTCCGTGACAAAAGCCCAGCCAGACCGTCATAATCTGTCCCCTGGAATAAGAAACGGCAGTAATCGCCATGAAGCTTTGAAGCACCTTAAGTAATTAATCACCGTTCCGCTCCGGCAGACATGACTGTCATGTTCATCGCTCCTTCCCCCTCGGCTCAGTCGGGGATTCTGCCTCTATACCCGTGTGTAACCCGCGTCCTGATAAGCGCCCGCCAATGACGCGTTGATGGCAGCCGTTAAAAACAACAGAATATAGTTGTTGAGGCATAGAATTTGATTTTGTGCTTGTCACAGAGACAAATAAAATGTTGGTGGCTGTTAGAACTGTAACTGAGGCCAGACGGTGGAAAGTATAAACCTCAATAGAGCCCCACTAAACAGAGGGCTTTCATTTTGAGATGCTGTGTCACAAGTGATGCGCTCTGAGAGAGATTCGTGAAGGCTGAGCCAATAGATTCATCCTGATTATGATGCTGCTGCTTTTCAGGCTCTTATGAGTGAGGCTCTTCATTGATGCATCAAGTCAACAAGTGATAACCATGTCAAATAAAACAAAAGGAAAAGCTGAGCCTCCCCTGCATTCAGATCAATCCTGAATGTTAGACTTTAAAATAAAGATAGCCCAGAGAATGCATCATTGGGCCTCTGTATCGGTGCCTCTGTGATGCCACCAGCATGTTTGAGTTCTTCAATTGGGTCATGAGTTGGGAGTCTTCAGCAGCAAATGTTTTATCCGTGCGTGTGTTTGTGTGTGTGCAGCATGAAAAGTGATCCATCCATCCATAACCCCAAACAGGAACCACCAAATTCAAATCGATGTAATTAAATGCAACTACAGTGTTGCCTTTCTACGATACATTTCTGGTCAGGAGATTTAAAAATACTATTAACTTGATAACGTAGATCCCCACTGTCTGTTTTTTTTTTTTGTTTTCCATTAGTAAATGTTGTGTGTCTGTGCCCCTATGGAGAAAGTGAGTGGGAATGCAGCCCGGTGCACAGTGAAGTGCAGCCTGCCTGGAAGCTGGTGGCAGCTAATGTTACCTAAAATTATTGACCCAGTTGAAAAAGCCCTTCTTCAAACAGTGTGTGTGGTGAGGCTACAGTTTCAGAGGCCCTGCTCTCATCCCTCTTTCTCATTGAACTGACCTTGCCCCTTTGATGCTTCAGCCATAATTGCAGCTCGGTCCGCATCAACAGCGTTCCTCGGAGACGCAGACATGTTTGAATCCTCCACAGACAATCTGTATTTTTTTTTTGTGTGTGATCAAATTTTTATATCGTTTTCCAAACTTTGAAAATGGCAGTGCATATTAATAACAAACACAAAACAGAATGACAGGCATAAAAATGACAAGATGAGAAATAAGAGCAACCACAATAGTAAAGAGCAACTAAGAAATACAAAATAAAACCACCTCAGGGCCCCGCAGAAGCAGATTAGGTGGCTAGATCCGCTCCTTTCCTGCCACTGAGACACATAAATCAATCTTGGATTCCTTGACTCCAATCACACGAGCAGTGGACAGCTCCAGGTACATAATATCAAGAAATGTGAGGATCCAGTTGTTCACTGACGGCTTATCGGGGTGTTTCCACCTCAGAGCTACTAATTTCTTAGCTGCAGTAAGACCAGCAAGAATAAGTCTTTTCTGGTGCCCAAATGTCCACAGTTGAGATAAATCTATTCAGGAGTAAAGTAGTTACTGATACAAAGAAAATATATGTGATAAATGAGAAAATACACCACAAACAATCTGTATTGATAAAAAAAAAAAAAAAAAACACAAACACATTTAATTTCCCACCTTTTTTTGGTTTCCGATCCCAACCATGAAGAAAGGTTGAAAAAAAGCAGGTTTACATGTGAAGAAATGCTCTGGCACAGTAAACACAGGAGGGGGGTAGATGAGGGGGGGGGGGGTCTCTGTCTGGTCTTATGGGGATTCAAAAACCGCCCGATGGCATTTTGAACACAATAGCTTAACCCTTTTGGATTTGTTTATTTAGTGTTTACATTGGGAGCGCAGAGAGAACAGGCTGGGGTAAATTATTCATTGCTTTGGAATTGAGGAGATAGCTGTTGGTCCTGTTGGACTGGATGTGTTGTTGTGCAGCATTTGTGTGAGACGGGCAAGTCTCCTCTTCTCTCCTTTGGTCAGTTTAGCTGACGCTTTAATACCTTCACGCTATTTACAACCACTACAACAAAAGTCCCACACCACCAAAATGTCCAGTTCTTAACGGTAACGACGGGTCAGAGCAGAGACACTTTTCAATACCTGACAATGTGAGAGCAGTCGGAGCGAGGGAGGGGGGTGGGGGGTGTCATGATTCAGCAGCAGGAAGGTAACACTAGGCACCGCTTGACAAGATGAGTTTTCACTCTATGATGGGAGATGGAGAGTGACTGGGCTGTTCTTGTGTGTGAAACATGGTTGTGTTTGGGAGGATTGGGAGGTGGGGTGGGGGGCTCCTCTCAGGGTCCAAATTGAAGATCGGCGCTCTGATAGCGGAGAGCGATTTCTCTGAATTGCTCTCAAACCACCAGGGTTTAACATCTGCCAGCAGCAACGTCAGTCTCAATCCTACAAGCATGCATACAGGACACACACACACACAGAGGAAGTGGCTCTTCATAGAGACGTTAGATCACATGCCAGCGTTTTCATCAATGAAGTGTTAGTCAGTGGGAGTGGATGCCTACACTGAGGCTGGGAATCATTAATGATGACTTTCAACCACCTCTAAATGACTGACATTATGACATTATGACATAATCCACCTCTGTCCTGGCCTTTTCAATAACAATATTCATTCAGAGTCCAGGTCATAAAAACCAGAGCACTATGAAGAGCTGAGAGCTCGGAGCTGGCTGAATAAATATCATTTCACAATAACAGCTGGCAACGATGTTCCACTCTCTGTGCCGTAACCTATTGAGTGCAGGAAAGGACTGGATAGCTCATCCACAGTCTAACCAAGTGGAAAGGCTTTTTTGGTCCGAAATTGCCGCATGTTAGAAAATAAACTCAATCTCATGTTGTGTCGATCATGTTTATAGACCGACTCCGAAACTTTCGTCCATCATTAAAGTTTTCGGAACAGGTTTGATTTTCTGTGTTTTTCGCATCTGTGAAAATGCTCTCATACCTCTACTCACATCAGTGTTTCGATATGACTGTGCGTGTGTGTGTGTGTGTGCCAGCCGCTGTTCAGGATAATGGAAGTTGGTCGTCTTCTTTTCAACGTGTGGCTCCAGGTGAGCTAATAATCAGACAGATAATATCAGATCAGATAATATTCAGACTGGACCAGTCACATCCTAAAATAAACTATGGAAGTGATCATTATAATTCTGTATCTCATTTACAAGCAGCTCTCTTTGCTCTTGACGTCCTCTCAGGATTGGACGGACACAATATTTTCTTTTTCTCGTTTTAGTGAGAGAAGCACAAAGTCATCCTCCCTGCGTTACGACTTTTGTCTCCCTGTCCGAAGTTTGGAACAGAATATAAAGATGCATGGTGATAAAACGCATCAGATTCAGTGTTAAAATACCTTAAAGGACAATTTCGGGCAAATTCAACTCAACTAACCCAACGCAGCAGTTTTTGTCCACAGCATCAGATGGTTACTCAAACATGCACCCAGAAGTTTATTTACTTCAAGCAAGCCGACATGTTCGTAAAACTAGATCTAATTCAAAGTCTGGCGGAGTCTCGCGAGTCTGGCGAGACCCAAGTTGACGTGCTTGTGTGTTCACGTGCAGTCGGAAGCTCTCTTTGAGAGATGTAAACAGCCTAAGCAGTGGAACTTGCATCCGCTCCTATTCATCGCTGCTGTGGCGAACTGAAAATCCTTCTTTTAGACCTAAAATGTTAGGAAAATACAGCCCAGAATTGTCCTTTATGATCCAAAGTGCAATTTTTTTGATCAAGGGTAGAACGTACACTGTAAATAATGTCACTCAAAACAGAGATGTGCCAGGCTGCCAGCCCATGGATCATATCCTCCAGATATAAGAGAATAGTGCTGGTTTGGTACAAGACCCAACAAGGAAGACCATGCCATCTGATGTCCCAACTCTTATCACAATCTGGACCACAAAGAGTGATGGGGGAGAACTAGTTGTACACTCCCAGCTCACAACAGAGACTGTGTTTGAGAGCAGCTCCCTCAGAGCTGACGGAGCCTGGAGCAGCAACACTTCACTCTGCAGGAGAGTGTGTTGTGAGTGTGTGCTGCAAATAATCTGCATAAGAACAGACTTGAAGCTTTTATGTCCAATTAGAACAACAACATGACGACTTCCAACAGCAGACTGGAGGATAACACTGTTTTCATTGAACATTACTGTTATCACCGGTGGCAGAGCTGCAATAGAAACTCAGATCTATTATGGTCTCTGACACTATCCATCAACTTATATAGCCGTGGCTATGAAACACTGTGAGACGTCTGAGGTGACGGCGCAGGGTCACAGTTTTAACAAGAGCCGCGGACTCGGCTCGGTGAGAAGAAGAGCACGTTTAACTGTTCGACTCTCCGAGCTCATTAGCAGCTGCAGGAGAAAGTTGCAGTGTATTTATATCGAGCAGCGCTCAGCAATAAGCAATTCCCTGCTGTCAACACGGATCCTCCTCCTGCTGAGCTCTGGGCTAAACACTAAACAGTCTCCTTCTGTTAGGATTTATTCTGGTTTTGGTTCTGCTTTACACCAGATAGAGCAGTGAGGCAAAGGCTCCTCCAAAAGCCAGCGGGGTTTATGGGAAATGTGGTCCTGATTTGGAGGAATAGTGATATTCAGCGCCTGCTCCTGTGTGGTCGCTAGCTTGCCTCCACTTGCTGCTCAGACATATTCTTGGTTTTTCACCCTTGTTTATCTGGACACCTACACACACACACATATACACAAGAGTGTCTCTCAGTTTATCTGTGTCTCCTCTTTTTTTTTCTCTGCTGCCTGCCTGGAGATAAAGATAAGCTGATTTAGCAAGCTACATTGTGTCTGAATGGTTAAATGATTTTGATTTCTATACTGTAGCAAATTGATTTCTGCATTTCCATATTCGGCTGCGATGGCTCGACTGATAAGCAGTTTGTGTGTTTTTTTTTTTGTTTTGTTTTTGTTTTCATAACAGAAAAATATATACATATTAGAAATAGTTGGTGGTGCTAGACAGAACCGTACTGGTTTTTTTCACAGAGTTTTTTAACATGAGACAAACAGGACATTATAGGTATAAAATAAATGGCACAGCAACAGAATAGCACTGATTCAGTTTTTAGACATTGAATCGAGAAAAGGTTGCCAGATTTTAAAAAAGATATCCTCTTTAGCAGATATGATGTACCTGATTTTCTCCAAGTGTGATACATTTCCCAGCTCTCTCAACCACATTTCAAATTTCCAAGACTCTAAAATTAGCTTTCTGGCTAACAATGTTGAAAGGGACATAGCCTTAGCTTCACAACTACTTTTCACACTATCTGGATTGGCCACCCCGAACAACACGGTGAATGGGTCTGGGTTACATGGATGATTAAAGGCCTTAGTGAAGAACTCAAACAAGGAGCCCCAGGATGGTTGTAGCTTATGACATGACAAGAATAAGTGGGATAGTGTTCCCTCCTCACTTCGACATTTAATACATTGGGATGACACATCCGGAAATATTTTCTGCAATCCTGGAGGGAGAATAGTGCAGTCTATGTACTACCTTGAATTGTATCAAATTATGTCTTGCATTGATTGAGCTACCATGTATATTTTTGATACAATTCTCCCATATCTGTTTTTATTTATTTATTAATTTGGCTCCTCTGCACTTGAACATGGCATTGCGTGTGTGTGTGTGCGTGCGTGTGTGATGATCTCAGGAGGTGTTGATAGAGATGTGTTGTGAGTATGGCTGGCGTCACTGCCCCCTCTCCTGTTGGCACTTAGGGGTGCAGTGTTCTGTTCTTTCTTTCTCTTCCTCTATCTCTTTCTAACACACACACACACACACACACACACACACACACACACACACACACACACACACACACACACACACACACACACACACACACACACACACAGTGCTCTCTCACACCTTTCTCACTGCTACCTGAGAGACGTTGCTTGGTCACCATGGAGAAAAACAGCTGCCTCATCCCTGATACCCAGCTCCTCTCTTTCACCTGCATCCTCCTCTCCTGTCCCCTCCTTCATAAAAAGTGAAGTCCTTATTCAATCAAACACAATAAAACCTGCAGGGGATGAGTCTTTTACATAGAAATCTGATAATGCTACAGTTTGGAGTGTTAGCATCATATTGTTATCATCATCCATCATATATGACAGGACATTAGCGTCGGTGTTTGCATCCGTACCAGCAGGTGCATTCGAAGCTTTAATCCCGTTTGCACTTATGCTACATGTTAGTCCTGTTTCCATGGCAATAAATAGTATATATTATGCACCATGTCATTAGTTTGTTTACACGGGGGTATCTGTGAGGAGAAGCTCATACATACAGACCACAGCCAGAGCAGCTGTGTGTGTGCAGTGCACTCTTCCCCCCAGCAGAGAGAGCTCCAGCAGGGTAACCACTGCTGCCACTCTGTGCTCTCAGTCCACACACACCAGGTTGCAAGGCGTGGTGTGTCACTGGTCGACTGCACTGCACTGTGCTGTGTATGTTTTCCACAGATCCTATCATTTGGATCTCACTTCCTGTTATTCAAAATAAAAAAAAGTATATATCTTTAAAAAGGTGAAAGCCATGTGTTGCAGTTGACATTTACAACAGTCTTTCTTTCTTTCTATCTCACTCTCTCTCTACATGTATTTTCATCTATCACTTGATGCAACATCAAGTTTTGCATTTAGTGTCTCTTCAAAGCTTCTTAACAGAGGCGTCATACTGTGTATTTGTGAGTCATGATGGATGCTTCGTTTAACAGTTCCTTTTCCATTGAAATTCATAAACATGGTTAAACCAAACCATTGATGTGATGTTTTGTAACAGCTATTGTTTTGTATTTTTGTCTCATATACTGTAACAGTGCAAAGACCAACACCCTCTAAATACAGTAAAGCCTTTGGCAGCTTGGCATTAACCATGTCCAGTTTTCAATTCATCATCATCATTTTTTCTCAATAAACAGGCAGATGCACTGTCAGCAGAGACAAACTAGGCAAATACTTGGTAATGACAACTATAAGCATGTTAGGCATTTAAAGTAAATTGCAGCACATGCCAACTGCTTCCATGTGAGATTTGGTGTGGGAGTAAAAGGGCTACAATATCTCCAAGGGGGTCCCCACCATCTTTGACCCCCACTGAGTCAAGGATGACAGTCTACAGTACATAAAGTCTGTTTCTCTGTTCCAGCAGCACTGATGCAAACCTCATTCAGATTTAGTTTCCTGTGGCATTTCTAAAGTTTGCGTGTGACTCAGTTGATATTTGTCTAGAAACATACTTGTCTCCTCTCTCCCTCTGTTTTTATGTGACGTACCGTGATGGTCTGACAGGTTCTCACGGGAGCCTTCACTTCCCTCTCGTCTCCCCCTTCAAGTTAACACACTGGAAGAAAGAACGCTTTAGTGAGGTCGCACACACAGAGACACACACAAAGTCACGTTAGAGGATTTGAAGAGAGTGGCACTCGACTGATGGAGGCAGCTCCCCTGAAAATATGACTGATCTTTTCACCTGGATGATTTGTCCTTCACACATGACTTCTGTGACTGAGATTTGTGTATTTGGTCCACTTGAGGCATTTTAAAGGAATAGTTCAACATTTTGGCAAATTGGCCTATTGACGCAATCCCTATAGTGTTAGGGGCAGGTTCATTACCTTTAATTGTCGGTGCAAGCTGTTTTTAGATCGGCAGGGCAGAAACGTGAGCTGCTCAGCTAACACAACCCTCATCAAACTCATCAAATACACAATCCAACAACTCCAAAACGCTCTTGTTGTGATCTGCACATTCATCATGCTATGAGATAATAATGTAACATTACGAAACAGAGTTGTTTTCTAGGCAAATGCAAAGCCCGGAACTACATTCCAAACACGGCTGCTGGGCGGAGTGATTTCAAAAACGCAAGTACTTCTGAGTATTTGCTTCATTATTTCATAGTGTTGTGAATGTGCAGGTCACAACTTGTCCACAAGAGCATTTTGGAGTTGTTGGATTGTGTATTTGATGAGTTTGATGAGGGAAAGGTGAAAGTACCGTTTGCCTCTCTTGTGTTAGCTGAGCAGCTCACGTCTCTGCCCTGCTGATCTAAAAACAGCTTGCACCGACAATTAAAGGTAATGACTATAGGGATTATGGCAATAAGCCAATTTGCCAAAATGTTGAACTATCCCTTTAATAACGACCCCCTGCCTATGGCACCTTCAGTGGTTAGCACCTGTTGTTGTTCCATGTCAGCATGTCTGTATTAATTTCTTTATTCTGTTTTTCTTCCCTGTGTCTCCACAGCACGCTAGAAACAACCTTCGACACCACGGTAACCACTGAGGTTAATGGGCGGAGTCTCCCCGCCCTCACCGCACGCTCCTCCCCCATGTCCTGGCGACTGGGCCCAACGCAAACCCCACGTCTCCAGGCGGGCGACGCCCCCTCAATGCCCAGCAGCTATGCTGCGCCCAGGGCCAGCTCCACGGCCACCGGCACCACCACGGGCCGCTACAGCGGGCACGCCGACCCCTCCAGGTTTGTGTACAGCAGCGCCCCCCTGAGGCGAGCAGCGGCGGCGGCAGCTGGGGCAAGGGGGGCGGAGCAGGGGGAGAAGGGAGGAGGCAGAGAGCTGGAAGGAGGGAAGCAGATGGAGGTGGCAGGGTACATGAGTGATGGGGACATCCTAGGGAAGAACGGCCGGATGGATGAGCTCACCAGCGGGTAGGATGAGCATGTTAGCTTCCTCTGTCTCACTGACTAATCCCACGTTACTGCTCTAACTGCACAATCAATACTGCTTTGATCTTAAAAATGATGTTCAAATATAAAACCAACTCAGAGATGAAAACTTTGATGTGTTCCTAACTGTAAAAAAAAAGCAAACCGCGGGTGTGAACTAACGTTTGACAGAAAAGCATTCAAATGTTCTGTATTAAACCTTGAACAAGCCATGAACCAGCTAGTGTGGCTCCTACCAAAGACACAGTTGATAAGCTGGGGAGATCAAAGCTGGTTTCCCATGTCAAGCCTTCAAGAATCACATCACCCCTATCAAACACTGACTTTTTTTTTTTTTTTTTTGCATGTTTTCTTTTTAGTTATAAAGATTAGACAAATAGCTGGTAGATGGATGTTGCCTAGGTGAACTGTTCACTAGCTAAGCTACAATAACTGCTGCTATTTGCAGACATCAGAGTGATTTCCTCATCCGGGTGGTGTATCAGCTTGAGTAACCTTAAATGTTGGAGGCTGGAATTTATGTTGGTATTTGACACAATGACTGAACGTTTGTGTGCAGCTGTATTATTCTATGAACTGGTCATGACTCCATATGACTGTATTCAGTGTTTTCACAACACAGTACAAACCTACCAACCAGTTTCATGTTCATATGGAACCTTAGCTAATATTTGGTGGCTAAAACTAAATGTAAACTGTGTCATCTTAGAGAAATTAAATGTTGGCATTTGACTTAGTTGAGTATTTGCTCAGGACTACTTACAATACAGCACGTTTGAAAGATGCTGTAAGTACACACACAAACCATGACAATTCCCAAGGCCAGTATGTTGGTTTATCCTATAACTCTAATGTATAAAGCAGAGCATTTTTTTTATACACAGGCTGACCTTCATCATTTATGCTCGCAAAAAACTACAGTTTAAAGTTTTTTTCTTTGTTTTTTCCACACACCCAGTGACATATCTCTGTTCATGGTTTTCTGAGTATTCATACAGTTGCCAAGGCCTCAACTATTCTTCTTTGTGCATCAGTACAAATCGCCTGCTGCCATCCACCAAGGCTATCATTGGTTTACCACGCCCTCGAGAGAAAAGGTTCAAATAATGCATTTACATGAACCTTGAGGCCACTCGATGCTGTCAGATTACATGAATGAAGAAAGATAAGACAGTTTCTTCTGCAAAACATCCCCACAATGTGTGTGTGGGCTCCTATCCTTCACTCGCTCACTTCTAATAAATGCCTTGAGCGGGTGAAAGGTGTGTCGAAAAAGCAATTCTCTTCCCACACAAATGCACGCTCCCACTTAAGATTTTTTTTGCGGGGGGAGGGGGGGCAGAGAATTAATTCTGTGAGGGGCAGTTCAACGAAGAGTGACGGAGCAAAGCACCCAGAGGATTAAAGACGTGTCAGGACAGAAACTGTGACAACACGTCGGGAGGGAAAGGTGATTAGCTGAATTATTAGCTTAATTAGCTCAACACTAATGATTCCCGTGTCCTATCAGCCGTGTCTGATAGCTATCTGGCTGCGGCGCCAAATCCCACCACCTACTCTCCGCCACGCTCAGCTCAAACATGCAGCTTTTTGTTGAGTTCACAAAGATGCACCGACATCTAAATACTGTACATTAGTCAGATAATCCTCGTTTAGTTCTATCAGTTTGTTTGCTTTTCATTATTTCAGAAAATAAAATGTTAAAGGGATAGTTCAACATTTTGGCAAATGTGCCCATTGCCATAATCCCTATAGTCATAGCAGTAGGTTCATTACCTTTAATTATCGGTGCATGTTGTTTTGAGATCAGCGGGGCAGAGACGTGAGCTGCTCAGCGAACATACTGGAGGTGAATGGTACAGGTCCTCTGTCCCTCAAAACTCATCAAATACACAATCCAACAACTCCAAAACGCTTTAGTGGACAAGTTGTGACCTGGCGAATTTGCCAAAATCTTGAACAATCCTTTTAAATGAATCGTTGGTGAAAACTAAGGATGGACATCTAATCCGTCTGATTGATTTCCCCCTCACAGATACCTTACAGACGGTGGTCTCCATCTGTATACACGGAACACAGGCCGATCTGCAGACGTGGCTTCTTCACGAGAAATATCCCAGAGAGGGAGCAAAGAGGTGCAGGGCGACATAGACAGGTAAGGATGGAGTCTGTCAATCATGTGTGTGTGTGTGTGTGTGTGTGTGTGTGTGTTTGTGTGTACCACTCAGGTCCAATGGAGGCTTCTCAGTTTGGAGATTTATCCAAGGACACATTGAATGGATGAAAGCGTGTTGTTAGATATTTAAATTTGCATACAATGTCCACACTTTGCATCTTCATATTTCACCGCTGGTGTTGAGCTGATGTTCCTCCTCGGTGCACGTCGCAGCTGGTTGGACGGTTCAAGCTTCAGCGACTTTGTTGCCAATCACTTTGAGCTGCAGCCGAGTGGATGTTTGCAAGGGCGAGTCCGGCAGACTGTGCTCCGCTTCCAGTGATGTGTGTTGTTGTGTGTGAGAAAAGCGTTGAGATTGGCAGGAAGGTGGAAAATATATCAGCCTCCCCAAGCAGAAACTATACAGGCACCATCCTCTTAGAGCCAATTGAACGGAGTTGACGTAATGCTCGCTAAAGCGTTCACCTTGGTGACGGCCACCTGGGCGGCAACTTAGTATGCAAACAGGCAGAAGTAAAGAGGACAAACTGGTGCATTAGCCAGGCTAATAGAGCAAAACAGGCATCTAGGAGCATGCTGCTTTTCATGATGAACGACACGACTGAGGATTGTATGAGTATCTATATCATACTCTTTTTCTCATCTATGACATGATAAAAAAAACAATCATAAGTGTCAAAATTCATTCATATGGTTTTAGGAGAAGAAATAGGCGATGTGGAAAAATAGAGACTGGTTATTGAAGCTGCAGACACACTGAAGGTAAGATATGAGAGGAGGAGCAAAGGCTAAAAGCTTTCAGTCTGCAGCAGATGAGATGGAGCAAACACACAGTATCTGCTCTGCTCCAGCCTCATCGTAGGTGATCAGAGATTTAACCAGAAACAGAACTATGAAAACAAAAAGACTCAAACAGAAAAGTTGTGAACTGACCTTCAGAGGTGATAGCCAGGGCGACCCCCCCCCCCCCCCCCCCCCCCTGCTGCAGCGACATCCGAGGCTAAACGAGGTGAAAGGGAGAGACGCGGTATTGATCTGAAGCTGTCAAGCGCAGATCGTGACAGCGGGCCTTCAGAGAGGCTGCTGGGAATCGACTGACGTACACTGACATTTCCCAGTGTCATAACTTCAACTTCTGCCAAGACTTTAATGAGTGGCAGTGTTCGGAGGGAGTGGGAGGCCTGAAAAAAGCAAATCACACACGGCTCTCCAGTTAGTTGGCTTTTTGTTCCAGAGCTTTAAACGAAGTGCTGATAAAGACGAGCTGACAAGCAGCCGTCAAACTTTCAGCAACACTGAAAAAAAAAAAAAAAAAGTATAAATCCACATCATTTTTGGTTAGTCCTTTCATCAGTTTTGGGACAGAGTTAAAGGGAAAGCTCAATGTGCTACTGTAAGTGTGCATGTGGTTACATAAGGCTAATTTAGAGCCAGTAAAGTAGGACTTGCCTCCTGCTGTGTTTGTGTCTTTGTTTTCTTACCCATCCACATAATCTCATGCTTTCACAGCTCAGACCATCCCGCTGCCTCCAGGCTACGTGCTCGGTTTCAGAGCCGGCCAGTCATTGGTCAGTCCGATCATATCTGCGGCCGGTCGAGCATCAAAACACGCCGCAGCCTGCCCGGAGGTTCGGAACGGGCGATTAACCCCGCCCCCGCCCCTGTCAGTCTCAACCTGACGGGCCTGTCAGATTCTGACACTCAGGCAAAGGCAGCGATCGGATAAGAATAAATATGAACCCTGTGAACTGTCTCTTCCGTTTGCCAGGGCTCAGCTTCACCCTACATGTGTTTCTATCTCCGTATTTTAATATTTCTGCCGTAAGAGACTCTCACCTTGCCTTGACATAAATCCAAAGAAATTGCAGCTTTTCTCAGCTAAAGTCTGTGTTAGCGCTCGGGGCCTCAGGGGCGATGAGGAAATATTGATGCATGCCTCCCCTTAAGATGCCTGCAGGCTACAGACTCCCAGTAGGATCAGGATTTCAACTGTGTTTTCCTTCCTTCCTTCCTGTCCTTCCTCACTTTTCCCTTACAAAACTGTACCACTGCACACACACACAGATACACAAACACACGTGCTTCCCCCTGCCTCCCACTGACATGTGTGATTGTCAGAAGCTGAGCTGTCACTTCCCACTGACACACAACAAAGCTCAGGAGGAAAATTCATTTCCGAAGCGATTGCTCACTGGGCTTCACACCTCGGCCCGGCTTCAGCTCCATCTGTGGGACAAGATCTGGCCTCCATGATGCCTTCTCTTCCCAAAGCTTAGAACTTCCTTTCCACACAACCCCCCCTCCTCCCCTCCTCCCAGACTTTTAAGTGAAATGAGTAGCAGGTAATGCCCAAGTTCAAACTGACTTTGAATGACTTTGAGGAATGATAAATAAAAAAAAGCAAAGCATTTATTCTGTCTGATCAAAATTGTCTAGTTTCTCTTTCCCTGTCCCCACCCCCCACCACCCATTTTTCATATTTAGCTTCTCAACACATTTTTAACTGCCTGTATAGCTGGCAGGTAGAGCCACAGCCTGCTGTATTTTTGTTCCCTTATCCAAGAGAAAATGTTTGGCTTCCTTTTCAACATTGGAAGATACAGGCAGAGCTGCAGCGAGGAGCTGATTATTGCCTCCTTGGCCATGTCCCATTTAGATGGAAATGTCCCACATGGCTGTAAATTCTAGGTTTTTCTAATCGAAGCGAAATACACATTCTGGCTGCCACAATGCATTCTGGGGCAAGTTTCGCAAAGATATAGGCCTTGCCCGTGGCTCAGGTCAAACTGATATTCAGACTTGTGATAGAGGTCTAAATGTATCCATCAAACAGAGCAGTCTAGGTTTGGACCAGAATTATTGCTAATGAATTCTGGGGGAAAAAACATTTTCTTCTCTATTTTTCGAACTGAGAAATGGAGCAGAAGGAACAGCTACGCCAAACCGTTCAGCTCTCCTCCCTCCGGCAGAGGATGTTTGCCCTCTGGTAGAATTCAGCATCGACAATTTCATTTTACTGTTAAAATCTAACAAACAGTGTAACAGAACAGAAAAGCTCCAGTAGCATAAACTCTCTGCTCAGGACAGAAGGCTGTGGCTCCCTGATGTCTCCACAAACTCACTTCTTGCTTGTCACTGTTTTGCTCTTATTCATCAGCACCGGTCACTGATGGGTACCATAGATGGACTGTAGGTAGCCTGTGGGCAACGTGGTTAAAGAGGCCATTTGTAACTTTTATTATTGCTGAGGAAACATTCAGCATCAAACTTTGTTTCTCTATACACCAACAGGTGGAGAGCAACCTAATGTTTTGTTTCTATTTGTATCACTTCTTTAATTTTACTGGAGTTAGCATGCTAATGAGTTAACCCAGGCCAGGCCAGCCTGGTTAGTCACTTTAAAATACCAAGTGACGGCTGTGCAAGGTTATTATAGTTACATTTCCATTAGTTTTTTATTTTCATTCAGTTTTGTTTGCTTTTTTATTTCAGTTTAGTTTTAGTGATTAAGCAGTTTTATTTTAGTTTTTATTTCTGGGGAATTGACTAGTTTTTATTTAGTCTTAGTTTTTCAGACCTCTGAAGATGAAATTCCATATTTATGAGATTTTTCCCTTTTTGTTGCATCCCATAAATGTTCATGTTACATTCACTCTTATCTACCTGTGGGTCGTACTCCAGTCGTCCCATATTGAGCTGTGGCCTTTTCTTCCTGCAGCTTTAAACATCTCTAAGACTAAGCTGATGTTATCTGACTTTCACTTTAGTTTTAGTTAGTTTTGCATTGTTCATTGTAGTTCTTATTTAGTTCTCGGTTTTCGAAATTTTTTTATTTTTATTTCAGTTAACTAAATTATTTTTTCACTGCTAGTCCAGTCTGCCCTGAGGACGTAGCTGCTCAGAGGACGCACTACAGACTGGAGATCTTGCAGCATCACTATTTGCAGCAGTAGACTCCCTCCCATCATGCTCCTGGTGGAAGTTTACAGGCATGAGCACCTCTACTGTACTTGATGAGAATTGTTGGGAATCCGTGCGCATGCAGCCACGTGTAGCTAAATCCAGCATAAACACACACTTGTCACAGACCTGCCTCTCTCCCAGCTCTCCCGGCTGGCTGGCTGGCTGGCAGCAGTAGAGACAGTTCCTGGGAGGCAGGAAGAGGGAGTCGGTGTGTGTACATAAACTGAGCTCCCATGAGGCTCGTTATGCTTCACGCTTCCCTCCGTCCATAACGACTCCCCTGGCTGCCTCCTACGGCAGCCTCATCCCCAACCAACACGCCGGCCCCCTCCCCTCTGAGGAAATTCATCTCCATGACTCATCAGATGGAGACTGATGATGGCCAGCAGGTGACTGAGACCATCTGGGGCCAGAACAGTGGGCTGCACTAAACCTGACATCAGACGTGTGCTTGATGTGACCGCATCCGCATGCTCATCTCCATGTCGGGATCATATCAGCCCTGTGAGTGTCCCTGTCTGCTCTGCTGGACAGGAAGTGATGTGTCATGTTCCTGGAGGTGGTAGCGGAGAAGATTTATATCTTTAGTCCCTTCATCGTGACGGTCTGAGCATCTTGCAGAAATAAGCACAGTGTCAGATATACAGTTACTTTTTTTCTTTTTGAGGTGTTTTCCTTAGTGCCAGGAAGTGACCATCTGCCCCAAAGCAGCTGAACAACAAAGCCTCAGATCTCTCTTCTAATCAGTCTGTCTCAAAACAATGGCGGATTCAGCCTTGGCTAAAAGCCCCGCTCTAAAAATACCCTCCTGTCATGCAACATAGATGAGTGCATGCTCGTGGCTTTACTGTCAAGAAAAGACGCCCAAGGAGAATGTTTTGACACAGGCTCCCTGTTCTCAGCAGAGACATGAATAAGTAACACGGCCTCGCTTTTAGCATCCTGGTTGTGTGTGGTTCTCTCTCTCTCTCTCTGTGTCTCTCCCTCCTGTTTGAAGGCTGGACTGTGGCAGCTGGCTCTGCATTTTCTTGCAGTTTGAAGCGTTGGGGGATTGGAGACAAGTTTGCGTTTCAGTGTGTGCTGTGTTGTGGTTGTGTGTTGTCCATGCTTGACAAACAGAGGGTTTGCTCATGCACTTGTCCCCGGACTGTGTGTGTGTGTGTGTGTGCGTGCAAATTGTGTGTGTGTGTGTGTGTGTGTGCTCCTGAGCAGCAGGATCCCTGCTGTCACTCTGCACAGCAGTGACAGTCGTGGTGAAGCCGCGCGACTCAGTCAGTGCTGCCGTAAGCAGCGAGGAGATTTTTGGAGGAGACAGTTTTTTAAACCGTCAATGACAAAGCCAGTGGTTATATAAGTCTCTGTGTAGCTCATCTCTGCCAGAGGGCGTCACTCAGGAAGAAAATATCCTCTCCTGTGCTGCACCTGAAACTCAAAAGTTTCTGCTTTCTAGCTCTCTGAAGTTCGCTGGCACTTGTCAGTCTCTTTCTGTTCCTCACAGTCGTGCGTCTCCTCTCCGTCGCTCCACCTTAACGACGAGCACACAGGCACGCACAGCTAAACTTAGCCGACTCTGATGGTAATTGGAAGAAGTTTTATCGCAGCTTTGAGCACCCAGCTGCGTCTGCCTCTTGTGTGTGTGTCCCTCCTTGTGCAGGTGCTTGTGCACACATAACTTCCTCTCAAACGCAGTCAAATTGCAGCCTCACACAAACACACACTAATGAGCCATTTCTCATTGAGGGGGACTTGAGAGGAAAGTTCCCACTTTTTGAAAGCTGACTTTTCCTCCTCTCTCTTATTGTCTGGCATTGACTCAGCTGTGCCTTCCACTCTCTGTACTTATAATTAATCTGAATATTTCTCACACGTTCCTCCAGGGGAAGCTTGGTATCCTCATTAATTACTGTACTCACTGAATTAATAAGTGAAGTCAAGTAGTTACAGATCGGGCAGTGATGAAATAAAAAGACATCCTGCCCTACTTCAAGTTATCTGAATGTAAGGTTCTGCTCCTACAAACCAAACCCTGTCACACCTCTGAAGATGTTGCCTCACATGACTGGGCTTATTTCTTCCACTACAAGCCTCAAATCTGCACAGGTGAAACATGATCCTCCCTTTTAGCAAAAACATCCATCTGCTTTGGTCCAAATATAACCTCCATGTTGAAATCTTTAAACATCCTCTATTTAAAAACATCCTGTCTGTGTTTCTGTTATACATGGATGAAAAAATTATATAACTTCAGTGTTCATTTTTACCAAAATCTAAATATATGTATAAGTCTATTTTCTATATTAATACCGTGAAAGTACCAATGTCTCAGTCCACAGAGAGATACACACAGCCTGTATTCAGAAACTGAGCTTTAAAACAAGCTGTCAGGACTTCTGTGACCCCACCTACCTGCACCCAACATCCAACATGCAGGATTTGGTTTCACTGAATGTTTTACCTGAAGTCTGCTATATGCTTATTGCATCACTCAGAAAACAGTCAGCCAATCAAAAGGGAGTCTCAAAGCCTCCTCTTTTCTGATTGGAGGTAAATTGCAAAACAGCTGATGCGTGTTCCTGTCAGGGGCAGTTTCTGCATTTGCCTCGAAAATCTTTCTCGTAATGTTCCGTAATCATCTCAGTGTGGTGAATGTGCAGGTCACAACTTGTCCACCAGAGTGTTTTGGAGTTGTTGGATTGTGTATTTGATGAGTTTGATGAGGGAAACCAACCATTAGCCTCCGTAGCGTAGCTGTGTGCAGCTCGCGGCTCTGCTCCGCCGTTCTAAAAATAGCTTGCACCGACAATTAAAGGTAACAAACCTACTGCTATGACTATAGCGATTATGGCAATGGGCCAATTTGAAAAACTGTTGAACTATCCCTTTAAAATATGAAAACAGTACTGTACTTTAAAAACTTAACCATTTAAAAGGCATTTCAAGTTTAAGATTTCATGACCGCAGAATGCAAAAAGCAAAAGCAAGTGATGCAGCAACAATGTAATGACAGGTTGTTGTTATTAGAGCTCCAGAGAAAAACTGACAGAGGAGATGTAAAACTACACTGAGATGGATTCTGGGTTGTATGATCTTTCTATAGATCAACACTGTAAAGTATGGAGCCTGTAATGTGGATCAGGTCTGAGCCTGAGTGGAGCTGCTCTCAGTGTGATGGTCTCCAGGCCATATGCCTCTTGTCTGTGAACCACAGCTCTGTCTGTCAGGGGCGAGTTATAACTGAGAGGTGAAGGGCAGCCTGGTCATCGCAGTCTTTCCTGAAGATTATTGCTACATTAATTTCTGCGATATAACCATGAAAACTTCAAATAATGAACCAATATATCAGAAACATGGAGGCCATAGCAGCCACTTCATTATATTTCATCGTGTAATCTCACTGAAATGAACTGCAGTGAGTAATAAGCATCACAGAACTGCTCCCACTTCCATTGCATTGATGTGAATTTTCCAGTTTCACATTATAAAAACAATTAAACACAGAAAGAATTATAGCTGTAAACTTGCTGTCAGGTAGTGAGGTTTCATTTTTCTCTCGACAGTCCTGGTTTGGAAGTAATGTGCTTTCAATCTCTGGTTTGACATTTGTGGAAATACACTAATGCACTTTCTCACTCTAGAGTTGAGAACATGAGTAGCACAGAAAATGAAGGCGCAGCCAGCAGCCACTTATCTTTGATAATGATTTGACCGGCTCTGTCCACAGGGTGATGTGTTCATTATAAGGATCCCAATGGGTGACCTTTGTTAACTTTGGGACAAAGCCTGACCAGCTGTGTTCAGTCTTTACACTGAGCTGAGCTAACAGGCTGCCGACAGTTGGGTTTGATCTGTGTAGCGTTTTTTTCTTCTATAAATTGACATGTGTGTGAGAATTTTGAAAATAGACTGTGATACTTTGTGGTTTTTTAATGAGGACCCAGCCACTGTTGAATAATAACTGACATGGTATTGAAATATAAAATAGTTTCAACTTGATTAAAGATGAGGGTTCAGGGTGCAGCGAGGTTCACAGAGACACATACAGACTGTTGATCTGTTCACCTGGCCATGTCAGGTTGCTGAAGGGATCCTGCTGGCTGAGGTCAGACCTGTCTGTCTCTGTGGTTGATGACAGCTCCCATATGTTCATATTCTACATCAGCTCACATGGGTCATCCCAGCCTGCGTCACTGACAGCAGATCTGTACTAAAATGTTTTGGCTGGTGGAGGATGACTTATCCTGTTTTGGTTCTGATCTATCATCAGTTACAGTGGATCATCCATACCAACTTTATTTATAAAGCACTTTAAAAACCCAGTGGACCAAAGTGCTGTACAAAATTACACATAAAATATACAGTACAATCGGCATAAAACACAAAATGTACATAAAACGAAACAGAATAAAAACAATAAAAATAAAATGCATTAAAATAACACTATAAAACCTATACAACAATTTAAAACATAGCACATAGGTATAGTCAAAAATAAATACATAATAGCAGATTAAAAGACATCAATTTAAACGGGATCAAAGGCCATGGAGAACAGGTGGGTTTTGAGGCCCTTTTTAAAAACATGCAGCGATGGTGCTTGTCTGATGTCAAGAGGCAGGTCGTTCTATCCATGATAGAAACCAAAATATGCCAATGTATAGTATATATAGGAATCTTTATACCTTCTGTTCATGTCCTATATCCACAGCTCTCAGGTCACAGGTCTGAGTGTATGTGTGATTTATGGGAAATGTTGATGCCATGCTGATGACTCACCCCAAAGTGACTCAGAGGTGACATAAAAAGGCAATAAGACATTATGTCCCTCCTTAGTGCATCATGTAGCTGAACAGGTCATACATGACACCCCATCCATCTTTTCAATTTCAAATCTTTATTGTCATATATACTGAAGACAGCATCACACAGTACAATGAAATTCTTACTCCGTGATGATACCTCCGGCAACATTAAAAAGCAAGTAATAATAAAAACAACACTAGTTAAAATGACAACAATGAATAAATAAATAGTGCAAGAGCAGTTATAAATAAATAATGCAAAACAATAAAAAAAGCTGCACAGCTAAAGTGGCATAGGGCAATCTGCAGAGGTCAGAGTTAAAGGAAACAAAGATGGGAGGTTGGTGACACTGTAAGCTTTTTGACCTTTCATGTACCTGTGCTTTATCTTTATATTCAGTGTTGATTTATAACAATGTATTTGTTTTATTGCTGATCACTTTATTGTGACATCATAAAGTTACAGAAGTCCTGACAGCTGGTTTTAAGGCTCAGTTTCTTAACACAGGTTGTGTATTTATCTGTGGACTGAGGCTTTGATACTTTCAAAGTGTTAATATAGAATCTAGTTTTATAATTAAAAAACACGACTACCTTTATACAACATTGTACCTTTAAAAGCTTTAATTCCACATGTAATGAGCAGAAGGTTGTCCATATGTAGATTTAAAATAAATGTTTGTGCAGGTCAAGCTGTTACCACAGTGCTGCATTAGAATGAATGTGATGAAACATTAGAGGAGAGCAGGAAGGTGACCCATTGATCAGAACACGGCAGTGATGTAGTGCTGCATTAGAAATAGAGCGAGTCCTCCTATTATAAGCAATGATTCTAATATATCTCAAGGCTTAACACTCTGGTGATTTAAAAAACTTTTAATCGAATAAGTTTGTCTAGTTAAACAGCGGCGTGTTTACAGAGGGAAGAGATCCAGCTTTATGTGACTGATGGTGCAGAGTATGTGCTCGTGAATGTTGACTTGGATAGGAAATGAATTTGAAGGACTGGATTGTCTGCATTTTTTTTTTTTTTTTTTTGTCGAAGCACCTTTTCTGTAATGCAGTAAACAACTTCTGTTGAAATGAGAAAACAAGCTTGAGATCAAAGCATCACATTTAGCTGTTCTTGTTATTCTAAGGGATGTCACATGCTTGAACGTGTGAGGGTGTGTTTTGGTAAGAACTTGGGAAGGTATAAGGTCTGGGGTGCAGAGACGCCACAGTTTTGTGTTACAGTACATCAATGTGGCAGAAGGTAATAGGATTCGTGAAAGATTTGTCTGCAGCACTGCTGATGGATTGAGTTAGGACTGGCTGTATACTCTGCTAATGCAGGATAGATTTTGGGATAAAAGGACTAAAGGCCTTCTGCTGCAGCTGCATCAATTCATTTGGTTGAAAATTCCCAAGGATATGACTCCATTCATCATCTGACAGGCCTAATGAGTTTGTGTAGATAAGAATCGACAAAGCTCCTATTATTGCTAATTCACTTTACTACCATGGAGACAACTCTGTTGTGGATTATAGATATGTAATCTTGTTAAATGACGAGTGTTGATGTGATTACAACAGTATAATGTTGATGAAGCTCTGCGGAAACTGTTTGTTGTTTGTGTTCCTCTTTTTTGACCCATAAAGACCTCCAATATATCAGTCACATTTACATCTGTCCAAGTCCAAGCAAAATCCAGAGTGGAATAGTTGTGAGGAGTGATATTCAGTTAAGGGTACATACATAGTTAGACACCCATACTTTACACCTCTACTGTGTTTTATTTTGAAGTGTTGATCCATAAGAGGATAGATTTACGGTTTAAAGAACCAAAATTTCTCAGACTCCTTTCTGATTGGTTGACTGTTTTCTGAGTGATCCAATAAAAATACAGCAGATTTCAGGCAAAACACTCAGAAACCAAATCAGGGTTGTTTGGTGGATACACATGGGCATAGGGAGTGGTTGAGAAAGATAACTGTTGTTGTGACATCACAAAGTTACAGAAGTCCTGACAGCTGGTTTTAAGGCTCAGTTTCTGAATACAGGCTGTGTGCATTTCTCTTTGGACTGAGGCTTTGATACTTTCACAGTATTAATATAGAACCTAGAGCTGCTATATAATCAAAGAACACAGGGGCATCTACCTTTGTCCTGTATGGGACCTTTAAGCCAAGTCTCTTTCTTTGAGACACCCAGGTTGTCTGTTGTTCATAACTGATTCTGACACATGCCACAACTATTGGTGGTCAGATTGTAGGATTCTGGGCTTGGGAGAGCTGCCACTGTGCTGCCTCTGTCTGTCAAAAGTTGTAATACCATAATCCCAGAAAGATGAAGGATTGTCTGCCAGATCAGTAGAGAATGGAGGGTTTGGCGGTGAATAGTTTGCCAAGTCGTCTGCCACAGAAAGCAGAGGCAGACCGCCAGGTACCCCTTCAACCCCCAACCTCACCAGGGTTGGTGACCATCTGGTTCCTGTTGCCCCTCCCAAACCAGCCCATTTTTAAGTGTCTCATATGCAGTATGTTCAAAGTCAACCATTTTAAAAACCTATTTTTTATGCTTTTGATTTGAAGGGATGCAACTGAGTTGGTCATATTTCTTAAAACCCAAAGACATTCAATTTACTATTGACGTAAATTATGAGAAGTTACATTTTTCATATTTTAGAATTAAAACTAATGAATTTTGAGCTACAACTAAGACATTCTAGTCTAAATTGTTGGGTTGTTTAATCTTTCATTCTCTAATCAATCAAAGTTATTGCCTGTATATCAAATTTTGGCATTTCCATATTTTGATTTGTCATTTTAGAGGAAAATAATCCTCAAATCCTGATCAACACAGTATTTTCTCGTCTTGAGGTAGCAAACATGAGTTTATCTCCTTCCAGGCTGGAGGAGGAGGAGGAGGATGAGGAGGTCGGCGGTTGATGTGGCTGTGGGTTTCTAGCACTCATGTGGTCTGTTTGTTTGCACGTTTGCCAGCAGTGTGCCACAGACTGGAACAAACCCCTGCCGGGATGTATTAGCCTGCTGGAAACCCCTCGCCTCCAAACGGCTAAAGATTTTGTTGTCATCTTCGACTGCATTGCAGCAGGACGCCTGGACGTCTTTACCAGCCCAGCCAGACGCGCTTGCGCTGACGTCCTCCTGTCTGTCATTGCTTGGCAACAGACACGTTTTCCAGCCCGTCCTCCCAAGGTCGCCGCTTCCATCGTGTTAATTGAGTTCTGCCGAGCTGAATTGGATTCCACAGTCAGTGCAGTGTTTTTGTTAACAATACAAAAGATTTCTCTCTTTCTGTCACACAACACCTTGAGAATATCACCTCAAGTCCTGCTCTGCTTCACAGCTCAGCAGTGATGATTCAACCTGTATTTGGAAGAGTTTAGCTCTTCCCCTCATAGGTTTACAGCATTAGAGCCAAAAGTTTTGGGGGGGAAATTGCATCAGCAGTGAACAGAAAATCCAAAGGTGAGAATAAGCCTCACACCAGATGTGAGGATTTGTGGATATAACCAGGTGACATTCACTCTCCTCCGGACTTCAACAAAAGATGATCGACTGCTCGATGTGGCTGTGAATGAGATATAAAGATGAATGAAGCCCATCACTGCCTCTGCTTCATGCTGCACCACCCGCCATTAGCTTCTTTCATCGGGTTGAGAGAGGAGAGAGTCATGAATAATGTCCCAACGTGACGCCGTGTGGACTTTTTTCTGAGCCACCTCACGTATTATGCATGAGATCACTTCCAGTCCGAGGCGTTCGGGTCGAAGACGCGGGGACAAGTCGGCTCTCATCCAGCAAACCACTTCCTCCTTGATTTGGCTCGATTTTGCATTGTCATCCTCCTTTAATTAACCCCTTAGTAAACCTGCTGCTCAAAGACATGTGTGATTGCCTCTGCCAGGCCCCATCCTGGTGAGGAAGGGAAGGGGGAGAGGAGATGGAGATGGAGAGAAGGGAGAGGGGAGGGGGAAGCTGGCAGCAGCAGTAGCAGGGGGTGAAAGTGGAAGAGTGAGGTAGTCCCTTTTCTTCCTTTCTCTCTCTCGTTACCATTTCCTCTCTGGACTCCTGCTCGTCTCACAGCTTCTAGCTCCTCTGCCAGGTGGGGCTTGTTGCCTCCCGTGGCCGTAGGCGCGGTTCAAACCCACAGCAGAGCAACGTCTTGCGAGGAGAGACGTCAGGCAGCCCTCCATCTCTCCGAGGTGAGTGGAATCTGCTCCACACGCAGCAACTTCTGTTCTGTCTGGAACCTGTGGCTGATTGATCGTGCCTTTGTGTTTGTGTTTGTGTTTTGGGGGCCACACAGTGCATCGTTTACTCTGATAGCTGCTCTCTTTGTGCTTCCACATCACAGTCAAAGAGAAAAGTGAGCCAATCACCAACTTTGGCAGCAGGAAAAAGAAGAGGGAAAGTCATTTGCAAGGAGGTCTTGTTTTATAATTGCAAGAGCTCAGAGGCATTAACTGGGATTATGGTACTTTACAGGCAAATGAGGATGAGTGCTTTCCTTTTACATTACTGAGCTCTGTTCTTTATGTGTATATATGTGTGTGGGAGACAGAGCGTGAATACAGAAACACTCAGTGCATTTCAAAGTTGTGTGTGTGTGTGTGAGACAGATACTGTAGTCGTCATAGTCATGGTGGTTGGAAACGGGCGTCGTTGTTGTGACTGTCCTTCCTTCCTTGGCACTGCTACTGTATGTGGACAGTCACTGATTTATTATGGTGCATTCAAACTAAATGGCTAAAGACATTATATTTCACTGCCTAAAAATAAACAGAAAAGAGGTAAAACAAAAATGTCTTAATAGAAAGGTTTTTGAAAAGGTCTCCGGTGAGATTCATTGGATCTCGGGGCAAATCTTTTATTCTCTGTCATAAATAAAAACGTATTTGTTCATATAAACATTCTCAGCGCGCACGTTCAGCCTCCTGTTTGCTGTCAGTCAAGCAGCAGGAAAAGCCTCTACGCTGTTAGCTTTGAGGAAGACATCCCCACAAATACAAACTGAGCTGTAGAGGATCAAAGAATGAGGAAAAGGAAATTGACTCACAAGGTGTTTTTATTTTTAATTGCTGTCAGATGAAACCTGTGTCCCTACTGAATGTTTTCTTATCAAAATACACTTTTAATCACATTTCTCGTACTATTTATATGAATTCTTGAATCGAGATAAAGTCTCGATTAATTAATGAATCCAAACTGGCTCTACCTCGTGCCTTTAAAGGCTGTTACATATTGTTTTTGTCCTTCTCTTTTGTTATGTAACAAGTCCACTGAGAGTTATTCACACTGCTCCATCTATCAGACACCCAAAAGTTCAGCCACGTCGCTCAGTCACCATGCAGTAGATTTCAATGCCTTCATCTCATTCGTGTCCTTGATACAGTGTAATCACTCGCTGTTATTTCTCCTCTATTCTACTAATAGCGTTTTTCTCCTCTGGGCCATTGAAGGAACAAGAACCAGTGTATTGAATATTGAATGAGATCATGTTTGCATGGTTGAGTGGCGCCTCAGCAGTGCGTTCACAGCGTCGTGCTGTGACGCCGCAGGAGAAAGTGGAGGATTCGCAATAGAATCTGCAATGGAATAAAAACATTTTGGGAAGGTAGACGACCTGTGACATCCTTATTTGTTTCACTCTTTGCTGTGCTGAAGTCCCATTTTCCAGCTCAGTAGTTGCCTTTTGGCTCGTCAGCAGCTTTATTCCATCTCTTTGGCCTCTAGTGCCTTGCTAATGACACCTCGGAAGATTCTGACAAAGAAGAGGAATCTTTGAATGCTCTGCAATCTCCTCTTTATGGCTCTAGTCATCATACAGGTCCATAGCACTCCTGCTGTACACTGACTGATTACATGGAGTGTGTTATCAGTTGTATTTTTTCCAATGAACAGAACCATCACAGGGGAAATACACTGTGTTGTCAGATGGATTGTTAGGAGGAGACTCCGACTTGTTTCTCACCATCTGTCTGTTTCACTGCTTCTCTTATGAAACACGGGAGAGGAGCCAATCTCCTCTGGAGCATCCCGCTCTGTACGTTGTTGCTCATTGTTAATTTAAGGAGTTATGACACAAAAGTCCGACTCACCCGCCCTCGCTGTAGGGTTATTGAGTTCGCCTGTGCCATTTTGGAGTATTTGCCCCTCCTCCCCCTCCCCTCCTCCCCCCCGCAGCGCTCCATCCCGCAGGAGATATGGTGACGCGCATGTGAAATGTGCAGGTCTGAGGGGGGGAGGAGCCTGACCCGAGGAGTTGGCCTGATGAAACAGTCGACCTATCACAGTCAAGCCATTTCTCTCTGGAGGAGGAGTGCGATTTATTTGATTTATTCCCGTTTAATTATTTGTTCTTTGTTTTCTTTTTCTTTTTTTCATCAAATCTTTATCCATCAAAGTCCACAGCTCATGGATGCTCTTCTTCAGCAGTCCCCAGCCTTCCACTCACACACACACACACATAGAGAAGACACTCATCTATTACTGTTCAGTGAGCAGCTCCTCTGGGCCAGCTGGGGCACTGAGGGTGCAGTGCAATAATAAACGTTTTCCCACTTCTATCTGCAGGGTTTATGAGGGTTTCGATCAATATCAATGACTGAACTCCACTGCCTCAGTCTGTGCTGAGGCATCGGGCTCTCAGAGATCATTTCTGACCACTGGTCTGGGCTGAGATTGGCTTTAAATGGTTCTTCCTGTAATGAGAGCTGGTGCAGTTGAATGGAGGAGTCAGATCCTCTGGTCTAAAATCGAAGCAGTGGTTGATAGAAAGGGAATTCTTATTATAATGTTCATGATCGTGTCTCCTGGTCAGATGATCAGCTGATCCACCACTCCCGTTCTGACCGAAATACCTCAACAACATTGGGACGGATCGACTTTTGTTTCAAATATCAAACTTGAACATCTTACAGTATAATCAACTAGAACTCTGCATCCAGAAATCAGTTGCATCTCTATCACTTCCTGTTCCCTTGTCCTGAAGTCTCTGGTTTGTTGAATGGGTTTAGATGAATGAAATCCAGTCGGCTTTAACACAAGCTCAAGACATCATTTTCATCTTTTATTCTACAACAGGAAATACATCAGTGATTATATACTGTGAGCTTTTATGTCTGTTGCTAGCAATGTCTAAATGAGACAAGAAAGGTTGTCAGGGACGTCTGATGTCATCACAGTGAACATGAAAACTGATCTAGTGACCAATCCACATTTACAACCTTGTTGTCATTCATGAAGATTATCCTGCTAAACCAATTTATATTTAGTTACATTATTATATACAGTACTCCTTTTGGCTTTTTGTCTAGCGAACCATGGTAATGCTAACTTCAGGGAGCTAACTACCAAAGTATATAATTCTTTGGCAATGTTAACATACTAAATTTAAATCACAATCATCCTAAACATAACACTGTTTGTATTAGCATGTTAGGACGCTAGCTTCATGTAGCACACAGCAGAGCGACATTGTCACAGAGCTGCTAGTATAAGGCTGTGGATTCTTTTTCTGCTCATTGTCAAATAAACATTTATGTGACGTTAATCTGTCCCGGCCTGTTAAAGGTTTATTGCACTTGGCAAACACCAGGGACAACAAAGGAACTCACTCTTGTGTACTTTATCCCCTTGAGATTAGTCTGATTTGTTTGTGCTCCAACTATTGCTACAGTATTATCCTGTGGTTTGTCTATATCCTGCATGGAATTATGAATATGTTTAATACTTCCTTATCCAAGTTTCCCCAAGTTAATTTGTCCTTTGTTTCCATTTTAATACAGCGAGTTAGTTTTCTTGTTATTGTGTTCCACAAGAATAACTTACCTAATTAACACAAGTTTGCTTTAAGATTGAGCCTATATTTACAGAAGTGACGGCAAAAAGCTAAAGGGAGTCTTTAGTTTGTGATTATGACTCAGAGACATTCACTGTGACTCATTATGTTAATTAAGAAGGAATTACCCAAAAAATAGGTTTAATCATATTACCCACAGTTGAGATTAATTCCTCAGAAAAAAAACGAAGACTTTCAGGATTGTTTTAGAGAGACCACCCGAGGAGCAGAGAGCGATCTGCTGCAGCCAGAGGAAACTCTCATGTTTAGATAAGAAGTGGAAGTCAATGAGCTTCTTCACAGCCATCTGCCTCCACTTTGCATGTTATGGCGATAGGCTCCGTGACAATCCTCTCAGCACTGCCGTTTCATCACTCCTCTCCTTGTATTACCCAAATAAATCTGCAGCACTTGATGTTATCAAGTCCAATTTGTCTCAATTTGGAGGAAACTATTAGTGGGATGGGAAAAGTGAACCTCCTCCTCACTTTAAAAGATGCTTGAAAGATTTCCTGAGGTCTGCAATTTGGCAAAAGGAGCAATCAGCACTCATAAAGGACCATCTGTGCCTTTGATCTCCCCTGAACCTCATCCTTAAAGCACGGTTCTGCCTAAAAGTGGGTGGTTATATGCTCTCAGAACCAATATTTGTATCTATCAAATGAATATAATTATACATATAGACAGAGATCTATGTGCACCTACTGGCAAAACCTCTTTTGGACTTGAGCCAAGTCACTTTGGACCAGTTTGTTTTGTTGGGAGCTTTAAAGAACAGCTCCATCTGCCCCTGTTGTCTGTCACGCGCTGAACACCCCCCCCTTCAGAGGGAGGGGCAGGGAGCAGCGCAATCCCCCTGTCACTTCTGAGGCAGGTAAAGGCAAACGTAGCGGAAACTTCAAATCAGATCAAGGTGACCTCACTGGCCCCGCGTCACCACAGAAAACTTAAAGGCCCCGCCCATCACCAACAGCTCATTTAACCTTGACGTGGTGTCACAGCGGAGGAAGTCAGAAGCAGGAGGCAGGTGTCAGATGAAGCTGCCCTCGGCTCCAAACAAAGCCTTGGTATCAGTAAGACGGGCTTAAACGCAGATGAGAGGAAATGATTAAAGGGAAACGGGCCAGGCCTGGGTGTGTGTGTGTGTGTGTGAGAGAGAGAGAGCAACACACTGGGTTTGATTTGTTTTTGATATCAGAGCTCCACACGCTCTTAACAGCAGTCTTCTTTTTTATTAAAGAGCCAAGGGAGAGCACCAAAGCTGAGACTGACAGTGAGGCTACCACTCATTTCATTGTATGACAAGAGTGTATTAAACATCCATCTCCCAGACACTTTCCTGATAATGGCTCTGACTAGAAGGAAAATGACAGTTTAACGATGGTGAAGGAAAAAATTGGTTTCAATGTTCAATCACACAAACAGACATTACCTGTTTTTCTTTGCCTGTTTTCTTTTTCATGGCCGCTTCATTTCTCATTTTAAAACAGTTTTTCAGCCCAAACCAAAAAGAAAAAAAGAAAAAACTCAGTAATGGGGTTTTATTTTCTCTCTTCTAGTTTCCTTTTTCTTTTTCTTTATTTTCTCAGCCAAAAATTCTGCAGAATGTGAATATATTAGATACAGCTATGATGTTCATCCAAGACAGAAGCCTGCAGTGTGCACGTCCATGCAGTTATTACATGTCACAGTCCTGCTTTTGGCCGCGAAGATAAATGATGCTCATTTTAAATCTGTCATAAGAGCAAATCAATTCTTTGCTGCACCAGTGGACAACTGGGTTGCAAGGTGTGTGCTCCTCCCTGTGTTTATTAAAAAGCTTTTACAGGTGACAGGTGATTATTAACTATCTATTAATCTCTATCTGTAAACTCTGCAGCGGCATCTTTACATTTACATCAGCTCAACATATGTAATTTGATGTATTTTACATTGTGTTGAGCCATTAGAAGATATACTTGTTGTATTAAGAACAAAAAAAAGATCTCGATGTAGTTTTACATCTCTTTCTCATCTCTATCTGGAGCTCTAGTAGTTTTGAGCCTGTCTTTTGATTGGCTGGGAGCAGCAACAACTTTTTGTGACATCACAAAGTCACAGAAGTCCTGACGGCTGGTTTTAAGGCCCAGTTTCTGAATTCAGGCTGTGTGTGTTTCTCTGTGGACTGAAGCCTTGAGACTTTCACAGTGTTAATACAGAACCTAGAGCTGATCTATAATCACACTATAGACATCTACCTTTATACAACATTGGACCTTTAAAGAACCTGTTGTTTCATGATCAGACTTAAGATTACAATGTGCAACGTAGGAATGCAATGCAGCTGATGAATGACATGCATGTTTAAAGCGTAACAACCCTTATGGTTATGGATTTTTCTAAACAAACTTGAAATAAATCGATAATGCCGTCATCTTCCCCGGACAGCCTCCGCGCACATCCACACATCTCCAGCTCGCCCACGTCTCCCTCCCTTCCTTCTTCCTTTGTGAGCCTTTTAAAAATGAGTCATTAGTCCCTCATTTTCACCCTGCCTTCGGGTTTCATCCTAGTTTGCGATGAATTATAGATGGCCAGCCCGAATTGACTTGTTGAAAAATTGTAATTAGCTTCTGGAAGTTGTTTTCAAAAAAAAAAAAAATCATGCCACATGCAGGGGGGGTTTCAGATCAGTCAGAGGACAGTTGTTCAGGATCTGAAGCAAATTGTTTCCTGTTTGTACGAAGCTCTTTGTTTTGTATCACTCTGACGCAGATCACACCATTGTGATTTTGTGAGCAATCTTGTGGGCGTAGATTGTCATCTATGTGTGTGTGTGTGTGTCCATTTATTTCTCCTTCAAGATTTAAATGAAACTCTTAAGGATGGTTGGTCAGATTTGTCATGCAAATTAAGGGCGGGGTCTTTTCAAGCTGACACACAAAGGCATAGACAGACTCAGATGAAACTTGACATGTTGGCATGGAAACCAATTAGTATGTGGGGACTGTGTATATCTATAGTGCACATGTGTGTGTGAGCAGCGGTGGTGATGGAGGAGGATGTGTGTGACAGAGGGAGAGAGGACAATGACAGCAAAGAAGAGCTGATAAACTGTTATTGATGGTGATTGATTAAGTCTGATTGCAGAAAATGGATCTGCAGACGACAGAAACATATTTCTGGGGCTTTTTTTCCCGCTGTAACTCAGTGTTTGATCCATATGCTGCTCGTGATGTCTGTCAACCTTCAATAACAGCTAAATAATGATGTTGCTAATGAAGATCCTTTTTATTCCTCTGAGACTCCGAGTTAATGAGAAGCTTAACGACTAATGAGCCAAAAAAGAACTCGAATACCCACAAATCAACGGGGCCATAGAAAATGAGCGCAGCTGTTTGAAGAAAAGAAAATTGGACAATTGCAAATGATCCAAAGTTCTGGGTTTAATTAGAATAAATATATGATGAAGATGGAGGCAGATGGAGAACAAAGAGTGCTGCTTATTCCCCTTTACTTTACTTTTGTTCTTCCACTGCTAAATCCAAGTCACATGGACAGTACCAACCTTTGTCTTCTTGTCTCTTCTGTAGTTGGGACGACAGCAGCTCGGTGAGCAGCGGACTGAGCGACACGTTGGACAACATCAGCACAGATGATCTGAACACACCTGCCTACTCTGCTGTCAGCTCGTCACGCAAAAGCAAGGGAGCACAGGTGAGGACACAAGCGCTAAGCATTTAGTACTGCAGTCTGATGCCCTTTGAAGGTCACTGAGGATTGAACTGTGGGTCATCCAGTCACTACCTTAATGCAGCTTCAAATATCTCAACAACTAAAGGATGTTTTGCTGTGGAGAATATGAATTGTTAACCTTTTTGTAGCCTGACATTTCCTTAGAGCCATCATCAGCTCATTATGTAGATTCATTGAAAGCCTTAGCTGTGTTTTGTGACTAATTATCAAATGGCCCAATGCTAACACACAAAATTAGGATGGTGAACAATGACAGGAGTAAGTTCATCACCTTTAATTGTCGGTGCAAGCTCTTTTTAGATCAGCGGGGCAGAGACGCAAGCTGCGCGGTATTTCCACTTTTCCCTCATCAAACTAAATACACAATCCAACAACTCCAAAATGCTGTCGTGGACAAGTTGTGACCTGCGCATTCACCACGTTATAAAATAATAACGTATAATTATGTAACATTACAACACATGAAGCAAATACTTGCTTTTGAAATCGCTCCGTCTAACACCCAAAATGTAGTTTCGGTTACACAATTCTCTCTCGTAACGTTCCATTATTATTTCATAGTGTGGTGAATGTGCAGGTCACAACTTATCCACCAGAGCGTTTTGGAGTTGTTGGATTGTGTATTTGATGAGTTTGATGAGGGAAAGCCGGAAATACCATAATATGCCTCTGTAGGGTTAGCCGAGCAGCTCTTATCTCTGCCCCGACGATCGTAAAACAGCTTGCACCGTCAATTAAAGGTAACAAACCTACTCCTAAATCTATAGGGATTGTGGCAATGGGTGAATTTGCCAAAATGTTGAAATATCCCTTTAAACATTTTGCTATGCTAGCATTTATTCAAAGTCCAGTCTCACAGAGCACTGATCAGTTGTGACCACACCCAGTCTAGAGACGTTCAACCAGACAGAGCAGTGAAACACTTCTCTCAGGATCTTTGTTAAATGGTGCCATTTGTAAGTTTTTCCATTGCTATGCAGTCAACATTATACATATTTAATACTATTCGATGTAGAAACAAAAATGGCCAAATGTCTTGTCAAGTGGTACAAATAGTTCTTTTACACCCAGGTTTCAGTGAAGTCATCACAAGGAGCATGACTTACTATAATATTCACTTTTACAGAAAGACCCTGCATAGCAAACTGAGCTTGTGGGTGGTTCTAATGATATCACGGCTAATTTTCATCTGTCTTTTTTTTCCTGCTTTATGTAAGTGCACGTCACTGAATTACCCCTTCACTACAACATAAAAGGGAAAATGTTAAAATCAGTCAGAGGAACTGACAGGCTATTAGCACTAAAAGATGGAAGTTGAATCTCCACCAAATTAGACTCTTTCTTCAAATGAGTGACAAACATGTTGGTTGAGCAGGAAACCGAGGCCCTTCTGTGTGTGAGCTCTGAAATCACAGCTGAGGGAATTATCTGCGGACCGGGGCCACTGTGCAGCCCTCCTAGTCGGCTTCGGCCGTGTTCTGCCAAGTATCTTTGGCCCCTCATGAAATACTCAACAGCCTGGGCTCTTAAGAGACTCTGGTGTTGCTAGGGAGACTGGCCATCTGTCAAGGTAGGCTGGTTATCGCTGCGGTGTATGTGTTTGTGTGGGTGTGTTTGTATTCATCCCAAAAGAGGAGATCTGGACACGGGTGATTCCAAAGATAGCGGCGACTTCACGCACAGACACACACCCCGCTGCTCTGTTTGTGCAGGGACAAGTATTTCATCATGGAGGCTGTGTGTGTTGCAGTAGCTCTCCTGAAAGATCATACATACGTAGGTTTTAGCATCTACCCTCAACAACATCTTAAAGGAGACATATTCTGCCCCTTTTCCACAAATTAAAATAGTTCACAGGTGTCTTAAAGACATGTCTGTGACATGCTTCGGTCAAAATATCCCAAGGATCAAACATACAGCTCTTTTTTTATCCGTTCTTAAGAGCACTGTTCAGAATGGCTGGTTTCAGTGCCTGTCCCTTTAAATGCAACTACTGAACTACTGCTCCACCCCTTCTACTGGTACCAGGTAGGGGTGGGGTTATGCACATTCAAAAAAAAACACATGAATTTCAACCTAGAGAGTCTGCAAATTACAGATTTTTTTGTCAATTCTCACATTTTGGTAGACAAACACCTAATATATGTTAAAGAGCCTTCAAAAAGTGATATTTCCATAATATGTCCCCTTTAATCTGCTCCCCCACCCCAGTCTCAGAGAGGAAGCAGGTCCAAGAATGCAGAGCAGGAGGTGAGCAGCAGCTGGGCCGGAGCCGAGGACCTGAAGAAGGTAGAGGAGGAGCTGGAAGCGAGCATGGACCCCAGCAGCGGCTCCTCCCGCTGGAAGTCTTCCTCCTCATCTTCCTCTCAAGCACAGGGCCAGTATGAGGATGCCAGTCAGAAGGCCGCCGCATTGGCCCAGATGTCCCAGACGGGATCGTGGAGGAGGGGCATGACGGCCCAGGTGGGCATCACCCCACCCAGGACCAAGGGTACGTCAGCCACCCACAAAACAGCAGGTAGGAGTCATCATGTTGTTTTCATTCGGACACGGAGTTTCCAGGTTTTCTCTTAAAGTCCCCCTCCCGCGACCCTTTTTGGTTATTTTAAAACCAGCAGCTCATTAGCAATGCGCCTCTGGAGGGTGGGAGGAGACTGCGCTGCCCCGCCCAGCCACCCCCTCGCTACACCGAGCTGTCAAGCCTTTCACCTCTGAGCCAGATGCAGAGTGGGGCGGGAGCTTATAGCACTAGTGCCCTCCCCTGGAGCTGTGACATATCAGCTCCAGTCTCCCTGAAACTGCCAGTTTGCGTCTGCCATTGGTTCACAGCAAATTGAAGGCAGAAAAACTCAGAAATGCAATTTTGCACTTCCTTTTCTGCTGATATGTGCTCTAACATAAGAAAAATGCCACAGGAACATGTGAAAAGCACGAAAAACACGATTTTCATGGGAGGGGGTCTTTAAAGGTCCAGTGTGTAAAATGTAAAACATGGTGGCACAAGATGGCGACACTCTCTAAAGACCCTTGCTATATGTATATATAAAAGAATACACAATTTATTTTACAGCGATTATACACTTATACAAATACATTCATGGGTAGTATATTCAGTTTTTGCCAGTAAACCTTGCCAATTATTACACACTGGACCTGGTCCTGTTTTGGACAAGTTTAAAACTATTTGATTATTCTTTTCACCAACTAATTTCCACACAGTCCACACAGCAACTTTAGCAGATATTGGTTTTCAATGCAGCTGAGCTGTGATAAAGCAAAGCTCTGGCTTCCGGCCAGGATTCACACTCATTTGGCTCTTCCTGCTGCGCCACATCACAGGTGATAAAAGCCAGAGCCAGAGCAGGAATCTGCTGAGGGTAATGTTTTTGTATTTGTGCTAATAAGTGTTTATGTAAATTGACAGGCAAAACCGACGATGCCAAGGCCTCAGAGAAGGGCAAGGCACCTTCCAAGAGCTCGGCGGGCATCCAGCGCTCCCCCTCAGACGCTGGGAAGAGCAGCGGGGACGAGGGGAAGAAACCCCCCTCCGGCATCGCGCGCCCACCCACCACCGGCTCGTTCGGATACAAGAAGATCCCAGGTCCCAGCGGCACCCTGATCACCTCTAGCGGCGCCACGCTCGCCAGCGGCTCAGCCACCCTGGGCAAGGCGCCCAAATCCTCGGCCGCCCTCGGCAAAGGCGCGGGCATCGGCGGCGTGCGGAAGACCAGCCTGGACGGCTCGCAGCCCGAGGACGACGGCATCCTGCTCAGCTGCGGAGGCTCCAAAGTGACCCTGCAGTACCGCTCCCTCCCCAGACCGGCCAAGTCCTCCAGCGGCGTGGCGGCGGGGCGCAGCGGCCACCGCTCCAGCTCCAGCAGCATCGACTCCAACGTCAGCGGCAAGTCGGCCGGCGGGGCCATGACGCAGACAGGCACCAAGCGCAGGGACGGGAAGGTGGGCTCGGACCGCTCGGACCGCTCGGACCGCTCCAGCCCCATCACCATAAACCAGACGGACAAGGAGAAGGTGGCGGTGTCGGACCAGGACCCGGCAGCCGGACTCTCCACATCCCCCAAGTCCAGCCCCACCTCCACCACGACGGGCCAGACCGGCCTCAGGCAGCCGGGCTCCAAGTACCCCGACATCGCCTCCCCCACCTTCCGCAGGTCAGAAACCACTAACACACCCCCCTGCCTTCACTCTGTCCTTGTCTGTCAGTGTGTTTCTACGTGAATCCAACATCTCACCACATTCCTCCTCAGTCCCTGAAGTATCAGCACAACTTGGGGTTTTTACAGTCCAGCGAGCAGGACTTTAGACGGTGTAAAAGGAGGTTTTCAGTGGTGATAAAGCTTTACCCTGACTTTAAAGGGATAGTTCACCCAAAATTGAAATAAATCAAAATTGAAAAAACTCATTATCTACTCACCCTCATGTGGACTAAGGGCTGGGAGAAGTTTCAGAGTCCTCCGTGGCTTCTCTGAGTTACTGGGGGTCTCGGCGTAGCAGTGCATGTCCATATAACGGTTGCAAATGGATACCAACTGTCTTCGTAACAAAAAGACACACCAAAAAACATCCAAATACCTCCATGCTACTCGTCCGTCTTGTATTGAACCCCCGAAATGCGAAATTGTCCCGAAAAAAATTAAATAAGTCTATATTTCAAGCTTGTTTTGTAGTGGAAGCTTCTCGAAGCTCCTCTTCCCGGTTCGTCAAATTTGTACGAACTGGGAAGAGGACAGACCCCGGTTCGTCCAAATTTGACGAACCGGGGAAGAGGAGCTTCCGCTACAAACAAGCTTGAAAGATAGACTTATTCAATTTTTTCCGGGACAATTTCGCATTTCGGGGCTTCAATACAAGACAGACATTACATACTAGCAGCATGGAGGTATTTGGATGTTTTTTGGTGTGTCTTTTTGTTACAAAGAAAAGTGGTATCCATTTGCAACTGTTATATGGACATGCACTGCTACGCCCAGACTCCCTGTAACTCAGAGAAGCCACGGAGGACTCTGAAACTTCTCCCAGCCCTTAGTCGACATGAGGGTGAGTAGATAATGAGTGAAATTTCAATTTTGGGTGAACTATCCCTTTAAAGTGTGTGTTACTATATTAATCTCAGATGTGTTTGTTTGCACAAAGTCAGTATAAGACACTTAAATCATATTTCACTGCCTTCATGAGTGAGTTTACTTGGCTGCACAGCCCCGGGTTTGCCATCACCCAGATAGTTCCCTGGTTGTAGGTTTGCAAGTGAAACACATCTTTACCCTGAAGATGATGGTCTGATGGTTCTTCATTCAGCTCAGGCAGATCCAGCTCAGCAGTCTCAATCAAAACAGACAGGAGACAGGAGTTTCTCTGCACACCAATTCCTGACTCATTACAGGCGTGCGTTCGGCAGGCGTGTCCAAACATCCGTCCCATCCGATTTGTCAAGCCGACCTGTTTCATCTGCATGTCTTCAAGCTCTTTTTTTTTATTTCTTCAAGAGAGTGTCATCTATATATTTTGTGTGATTGTGATGACAGACTGGGACGGGGCGCGAGCCGAGTAGCAGGCTGTCGGAGCATATGTGGGCGGCGAACAGGGTTGAGTGGCCTCGCAAGATGAGGTTATTTAAAGTCACAGGGTTGAAATGGGCAAAGCTGTGAAAGCAGATGTGTCGATGTAAATTACCGAGAGCTCGCAGACGAGGAGAGGTGGAGGAGTTTTTGCTGCGAGGGACGAACGTGGTGTGAGGTCCAGCTCGGTATTTCATCTGCAGTTTGAAGACGGTGTTACAGTAAAGATGTGAGGATGTCTTACTGTTTTCAACCTGTTTACACATTTGCCTCTTGATGCTTGTGGAAATGACGGAACATTATGGGTACTACAGGGAAAATAGAACTCTGAAATTTTCAAGAATAATGTCATAATATTGCAAAAAAATCTTTTGTTACAAGAAGTAAAAATGTCAAATTTTGAGAGAGAAAAAATCATAATTTTACAAGCAACCCACAAAACAGGTGAAAGGACAGTCGGTGCAGCCTGAGCTGTTTGGCAGCTGCTGTTTCTCTGTCTAACAACAGAACAGATTCAGTTTCTTACTTTTCAATGTCCTGAGGCTGAGATGATGACGATGAGCCCAAAGGTGAGGTATTTCCATATTTGTGAAGTTGAAGTGCAATTCAACAGTATATTTCCACTCTAAAACAACACCATAAAGGGGAATTGCATTTTTTTTTTTACAATCTGGACCTTATTTCTAGCATAGAATACGATAATTTCCTCACCCTGATAACTTTGGTGTCATTACAAGTCGTTCCGACGAATTAGATCCAGCCGAGAGCCGCGTATATCCATATAATGCGAGTCTATAGTGCAGCCTCTAAATAACGCATTATCTGCCGCAAAACTCATTCATTTCACCAATATTTTGTTATGATAGGCTAGTGCTATTCCCCTCTGAGTCCGGGGTGACCTGTTATCAACATCCGGCGTCTGTAGGTTGACCTACTAACCTCTGACCTGGATGATATCATCTCCGAGCCCCGCGCTTGTTTTCCTGAAAGTTTCGCAACAGATAATGTGTTATTTAGAGGCTGCATTCCGCTGCCCTGTAAACTCACATTATATGGATATACGCGGATATATTTCGTCGGAACGACTTGTTATGACACCAAAGTTATCTGGGTGAGGAAATGATCGTATTTTATGCTAGAAATAAGGTCCAGATTGTAAAAAACGGCAATTCCCCTTTAACTTAAATGTCCATATAATCGGTAACAATATGACGTCTCTCTCATGAAATAGGAGTTTATTTCTGTAATATTATGAGAATTTTTAGTAAAATTATGACTTTATTCTGGAAATTTCAGATGTATTTTTCCTTAATGTCGTCTTAATTATCTCTCATATGTAATAAATGCGGAAATACGGTTTCATATATGATATATAATATAATCTTTGAACTCCAAATTGTGCCACAGTCCTTTATGTTCCAGTATGGCTCTTGCAGATGCTCATCACTTGTCCTTTGAGCATGTCTGAATGACCACACCCACCTCTCTACCCTCAGATTGTTTGGTACCAAAGCCAGCAGCAAGGCCAGCTCTCCGGGCACGCCCGACTCTGGCAAGTGCCCGTCATTACTGGGCAGCCCCCACGGCACGCTGGCAAGGCAGGCCAGTCTGGACTCGCCCTCCTCTGGCACGGGGAGCCTGGGCAGCGCTGGCGGCCTGAGCGGCGGCAGCAGCCCGCTGTACGGTAAAACCCCAGACCTGTGCACTGACTCCCCGGCCTCCAGCCCGGCCTCTGGCCTCTCCCTGCCCTCCAACGCTCGGCCCTGGCCTGCCTGTAGCTCGTCAGCTGGCAGCAAGGACACACTGAGCTGCCAAAGCATGACCAGTCTGCACACCAGCTCTGAGTCCATTGATCTGCCGCTGGGCCACCACGGGCCAAAGGTTACGCGAACCGGCAGTGTCAAGTCCACCCTGTCAGAGGGGTGAGTAACAGGAAATACGATTGGGCTGAATCGTATTCATTGTTTCATTTGAGAACAGAGACAAAAAGTGTATCTCTTAACCCCAAGGTGTAGACATAACACGAGTAAACCCGAATAATAACAGTGATTATCATAAGTAGAAAAGAAGTCACTCATTCAGCACAGTTTGGTTGGATTTAAGTTTATTTTTCTGGCATGGTTTTAAAAGATAAAGTTCAGTTTGTTTAAAAGTTGTATCACTGAATTAATTACAGCTTATATAATGATGACTGCACCCACCTGGCCTGGTAACTAACCAGGCAGCATCCCAGAACTGTAAACCAGTCAGGACACTCTCCCTCTCAGCCATGCCAGAAAAAAGTTCCACAACAAATTCAGATCATTTCAGACGCTCATTCCCATGAGAAGTCTTTATCAGGGTGTTTCCATTGTTTTGTCCACACACTGTGCATGCACTACATCACACCAGTCAGACAGGACACATGGTTATTTTCCCTCATTAGCTTAGTTGTATGTCTCAAAAATGAAACAATTGATTTAAATATTGCCTGTGTGTGTAGTTGTTGTCTGTTATATTGTGTTACATTAGTTAACGTCTTAAGTGTTTCCTCCATGGAGTACATCCGTTTGCATATTGTTCGTGTGTGTGTGTGTGTCGCAAGTCAAGTTTATGATGTGGCCAAAGTTTTGCAGTGTCCATCTAATTCACTCATCCTCTGTGTTTTAACAGCATGCCTCTTGACAGAAACACGCTTCCCAAAAAGGGACTGAGGTACAACACATGTGCAGCCACATCTCAAAGCTCATTCGCATACATCATACGCATACATTTGCATGAAAATACCAAGTTTACCAGCTCTACTTTCATGATGTTGTGAATGTGTGTGTGTATGGTATCTACAGCAGCAGTGATTCCCAACCTGTGCCTTCATGAATGAGCTAAAAATGATGTATAATTGGTTAAGACTGATCATTAGAATTAGAAGCAGTTTACTCAAAGTCGTGGATAAATAAGTGAAATAATTTGATTGAATTCATGGGTAAAAGTTGCAAGACTGATTAGTAATAGATTCAAGAGAATTGATTTTTTTAGGAAAGATATTTTAAAGTAATGAAAAACACTGAAATATTTCAAATGATATCTCTTTAAAGTACTCATTGTAAGTCGAGTTGTCACTCAATAATTTAAGGTAATGGATAACCAGTAGAAATAGCTGTTCTGAAATAAGGTTGGGAACTACTGATGTATGAATTAGAAAATCTTGAAATGATGTTTTTCAGCCTTCACACTGCACAGATCCACTCGCTGTGGGTTCATATTTTTTGCAGAATGCACTATAGTGGTGGAGGAAAAAATCAATACAGCAAAGTATCACGATATTTTGCATGACAATATTGTATCGACATACAGACCTCAAGTATTGATCTGAACTGAACTGCAGTTCATCTTATTGGAAAAAAGAGATGTTAAGAAAGTTTTCATTTGGAGTTGAAAAAAACTAATAAATTGCAGTAAATTGCAATATTTTAAATATCGCAATAATATGGTATTGAGACACAAGTATCGTGATATATTATTGCAGTGTTGCATGGCCTCTGGTGATTCCCACCCCTAATGCATAACTGTTCATAGAGAAGAAATATAAAATACAATCCTATCAGATTTCTTTATTTTTTTCAAATGAGCTAAAGCTCCAACTGAAATGATAATAGTCCCACTGAAGCTGTAAGTCTGATGCAGTGTGAACGCTGCCTCGGATGATGGACAGTCTGCATGTCTGCCTCTCTGTGTGCAACCTCATCCTCTTCTCATCTCACGAGCTGCAACAAAACGCAGCAACCAGCCTCTGCGACAGAGCAGCTCCTCCTCAGCCTCCAAAACATTTGCTCCGTTAACCCGAGGCCAAGTCGGCCAAAGTAAGTCGGATGTATATTTTGGATTTAGCCGGGACGTAAGCGAGAGAGACAGAAAAACCATAGCCCATTCATCACAGTGGCACAGCCTCTGCAGGGAGCAGCCTCTCCGGCCAATTAGATGTTACCGCTGCAGAGGAGCTGGAGGGGGCCGCACTGGTTTCAGACCATTCTTTCATTTTGATAGCATTTGGAGCTCACTTTACTTTATTGGGCCTAAAAGCATCTGATCTCATGTTACACTCTGTGCCCGGTGGAAGCGATCAGTTCAGTACAGACTGGAGCGTTTTCTTCTTCTGACCACGGATTTTTACAGCCGTCTGTTCACATCTCAAAGCAAATGGTACTTTCCTTTTTTTGCCTCATCTTCCTACAAGTGGAGCTTAGACTAATAATTGCCCCCTTCAGTCACATGAATAAGCACGTTGGTCTTCCTAATGGGCGTTTTGAAAAGGACTAAGCAAACTGAGTCACACACACTGACCCTCGGATATTTCAGTCTGTTCCATTTCAACTCCAGCGAGGGCCGAACGCCGCCGTGTCACACCATTCAGCGCCAGCTTAGACACCCAATCCCCTGGTGGAGAGAGTATGCAGCGCGGGGCGCGCGGGAGGGGGGTGAAGCGGGGTCAGATGTGACAAGTGTAGTAATGGGGTCGTTGGAAAGGAAGACGCGGCTGAAAAGGGATGAGTGCAAACTCAATTATCATCCTCAGAGGATTAAATATGGCCGATTGTCATGTGTGTGATAAGGGCCTTCTGCTGCCAAGCCACTTTAGAGCTGGAGAGAGAAGAGGAGATGAACGGCTGTGTGTGTGTGTGTGTGTGTGTGTGGCAGCTTTGAGACAGAGTACTGTATGTGTATATAGTATATGACGGGGTGTGTAGATGTGTGCATGTGTATATCTGCGTGGTGCAGCTGCATGTTTCCTCACATTGCTTCTATTTTTAGCTCCACACTCATTTCACCAGTTCACAGCTGAACTGCTCGGACTTCCAAATATCTCCGTTAGCAGCCGTGAGCTGACATCTTTTACTCTGGGGGGGTTTTCAGGTACCCTCCGTCCTCCAGACAGACGTCCCACGAGGAGGGGAAGGAGTGGCTGAGGTCCCACTCAACAGGTGGACTGCAGGACACAGGCAGCCAGTCCCCACTGTCTCCTCCAGGAGCCTCCTGCACCACCACGGGAAAATACCACTACTCCAACCTGCGTGAGTTTACAGTGATAAACTCTTTACTCACTTCACAGTGTCAACGTGTCATTTTCATTCACCTGAGGCTCATTTTAATGAACATTACTAATAAACCAAGTAGTAGAATAGCAGCCAAAAGTCAAAGGTACGTAAAACATGGATGAGGTTTGTCTGATGCGCTTGAGCCAATGAGAACAGAGGCTCAGAGACTTCTTTCTGCTGATTGGTTCACTGACCTGTTGTTACTGGAGCTCAGGAGAGAAGCCTGAGAGAGGAGATGGAAAACTACACTGACCACATATAAAGTATATCTCCCTCTGGGTCGACACCTCAAATACAACAAAAATATGAAATGTCTAAAAAAGGAAACATGCAGAAACATATGTGATAGTAAATACAAGAGCTCGGTAATTAAATCATAATTTTTTCATGGAGAAACCAAAATATCTCCATTAAATTTGAGCAGATTAGCACCATTAGTAGCTGTAATAAGGCTCTTAGTTGTATGAATGAATTAAATTGTTTATTTCTTTATTTATACACCAACATCAAAAACCATTTTGCGTGAACAATTTAGCCAGCATATATTATACATAATTGCAACCGTACATTTCACACAAAAATCATAGTGACCGAAAAGGGAATAGGCTGAAGCCCAAGGCTTATATCCTATACACTCCATAAAACGAGATAACCTAGAATATCAACAGTACAAAATAATAAGATGAAAAGAATCATTACTGTTATTTATAATTATTCATTATTTTACATAAGGCTTTAAAATTAACTCATCACTGACCTTATTCCAAATTTTAACTCTCAAGACTGAAACACATTTGTATTTTACATTAGTTCTCACTTTACACATTTCGGAAATCAATAACCCTCTTGAATTATAGTCTCCTTTTCTTAATTTAAATAATTAAAGAGTACAAACTGGAAGACTGTTATTCTTTACTCGAAAAATTATTTCCATTGTTTTGAAAAACACAATATCTGAAAATTTGAATGCACAAGATCTTATAAATACTGTAGTGGGTTAGTAGGTTCACAATAGCACACTTTGTTTATTATTCTAATTACTCTTTTTTTAAGTTTAACTATAGGATCTCTGTTTGTTTTATATACATTTCCCCAGACTTCAACACAGTATGTCAAATATGGGAATATAAGAGAATAATCTAACATGAATGATCGATCAGTGATACACTGGTACAAATATTTTATTACTGTAACTCTGATCTCCTTTCTCCTCGGTGCAGTGAGTCCCACCAACATCAGCCAGTACAACCTGCCACCAGGCAGCAGCAGCATGAGCCGCTCCAACAGCATCCCTGCCCAGGACTCCTTTGACCTGTACGGAGAGGGTCACCCACTGGGTGGCAGCGCTACCTCCCTGGAGGACCGACCACGGGCCATCAGCCGCTCCGGCTCCTTCAGAGACAGCACCGACGAAGGTGGGACGTGCTCTTAAACACGCTCTTTAAATGAAGTGACGCCTCGCTACAAGAAGCCATTAGAAATAATTGAAGGGCCATGTTCTCCACAGCACAGTCCCCGCTCATAAAGCACTTCAGTATCAGGCCGAACGAGCTCTCACTGTGTTCACACTGAGAGGGACTCGGCCGGTCGCTGGCTTTGATTTAACATGCTGTGATTATGTCCATATAGAGGTCAACTTTAACAAGGCCAGCTGATATTTTCCTCTGGCTTAGACCTTACATCCTCTGAATGACTTCCATTAACCAGCAAGAGCTAATCAGTCAAGTGGGTAATCAAGGATAAATAAGAAAGGAATTAAAATGACATTAGAACTGGTTCAAGGTCAGTTTCAGTAGAGCTAGAACATGGTATGAAGACATATTAATTGAATGTGTAGCACTGACCCAGTGTTTCACAGCAGTATTTATAATCAAGCTGTCTACAAACCTTGTTAGTCACTGGTCTCTGTGTGTTTACAGTCCACGGCTCCTCACTGTCTCTGGTCTCCAGCACTTCTTCACTCTACTCTGCAGTAAGTAGCTCAGCAGCTTCTCCTCCTCAATGTACAGCTCTCCAGTAACAGACATCTGCTGCTTCTCTGACTCCTGATCAGCATTAAAGCGTCATTGTTTTTGATTTCAAATGTATCAGATTACAACATGTAAATGTCTAGATATTGATAACCCAGCCTTGTAGGAGTTCTTCAGCCTCTCTCCACTCATTGTTTTGGTTTTTGCAGCAAAAAATGTCAGATAAACCAACTGAATGTAAATGACTCAGAATCAAACTGTGACATGAACAACTAGCTGGTGAAACTAACTGAGCTTATAGTACAAAAATAACTAGATCTAGTCCAAAAGCTAAAATGATAGAATATGTTTGACTTTCAGAAACATAATAAATGCTAATGTGGGTCCATACAAAACAACATCCCCAGGTGTTGTGTTTACAGCTTGTTTGATGCCCAAAGTGGCCAAACAGTCAGGTTTATGTAGATTTGAAGGGTTTGATATTGTTAGAGCACCTGCAGCTCACAGCACTGACACTGACATTTTAATCTTTGCTCTAAAAAAAGCTATATTAAAAAAGTAACAACTTTAAAGCCTAAATCAAACTAAAACACATTAAATAGCTTCACACCTGTCAGCTTGTGATTCAGAGGGCATTAAATCAGAGCACCTGGCAGATCAGTGTAATGAAGCTCTGAAGTCAGCGTGATACAGTCAGAGTTCTAGGGAGAAGAATCGATCTCCACCTGTTTCCCTCTGCAGTCACAGGCTGCAGAGGGAAGGCCTGGACCAAAGACAGTTTGATTAACAAAGTTTCTCCTCCGGTGGAATTCATTTTGTTTTTCTGTCCGATTCACTGATCCACTTCAACCCCAGTGGAATTTTAATTTAAGTTGGGTTTAACTTTCTTCCTCTGTGTGTGTCGGCCTCTTCATCATCCCTCCTCCTCTTTGGAATAGAAATGTTTCTCATTGTGCATAGTCATTTTTTTTTTTTTTTTTAAGTATTGAAAAGAAGTTGATATTCCACTTTTTTCTAAACCAAGTGTTTGTTCTTCCTTCCAGACAGAGGAGAAAGCTCACTCAGAGGTAAGGACGGTAACGCTGTGTCTCTCCGTCTGCTTGCATGATTCCTGAGAGCAGCTCTGTGCTTCACATCAGTAGAGTTGTAGATAATTACAGCTTGGAGCTGGCTGTACTGGCTCTGGTGTAGGTGGGGGGGTTAAGTGCCCCCTCTCCCCCCTGCGGGCTCCTCAAAGATGTGGAATCGGTTCAACGACCTGTGTGTCACGTGCATGTTTCTGCTGCTCTTTGGGAGACTGCTGGTTGTGTGTGTGAGTGTGTGTGTGTGTGTCTTTCTGTTGCACTTCATCTGCCAATCAAAGCACAAACAGTGATATTTGTTCAGATGAATAAAAGCCACTTGGGTTTATATTAATAATCATTTCAAGAAGATTTATCAATAAAATGTATCTCGTTGTATAAAAAGCAGTTTAACCCTATGTTGCATTGCTTTTTGTCAGGAAATCTTTATTCATTCCCTCTTGACTATAAATAACCACACCTCACTACTGTTGCTATAGACCTAATGTATTTACTCATTATAAAAACCTACTGTATCTAATGCATGCCCTGGCCTCTGCCTTCATTCAACATTTTATCACTGATTCTTCTTTGATTTTACACTTTTGTTTTAGATTTCTGTTTGTTTCCCCCTCTCCGTTCTTGTTTATTAGAGCTTTACACTCTTCAAGCTCAAGTTTGGGTCAAACAGTCACTGCAAATGCATCACAGCGCTTGTTTGTCTGAACCCCGGCAGATGGGTAGAGTTTAGCATTGTGGGATGGATCTCTGTCATGGATCAGGACTCAAAGGCTCAGTGTGACTTACACTGGATATGAATGTGTCAGGTTTGACTACACAGTGTTGGAATGGAGGATGAGAAATGAAAACCAACACAGATTACAAAAATGACCCGACTGGTGTTTCTCAATACAAATCTGAACTCCTGAAATGTCAAAAACATAACTGAAATGTCACTATCTGTGCAAATGTCCAGTTAACATCACTGTCAATTCATAATATTAAAGGAGAATTCCAGCCATTTTTGACCCCTAAATCGTTCTCCTGATGGTCCCCCAGTGTTGGGGGGAGCAAAAAACACGACTAATATTGGTGCAGGCAAACCGGAGTTACACCATGGCTACCTGGCGCTAGGGATAGCGACAAGGCTAACCTATGGGGGCAATTCTTTCAACCACAAAAAACAATCAAATATCTATGGTACATCATGACTCGAATCCTTACGACACACCACTGAACTCATATATTGTACAGTATAAACAGTATAAACTTTGTGTTTTTGCATGTAGTCACTCACCTCAGACAGCCTAACTCATAGAAAGACATTGTTGTGATGATTTCTTTACAAAAATAAACGGTCAGAGTTATTATGGACATTACCACTGCACTGCTCGACCCTTTATTTTTATTTTTTTGGGGGGGTCAAAAATGACCGGAATTCTCCTTTAACGTCACTGTCAATTCTTAATATTAATATGAAAAAACAGACACAAAGTTTAACGTCATTAGAACGTTTTTGATAGTAGTTTTTGAAGGAATCATGTAGATCTCCATCCTTTATTTACATGGTCCACTTTGGTAAACTCACACATCTGTCTCTTTGCTCGTGACATTAGAAACAGAATCAGGTATTTGCAGATACTGTCTGACCCAGCTGAGGAACTAACCCTGTAGCTCTTGCTTTGCCGCTCAGAGTCTAACATGAGTAAATCCAGTGTTGTGAAAACCTCTGTCTCTCCAGCCACATGGGTTCATGCTGTGTGATGGGGGCATGCAACATAGTGTTAATGTGTACTCTTTTTCTTTTCAATCAAGGGCCAAACAGTCCAAAATTCCACGGTAATCCCCCACACTTTTACGTTCACACCTCACCCCAGTGTCTTTACACACAAGTATTACCATACACCTGCATTAGTTTCTTCTACATCAAGAAGGGAGTTGCAAGTTCAACAACCTCTTTTGCATTACAATCAATTCCTTCATGTTGCTCCGGAGCGTTAACACACACCTTTACCTCTCTTCTTTTCTTCCCCAACCAGCAAATCAGAAAGCTGCGTCGGGAGCTGGACGCCTCTCAGGAGAAGGTGGCGACCCTGACGTCTCAGCTGGCTGCCAATGTGAGTGTGTTGACTTCAAAAGGCGCCGTCAAAACAGTCGGCACATTTGCATGATAACCCACTGACAGAGAGCTTTCATGAGAGGGAGGAATATAAATCTTTAAGACGCCCACTAATTCCTTTTCTCTGTGTTTGAAGCTGATGTGTTGTGTGTTTAGGCTTCTGCTTGTTGACTTTGTTGGTGTGTTTTTGTGTTCTTTTCCTTAGAAGGAATGTTTTTCTTTTGTATGTGTGTGTGTGTGTGTGTGTGTGTGTGTGTGTGTGTGTGTGTGTGTGTGTGCGAGGATTGTCTCTTTGCTTTCCGTCTGTGCCGGTGGGGTTTCAACAAGAACAGGAGCCTCTCTCCCTAAATCAGCCAAGCAGAGAGAATCAAATGGAGATGGACGGGCAGAGAAAAAGAACAGGGAGATGAGGAGAAGTGATTCTAGACATGAGCACGTCATGCGTGGGTGAGACGGAGGGAGATACAGAGACCTCCAACCGCCAGACCAAGTTGTCTTTGTGCTGGCATTCAGATAGATCGACAAACCCCACCACCACCACCACCACCACCCTCAATGCCAAGTGCCTGATCAAGCGTGGAGGCGATGCTTCGGTCCGATGCTTTGATCACAAAGTTGTGCAGAGCTGAAACTGAGGGCTAAACTGTGGGCAAACTCCTAGATAGGAAGATGGAGACGTGACTTTCTCCAGGAGTTATACAGGGACAGTAAAACAACTTTGTGTTTGTTCTGACTCTCGAAGAAATAACCCACCATTAGATAGTGTTAAACATCTTCTGTATCCTCTGTGTTGCTCTGCCAGAGCTCTTTCTATCAGTAGTTGAGACATTTAAAACATGCTGGGTGCTTTGTATTATGGCCTTTTCTGTATGGGAGTTGTTAAAGGAGACATATTATGCCCCCTTTTCACAAATTAAAATAGTTCCCAGGTGTCTTAAAGACATGTCTGTCACATGCTTCGGTCAAAATACCCCAAGGATCAAACATCACAGCTCTTTTCATCCTCTCTAAACAGCCCGGTTCAGAACAGCTGGTTCAGTGCCTGTCCCTTTAAATGCAAATCAGCCACTGCTTGCCCCACCCCTTCTACTGGTACCAGGTAGGGGTGGGCTTATGCAAATTCGAAATCTAGTTACATCACTGGAAGACAACTGAGGGAACAGCTCATAAAACCATGTGGATTTCAACCCAGGGAGCCTGGAAACTACAGATTTATTTGTCATTTCTCACATTTTGGGGGCCAGAAGGCAAGACAAACACCCAAATATATGTTAAAGAGCCTTCAGACATATATTATATTATAGATTCTAGCTGGTATGCACAGCACCAGGAAAAGAAAACTACAGCAAACAGCAAAATAAATCCAGTGAAGCACATTACCAGGCTCTGCTGACTGTCTGTAAATAACAACAGTATTTAATACAGTCAGTTGTTTAACAGTGTGGTACCTTTACATGTGTTATAAGATGTCACCGCCTCAGGACAGCAGCACTGTACAGCCTTAGAGTTGTAGTGTTTAACTTTTCGGTGTCTTAAATTGACTAGACCCATGTTTTATACGTTGTTGACCATTCTGCATTCAAAAGCTACAACATTCAAGAGAAGAGAACAGTTTGTGTAGCAGATTCATTTATGCAGGTGAATTCCACTAGGGGGAAAAAAATCAAATTTTCAAGAAAGAACAAAGTGGATATAGAAAAAATAATCCAAACAACTAATCCAAAAACAATTTGCAATACAATTTGGAAAACAGAACATTTATAGTAGTTGGTCTTGCTTGTTTGACTTTGACTGTAATTAGTTGTTCCACAGAACATTTCTCAGAAATACAATTAATAAAGAAGAACAAACAGTAAAAAGAATACAAAATTGTATTGAAAGTAGTACATGAGGAAAATTGAAAACACATAAGATGATGTGATTACAACACAGCCATTTATCCAATCAGAAGCCTCATTAATAAAAGTAGTTGTATTCCTGTTTATCTTTTTTTAAATGAATCTCTTAAGTATTAAAATTGGTTTCAAAGGAGATAATACTCATATGCACAAAAGACTCCTCTGTGTGTGTGTGTGACTGGTTCTCCACGGGTCAGTGAGCATTAAAACAGCAGCGTAAAAGGCAACTAGTCACACACACCACCGTGCCAAGCCATATGCAAACAGAAAGCCATATGTGCTCCCACTTTGCATCAAAAATACCAGACAGGAATAAGCAGAGGTCTGGCCGCGGTGCAGCGCAGCTCCATCACACTGTATCTACATGACAGCATGGTGGGCTGCTGGTGCTATAAGCTCATCTTATCCCCCCCAGTGGGGAGTGTGACTGTATGGAAATGTCAGTCTCAGCAGCCCTCACATGCTCTCCACCCACGGCCCACTGCTACATACCAACTGTGGTGTGTGTGTGTGTGTGTGCATGCGTAATAAGACAACATTGTTGAATCATGCCTGTTCCTACTCACACATGCAGATATACTGAACCTACACATTTATACACATAATCCCACAAGTAGGCAGATCATGTGTTAACTCGGAAATAAAGTTGTGTGCATAAACACTGTCAAATCACACACACACACAGACGCACACACACTTAGCCACATATTTACATTCAGCTGAGTGTAAACGTTTCTTTGTAGAATGAGAATTAGAGCAGCCCAGTTTTTAAAGTCAGTTTGAAACAATATTTTTAGCACACTTCGATTCCTTAATGTATTATTATGAAACACTCATTTAATTAGCATTTATTTTAATGGGTATAGACTGCTGTGTATAATAAGAGGTCATTCATAGGGCACTCATTTCAATACTTGAAAATTCAAAATTATAACCCTGCACAATTATTGGATGATATTTGGAGAGGGTTTTTTTTTTTTTTTTTTTTTTTTAACTTTTTCCTATTTTTTACACTGCAAGGTCCATGAAGTTACCATGTTTTTTTATTTTCATATTTTTTCCAAAATGTATACAATATTTTAAAACACACAGAGTTAAAGGAATGTTTATTTTATAAATTTTTTTAAAGTATATTTTTGGGGGCTTTTTGCCTTTAATCAATAGTGTAGTAGTAGAGAGAGGCAGAGAGAGGGGGAATGACATGCAGCAAGTTGGGATTCGATACGGGGCCGGCTGCCGCAAGGACTATAGCCTCTGTACATGGGGCAACCAAGCTAAACCACGCCACAAAGGATTACATAAAAGTGTATAGGAAAAAAAATATTCTAAACTTTAAGTACCTAGCTTAAACTTAGTTTAATTGTCAAAAATAAGTTCCTGAATGTGGTCACTTGCCTGATAAACAAGCTTCAACCTACAAAGTGAACATATTATACTTTAAAATCAGAGCTCTGATGGTTTTACAAATGATATTTCAGGATTTTGTGGAGTAAAGGAGGAGTGTTGAGTTAACCTCCAGCGGCTGCGTCTTCTCAGCAGAGGAAATGTGCGGTGATTGAGGTCGTCTGATCTTGATCTCATCCGATTTGCTGTGCCACTGCATACATAATAATCATTATCTTTCTCTGGGTTTGTTTTGTCCAGGAAATTGAATTTGGGTGTTAAACAAGGAATTACGGGTGTGTCAATACCCTCAGTCACCATGTGTGAGCTCGTACTAATGACTCCCTCATAGAAAGGGAAAAAAAGATGTGTTGCTGTCTTCTGGTGGTGTGTGTTTGTTTTGGGATTTGTTTGGAGGAAAAGAAGCAGAATTGCTGCTTCAGTGTGGAGAGGATCTGTTTCTCTCTGTCTGACATTAAGTCAGGTTGAAGAGTTCATGGAGGCGCTCCTCCTCCTCCTCCTCCTCCTCCTCCTCCTCCTCCTCCTCCTCTTCCCCTCTCAGTCTCAGCAGAGTTTCAGTGATGTAGCCCAGCAGACTTTAGTTGTGACTGTGCATCGTTTGTCGTCGGTCTTCGCCCCCTCGAGATGTCGTTCACATCGTCATCGGCGGCGTTGGGCCACTTCCCCTCGTCTAGCTCTGTGGCGTGGCCCACCGTCAACCTTTACCCTGGACCTCCGGGTTCAGGGGCCAAGCTGGGCCACCGGGGCCGGGCCCCGGGAGCAGCGCAGATGGTTCAGCCGTGGGACGCGTCAGACTCTGATGGGCGCCTCCTTCGGGGCGGACAGGTGGGCCGGGGGGGGGGCGAGTCGGAGCTCACAGGTGGAGTTGGAAGGAGATGTGGCGTTGGAGAGATGTGCTGGAACAGTTGGCATTTCTAAAGGTCAAGACCTTGGCTGATTCAGCCAGAGACACAGAGGAGAGGAGGCAGCACAGGGGGACGCTGTGTGTGGGTGTGTGGGTGTGTGTGTGTGTGTGTGTTGCTACAGTTTGGAGTTTGTAAAAAAAATAACCGAAATAGAAAGTTGTGTTGTTCTCAGTCTGTCAGAGCTGTAGATCACACCTTGGGAGCAAAGGCTGTTAAATGCAGTGAATAAAAGTCCTGCAAAGTGGAAGAATACAAATGTGTGTGTGTGTGTGTGTGTGTGTGTGTGTGTGTGTGTGTGTGTGTGTGTGTGTGTGTGTGTGTGTGTGTGTGTGTGTGTGTGTGTGTGTGTGTGTGTGTGTGTGTGTGTGTGTGTGTGTATCTGTGCCGGTGTGTGGTTGTGTAGAGCAGATATTGTCTGGTCCATCTGGGCATGCTGCCCACCTCTCTGTGACACACCAGGCCTGACAGGTGTCCCAGGGTCTCTAGCTAAGGGTGGGAGGATGAGCCTGCGCCACACACACACACACACACACACACAGTCTCAGACCTCAGATAAATCCAGTCACACACAGGTTCAGCAGAGCAGATGGCTCCACATTGCTGCATCTTCAGATGAAGTCGGGGTGTGTGGGGGTGTGTGTGGGGAGGAGGGGGGTGGGGGAGTGGAGGGGAGGGGGGGCAGCCTCTCTGTGATGTGTGTGTCTCTGACACCAACATCTCTGTCTCTGTGCTGTGACAGCTTCAGAGCTCAGCTGCATGATAGTTGATTCATAGCAATAAAGTGCAAGAGTGAAGTCATATGAGACACTCTTTATAAAGTCTCTGTTGAGCTGCAGCAGCTGGAACATGTGTGGTATGAGGTGTGTGTGTGTGTGTGTGGTGTGTGAGGCAGCAGTGGAACCTCTTCAGGTGGCCTCGGTCACAGCCTCCAGGTCTGTGGAGCACCAAGTCTCATCTGGTGAAGTGAAAAGTGGCTTCAAAGACTTCATCAGCAGAGAAATGGTTTCACCCTCTTTCCTCATGGAGGGACTTTTTTCATGTTTCATTGGGAATAATGATTCCCACTCAGGCAAATGATAATTTGAGCATTGCATTCTTTTCAAAACTGATTTCCTGAACATGTGAAGAGATCTTACATCTTATAAGTTCATATTTGACTCCTGTCCTGTGTTTCGTTTGATATTCTAGTGCTCCATAAGAAGATCTACGTATTTGTAGGTTTAAGAACCAAACTCCATCTCAGTGCAGTTTTACATCTCCTCTCTCAGGCTTCTCTCTGAGCTCTAGTAACAACAGGTCATCTGACTGTTTTTTGACTGATCCAATAAAACCAGAGCAGGCTTCAGGTATAAAACACTCAATGAAGCCAAATCCTGCAAGGTTGGATGGTGGGTCCAGGTGGGCGGGGCTTGGGGCAAGGATGGTGACTGCTTTGTTGTGACATCACAAAGTCACAGGAAGTCCTGACAGATGGTTTTAAGGCTCAGTCTATTTCTCTGTGGACTGAGGCTTTGATACTCAGTATAAATATAGAACCTAGAGCTGATTCATAATCACAGTTCCTTTGTACCATATGGACCTTTTATATTCCAAATAGACTAAATTAGTATTTGAAGTTTCATGCTCTACCCTTTTAAATATATTATAGCTGCAGTGCCAGTTGGAAAATTGCAATAATTAGAACTAGAATTCTAATAGAATAAAAAAAGTCTGCCTATATCTGAGCCCATAGTTTAAAAAAATGAAGATAAACTCTCTCCTAGAAGCTCAAAAGTCCTGATCTGAGAAATGTTCTGACTCCTGAGCCCAAAAAACATTTTAATGATGTGTTAATCTAAACCTCTGTGTGTGTTTGTCCCTCTGTCTGCAGGCTCACCTGGTGGCAGCGTTCGAAAAGAGCCTGAGCAACATGACGTGCCGCCTGCAGAGCCTCACCATGACCGCCGAACAAAAGGTACAGGGGCTCAGTCCTGCAAGTGAGATGTAACGCGCATGAACTCCATGACGGAGGGATTACAGGGAGGGGAAATAGAAAAAGAATAGAAACGGAGAGTGTCTAGGTTGTGCATCGCAGGCGGGTAAAGAGTCTGCACAGCCTCAGGTTCAGTATCCTCCACCAACCTGAAGCCTGAGTCCTCTCACATCAACAGATTGACTCTTTTTCCTGAGATGAGGTCTTAGAGCAGCTTCAGTGGTGCTGAAACACTGATCGCACACACGCATAGCAGCAATATGTTCAAAGATACACCCCCACACACACACACACAAATAATGAATGCCCCCCTCTGTTCAGTCTACTGACGAACCCTGGCAGCTTTTTAATCCTCTATAAATTAAAGCAGACTGGGATCTGCTGGGTCGTCTTTGTCAAACAAGCCCGTCCCAACTTTTAATTAAAGCAGAAACCCTATCTGCAGCCGGGAGAAGCAGAATACCAGCTCCCTCTATCTGATCGTGTTGCTTCAACAGAGAGGAGAGTCTTTTTTTTTTTTTTATTCTAAGCAGGTGGCGCTGGCTTTGGGGCAAATCCACTGTGAGACTCCGATAGTCTTCAAATACCGTCCCTTACTTTTTCTTTTTTTGTTGTTGCCTCTCCTGCTGCCAATGCCAAATTTTAGAATCGGTTCCCAGTGACGAAGCGAATGTGTTCCTTCCAAAAGATTTGTCATCCTTTTTTAAAAATAACCTGGGCTGGCCATCAGCTCTGGGCTTGTTCCCATCTGTTTTATGTCGACTACAGAGATTTACATTCCTCTAAAAACTCTGTAACTCCACTGAACACATCTCTGTCTCTCTGCAGGAGTCTGAGTTGGTTGAGTTGCGGGAGACAATAGAGGGCCTGAAGACTCAAAACACGGACGCCCAGACGGCCATCCAGGTGGCGCTCAACGGCCCCGACCACCTCCACAAGGGTAGGAACCAGCAGGGGACGTTGGACCAGACTTCTCTCAAGTTAACTCATGTTTTGAGGGGGCCTTAAACGCCTCACTGTTTCATAACTTGGTGCATTTTTTTTAGCCTGACTGGCCCCAGAGGGATTTGGATATTGAATATTGATATTTAAAGCATGTGCTGTATGAGTGAGGGTTAGAAAAAGCTGAATCAGATGTGTCATCAGTTGTGCGACAGTTCAAGCTCACGTTCCTCTGCTGTTCCCAGACCTGCGGATCAGGCGGCAGCACTCGTCCGAGAGTATGTCCAGCATCAACAGCGCAGCCAGTCACTCCAGCATGGGCAGCCTGGGCAAGGACGCCGAAGACAAGAAGAAGAAGAAGAAGAGCTGGGTAGGTAGAAAGAGCAAAGCAGGAGGCATTTCAAACTAGCACAGAAACTCCACCCAGGTGGAAAAATATGGTTGAAAAGTCGATATATATTTGTTTTCTTGATGAACTTGGTATATCTCAGGCCAGTACTTGCAAATAACCAGCAAAAAATGTGAATAAATCCCATCAAGGGATCATTTATACGATTTCATCCTCCCACTCAAAAGTTCCCAGGGAAGTAAGCGCCAGTACTCACAAATGAATAGTCTGTATTTTATTATGGGGCAAACAGCAAACACATTTATTCCACTCCAAAGTTCTGCAAATGAAGTTACTTTATCTCTGACCTATTCCCCACTGTCACAGGAAAAACCTGACAGCCTCAGTTTCTGAATACAGGCTGTGTGCATGTGTCTGTGGAGTGAAGCTTTGATGCTTTCACAGTATTAATATAGAACCTAGACGTTATCTATAATCCAAGAACACATATCTTTATAATATAGAGAGCTTTAATCATAAACTGCAAATCAAAATACCTCCTTTATTGCAAGAATCTTCAGTCCAATACTTCCTTTAGTCTTCGCGTGTGTTTGCACACTTATGAATCTGCGGTCGATCCACGCACCTCCACAATCCAATCATGTGCACTCACTCACATATTGAGTGTGAGACCTCTGAGAGTGCAGACATGATGATATCTGTAGGTCCATGGGTGTAAAAACCCTTAAACCAACTCATCATCGCCATCGGGCCAACATGACAGTGTTGCTAGGTTACAGTGCTGCAGTGGCAGCAGGTGAGTGTCCGAGGCAGCATCCAGAGCCGTGGACCGCCGGGGGGGGTCGAGGAGAGGAGTTGGCTAACCTGCAATTACTGTTTGAGACGCACTTGAATTTTCACATGCAGCCACGGCAGCATGCAGATCGGTCTGAGAGGAAGCCGAGCGGACGCTGACGTCACGGCTCCGTGGTTCGGCTCGGTGCCAAGGTGACGGTTCAATCACTGTGACGAGTGGGAAAGAAACACTCAACATCCTGTGTCTGAGGAGAGGGCTCTTCATCTCTTCATGTGTCAATGAGATTTGAGATACAGCTTCACTTCTCTAACACAGAGTTCACTTTCTGCTCCGTCTCTTTTTCTGTCATTTATGTGCTCGCTGGATGAAATACAGCCACAGACCACAGATTTGAAATGTATCACCCGTCTCCGCTGAAGGAAACGTCCACAAACCGAGTCAGAAAAGTCTAAAAGTCACATCCACCACCATAAAGCCCTCTCCTCTCCCTCTGCCCTTCTTCTGCTCTTTGCTTGGCTCTGTAATAGCGGCTCAGTCTCCCTGTGCTGAGAGCTTATTTGCTGCAGCCCCCTGAGTCAGACAGATGACATATTAGAAGTTCCATCTCAGCCAAAGAGCACGGCGCACAGATCCGGCTCTCAGTCTCTGCTGCTGCTGCTGCTGCTGCGATGCAAAACGCTTGTCCTTGAAAATGAAATGCACGCAAACAGCCCAAAAGTTCACCGCAGAGTTCGACACCCCAGCCCGCCGCGTTAAGCGAGACCCCCGAAAAAAAAAATTCAAGTCAGGCTCATGAATACAAATCAATCCCTTATTTAAGCAGCAATTAATTATTCATTTGCATAAATTCTGCCTTGTTGGTGGAGACGGGGATGGAGCTGAGTTAGAGGGATGAGCAGCCAGCAGCAGGACCGACTCTTCAAGAAGCCAACAGGCATCCAACCTGCTGATGTTCATGTTTTAATTTCACTCATGTTACACAAATCAGAGTGAAATACAGTTTTTTTTTTAAAAAGCATAGAAATATGATAATAGCAGTGCAGGAAAATGGGACACCCCAATTAACTTCAGATGGTTGTGAATATGTTCAGTCCTAACACATAAAGCTGAAACCCTAAAGAGAGTAACTGAAGAGGTGAGACATCGACAGACAACGACACGTTAATTCTGGCGTTTGTGAACGGTGCACTCTCACAGTATGACGTTCAAGAGTGTGTCAGGTTTCCATAGAAACCCCAGCTAAAACACACCGTAAACTAAACAGGCCTTAATATGTAGCAGAAAACCAGCCAATCAGGCAACACCAGCCACCACAGTGTCACACAGCTAATGTAAACCCTGGTTGGATCAGGATTCAAAATTGGATACGAAGATGAAATCTGACACTTAGTTTCAGTGTTAAAACTGATCAAATGATTGCTGTATGTGGTTCTATATGGACTGTGGCAATAATTTATTTAAAAAATAAACTTGCAGCAATGTATTGACAAAAAAGGGTTAGGGTTAACAATGAACTAGTTCTTTTAGATTATGAACTATGAACTGAACTAGTTCATTTGAAAATTTGTGAACTGAACTTTTAACTAGTTAATGTAGAAAGTGAACTTTCCCAACACAGGACATGGTTCCTGACCTCACTGTGTTTTAATTATTCAACAAACTATCAGAACTACATGAAGCAGGCATCAATGCATAAATATTTCAGGAACATGACACACTGCAACCATAAGACACAAAAAAGTGATGAACCCAGCTGTGACACATGTGCATTTATGTTCTATTATAGATATGTTAGATTTCATCTATGTGGTGATTTAAGGATAAAAAGAGTCAACACAAAGGATTGGACAACTAGTGTGTCCCAGCCTGGTTCATCACTAGTTTCTTAAGCTTTGAGCCTTCAGGGCCACCATATTAACGGTAAGGTGGGATTTGAAAATGTTATTTATTTACATGAATATACATGAACCACATGTACTGCAGTGATGTGTCCTTGTATAGCTATGGTCCTTCTCATTCAGACCTGTGCATCTCATGCTTTGTGTAAACCTGTTTGCTCACACACACATTGCAAAACAAACTGCTTTGACTGACTTATATTTTTCTGGATGTCAGAACGATGACGGGGCTGCATCTGTCTTTGTGTCTTTAGATGAAAATCAGTCATGCAACAGCAATCATGTTCCTCAGAACAAGTGCTCAGTAAACATACACACTTGCAGCAATTATCTTTAATCAGCAGAGGGTTTTCAGTAGATTGTGTGTGGGTGTGTGTGTGTGTGTTTGTGTGGCTTAACGCTGGGTGTGTTCTGCATCTTCAGGTGGCTGACTCCATCCCGGCTCAGGTCAGTGGTTTCCAGAGTGTCCTCTGTATGTTTGCTGTGGTTACCCCCCGTCTCCCTCCATTCCTCCTCATTTGTTCCTCCTTCTTCCCCTCTCAGAGCAACCTCTTCTTTCTCTTTTCTGGAAACGTCGGCATGGAAACAACATCCTGTTCCTCTTCGATCCTCCTCCCCCTTTTTCCTCCTCCCTTGTTCATTTGGATTGCCTGTTGATAGGGTCATTACAAAGCCTTGCCTCCCCCCTTCTCCATCTCTCATCTCCATCTCTACTTACGGCCTTGCTTCTTAATCCCTCTTTACCTAAACCAGACAGTGACCATTGCTTGGAAACAGCAGCGAGTGACTTCCTGGTCTGGCAGGATGTGATGTCATCAGAACGTCTTTTTTTTTGTTTTCCGAGGAGATGGGCGTGTGGCGACGCTGACGTCTTTGGCCTCTGTGTGTTTGTGTTTCCCTCCGTCCTGCAGTTACGCAGCTCCTTCAAGCAGGCGTTCAGCAAGAAGAAAACCAAATCCCAGTCGGCCCACGACGAGATGGAGGAGATGACCGACTCGCTGCCGTCCTCGCCCAAGCTGCAGCACGACAACCGGCAGGGCAGCGTCGTCACGCTGCGCTCCTCCCCCTCCACCACAGAGTGAGTTTTGCCTCCCACTGATATGCTGCCTTCACTGTTACTCAGATATCTGCACACACACTGGTACACTGACACTGATGATATATCTGGAGGGTCAGTGTATCTTTTGGTCTTTGGATTTTCTTCTGATCAATGTGAATTAAATAACAAAAAAAGATTGGTTTTTGATTTTCATGTTGAAATACAAAAAAATAAAATTGAAACACAAAGCATTCTTCTTTTTGAGTGTCAATGAGCAATTAACTAAATTTTAAAAAACAGTTTGATTTTCATGTTCTATTTCATATAACAAAAAATAAAATCACTAGACAACAGAAACTAAAAAACAGACCAAAAACAACCTTTTTTTTTCATTTTCAAGGCAAGACCGTGGGCTGGACTGGTCTGTAGAAGAAAAGCAAAGGGGAGATGTAGAAGTTTCAAACCTCAGTTATGACTTTTCCCACCTCTAACTCCAGATACGTTGGGGGCTCCCATCAAGCTTCTGCCATTTTCAGCTCAAAATCTCCTCAAACTTGTTGCAGAAAATCCTCTTCTGACCCCACTTTTGTGTGACATGCGCACAGATTTCTGTAGATGTCTAAAATCATATCTGAGTAGGGCTCCAGAGACCTTTTTTGGCCTACAGAACCAGGCTCTTGCCATGAAAATGACAACATCCAGTGTCAAATATGAAAAGATCTTTGTTTTTTCCATTTCTGTTGTCTAGAGATTTTATTTTTTATTATATGAAATAGAACATTAAAATCAAACTGTTTTTAAAATTTAGTTAATTGCTCTTTGACACTCAAAAAGAAGAATGCTTTGTGTTTCAATTTGACTTTTTGTATTTCAAAATGAAAATCAAATAAACCACTTGTTTTCTGTTTTTCATTAAAATAAAATCCAATGACCAAAAGATACACTGACCCTGGATGCATACTCATAGACATCATATCACATACACACTGTACAGTTGTCTGTTTTGTTCCTTTATCTTGTCTCAGTCTAAATTCTTGTCACTCTTATGTCACTCTTATGTTGATGTCGTTAAATCCTCTCCTCACTTTTCTTTTACCTTCCCTCTGTTCATACTTTTCTCTAACGCCTCTCCACCTGCTGTAGCAAGTGTGTTTGCGACAGCAAGTCCTCCCCTATTTGGACGCCAAAGAAAAAGCAAAACGGTCATGTGGTCTACAAGCACAGATCTCGGTAACGGGCGCTGTGTGGCATGCTCCCAGGGAGTGTGTGTGCGGTGGGGTGTGTTGGTGTGACGTACTTTTTTGCATCTTAATGCCACAGAAAACCTCGGCATGAGAGAGGTGACGGATTAGACACAAACTGAACCAGGACCTGGAGATAGTCCAGTTCTCAGTAAAGGAGAGGAGCTTTGGCCTGAGTGACAGGTTGACAGGTCGCTTTGTTGCTGTTTTGGTGGCTTCTTTCTCGATGGAGAGCTCCCCCTACAGTTCTGGAGTGCATATTTTTTACACCGTTGTAAAAACTCACAGCTAGTCACATCAGTGCAATGAGCATGAAAGTCTGTGCACACCTACTGTGCTGTGTGGTAGCTAGTGAGGTCAGACATGGTTTTCTTGGGGGCGGAGCATGTGGAAGGATTGTGGATTTAACTTATAAAAGTAGCAAAGCATCTAACCTGATCTCTGCCTGCTGGTCATGACAATAACTGAGTCTCTGCAATGATGATGGTACTTCAAAAGTTCAAAGTTTCTTTCTTTATTGTCATTGTATACATATTGAATACATATACAATGAAATATATAGCACTCAGTTAAAAACAAACGAGGTTCAAGAGAGTTTATTTGTCACATACAAGATAATTGCAGTGAAATGGTGTGTGCATATACTCCATACAGACTGTGCAGTTATTACACATGACAAGACAACAACATTAATCTGACTGAAAAGAAAACTAAGAAATGCTGAGACACACTGATTTACTCTAAGTAGCCTACACACATTTAAGACAGACAACAACTGACATTCAACAATTCAATTAAAAGGCATAGTGCCAGTGACCTCACTGTGCAAAGTGATGATAAAAAAGTTCATGTTAACAAAATAATAATAAATAAGGTAATAAATAATGTAGATAATGTTCATCTGGCAGTGCAATATCTGATATGAGAGACAAACAACACGGCCTCAGCTGTATAAAAAAAGTAAAATAAAGTAATCTAACAGAAAGAGTGGCACAGTGACACCAACACACACAACACACATTCACCCACTGGACGCACATCCACACACTATCTTATGTAAGTAGATATATATATTTTAAAGTGCTTTTAAAAAGTGTTCACTGTAACTGCAGAAAGATGTTCATGATGATCATGATCTGTACATTCTTAGCAATCCAAAATCAGAATGTTCCACCAACATTTGATATTGCAACCTAAAAAAAAGTTGAGCGATGCATGATGGGAGCCACAGCTGGAAGATGTCCATGGCTGAGAACAGTAAATGGGATGGATTCGCTGTCCCAAACGCCACACGTTCCCTCTCCACCTCCGTGTCGTGTCGTACCTACCTGAGCAGCTCCCACCACTGACTCCACCTCCCCTCTCAACTTCAGACTTCAGCTCTCTTATCTCCTCTCAGTGTGTAACTGTTTCTCTCCAGTGTGTGTGTGTGGTTGTGTGTTTGGTATAACCCTTGAGGTGACCCCCTCCTCCTCCGTGTGTGTAATCCCGTGTTGCAGGCTGTGTGAATGCACCGAGGCGGAGGCGGAGATCATCCTCCAGCTCAAGAACGAGCTGAGAGAGAAGGAGCTGAAGCTGACGGACATCCGCCTGGAGGCGCTCAGCTCCGCCCACCACCTCGACCAGATCCGGGAGGCCATGAACCGCATGCAGGTGAGGTCACGTCCAACACTGCGTGGGTCTGTCCATTCATGCGTGACACAGGTTAAACCGGACCGGCATGCTGCAACTGCCCATTTCACAGCTAACAAACAGAACAGTGATCTAAATTTCAAATTCAAATGGCTTCTGTTTGGATTCAGCCCTGCCATCTGTCGCAGGGAGGAGGTACGAGAGTTTTTTTTGACAGATATAAAGTTGGACGTCTCAGGGGGACAGAAGAACCTTGTGTTTGTGCTGCAGTCTCTCCTCCGGTGAAGGAGACGGGCCAAACTTCTCTCTGTCCAATTTATTCTGGCTAAAGTGCTGCGTCTCTCCCCCGAGGCACTTCGACATGACAGCTAGCAGTTAGGAAGTTAACAATGCATTCAGCGGGTTAGTGGAAGGCTGACAGGGCACCAGCGGGGCACCAGGAGGGCTGAAGGCAAACTAGCTGATGTAACCCAAACACACACACAGAGTGTACACCTAACACTCCTGCAGGTTTGCTATCAGATTTATGGATCCTGATTCAGTTGCAGGGTAGAATAAAGGTTTATTAATTGAAGTTTTCGGTCACCATGAAGACTGAAAACAGCAGGATGCCACTGCATGGCTTTATTGGAGTGGCTGCATTTAGCATGTTATATCTTGTTTGTTTAATTATACAAAAACCTAATTGCAAGTTTTTCTACGGCTTCATAGCCAGCATCAGCATTAAAGGGATAGTTCAACATTTTGGCAAATTGACCCATTGCCATAATCCCTATAGTTTTAGGAGTAGGTTCGTTACCTTTAATTGTCGGTGCAAGCTGTTTTTAGAACGGCGGAGCAGAGCCGCGAGCTGCTCAGAGCTACGCTACGGAGGCAAATGGGATTTCTTGGTTTCCCCTCATCAAACTCATCAAATACACAATCCAACAACTCCAAAACGTTCTGGTGGACAAGTTGACCTGCACATTCACCACACTATGAGATAATAACGAAACGTTATGAGACAGAGTTGTTTTCGAGACAAATGCAGAGACTGCTTGCCGAAAAACTACCCCCGACGGCTCTGCTCCGCCCTTCTAAAAATAGTTTGTACCGACAATTAAAGGTAACAAACCTACTGCTATGACTATAGGGATTATGGCAATGGGCCAATTTGCCAAAATGTTGAACTATCCCTTTAACAGCTCACAGCTTACCAGTCTAGAAGACAGAGAGCTGTCTCCAGAGTCAGAGCAACAGCAAGGTTAACTCTTGTCTGTATGATGTATTTTCTTCTAATAGTTAGCACCCATCTCATACCTTTCCCATAGAGATAGCTCACTGTTTTTACTTGTTTTCAGTCTTAATGTTAAGCTAAGCTTCGAAAAATCCACCATATTGACATGAGAGAGTTGTTGATCCTCTCATCTTACTCTCGCTCTCTCTCTGAAAGTTTCTTTAAGGCTAAAAGTCTAAAAACATTTCAAAGTGATTCATGACACTATAATGTGATACTATGAGCTCCAGAACAGCCCGTTCATAACAGCATTATCAGTCTCTAAATACATTGTCAAGGTGAACACACTTCATGAAGGTGGAATGAAACCGTTTAATTGCATAAATGAAGCTTTTCTCAATGCAAATTGATGTTTGTGGTTTATTTCATTCCTATTGATACAGTGCAATAAAAGCCACTCCTCATTGCAGTGTATAATCTTCAGAGATGCTGAGTCATTCCATATTCTTAAAAGAAGCGGTCTTCAAAGAATATCACCATAAAAGTCTCAGTTAAGTGGATCTTTGCGGCTGTGGATTGCCTCGTCTGTAGAAGCCTATAGTCTCCCCTCAGATCTGGGGATCATGTAAGGCTCCTTATCTGAGACTTAACCTCCAGTACAAAGAGAGCCTTGAAGATCAAAAAGCCGCTTACAGCCCATAATTCCAATAATACCGATTCAGAGTAACAGTGGCCAGGAAAATGACAGGCGTTTGAATGCAGCGTTTGAATGCAACGTGTGTTCGATCCCCTCTCTCATCCCCCCCCCCCCCCCTCCTCCTCCTCTTTAATGACCAGAACGAGATCGAGATACTGAAAGCGGAGAATGACCGCCTCAAGTCCAGCGGCAACGCCACGCCGACGGCCACGCCCCTCAAGACGGCCCGGCCGCCCTCCGAGACCTCCAGCACCTCCTCGTCCTCCTCGCGTCAGTCCTTGGGGCTGTCACTCAACAACCTCAACATCACCGACACCATCATGTCAGGTCGGTTCACGTCTGCGGCGTGTTGATCTGTGTCTGTGTGGATCAGCGTTCGCAGCCTGCCACTTGTTCTGGGAGCAGTTAGGTGTGGGTGTGAGTGAAACCAAAGCAAAAAATGGAAATACCTTCACGGGGACCAATCAGGACGGAGGATTCAAGCAAGCTGTTTAATAATCCCCTAGAAATATTCTCCAATGTTTAGTCAAATTGCTTCTTTTCTTTGAGGAAGGTGCAGCACATTCAGCTATTAGAATTAAACCTCCAACCGTGGTTTTCTAAGTGCTGTGCTCTTCTATTCAGTTAAGCCGTAGGACACAGTTTATGGTTCACAGCAACTCTCAGGGCAGAAGTTTTTTTGTTTTTTTTCCAACAGCATCAAGTTGGATTAGCTCCGTTCGTAAATGTGAGAGAATTGTGTTTGCTGAGAGAAGTGATCCGGACGAGCTGCATGAAATGATGAAATAGCTGCTCTCCCTCTCTCTCTCTCTTCTGTGAGAGCCTGTTGCACACGCACACATGAACATGTTGAAAATCTCTCCAGGCCTGCTCCGTTTGAGAAGCAAAAGAGTTTTGTCCCTCTCACCAGTCCTATAATTAACATAGAAGGCGCAGCGGCTCTCTCCGAGGACTCGGGCCCTCGTTAATTGACAGGGGTGGTGGTGGTGGGGGGGGATGAGCCAAGAGCGGCAACGCGTGGGAAGACGAGTAGGCCAGCGGGCCGTTATCACCCCAGCACAGAGCCCCCAGCTAAGAGAAGCCAGCCGAATACAAAGTAGCCACTTCCCTCTCCAAAATGAAGCCTGGGAACGAGAGAGATTTACGGGCGGAGCAGTCAGTGGTGTGGTTGTTGTCAAAGGTTAAAGGTGGCAAACTTTGCAAAAGTAGCAAAATGGTTTCATATTTCTGTTTGCTAGTGGTAGTCAGGGCCGTTGTAAAGGGGAGAAAGGTGCCCAGCGCCCAGTAGGGCCCACAAAAAAACCCAGTAGTCTTATCTTTGAATGACTGAATTATTCTGCATAAGACCCTGACTAATACTCATAGTAATGCTGCATTAACATCAAAACAAAGTAGGCTAAATAAAAAATGATAATACACACGCAGTCTAAGAAAAAAAAGTCAGGGGGGGCAGGGGCCCATTTTAGTATTCTTTCAGGGGGCCCAGAATTCCTAGCAACGGCCCTGGTGGTAGTTAAAGATGCTTAAACTAATATCACACTACTTTAATGTAATAGCGATGAGCCCACAAAGAACTATACAGAGGTTTTAGCGTCCTTTAGCTCATTGTGTTGGTGGTTTTACAACCCACAGCTTTAGTGTTGTAGTTCTAGATGCCATCATGAGGTATTTCTGCCTGTGGCAGTCCACCAGTGTGTAGCAGCTAAAGAGGTAGATCTTGGTAGAGACCAAAAACTAAGCCAAAAATAGAGTGAGCATTAGGCAGAAGAGTCATCAGGTGAACAGAGATGGAAATTCAACAAATGCTAATGTTGCTCTGTGTGTTGCTACCACATTGGTCTTATAATGTCAGGGTTGTGTTTGGAGTTGGATTCCACTGCCTGTATAAGTTCAAAAACTTGATGTTGATTCATTTGTCAAATATCTTCAAACAAACCAAGTCTCCACATCTGGTAGCTTTTTAGTGATGTCATTTTTCTTTATTCAATAAAAGACTCACTGCTCAGGTCATTTGAGTGCAGGTTTACAGGTGCATATCTATATGATGGAGGTCAGCAGTCTTCTCCATGATAGTGGAGCTATTGAACCAGACTCAGGAAACCTTTGAAAGTGTTTGGAGTTAATCAGCAGATTAGAGTGTGACATTGTTGGGTTACAATATAGACCTTTCTCACTATATTCTCATTTTATTGAGATAATGATTTTCGGGTTTTCATTAAATGTAAGCCATACTCATTATTACAATTAAAAGAAATGAAGACATGAAATATTTAAGTCTTTGTATGAGTTTCACTATTTGAATTGGACTATTCAAATAATTGAACTTCTCCATGATGGTCTCTAAGTGACCATGAGATGTTTGTATAGCAAGTGAATATCTTGTCTTAAGACCAGTTCCAGATGTCACACATCTGTCTGTGCCTGTGCAAATTTAACTCGCTCAACCAAAAAGCCTGAAAGCACAGTGCAGAACGTAAAACTCTATGTGTGAAGAGTGCACTGGACTAACTCTGGTTTCTTGTGCCCACTCAACACTTGAGCATAAATATAAAGTGTGTGAGCGTCTAATTTCCACTCAGCAGTTAAAACAGTTGGCCTCCTGTCGATATAAGTCAGTGTTCCTGTCTTTTATCTCTGACAGACGCTGTCAGCTTGATAAAAATCTCCTCCTGACCAGACTCTTCACTCAACAAATACCAAAGGAACTTCTCCCTATTAAAAGATTTTCCATTCTGGCTTTTTTTTTGTCTCTCTTTATACTAGATTTCATTTCCTCACACACAGCCGTTCTTCCATTATTATTCAGCACACTCACTAGAAATCGCTCTGTATGAGACCATTGATTAAATGTAAAAGTAATTACCACATGAAAGAAACCCATTAGCTATCTTTTACTTTGGAGTCTGTTTGTCCATTTCCAGCTGTAATTTGCCAGCAGGCAGAAAGAGAGTGTTTATAATGGATCAAGACTCTGGCAGATTAAAGTGGCTCCTCTTTGCTAACAGAAAGTTTTTGTTCTCAGATATTCTGCTGGATGACAGCTACGAGGGCAACCTGCGCAAAGAAGGCCGGAGTGTGCGAATAGTGGTTAGCATCAGCAGCGGACCATACATCACCAAGGTCAGTGGATGAGAATTTACTTTATTTCTTCTAATAAAACCGCTGGAATCATGTTTGACTTAATGATTTACCCCCTTAGGGCACGCAAAGCCAGGAGTATCTGATTGGCTCCATAGGCGTGAGTGGAAAAACCAAGTGGGACGTCCTGGACGGAGTCATCCGACGCCTCTTTAAGGTAAACGACAGACGACTTTGCTCAGAGGTGCAGGTCTGTCATTCAGCTACATAAATAAATACCGCCTGAGGACTCCAGTTTACCTGAATCAGTGAAATAAAAGAACCAGAGACGCGTTAAAGTGCTTCAGCTAAAGTTAGAAACCAAGGTCAGAGGACAGAACTCGGCTGTTCTGTGTTTGATTTATTGTGTGAGATTCACAGACAGACAAAACAAGATCCACAATCAATATGACAAGTGAATGTACAACAAGATGGAGTACAACATATTTTTAAGCATGATCAATATCACAATTCCTCATTCTTCACTGTCTTCTCCCTCCTGCAGGAGTACGTGTTCCGGGTGGACCCTCTGACCAGCCTGGGTCTCAACTCAGACAGCATCGTCTGCTACAGGATGGGCGAGGTGGTTCGCGCCCACGCCTCTGAAGTGCCTGAGCTGCTGCCCTGCGGCTACCTGGTGGGCGACAACAACGTCATCAAGGTCAACCTCAAAGGTACGGCAGCCAGGAGGCAAAGGGTTTCTATTATAGGATTGTTAGTCTGATGGCTGTGTTGGTTTATTCTAGGATAAATCTTTATAGTGTTTCCTGAACTTAAAGGGATAGTTCAACCAAAATTGAAATTTCACTCATTATCTACTCACCCCTCATGTCGACTAAGAGCTGGGAGAAGTTTCAGAGTTATCCGTGGCTAACCAACTGTCTTCGTAACAAAAAGACACACCAAAAAACATCCAAATACCTCCATGCTGCTCGTATGTAATGTCCGTCTTGTATTGAAGCCCTGAATTGCGAAATTGTCCCGAAAAAAGTTAAATAAGTCTATATTTCAAGCTTGTTTTGTAGCGGAAGCTTCTCGAAGCTCCTCTTCCCGGTTCGTCAAATTTGGACGAACTGGGAAGAGGACAGACCCTGGTTCGTCCAGTTCGAACCGGGAAGAGGAGCTTCCGCTACAAACAAGCTTGAAAAATAGACGTATTAAATTTTTTTCGGGACAATTTTGCATTTCGGTGCTTCAATACAAGAAGGACATTACATACGAGCAGCATGGAGGTATTTGGATGTTTTTTGGTGTGTCTTTTTGTCACGAAGACAGTTGGTATCCATTTGCAACCGTTATATGGACATGCACTGCTACGCCGAGACCCCCTGTAACTCAGGGAAGCCACGGATAACTTTCAAAATTTAAATTTTGGGTGAACTATCCCTTTAATAATTCTTTATCAAATTCATCCCCCCCTCTCCTGTCCATCTCCCTCTTCCCAGGAGTGAAGGAGAACAGTATAGACAGTCTGGTGTTTGACACTCTCATCCCGAAGCCCATCATCCAGCGGTACCTGAATCTGTTGATGGAGCACCGTCGCATCATCCTGTCGGGACCCAGCGGCACCGGCAAATCCTTCCTGGCTGCGAAATTGGCCGAGTACATCATTTCCCAGATGGGGCAGGAGGTGACTGAGCACAACGTGGCCAGCTTCAACGTGGACCAGAACTCCAGCAAGGTAGAGAGAACACAGAGGGCTTGTATTGATGTCCAGGAGTCAGAGTCTTGGTGCATTGCAGCAGCGATTCCTTCGGTTCCCAAAAGGCAGTATCATTTATTCATGTGAAAGTAAAAATAATCAAACATGGTTTTGTTACATCACTTGCAAATATTAACAGATCCTCAGAGATGTCTCATCTGGCTGCTCTGTGTGAACAAATGAGTCTCTCTGCCTCTGCCTTCGACTTCTCCCCCCGTACAGTTAATGAGTGCTGGAACAAAATTGCATCTGTTGTGCTTTGATTCTGAGAGACTGATTTTACAACCTGCTACTTTTGTCTGATGTTTTGATCATCCTTTACTGTGAGGAAAATTGACTAGCATTTAAATTATGGACCCCAGAAGATGAGAATCATCAAAGCACAAGCAATCAGAGACTCTGTCATTTGTAGTTTTCTACAGTTATAGATGGTCGGCAGGTAGAAAGGCTTGAATGTTCTAAGTGAAACATCAGTTTGACAACGTGATTGGGTCAACCCACTCTTTTATTTCATTTATATATATTTATATATAGGCCTACACACAAAGAAAGAAGTTGTATATAGATGCTGTATGTATGTATATACGTATATAGCTTATTTCTGTATGTATATAAATGAAATATATATATATATATTTCATTTGTGTGTATATACTATATCTATAGCTCTAATAACAGCAGGTCAGTGTCGGCCAATCAGAGGAGAGGAGGCTTGCAGACGCTCTGAGCAGTGACTGCTTTGTTGTGACATCACAAAGTCACAGAAGTCCTGACAGCTGGTTTTAAGACTCAGTTTCTGAATACAGGCTGTGTGGACTGGGCTTTTGATACATTCACAGTGTAGCCTAGAGCTGATACAATCAACTACACATGGACATTTACCTTAATACAACTAACTTTAAAAACTACTGTTTAACATAAAGAAGTAATAAGGATTAAAATCAGATTGCTCCCTGTAAACTACTCATACCAGCACCTTAGAGACCTGGTGTTGATGCTTCCTCCTCAGGATCTGCGTCAGTACCTGTCCAACCTGGCAGAGCAGTGTAGCTCCGAGGAGACGGACACAGAGCTCCCCACTGTGGTCATCCTGGACAACCTTCACCACATCGGCTCCCTCAGTGACATATTCAACGGTTTCCTCAACTGCAAGTATCACAAATGGTAAGTCCCAGCCCTTCTTAGACAAACCGATTGTCTGATTGAAGTGTCTAGTCCTTCTGTTAGTCACAACTCTAGTTAGTTTTATTTCTTTAGGCCAAATCATAAATCACCAATGACATGATGAAGCATCATTCAGTGATAATGTGCTTTGCCGTTCAGCCCGTATGTCATCGGGACCATGAACCAGGGAGTTTCCTCCTCTCCGAACCTCGAGCTGCACCACAACTTCAGGTATGTGACAGCCTTCATTTACATTCTTTGATGTCAGTATATTGTAATATTTTGTGTTTTACAACGTGGTTGAAATACTCATCATGTTGTGATTTGATATTGTGAAAGGCTGTGTAATGAGTGTAAATGTAATTGGCTCCACAAAGCGATTAGGTTTCTTTTATTTGCTTTGCATCATCTCACCTTGATTTGAATTGTCAATGAGCAGATTATTTCACAGCTTGTAAACTGAAAGCATCCTTCCACAGGGAGGGCTCACGTGTCTTGGATAATTAGACTCAAATGAAAATGAATAGACGATCGTGTATGTTCTCTGTGTTGGATCATTCCTGCTTGGCATGTTTGAGTAATTGAGGATTTGGCAAATATCAAATCATTAGAGAAATCTTATCATGAGCCAAACATGAATTTAATGATCATCTGTAATGGTGAAATCCAGCCTTCAAAGTGCTGGTACAGATACCTGAGAAAACACAAAGTCTCATCATCTTATCTGCAACCCGCTGCTTTGATCAGAGATCTGTCTTCATGTTGCCTCACTGATGATCCGTCCCGTCACAGGTGGGTGCTGTGCACCAATCACACCGAGCCAGTCAAAGGATTTCTGGGTCGTTTCCTGCGGCGGAAACTGATAGAGACAGAGATCGATAAGAACATGCGCAGCAATGACCTGATTAAGATCATCGACTGGATCCCCAAGACCTGGCAGCACCTCAATGGATTCCTGGAGGCACACAGCTCCTCTGATGTCACCATAGGTCAGTCACACACACACACACACACACACACACACACACACACACACACACACACACACACACACACTCTTTATCGTGTCTTCTCCTGTCTGACCGATACAAAAATCTCTCACAGTCTTCCATCCTTCCATTCAACAAACACTCTTTTGTCCCTCCAGGCCCCCGTCTCTTCCTGTCCTGTCCCATGGATGTGGAGGGCTCTCGGGTCTGGTTCACTGACCTGTGGAACTACTCTCTGGTGCCCTACCTGCTGGAGGCTGTCAGGGAGGGGCTGCAGGTACATCCTATAATAGTGCTGTAATGTAGTCAGTGTTGGGGAAGCTACAGTACTTTGCAAGTGTAGCTTGTAAAACTCCATGTAGTTCAGCCTGGCAGTAGTTTGGAGAAATGTTGTCAGTAAAACTACAGCTAAAAAAGTAGCTTTAGCAACTACTTCCACTCATTATACTCAGTGAACTTAAATAAATTAACATGTGGTGAATATGAAACAAAATATAATAGCCTACAAAAAAATCACATGCAGAAAAATGCCTCTCAACTCAGGTTTATTTGTTCAAAGAAAAAAAGAAAAAAAAAATGAAAATCCTACCCAAAAACCCATTTGTATATTAAAAATGTAAATCCGTCAACAAAATATGGTCGACATAGATCAAGGGCCAGCCAATCAGAGGCAACTTGGTTTGGCATGTCATGACATGATTCATGCCTTTTTTTCAAAGAACCTTCTGGAGCACAATAGTAGTAAAATAAAATGTATATTATATAGGTATTTTTTGTATTAATAATATTTCACGTTATTGGCCAAAATTGTAGTGAAAATTTAGTAGTTAAAGGGATAGTTCAACATTTTGGCAAATTGGCCCATTGCCATAATCTCTATAGTCTTTGGACAACAACTCTGTCTCGTAACGTTCCATTATTATCTCATAGCGTGGTGAATGCGCAGGTCACAACTTGTCCACCAGAGCGTTTTGGAGTTGTTGGATTGTGTATTTGATGAGTTTGATGAGGAAAACTAAGAAATCCCATTAGCCTCCGTAGCGTAGCTCTGAGCAGCTCGCAGCTCTGCTCCGCTGTTCTAAAAATAGCTTGCACCGACAATTAAAGGTAATGAACCTACTGCTATGACTATAGGGATTATGGCAATGGGCCAATTTGCCAAAATGTTGAACTTTCCCTTTAAACTACAAAATGTAAAATGTACTTGACGAAGCACAAAATATGAATGAAGCAAGCATTGTAGTGAAGCTATGTAGTTCAACTACATGTAGTTGAAGTCTCCCCAACACTGAATGTATTTATAGAGTGTATATAACAAGTACAGAAAAGCCGCTCCACTAGCTGTTATGCATCATTAAAAAACAAGTTGAGGCTCTTTGTCCGGCTCACCTTCAACCTTCCCTGTGCCACAGCTGTACGGCAAAAGAGCGGCATGGGAAGATCCGTCCAAGTGGGTGAACGACACGTATCCGTGGAACCCTGCCGCTCTGCAACAGGACGGCCAGTCGCTGCTCAAGCTGAGGCCGGAGGATGTGGGATACGACGGCTACAGCTCATCCAAGGAGGGAGCCTCGTCCAAGCAGGTGTCTCAGAGCGACACCGAGGGAGACCCACTGGTGAGCAACACACAGCAGCAGCACACTGCAGGCCCTTAATCTGGGCCATTAGCAGCCTCCTGAGTTGGTTCAAAAATAACACCTGCACCTTAGCATGAACTGAAAAAAGCTTTTAAAGTCACTCTGTGGTTTAGACTGCTAGGTTCAACCTTACCGCACAAACACACACACACACTGGAGGGTCAACTGGTTTGGTGAGAATAGAGAGAGAAGAAGGGAAACGGTCGGAGAATTAATCTCCATTTGGTGGGTTATTGTAGCCTGAGAGGAATTAAAGGGTAGTCATCCAAAAACAACTAGAGTAATTTAAGTGTGTGTGCGTGTGTGTGTGTGTCCAGTTTGAGCGCAGGTGTTTGAAGACTCATTTTAGGAGCAGTAAAATCCATTCAGCAGATGCAGCAGCAGCACTGCAGCATTATTTAGACCATTAGCTCTGTTACAGGATGAGAACTTCTGCTGTTTTACTGTGGTGATTTACCACAAGGCTTTATCACACACATAAACACGGACACACACACACACACACACACACACACTTAGGAACACACACTGGGAAAGACAGAGTGTGAACTGAATCAAAATATTATCACAACACGGCCAAGTGTGATATCCAAATCACTTTTTTTTTTTTTTTTTGAGAGGTAAAATGTAACACCGCAAGTCTTTATAAATGAGACGTTGCTATGGAGATACACTATACATATTGAAATACAGTATATACACATATATATTGATAATATACAGTGTGTGTTTTGTTTAGTCTTTTTTTACACAAAAAATGAAATGCAAAAATGATCCCACTAAACTCAGAGTGACTCTGTCGGATCAGATGTTTCTCTGACATCATCCAGCTCTGTTAGTAACTCATTACATGATGTGTGTTTTGGTCTGTACAGCAGGATCTATGTTTAATGTCTAATGCAGTGGTTCCCAACTTTTTTTTCCTCGTGACCCCATTTTGACATCACAAATTTCTGGTGACCCCGCAATCACGGCCGTCAATCAAGATGCGCCAGCTCAGATATTTTTCTATGCTGCATTTTATTTGAACTCGATTTATATTCAAGAAAGTGAAAGTATAGAATACAGTTGTTTAAGATTGTGTGTGGTGATTTTAATCATAATTTTAAAAAGAATAATAATTAGTTAGAAAAATATTTAATATTTCAGTAATTTTTTTTTTTTTTTATCAATTACTAGACATTTCAGGCGACCCCATTTGGATTCCAGGCGACCCCACGGGGGGTCCCGACCCCAAGGTTGAAAAACACTGGTCTAAATATTGCTGAGCTGTATCCAGTAGCCAGTTAGCTTGGCTTCAATTCAATTCAATTTCCTTTTATTGTCATCAAGTGATAAAGCACAACGAAATTTAAGTGTATCTCTCCTTGATAATTTAAGAGATAAAAAGAGATACAAGAATTATACAAAGATTATCTAAGATATATAAATAAAATAGTTAAAATAGGTAGCTAAAATACAAAAATATATAAATATGTAAAAACAAGTGCAAGATCTATGACCAAGACTGGACACAAGGGGAACAGCTTAAACAGTTAAAGTGTGTCCACCAGCATCTCGAGAGCAAATGAACACAGATCATATTTGTTTATGTACATAAAGTGTAGTACAGTGTAGAAATGTGCTGTTTTCTAGGAGGTTGAGGATCTGGACTGTTTGTAAATCCCGACAGTAGAGCCAGGTGCTCACTGAAATAAGCAAAGTATCTGTTTTATTAATCATATCAACTTCAGATTAATGATCACTGGCACTGAAACTGTGAAGTTGTTCTTCTGTGTGTAGCCTTGTCGCCGTCATCACACTGCTGTTGTGTGTTTGCAGATGAACATGCTGCTGCGGCTGCAAGAGGCAGCCAACTACTCCAGCACGCAGAGCTGCGACAGCGACAGCACCAGTCACCATGACGACCAGCTGGACTCCTCGCTGGAGTCGGCGCTATGAGGGAGACACCGGAGCCCCTGGGTCCCCTCAACATCTGAACCTCCATCACTAGCAGACACACACCCCCTGTAGTGCACACAGTGTGTCATATATGTAAAGTTGTATTGCCCAAAATGCTACACTCCCCATTTCAATTCATTTTACATGACGATGGTGCAATATTCAATCACATTAACGTAGTAGTAGAGTCTCCAACCTGATTTAAACCACCACACGGGTTGATCTACTTTAGTGACATCAGTGAAACTCTGGTCTTTTGTTATGGGTGTGTAACATTTTAGCAAATACAACTTTTCATAATGTAGGTGGGAGGTGTCTGATGAGGAAACGTACAGTAGTTCCTCTGAAGTTAACTTCCAAGGACTGGATCACAGTCGGTGCTCGGCCCTGAGGAGCTACAGTTCACTCCGCTCGCTGAAGGATCTGCAGAGAGTCAGAGAGACGAGAGGAAGCCACGAGTCCCGCCAGACTAAACTGGATTTTTGTTCTTTTAAAACCCAGTTATATCTTCAGATGTTTACAACGGGGGGGGGGGGTGGCATGTTCTGTTGTTTATGTCTTTCCTTGTTTACAGAGGTGCTTCTCACACACACACACACACTCATATAAATGCACTTACACATAGGCAGCAGCAGGAGGAGGAGACTTTCTTTTTAATCAGAGGTTTTAATCAGTCACCTGACCAACAGTCCAGCCTGCCAACGTGTCCTTTAGCAAGGCACTGCTGCTCCACCACCTCTAGGACACCTGACGTCCACACACACACACACATGCTGAGGGCAGCCAGTAGAAAGACGGCACCGTGTCATGTGTGTGTGTGAGTTTTGAGGTGATGTGACGCCCTCTGGTGGCTGATTCCTCTGTGGTCTCTGATCCGGCTGATCTTCACACACAAACTGGGTTCATCACAGATGCGTCCGACCGGTTTTGTGTTTCAAAAAAATGTCGGTTCAAGTCAGAAACCAGATGTTTGTTGTGGTTAGCTGAGCTGGCTCCTCAAAAGTTCCTGTCCTGCTAGGGTTTAGGGTGGAAGGACACTTTTTTTTTTGACCAGTTGTTTACCACTCTATCACCTTTTTGTGTCTTTACAGTTGTGTACAGGCAGTTCTGCACCTCCGTGATAGCACCCAGAGACTCTAACAAAGCCTCTACAGCTCAATTAGAACCGCAGCACTAACTTTATCATAACACACACACACACATGTACACACACACGCCCCTGCCCTCGGCTCAGTGGTCAGTGGAGCGTCGTCGTGGTGCTGGTCTCCTGCCCTGAACCTGGTCAGTGTCAGGCACTGCCAAGCCGCTCCTCGGCCCCGCATGCCGACAAGCACAATGAGAGAGCGTTGTCTGTGTGTCATCCAGCCACATTGCTACTGTGAAGAAAAAATGGACAAGTGCCAATATTTTTCCTTTGATTTACTGCCAAACGTACACACACACACACACACACACAAACACACACATATCCTGTCACAATGCAAAGCTGACCATGGTTGTAGACTTAGATTAAGTTGTTTCTGGCTCTCCTCACTCACTGAAGCATGCTGTCACTCGGTGGCTTTAAACGCACCATGAGAAGAGCGGGCGCCACTCAGCACACGACTGTATCTGTCGACGGTTTGCTAAGCTCCTCCCCCTGAGCACTGATTGTCCAATCACGTCTGTCGAGCGTTGGCTTTCTCCACCTGTCTAAAGCACTACACCTGGAGCTGTGCAGCAGAGGTGTAAAGACTAGATCAAACTTCTGTTAGCTGCTAACATCCGGGTGCTGTGCCCAGTATAACTTTACAGATTCTGCCTGTGAGTATTTTAACCCAGTGTGCTGTGCTCTGGTGTCTAATAAGTTTTTAAACACATGAGCCTGCCACTCCAAATGGACCTCCTCGCTCATAATCCATTGTTAGGCCTCCTCAAGCACACCCACCTGTACTGTTTGAACTGAACACAGCAGCTCTGCTCAATTCTTGAATAATGGTAAGGTTATGCACATGCTGCTCCAGTCTGCATCACCTGAGATAGCACTGGCTTACTAAAACAATACATACACTCTACTCACAAAAAGTTAGGGATATTTGAGAAGAATATCCCTATATAAAGTTCATGCTACAGTGATATTCTATCATGAAAGCCTTTTAAGTAGAAGGATGCAATGGCAATTTCTTTATCTCAAACAAAAGCTAACAACAGTGTTGGATTTTTGTGGTTAATCATCCTGTTAGAGAACAGCATGTTATTCAATAAGGACTGAAACATTGAACAACTGGACATGTGCATTCAAAAGTTTAGAGAAGGTTACATTAAGTTCACCTGTAAAGGTTTATAGAGCATTCTGAAATTCTATCCAAAAGCCAAACATCCCTAACTCTTTGTGAGTAGTGTATGTACATCAACATCCTCAAAGCCCTGTCCAGCTGTCCAGCTGTCCAGATGTTCTCCTCTGGAATATGGGCTGGATTTGGTGGCAGACTCTGCTGGGCCAGAAGAAAACAAGCTTGTGGACAGATATTTTTTCTTGTCTGAGATGGAGGGAGCTTTAGCCTCTGTCCTTAAGCACAATGTAGATCATGTAGCCATCAAGTGCATACAAGATAACTGTTTTAAAATGAAACATGCACAAGTCAACCATCCAACTCGTGGGGCTGACATTGGCTTGATTAGCTACCTAGCTACAGCTGAATTGGTGTCACCATCACTGAAAGCTTGACAGGCCTAGCAACAGTCACTAAGGGGAGTGGAGCTTAGCAAAAGGTTGATTGTGATCGGCTGAATCATGTGGCGCCCTGCATGGAGAGTGTGCTGCAACGGGCGAACTCAGACAGTATGGAGGAGCGCTGTAGACTGAATCAGAACCAAGACACAGATTGACCAATCAACTAAATGTCAGTGGTATTACAGTGAATAAGGCGAGACCACAGTGTGTTGCTTGACACTCACTTGTCCGGCCTCTGCAGCCGTCTGGAGGAACCAAAAAAAAAAAAAAACTGAATCAAAAGTATTTTCAAATGCAAGTTAACCAGACCAGCCCAACAGCTGAGTAAGGGAACAATGATACTGGTGCTTTTCTCGCTGCCTTATGTGCAAAAGTTGGGGAGGCGTCTCCTTCTCCCATTGGCTATAGTGAGAAAAATATTGGATGATGATGATGATGATGATAATGATGATGATGATTTGCTTCCTGCTATGTCAAAGATGCTGCTTGTCAGAAAAAAAAACAGCCTCTTTTGTTTGTGGTCGCTCCCTCTTCCTCCAAACCGCCCCTTCTTGTTTCTGACAGTTGAAGTATAAAAGAATTGATGCTGTATTTGAAATTATAAAACTGACCAATATTGTAAAAAAAAAAAAAAAAAAAAAGAACATTTAAAAAAGGGGGTGGGGTATTTTTTAGTTTTAGTTTTGCGCCCAGTTGAGCTGGGCCCACTTGAACAGACAGGAGCACAACCAAACTGTTTTGGGTTTTCTAGCCTGATGAGCATGTTTTGAAGCTTTTTAAAGGGGATGCATTGAGAAGAGACCTTTATCTTTATGTATGCGTGTATTGGACGGAAGCCATTTTGAATTTTGATTGTCCTCTCTTTGTTTAACGAGTGGGTTGGTTTTGCACACTTTGAGGTCGGGGTGGGTTGTAAATACTTAAGTCTTGCACAGTGAATCAAAGATGCATTCTGCCCTGTTGATGTTACAATATGCTTAACCCGCTGAGTAAATTATTGTACTTTGAAAACAGAGAAAAAAAAGAAAAGAAATGCAAAAACTCAACACGCTGTCAGAAACAGGTGTGTGTCTTGTGGTGATTGGATGTTTTGCCTATGCAGGTGGCATACGGTGTACAGTAAGAAACTGTTTTTTAACTCACTGACATCAGAGACTGAGAACAAAAAATAGGCACTTTTCCAGTTTCTCCCCTCCGTCCTGCCATAATATTCTCTGACCCCCCCCCCTCCCTCCCCCTCTGCCTGTTGTTCCTTAGAAGCACTTCCTCTCTGGACATCTTTTACCCGAGCTTACCGCCACGTTAGACTTGCCGGCTGTTGTGAGGCACTGGAGCTGACCTGACACCGTACTGTATACATTTACCAACAAACCAACAGGTGCTACTAGTCAGTCAGAGCCCATCAGAGACCAACAAGTCACATTGTCACAACCTCAGGACAATCCCATCCTCTACAATCCTACCTGTATTCAGCTTCATGTGTCTCTGCAGCCGAAGCCTCTGATGGTTCACACACGTATTATCTGGCCAACTTTTGCCAGCCCTGCCGTGTCTGCAAGGGTGTGTGTAAGTTGCATGCTAAGGGAGTAGTTACCATGGTAACGGCTTGCTCCCTAAAACTTGACTTCCACCCCTGTTTTCAAACCTGAGCTTAGATATCCCACATTTAACCCTCTTCGGCTACTCTACACTCCTGTTGTAGGCCATTAGTTCCCGAGCTAGCAGAGCGTTGACACCGTTAACAGTGTACACACCATAGTGCTGATGATCAACTGGTAATTTTTCCCACTTTTACGCTTTGCAGTTACATCTCAGTTGAAAACCATAGCATTTACTCTGGTTTGAGAGAAATTTTTCTTCTTTTTTGGGTGAAACATTTGTCCTTAAATGTTTTATATTTTGTACATTTGTATGTAACATATCATGTAAATAGACAGAGACAGTGATTTAACTCATCTGGAGGATTTTGTAGTCTTTGTAAAGCCCTAATAAATGGTATTTGGTGTCACACGAGCAAACAACACGTTGTCATGCCTGTCTCTTGTGTCCATTTGACATGTGTGGTTTGTTTATGGACTGTGTGGGTGGGGGGCTTAAGGCTTAAGGCTTCAGAGGTGGATTGAACAGCTAAAAACTGCACGGAAGCAGAAGTAAAGAATTGTCATCAAAATAACAGTTTTAGTCAAAATGTGTATATTATCTATTGAAAAAATGATTTGAGTGATAAGTATATAATGTAAACATGCTTATATTTTGTTTACTTCTATGGTTCCAGATAGTAATAAAAGCAACTCAACAAATCAAGCCTTTTATTTTTTACTCTCCAAATAAAGACATTAGGATTATGGACCCAAATGACTGCAGCCAGAACGAAAGTGACACCCACAGGTCTGTTTGTGTGCACCTGACACTAACAGCAACTCTGTAGCCTACCTGCTTAATCTATAAAAATTAAGATACAATTAATTATAAATATATAGTATTAGCTTTATTTACTTGTAAATTATTAACAAGTGGTATATTAATGAATGATAACTCTAAATAGGAGCAAATTAGAAGACAGGGTGGTCATGGGGTGAACAAGCTTTTGGTGATGTTTTTCTGACCTCTGGTGGTTAAATACAAATTAATCAAAGAAAGGTGTTTGGATGTATTCTCAGACAATGTAATATTTAACAGGCTGGAATGTTTCAATGAAAAAGTAAAAATTAAAAAGTCGGTCATTCAATGGACAGACAGCACAGGTAAAAAATGTTTAGCAATTTCTGTAACTTTTCCACAGCGACTGGTGATTTTATTTTGAAGGACCGTGACAGATTGTGTGGTCACTTCCTGGAAGCTCGCGGCTGCAAACAAACCCAAACAAAGATGGTGCGCGACGCCGCCAGTCCCGTGACGGAGACAGAGGAGTCAGACTTCAAGATGCTTCAGTCTAAAGGAGCCTTGGTGTCGTTACCGAAACACTCGTACTGGTTCGACTTCTGGTTGTTCGTGCTCTTTGACATCGCGTTTTTCTTCGTCATGTACTTCATAGTCCCGTAAACAGGTGAGTGGCAGCTAGCAGAGTTAGCACAGGGCGGCTACGGAAGTTTCTAAACTTGGTAGCCTGGCCTCCCAACTCAATGAAAAGTGTTTAATCTGTGAGAGAACGGTGTTGGTTTGTCGCTTTCTGAGGGGAAATTTAGAGGTCAGACTTTCAGGTGAAGCCCAGAAACTTACATCTGTCACACACTGACACACCCCGTGGGCTTGCCTGTTAAAATATTTGTTGTAGAGCAAGTAAAGGGACACCACAGTGGTCACGTAGTCATTCTGTAAATAATTAGTAACACGGATACTGTAGGTCTTTCACATTCAGACAGTGTAATGCTTATACACCAGCCGTTTGTTTAGTGTGGCTACAGACATTTGATTCAATTAGGCTAGAGTGACACACTTGGACTGATCACACTGATGTATTGTTCTAATACAGCAGCTTGCAGTTGGTGTTTGCTCTCAGTGTCTGAAGCAGTGGTGTCTGAACACAGGTTTTGTCAGGCTGCATCAGAACAGCACATTTTAAGCCTTGCAACAAACTACTCTCCTCCCTCACAGACCACCACAGGTTTTCCTCCAGATTCCTTTAAATTGTGTTGTATTTGTTTTCAACTAACGTATAGTTTAGTCTTTCAAGTCTGTGGAAGACTGTGCTTGAAAAAGGAGCAAATTGTAGGCCTATGACTTCATTTTCTGTAAATCCACTGATGGATGCAACAACTAACTAAAGGGCTTCAACTAAATGTAAGATTTAGGTTGCCATACCTACTTTTTATACAAATTTGGGCTTTATAATGACCGTTATGTGCCATGGACATAGAATATGAGGCTAATTCAAACCCCACAACACTCTGCCCTGCCCTCAGGCACTACTTTAACCAGACACCAGACAGTGTTCTTTGTGATCTCTATTTTTCCCACATTACTGTCACTTCTCTTGCTGTTGTTCCAGATGTTTAACAATCTTTTGTGTTTATTTTTGTTAAAGTGTATCCCCTGGACTCTGGAGCCTAAAGACATAGGCCTATGGAGCGTTGGTCCCGCCCTGCTGTCAGGAATGCTAACCAAGCTTTGACTGAATTAACTCTGCAGTGTTGGATACAGCATCTGAAGCCTCCACAGCTTGGACCATGGAACTGAGATTGTTTTATATACATTGCATCCTGCTTCAATACCAGAGAATTGAACCACAGAACCCCTTCCTTATGTGACCTGTTGCCAGTTGTTGAGGTCTGGCTACTTGGGGTTGAATTTATGTTGTTGCCATGAGGAAGAGAAAAAAATCAATTATTTGTGTCATTGGAAAGTGGGAACAACATCAACGGGACTTCAAGACGTATGTGTAATATTACAAGTCCTAAACAAGATTTTACCCAGTATGGAAAAGGCCTGTTTTTTATGAAGTAGTGGTTGTTAACAAAGGTATTGGTAAGGTGTTTTTTTTTAAAGTATCCCATCACATTTTATTTAAAGTGTTTTGTCTCCAAATTGTTGGATCGAGTCCTTGAAAGAGAAGATCAAATCTTGTGTGTGCATTCTGTTATAATAAGCCATCTGATGAGCCAGTGTAGGTTCAGTTGAGACACTAGGGAAGCAAAATTGTACTTTTGCACTTTATTATGTTCTTGTGGAGTGTGATTCCAGCACACAAAAGTGTTGACTGCAAATAAAATGTTTTACCTACCTGCTAAATAGTGACAGTTTGATTTTGGTTTGGCACTGTGTTTTATTTACAGCATGAATTTTCATTAAAAGACAGGGCTGTTGGATTTGAGATGAAGGCTTATTGTCATTTACCTTCTGTTAAATATGTCATGTCCTAAACAAGTGAATAATAATTTAGTAGTAGTAACTAAATAACTCCTACTTTAATTGTGGTAGCCACTTATGGTAGCTGCCTACTGTGTAACTAACTACCCACAGGGACCAGTGGGCATAACTGTATTTTACTTGCCTAATATACAAGAATGTACATGTAAAATTACACATCGATACTAAGTTATCTTTGCAATTTACACTGCATCAACTGGTGTTATTTGTGTGAAATGCTTTTTCTATTGACTCTGTGCCATGCTCTGTCATGGATGTATTATATTCATGTGCACGCATTTGGATACTTTTATTTTGAAAACAAGGTACACGTGTTTCCGTTGTGAAAGGAGCTAACAACAAACGACCTGTAGCCAGATGGTGCTACTGTGACTTGAGCGTAACTTTCTAATGTAAATGATGGAACAGACTGTCAGGTCCTGTCAGTTGGAAAACACAAACACAGGTCCGTGCTGCTTCAGTGTTTCATTGTTCTGTTGAGCTAGTTTACTAGCGTAGCCTCGTTAGCTCGTAGCTAACAGCAGTGACTAGCTAACTTAACTGACCCAACACAGAAACCGCTAACTGTGGGGAAAAGTCAACTTTTGATACATTAAAGCTTTATTCTTGAATGAGAGGAATTGTAAAATGTCTCATAGCGCTCTACAAAGTTTTAAACCAGCCTGTTAAAGCTACATTTTCCCACTGTATGGCTAAATGGCTAACTCGGCTAAATTAGCAACACTGCTGGACTAAGGGAGTCAAACAGAGAGTTGAGTTGAGGTAACGTTAATTTACTCCTTGACATCTGTAGTGTACTGCAATACCTTGTGTAAAAATGCAAAAGGTTATAACAGAAACCGTGAAACAAACTACTGCTACACAGAGCAGTTGTAGGTACAGGCGGAAGGCGCATCTCAATAAATGAGAACATCATGGAAAAGTTCATTTATTTTAATAGTTTAATTCAAATAGTGAAACTCATATAGATTCAATACACACAGACTGAAATATTTAATGTCTATTTCTTTAATTGTAATGAGTATGGCTTACATACAACGAAAGATCAAAAATTCAGTAAATCAAAACATTAGAAAAAAAAGTTACCTAATGTAACCTAATGACGTCACACTCTAATCAGCTAATTAACTCCAAACACCTGCAAAGGTTTCCTGAGCCTGGTTCAGTAACTGCTGACCTCCATAACTTTATAGAGATGCACCTGTATGTCACCACATTCCTGTGTATAACAAATTAAATAAGTTAGATTTGAACTCTCATGTGTCAAATAAGAACAAAGGTAGATTTTTGGCACATCACGACATGACACTCATCACTTCACAAGAGGCGTCTCCTGACCCTGTCCACTGCATGTCTGTGTCTGGACAGATGTGTTCCTGCCCCTGTCATCACTGAGGCTGCTGATCCCTCCCCTGCGGCTGCTGTCTGCAGCCATGTGGCAGGTGGCTCAGCGGAGGGACGTTCTCGATTATGAAAAGCTGGACGAGTTTGTGTCCCTGGTGACGGCCACGGTGCCGGACCTGCTGAGTCCAACGCAGCGAGGCAAACTGCTCCTCCGCCTGCGATCCAGAGTGAGTCAGTCTGGTTTCAGCTGAGATCAAGAGACAGGAATCGATACAGTTTGTTTATTTTCTTGCTCTGTCTTCTTTCTACCTCAGATCATACTTGAGCTGTGCAGAAATGAGGAAACAGCCAACACTGTGTGTATACAGCCTCACCTAGAGAGAATCCGCCCACCAGGCTACACAGGAGTGAGTATGAGCAGTGTGTTCAATGGCAGTGTTACAGTTCCACAAATAACAGGTGACACTAAGTCAGTGTTCTGTGTCATCGGCACATGATGGATATGTGTACAGTGTTGTTTGGAGATGGTCCCTGTAAGCGACTGTATGTTTCAGAGTGGAGATGCAGAGGTTGATGCAGAAGAAGCCATTTTCATGGAGCTCATCCAAACTCTTCTGAAAGACCCGGCAGAACGGGAACATTTTTACCAGGCAAGACATCTTCACAGTCCAGAGAGATGTTTTTAATTTGTGTGTTCATTTCTGATTAGCTGTCATTTTATCCTTTCCAGGAGGTTTTTCCGACAGAATACGGCCTCAGCTACGACACAGACATGCAGCTCCTTGTCTGGGAGTTTCTTTCCAAACTGGAGAAGCTGCTGCCAGTGCCAGACCTTGGACAGGTATGATGTGACTTGACTGTCTTGCACCGGAAGGTGGGCTGCCCCGACACACTAACTATCAGGAGGGAGCATCACTATTATTTGTAAATTTACAAAGGCCCGCCGCCTACTCCAGAAATGACCACATTGTTTATCCAGTCATCCCTTCTGTGATCAGATATCAGGCCCCAATTGTTTGGAATCATTTACAGAGCAGATTAAAACTTGATAAGCTGAAAAAAGATGGTTAGAAGTCTTACTGACTTTATTGAAATTGTTAAAAGGGATAGTTCAACATTTTGGCAAATTGGCCCATTGCCATAATCCCTATAGTTTTAGGAGTAGGTTTGTTACTTTTAATTGTCGGTGCAAGCTATTTCTAGAACGGTGGAGCAGAGCTGCTCAGAGCTATGCTACGGAGGCTAATGGAATTTCTTGGTTTCCCTCATCAAACTCATCAAATACACAATCAAAACACTCTCGTAGACAAGTTGTGACCTGAACGTTACGAGACAGAGTTGTTTTTGAGGTAAATTCATGCAAAACTGCTGATGCGCATTCCCGTCTGGGGCAGTTTTCGGCAAGCAGTCTCTGATGAGTTTGATGAGGGAAACCAAGAAATTCCATTAGCCTCCATAGCGTAGCTCTGAGCAACTCATGGCTCTGCTCCGTCGTTCTAAAAATAACTTGCACCAACAGTTAAAAGTAATGAACCTACTCCTAAAACTATAGGGATTATGGCAATGGGCCAATTTGCCAAAATGTTGAACTATCCCTTCAACATAATCTCTGTTTTAACAACTGTTACAGAATGCACTTAGGAGCTGTTAATTTGTTGTCTTATTGTCTGCATGGTTGTGTATTTGAATGCATTTAAATAAACACAGGCCATTGTTTGTATACAATAAATATATACATATCTGCACTGAAATATTAAATATTCCCCTTAGAAAATACAGTGTTGGTACTAATTGCAACTGTATTGATTGATGATGATTATTTTCAAGTGTGTGGTGGCTCTTTGACACAGAGGTAACTTGTTGTTGTTGCTCTGTGAACAGACAGTGTCATGGCTGACCTCTGCCCCCTCTGTGCTGAAGGACTGCCTGCAGGCGCTCTCCAGCCCTGACGACCTCAGGTCTCTCCTGCAGCACCACAAATGCCTGGAACGCCTCAGCGCACAAGGTAAAATAGACGTCCACGTTAAAGGGATAGTTCAACATTTTGGCAAATTGGCCCATTGCCATTAGTACATGGTGCCATACGCTATGAGATAGTAACAGAATGTTACGAAACAGAGTTGTTTTCCAGGTAAATTCATGCAAAACCGCTGATGCGCATTTCCGTCGGGGTCAGTTGTTCGGCAAGCACTCTCTGCATTTGCCTCGAAAACAACTCTGTTCCGTTATTATCTCATAGCGTGGTGAATGTGCAGGTCACAACTTGTCCACCAGAGCGTTTTGGAGTTGTTGGATTGTGTATTTGATGAGTTTGATGAGGGAAACCAAGAAATTCCATGAGCCTCCGTAGCGTAGCTCTGAGCAGCTCAGCCCCACCGTTCTAAAAATAGCTTGCACCGACAATTAAAGGTAACGAACCTACTCCTAAAACTATAGGGATTATATCAATGGGCCAATTTGCCTTGTTAAAAAGCTACAGAATCAATCACAGTGTTGTAATAAGAAGACATCTCCTCTGTCTGTCACTGCCATTTCATGGGACTTAACATGTACTGTATGTAAAAAGGTTTGTCATTATTATAAATACTTGATGTATTTTTTATAGATATGGTTAGTTCACAATGGTTTAAGCCAGGTGCTCATAAAGAACATTTTGGGGAACCTCCTCAGAATCAGCATCAGTGCTGTGTGGGTGGCTGTGTGTGAGTCCCATCTGATGTCAGATATGTGGGTTATTTGTAAAGTCTAAATGTGTAAATGTCACTGAGCAGATGTTTGCTAAGATGGACAGCTCTGTTGCTGCAGGCTGAACCCAGCTGAGGTTTGGCCTGCAGTTGTTTTGCTGTTGCTGAGGTGAGCTGGGCAGTGTGATGGAGAGCGTGGGCACATGCTTTCAAATATAGACAACTATGGTTATATGAGAGAGGAAGACATAATCTGGAGATGACTGGAGATCGCTGGAGAAGAATATGCATGCTATAAGATTGCAACAAGATTACAAGTTTTCTTTATTTGTATTTATTTATTTGTCATTTCTCATACACAAATGTACATAAAAAAATAAAATACTGTCCCCTCAACAAGTATCAGTACCACAGAGTGACAAATAAAGAATAGGTTAAATACTAATTAAATAACATCACTTAAAAACAAAAGCACAACAACATAAAAACACAAACCTGAGCCCTAGTACAGTGTGTTAAATTGTATCGTCTTGTGGACGAGCACAGTCTGTAAAGTGCTAGTGTAGAATTCAGGAGCATATCTATCCTCTGTATTTTCCTCAGGTGCCACTGTGGAGATGTCCACCCAGGTGTTTGCCTGCCCAGCGTGTCCCTTCTTCCACATGCAGGAGTCCTACCTGCTGCAGCACATCGAGCACAGCCACCCAGAGCACTACAGCAAAGTCCAGAAGACGGCGGAGACGGCTCAGCCCCCCAGGAGGAAGGTCCAGCCCCCCGAGTTCCCGAAGCCTTTCCCCATCCACAACAGGCCCGACCCTCACACGTGCCAGGAATGTGGCAAAAGCTTCACCCGTGCCTCAGACCTGACCCGTCACCAGCGCACGCACACCGGCGAGCGTCCGTACACCTGCGACGAATGCAAGAAGGGCTTCAAGAACTCCTGGGACCTGACCCGACACCAGCGCATTCACACCGGAGAGCGACCCTTCCTCTGCTCCCAGTGCGGCAAACGCTTCACGCAGATGGGTCTGCTCAAGCTGCACTTCGAGCGAACGGCCTGCGGCCAGGCGTGCAGCCCCCTCCTGGACATAACCACAGAGGTGGTGGTATCGGAGGAGACGTCGGAGAAAGGCGGCGGGCAGTACGAATGTCAGAAATGCGGCGAGAGCTTCGGCAGCATCCTGGAGCGGCTGAAGCACAGGCAGGGCCACGCGGTCAGGCGCCAGTACAAATGCTCCCAGTGCGAGAAGATCTACAGCCGAGCGTCAGACCTGAAGAGACACCAGATGAAACACACCGGCGAGCGGCCGTTCTCCTGCGAGTGCGGGAAAAGCTTCACCCACGTGTGGCTCCTGAACAAGCACCAGCAGATCCACACCCGGGAGCGGCCGTACCCCTGCGCGGAGTGCGGCAAGAGCTTCACACAGCTCCAGATACTCAACAGGCACCTGCTCACTCACAACGGCCAGCGGCCCTTCAGCTGCTCCCACTGCGAGAAGAGCTTCACCCAGCTGGCCAGCCTCACCCGCCACCAGAGGATCCACACCGGGGAGCGGCCGTACTCCTGCCCCACCTGCGAGAAGACCTTCCTCACGCAGGGAGAGCTGGGCAGGCATCAGCGCAGCCACAGCAACCTGAGGCCGTTCAGCTGCTCCCAGTGCCCCAAGAGCTTCAAGACCAAGAGAGCCCAGAGCGAGCACCTCAACACACACACCGGCGAGCGTCCGTTCGCCTGCGCCCGCTGCGGGAAGAGGTTCGCCAAGTCGACCTCGCTCATCCGGCACAACCTGACTCACACGGGCGAGCGACCCCACCGGTGCCCCCAGTGCGATAAGAGCTTCCTCACCTCCGGAGAGCTGCTGCTCCACAAACGCATCCACACGGGAGAGAGACCCTATCCCTGCTCCCACTGCGACAGGAGGTTCAGGTGCTCCTCCGACCTCAACATGCACGTGCGCACGCACACCGGGGAGAAGCCGCACAGCTGCCTGTTCTGTAAGAAGAGCTTCTCCACGTCCACCAGGCTCAAGAGACACATGCGCACGCACATGGAGAAGGGCATGGTGGTGGAAACCTTTCATCTTTGAGCTGTCACAGCTGATGATGTCACGACTGTCATCATTAAAAAATAAGATGTCTGAGTCAATTGTGTTGTAATTTGATTTTCTAATTTGATTTTCATTGATTATGCTAATGAGTTGTGTGTTGTGTGCATGAGTGTACTTGTTGTAAAATGCTAAACTAAACTTAATGCTCAGACTAAATGTAACCAAAACATGAGGTCTGTCTGTGGAGATGAATCAACCAGGATTTGTCCCCTGAAACACATCGACTAAAAAATGATTGTTAGAAATATAAAATTGGCCCATTATTGACAGGAAAAGGTAAAAATAACAGATAAATCTTTTTTTTTAAATGTTGCTTTGGGATTCATTGTTAATCGCTTTAGGACCCCTTATTTCTTATTTTTCATCCTGATCGAGGAACCTCAGTCAGCACTAAAGTTTCAATTAATTTAATTAATAGCCCACTGAAAATCTGTCAATGTGTATGCTTAGAAAAGGGGGGGGGCAGATGGTTGATAACATTCAGGTCATTGTGTGAACATTTCAGGGGAGGACAATCTAAAGGGACAGACATGAGTTTGGGTCGAGTGATAAAGCTGAACAAAGTCAAGAAGCAGGGCAGAGCAGAGACGGACAGAGAGGATGATGGCAGTTAGAGAGAGAGACAGGAGAGGGGCCGGAGCCAAATCCAAGATCCGTGGAGATGAGACAAGTGCAGGCCTGGACACTGAGGGGACGTCTGGTTTTGAAAGGAAATGTACGAACAAGCTGAAGAGACGGAAGAAAGTACAAGTTCTCAGAGACAAAGAGTCAGAGAACCAGGAGAGAGAGAGGTCACAGATATCTGTGGGAAAGACAGAGAACTACTGTTCACATATCCAAGGTGAGCTCCTCTTAAATTTATTATTTCTCATCATACTTTGCTTGATTGTCTCATCTGTGTAATGTTGGAGTTGACTTGTTACGTTGATATGAAATCAGCAGTGTCATTAGATCTGTGGTGAGTTGGTGACTGATTACAGGCCTCTGTGTAAAGTGAAGTTTTCCATGTGTAATCCACTCAGGCCTTCAGAGCACATTGTCTGCAGGTCAACATCCATGATGAGCTGCTCTGATGTTGTAGATTGTAGATTTGATCATACAAATGGACCAGTTAACGATTGTGGCCTGCTGGTGTGGTCAATCATCAAGCACAGACATTCATTATACTAATTTAGTCCCATTTTTAATACAGGCCTTTAGACCTTTTTTTTGTTTCATGTGGGCTATGTATTCTGTTGAATAATTGTGGAACAAGAAATATTATAATTTTGTGCTATAAACAGTTACCAATTACATTTTGCAGGACCAAACACCCCAGTTTTATTGGGAAAGTACACCCAAGTTGTAGATCTCAAACACATTCTGACATGTTCAAATTAAGGAATATCGACATTAGACATTTCATATGAGTGAGTGCTCTTCCTTACAAATATTTCATCAGGCTCTGAACATTTAGCTGACTTAATTTTTGATTATAAATGTTTTCTCTGTCACACATTTACACTTTACAAAATCATCATCCTGGGAAAAGATAGGCTATGTCTTGAAGAACCAGTTTTTTGTTTTGTTTTTTGTTTTTCTATGTCTTTCAATATTGTACTGTCATGCTGTTTTTGGCATTTTGATCCCTTGCATAGATCCACCTCCAAACACTTGCTGTATTCTCAGAAAGTTGGCTGTGTAAAAGACTGTTCAGGTTTTTTTTTGTTTTTTCACAACGTAAATAGTGCATGTCTGTATTCAAACGATCAAATTAGAACAATTAATATTCCCTCGTTAACATTTTAAGGAAACAATCCTAACTGACTCCTTAGATCACTGTCACCACGTGGTCGTCACATGGTTTATTATTACAACGCACGCGAGATAATATACTACAAATTAAAATTCCCTCAAAGTTTCCCGCCGGAGCGCTTATCTGCAGGGACTTCCTGTCCCACCCACACTGACACATCGTGTCGCTTCCGGGTGGCCACACAAGACTCATCCAGCGAGTTGTCGTTTATTCCAACGCTGTAAACAAAAGTTACTAAACGGTTTAGCCTCCGAGACACATCAGTCGAAAAGACATGCATATCAAAACAGGTGAGTTTGGACAACTTTTTCGGCACATTTGTTAGATATTCTTCACTTTCGCGGGTGTTATTTTGTTGTCCTGCTACTGTGTTAGCAGCGAGGCTAGCGGTGTCGATAGCAGGCTGCTCGCCGCTTTGAATGGGGGGTTACGAAACTTTGACTCCGGCTAACATGCTAGCTAGCTTTGAATTTTTTTTTTGATGTGGTAAAAAATGAAGCCGTGTCCTCGACGACAGCTGTTGTTGAACTGTATCCACCGTGTCGCTGCGGTACATAAATAAAACCGTCGAGTTAAATTCGCCCTGCAATGACGCTGCTATTTGAAGTTTGCTAACGCCGGTGCTGCAGACGCGGAGAATAACATTTTGTCCGAATCGGAGAGAGGCTAATATGGCAGCCAAGTTAGACGGAGGACGGGACACGGACGCACAGCTTTCTCGAAATTTCTGTCGCGTTGTTTCAGACGGGTTCGGGCGAGCTACCTCACCCAGTTTATGAAATGTGGCGCTGAGGAGCGGGCACGGAGCTGAGGCCGTGTGTGGTGCTCTTTACACGGGTGACCTGGTAAACCGCCAGTCGGTGGCTTCACCCTTATTATTACCCCCCTACTAAGCATTTACCAGAACCGAAGTGAGTAAAGCTTCCTGTAAATAACACTGTGTGGCCGAGACATTACGAGTTATCATGTGACACTATCCTTATGTAAACAAAATGTACGTTTCCCACTAACGATTATTTTTCATTGATTTAAAGAAAACATCCCGGTCGGGTGATTTTGTTTTTAAAATGTTGAGAGAGATCTCAGTTTGGATCCTGAGGTTGGGTCTCCATGTTGTTTCAAGAAGAAATTAAAATCTTCACATTTGTGCTGAGCTGTTTGTGCTTGATACTAACTTAAGTGGTTGCAAAAAAAAAAGAAAAAGTGATTAGTCATGTCTACGATCCGCTCATTCTCCGGGATTATCAATTTGTCATTTTAAGACCATCAGCAGAAAACAGCTCTGAGATGTTTAACTCCAGCTGTCCCATTTTCTTCATTCTTCTCTTTTGTCTATACGAGGATAATAGGAAGGAGCTGGCACAGTGAAGTCGCATGAAGATATGTCCTCCGCCCTTAATGTTTGTTATGAAACTGCAGATTGTTAATGAACAAATGCACCTGGCAGCTGTTTGTATACACAGTGTACTAGTCACTGCGCTGCCCTGGCAAAAGTAATGAGACTTTAAATAACCGAGAACAGGGCAGTGGTTCCTCTGTGGGATGTCTTAAAGTTTAGTTTATGGGCTCCATGCAAAAATCATATACACAATACATAGCTGATATTTGACCATAATGTCGATCCTTCTCTTTCAGGTACATGGGAAGCCAACAACACTGTGTGTGAGTCCGATACCCTGTGCGACCCAGCAGTCCTCGTTTCAGCCACCAACTCCGAGCCTCATATTCGTAACCGCCGCCTGTCTCCCGGCTCAGGAAATTGCGGAGGTGGTGGAGGAGGAGGTTGCATCTCTGGAGGCGAGCAACAGCCCCGACAGCTTTCACCCGAGGGCGAACTGATCAGCCACACGCACGGCTTCACCTACCGCAGGGAAAAGGAACGCAAGGGCCAGCAGCACAAAGGGCGCAGCCTCCGCAGGGAGAGCCAGAAGGCCGTCAGCCGCGCCGGCGAGCGGCCGCCGCAAAAAGTCAGCCCCAAGGAGAGGTGGGTGGAGGACAGTCTGTCACTGCTCAAGCCCCCACCTGCCTTCCCGGTGCAGGACAGCCCCGCCAAGCTGCAGCCCGCCGTCAGCTACGCTTCCAAGGTGAAAGCGGGGGCGGCGGGTGGCGGGCTGGAGGAGGACCGCCCCGCCATCGGCGTGCTGCTACAGAACCAGTGGGGTCTGAGCTTCATCAGCGAGGCCAGGCCCGTCACGGAGGGCCCCAACCCCCACCCCACTGCGAACACCCCCCCGCCCCAGCCCACAGACGCTAAACAGTCAGACGACCTACAGCTCGACACAGTTCTCACAGTCCAGGTCCCTGAAGAAACACCAGTCACTACCTCCGTCGCCCCAAACACACGCCCAGAGGTGGACGAGAGCAACGGGAAGCTGCTGCTTAGCTGTCGCCATCTAGTGGAGGCTTTGAACTATCACAGTAGAGGTGAGTGTTGCAGCTTTGAACACAGTGTCAGATTTATTGCCTAATTTGAGAATTGTCATATCGATGCATTGTCTCTAACTTTTCTTTTTCACTTTTCTCTCCTCAGAATGGAATGCTGCCTGTAACAGACAGAAAAGAGGTGAGTTGACTCAGAGTCAAGTGGGTGGTGCCGCCACTCTTCTAACACACAGAGCAGCTCTGAAATATTGTGAAGCAGGTTTGAGCTTGTTTGGAAATTTAAATGTGCGTGTATATTTAGCAGTTTTGTCTCTTACGTAGATGTAAGCCAGGTAGAGCACATGTTTAATTTCTGGAACAAATTTGATCAGGAAGAAAATTTGCACAAAAAAAAGCCTGAATAAACAGAAAAAACGTCCGCACACTTCAGCTCCCTTGTCAGTGCATTTATTTAGCACATCCAACAAGCTACGTTTCAAACCACATGCTCTTCTTCAGGCTAGAGCATGTGGCTCGAAACGTATCTTAAGTAAGTTAAGCTGAGGTGTGCAGACTTTTCTTCTGTTTATTCTGGTAATTTGTCTTCCTACTGGATGTGCGTGGCTGCTCTGCTTTTTACAAAAAAGCCTGCATTTGTCCAGTAAAGGCAGCCAATGTGAGTTTGATTGGTCACTGTGAAGAACTTGCGCCCAAAATATTCATGATTAATCGGACAAATCATTATATATTACTTTACTACTCACTTACTTTCTGTATTCCCCGTTGACATTGTCCTGTTGTCTGCTTCACAGATCCAAAAAGGATCGTGTGGTATAAGGACACCCAGGAGCACCCCGCCTAGCAGTGTGACAAACCCAAAGTTCTATATAAACACATACAACACACGCCTACATGCACATTTAAAACATGGAAAGATGGACAACTTTTTGAGTCCCGTTCACACACACTGCACTCAGGATGATGTCTTCACGCAAAGCCACACTGAGACACTTTGGACTAACTCCTCCGAGATCTTACAGCAATGGACTTTTTTTAACGCCTTACAGAGAGCCTGCCTTAATTAATCCGACGTGTTTTCATCGCCTCTCATTACCGTTTTTAGCTTGTATGTGTAGAGCTGGTCTTTTTTAAAACAATCTCTGAGGAACTGTAAGTTAATTTCCCCCCCCCCCTTTTTTTGAAAGCTGCAGTTTTATCGAGCTTTTCTTTTTCCTCTGTAAAGCGAGTGGTCAATCAAGCACTTTGTTAAAGAAACTCTTGTGACCAATCCCTGTGTGCGAGAAACCCTCACTAGAGTGATTTATCCCCCCTCCCCTTGATTCTAAACAGAATGTCTCGTACCTGCTTGAGTTCTATGGTTCATGTATGCAGAGGACTTCTGTGTCCGTGTCTTCAGTTTACATAAGGGTGTAGTCAAAGGCACAGTTAGAGTTCACCCTTTACCCCTGTCAGATCTTAATGCTGTGTTCATTTCTTTGTTTTTATTTGGTTCCCTAATCAGGTGGATTTGTTATTCACACACCCATAAGGGATCTCACCGTGTCCAGTATGTTGATTTTTGAAAAAGAAAATTTATTGAATTAAAAAAAATGTACACTGGAGAAGGAGAAGAAATGTAAGTTGAACGGTATTGCTCAATAAAGATGAATAAACTTGATGTTGAAGTTTCATCTCAGTCCTTTTTTTATTTGCTGCTGACAAAGACAGAAGTCACATGGTTCTGTCAATGTTTCCTCAAGTGTGAGACGGCAAGAAATCTGTGACTGAAAATAAAACAGGACATGACCTCTGCAAAAAAAAAAAAAAAAAACAGCAACAAACTGCTCTGACAAATTAAGATGCACAATAAATTGATTTCTAGACAAGTGACACTTTATTTTAAGGACATGGTTTTGTGTTGGTCTTGTCATTTTCTAGGGCTCTACAAACACTCCTGTGGACTCAGATACAAACTAAAACCATGTGAACTGTTAAAGAAGAAAAAAGGTTTTGTCTCAAAATCAGGTTGTAGTCCATGCAGCCCAGGCTCCACTAGCTCTAGGTGTTGTAGGAGTGTGTAGTTCACAACATGTTCAGATCAAAATAAACCTCTTTCCTTTGCAGTATTTACAGCAGATATAAAAGAGTGACATTTCCCTCATTTCAAAGGAAAGAAAGCTGGAGATATTCGATGTCTGTCACGTAAAGAACAAATCCAACACAGACAATACCCTGTGACCCCCCCCATCCTGTCTGTGGCGCTCAACCCATTCCTTCCTACTGAAGACAAATCTTTTAAAAAGTCTCTGACAGCTGTAGTCACTGTTGCCTCAGCAACAAGTCTGTGGGTTTGAAATCAGAACATTTAAAGCTGGGATTGTTCATTTCCTGGTATTTGATGACAGTGAAAAAATCTCTGTCTTCCTCTTGACACACCAAAATAATTAGAAATCTCACAACATCTGGTTAACGCCTAACGCTTAGTTTGACTTCCCCTCTTTAATGTCACATGCAACAGAGATCCCTTCAGAGTCCAGGTGCAACAGCAGATCCAGCACCGAGGCGTCGTGTCGTTCAGCCCGTCAGTCAGTCTCTCCACGTCACCTCCACCTCATCTGTTCTGAACCTGCAACAGGACAAACATGGACAGATGACACATTCAAGTTCCTCCTGCAGGTCTCTCATCCACGATTCAGAACCTTCCTCATTCTCAAACACTGAGAAATCCTATGTTAACTAAATGACAATGGTGACCCTGGAAGTAACATGGAGCCGATTCTGATTAATGCTAGATCATTAAATCACAGAGTTGCGATTTTAGCACAAGGGCTCAGATGCAGGCAAACAACAGAACCTAAAGAGAAGAAGAGAAAGTCTAAGGTGAATTTTACCTTTGTGTAATCCATGAGTCCTCCAGCTCCGTCACCTGACCGGACCTGAACATCTCCCAGCCGGCCTGGGCTATCATCGCTCCGTTGTCTATGCAGAACCTGTGGCAGAAAGTGAACAATATTATCTGGACTGAAACTGAACTCGGTGTTCCCTGTTATTTTAGGAAATCAGCAGTGATGGAGAGAAAAGAGTCTCACACTCATACAAAGTTCAAATATTCTCATATTTACAGCAGGGTCACACTAGTGTTCCTGCCTGTTAACTAAACTTTAACAGGCCAATGCCTTTTTAGATGGAGTCAGTGACTCTGTTGAATGTTGGGGTGTGTTTCTTCTGTTTGTATTTTTCTGATCGGCTACAAATAAAAGCAGCAAGGGAGAAGATCAAAACAAATTTGAAATGATGACTAAGATTTAAAATGGTTAGTATTATGTGATTTTAGGTAAATTATATCAAGTATACATTTGGAGAATTGAGTGTTTGCATTGGAAAAGCATCTCCAACACCCACACTGTGTTGTTAAAATCCACACCTGACCACTGAAAGCCACAGGACCTGAATGTAGAGTCACTTGTATTCTATGTTAATAGAATGAGAGTTTCAGTGCAGGGAGAAGGTGAAGCAAAGCCCTTTTGTGATTTAAATGTAAATGAAAGTGAATGTGCTGAGTGTGGACGGACTGGTTTACCGTTCGTCTGTGGCGAACAGCTTGGCTCCTCGCTCCTTACACATCACCCCCATCATCTCCTGCAGACGTAGGTTACCTGCAGAGGAAACACAGCTCTGACTCTCCACAGTCATGTCAACACAGATGGTGAAGAAATGAGTCTTAGATTTACCAAGGAATGGTTTTTGAATTAATTTTGGGATTAGCCTTTAAAATACTGGTACATTCATCTTTCAGACATGAATCCTGGACACCTTCAAGTGGCACACATATAATGGTACAGTCATTTAACTGTAAACACAAGGAGCAGAGTGGATAATCAAATCCCAAGCACAGGAGTAAGGCAGAACGTATTATGTCTGAGAGTTGAAACTGACTAAATGATAGCAGTGATCAATCACAGTTTATTGATTGATTAAATCTAAATGTAAATATTAAATGATTTAGATCTAACTTTACACTCCAATAAACTCCAGTTTGACCATGTTATGTTTTCATCTGATCTAATGTTCCCAGTGAAATAATCAGTCAACATCATGAACTGCAGAGAACCAATGACAGTCTCATCAACACTGATTCAGCCAAAGTTTCATATGTTATGTCAAAAACCTGATGAACCAATCCTGTCATTTTTTGTGGAGCTGTTGGGGGCGTGGCTAAGTAAATATGAGACCTTGTCGGTAAAGAGAGCCAAAATTAGCATTAGCACAACCACAAACACTGTGTCAGCAACAACATCAATAAATAAAAGATGCTAACTGTGCTGACTGTTCTGATGCTGAGTCTCTTTATTTTTTCCCAGAACAAAAACAGGAAGAATCTTGTGTGCTGCTGCTAATCTGATGACCCTTCAGCACAGTTTGCCCAGTTTCAGGAATGACAATATTTATATATTGTGTACTTGGAAGTTACTTCTAACACACAGAGGGAAAATGGGTTGGTCTGCTCCTTTAAAAGGCCAGAACCAGACCATTGACGTTGACTCACTCTGTGATTTCAGTGTATTTCACAACTGTAGATATAATGTTTAATACAATAGTGTCCAGAGTCTCTCAGGCTCCTGTATTGTACATTTGTCCCTGTATGACTGATAAGCTCTAGATAGAAAACCTTTCACCTGAAGCACTGCAGCCACTGGACGTATCACTGCCCAGATAACAGCCCAGACACAAACTGGTCCACAGGCACAAATAACATCAACAGTGTGTATTTTTAACAGGGGGCTGCATTTTCCCCTTGAACCGTCCCTTTCTGATGTGTACTTACAGCCCACACCCCCGACGATGAGAACCTCCTGGGAGCCGCAGTGAGCCATGGCCCTCTCTGTGATCTCCACCAGCATGGAGAAAACCGTTTCCTGCACAGAGAACACACTCTGTTTAATCATCTTATCACTAGAGCCGCAACCATTAGTTGATTAATCACTTGAGAAAATTAATCAGCAACCATTTTGATGATGGGATGTCAACCTTCTTTCTCATTTTGGTCCAAATATCAACATCAAAACAGAAGAAGCTTCTCAGGCACTGAGTTCTATTAGGAGTGTGTTATGAGGTCTTTAGGTTTAAAGAAGCTGTGGGGGCCACAATATGGTGACATACTGGCAAGCAATACACTATAGTAATAGTGTATGTGGTGATTAAAAAAAAAAAGAAAAGAAAAAGGTCTGGACCAAGTGTAGTGTTTGTTTGTTCTTAGTTTTCTCACTCTCAGCACTGATGGAGGTAAAAACTGCTCATGTGTCATTTTCCTACTTTTTACTATTCTACACAGAGAAGATGCCTCAGAGCTCCAGGAGGAGTGATGTAAGGGGAGGACTGTCCAAAGAAAATTGAAGCAAATACAAGTTTTGCTCATTATAAAAGAGCAAAAATAAAAAAAAATTCTGTTCTTCTTGTGCAATTTTGCTGCCGAGTTTTGTAACTTTGTAAAAATCACGGATATGGACACAAGAAACACAATGTGCCTCTTGAAGCACTGGTAAAGAACAGATTTCATTATTTCAAAGACACGTCAGAGTTTCAGTGTGTAGTAGTTTGAGTACAGGACACTACAGTGGCCGTGGACACTCAGCAGGAATCAGAACATTAACGCCTAAAAACAGCACTGTGTTACAGACTAACTAGGTGTGTAAGACTTCAGTACCTGCAGTGAGAAACACAGGTCCTCTGCTGTGCACTGATCAGAGCTCAGCATCTTATGAGCAGCGTCCTGTCAAATATAAAAGAAGAGTGAAGCACTAGAAATCAAACTGTGACAGAATTAGTTTAATTATCGTAATTGAATCGTAGATCACCTCAATGTAAGACAAGATCCCAGAGAATGAGACGTCCATTCCTTTCACTGTGTATGGTAGCTCCACATACTCACTCCCTCTGAGAGCAAATGTAAAAAAAAACATTCAGCTGCTTTAGGGGAAGCTGTTTTGTCACAAATATATTATCATACACATAAACTACCACTCACTTCTTGGCCATCTGCTCTATGTTGTAGCCTGGACTGGGGTCATTAGAAATCTGAGTTGAGACACAGTTGAGGGTAGAAATATTAACACACATATCATTGAATAAAAGCCAAAGCACTGCAGTGATGACAACGAAAACTATTCAGACCTTTATAACTCTGGCGAACCTGTCCAAACAGTTGCCAACTGCAATGTCGATGGTCTCTCCAAATATCCTATACCGCCGCTCTGAGTACGCAATAACCTGCAACACATAGAGCAGCAGCACAATTACATCTGTATCTGATCAGTGACTTGGGCCCGATGTGTTTCAGGTTGCAAGGTAATTAAGAAACCAACCTGTGTGTTCCCCCCACTAACATAAAGCACAGTGGGGTTGTTGGCTTTGGTGATGAGTCGGCCCATCTCTATGTGTCCGATGCAGTGGTTGACACCGAGGAGCGGCTTCCCCCAGAGCTGCGCAACTGTACGAGCCACCAGAGCCACGGTTACCAGGGGGGCACCCATACCAGGACCTGATGGAGAAGAAGAGGAGGACCAGGGTTTTTTCCAAACAGAACATAACAGCAGCCTGTTAGTTTGCACTTTAAAGAGGAACTATGCAAGTCTGGTCGCTTTTGCTAACCCTCCTCTCGGCCATGTGCATTAGTTTACAACGAAGCCGGCGGAAAATCAATCTATGGAGTGTGGATAACGTTATACAACATATACAATGTCACCATGTGTATATTTGTGTAGTCTTAACTGTCATAAACAAAAGATCAAGGGTTACAGAGCGAGTTTGTGTCGCAGTACCACAGAGACGAGAGCTGGGGGGGCAGCCAGGTACTACACTGATATGGTAAGGTTGGTTTTCAGCCATGAGACACCAGGTGGAAGGCAGGGAGCCTCCATTCTCCCTAACAAGTCACAAGTCATGTAGTTAAAGCAGATATCAGTGGAATGTTTTTGTTAATATAAGTCCTAAATAGTCCTATTTTCCGTCAGCAATCACTTACATGAAGTATTTCAGCCTAAACACGAGTCTCTCCGTCACTCTGCTCTGCTGTAACCCGAGGAGAAAATTTTCCTTGTGGGATACAAGTGTTATCCAATGAGGAGAGAGAACGGCATGAAGGGCTGTGTGTGCAGCCAAGGGATGCGCGTGAATGTGGTGACGTAGCACGAGGACCAATTGATGCCTGACAAGGGCGGGGGCTGCTAACTCATGGTGCGTTCAAAGAAACTCGTACTTTGTGTTTTTCCTTCCTGTGAAGTCATACCAGTTCGATCTGGTACGAGTTCACGGGTCGGAAGTTACGAGTGGCCGTTATAGGGAACTTTCACAGACAACAGGATGGTAAAAACACGAGCTACGGGTTACCTGGAACGCTACCAAGTCGTAGTTGTGACTTGAAGCTGTAACTTACGGTTTCAAAAGCCTGCCTTGAACGCAGCATTAGCCGAAACGGCCGTGAAGCTGATATCTGCTTTAACTATCACAATTACTCCGGAGCTTTTTAATTAAGGTAAAAATGTAGCATAGCCACGGGAAAAATCCTGCTTAGTTCCTCTTTAACCTACTCTGACATGTCAAAATCTCTTTGCCTTAGAGCCATCAGACATGTGAGGAAGCATGCATCACACAGACAAAGGAATGCGGTAAAAATGTTGTTTATATGAGCTGAGTGAGGAGTTTTAGATTCCTATTGTAGTCTGAATCTAAAAGAGAAAAACTAAAACTTCACTTGTTAACTGTCAAACTGATTCTAAACAACAGCACAAAATATACGCAGCTCCACTGTCCCAAACATCCCTTATTAAAAACAAATGCCAAATTGGTCATTATACTCTATATACTGTGTGTCTGCTGGGAAGTAGAGCAGAAGTAAACTTCCAATTACAGCCACGAGGTTCAACATGCACATCTAAAACCCAGGCACTGGAAAACGACACAGAGCAGCCTCCTCCAATATAACTAACATTGTGAGGATAAACACTGCTCAAACCCAAAGTTATGTGTGTTGGGCTTTGTTTTAATCCTGTTTTCCATGATATCAGACAAGATTATAAAGTCAAGAATAGGTGCAAGATATCTAGTGATAAGTGTGGAATATACTGAATATAATTCAATGGTTTTCTTTATTTTTACCGCTTTCTACATTGTAGATTCATACATACATATGTTTCAAAAGAAACATATTCTGCTTTGTTTAACACTTTTTGTTTACTACATAATTTCACACATGTTTCTTCATAGTTTTGATGTCTTCAGTTTGAATCTACAATGTAGAAAGTAATAAAAAAATAAAGAGAAAACACTGTCCAAACCTTTGCCTGGTAGTGTATATGGTATATCATGTTGCCGAACTGTGGAGAGTTGTTTTTAGCAGCCTTAGTAACCTTAGAAAGGTCAGAGGTCAGAGGTCAAGCCATTCTCTTACACTCTCTTGTGTCTTAAGGCAAATACTGGGAATATCTGGGGTGAAGAAGTTAAGAGCGACATGGACGCAAACTTGTAAAACTTGTCAAAGTAATAGATTATACTCGTTCTGACAGACGTCTGGCAGGTTCAGTCATGTTCACAGTGTCCTGTATTACCTTTGGTGTACGCCACACAGTCAATGTCCGCAGGCTTCAGCCCTGCTTGCTCTAGCGCCTCCTTCAGGACAGTCAGTATGACACCACGGTGATGCCGGGCCGTGTCACTGGGCATGAATCCTGATGGATAAAATAACATGTTCATCACCTTCATGCACAGTTGGGTTTTGATAGAAGCTCTGGTGAAGTGTAGAAGCTTTAACAGCAGTCTAACTTGCCTTGACCAGGAGGTGTGATGTACGTCCGCCTCGGGTTGGACAGAACTTCACCATCCCTGATGATTCCTATGCCGATCTTATTGGCACTCCCCTCAAACCCGATCACTACAGTCATGGCTGCCGGATAAGAGTTTTTTTTTAGAAAAGCAGAAAAGCAAAAAAGCAACATGCAGTGAGGATCAATGTTTTTTCCTTCAGCAGCACAGAGTCTGTTTGAAATGATATTTTTCATTTAATTATCTAATCTTTTTCAAAGACCACATCTGCAAAGGGAAAGATAACATGAAAAGTTAACTTGGTAGTTTAATTTTATACAGCAGTTCAGCATACAGCAGCAGTGACTCAGCTTGACTGACAGTGCAGTGGAGGTGAGGGAATGACAGGGTGTGTGACATTCATGAGTCATTTATCGTTGTAGTTTGCTGGAATGAACCACACTGAGAAGAACACACTTAACATATAGGGTGTTTCACCCTCCAAGTATCTGTGCTATCTGCTTTAATAATGTGCCTTGAAATTCAGAAAATTCAAATTATATCAAAGTAAGATACTATTCAGACGCAGTGTATGGAAATTTGTTTGAACAAATCAGGTGCCAATTTGAATTCTTTCAATCTTTCCCTAAGAATCGTCATCCTCCAAACGTTTCACTGGTGAGCATGGTTTGTCCCCAGCAGCAGACACCATCAGAAATGATGTGAACAGGAAGTGTGAAGTGACGTATGGAAGATTTCAAGAAACTAGGGCTGCTAACGATTATTTTCATTATCGATTAATCTGTTGATTATTTAAACGATTGATCGATTAGGCCTTGTTGATGGTCAATAAAATGTTAAAAAATGTTGAAAAATGTCAATCAGTGTTTCTCAAACCACAAGATGACTCAAAACTCTTGTTTTGACCACAAACCAGAGATATTCAGTTTATTGTCATGACATAAAGTAACAAAGAAACCAGAAATCTTCACATTTAAGAGGCTGAAATCAGAGAATTTTGACTTTTTTTCCTTAAAAAACTACTCTCAAACCGATTATTCGATTATCAAAACAGTTGACCAATAATTTAATAATCAAATTGTTTGACTTGCGGCTCTACATGAAATAGAAATTCCTTACAGTACTGTAGCTACATGTTGAAGAATCAAAGACTTATCACCTGTTGAAAATTTGACCTTCTCAAAGAAAGAACTGACTTGCCTGTTTAAACAGTTCTCTGTATATACTGTAAGTTAAATGTAACCCAGCTCAGACTTCTACACACTTTCACATGTATTGAATGTATGCATCTCATGCTGTATCTCATGCTGTGAAACCAACTGCCACACTGGGGACTTAAAGTTATAGATATGTAATGTCTTCATAAACTTCATAACTTTGGACTCTTGTAATAATGTGTGCATATTTAACAAATAATAATGTAGACTTTTGAATGACCATTTTATGTATGCAAGAATTTCTAATCATTTTCCTGGTAGAAATAGGCTTCCAGAGCGGAGTGCAAAATTAATAAAGTGCTAGATACTTGTGTTTTGAAAGGTTTTTTTGATTAACTTGTGCACATACAAGATACAGAAATATTCCTATATTCAAAACAGAGACAATACAAACAGGAAAAGGCATATACAGTAGCCATGCAATATATTCTAACCTACATTATTTAAATTAGAGTATACATGACATTACAGTTTAGCAAAACCAAAATAAAGCATCTGGTGCAGCTGTGTTGTTGCTAAGCTAGCACTGACAGCACACTACACTCTCTCTAAGCCGAGTAGCTAGCTTACATTAGCGCTCCGTAGGAAATAATACAAGTTTACCTAGCTATTCCGTTTCTTTCTGTAGTTCACATTAATCCAAAGTCGCCGCAGTTAAACTTTAAAGCTGCTAGTTTCACAGCTTCGGCTAACTTCAGCAGACACACTCCTCCATGCAGCTCTGAGGACCCGCGGGGCCGCCCGCAGCGCGCCTGAGCTAAAAGATAAAAGAGCTTCGTGTTACACTGGTTTCACTGCAGCGGCTCGTCATAACATTGTATTGTACGACACAGCAGCGTATGCTCTGTGTTTTTAATTACGTTTTTAAATGTTTAATTAAAATGTAGATTTTTTTTCATTTGTATTAGGCACATTCCGGGACAGTCACTAATCACAACAGCACGTTGTCAGAAACCATTAGTGTGCTTTGTGTGTGTGGGGGAGTGTGTGTGTAGTGTGTGTGTTTGGGGGAGTGACTGGGAAGCAGCACTTCTCTGATCTTGTGCATCCTGTTGTGAGAGTACAAGTAAGATTATTTGCATGTTCCTTTCCTGAGACGTATCGCGGCTCAAAAACAAAACGCTAATGATTTTTTAAAAACCGAATTTGCATCCGTAGATGAATCGGATAGGATGTGTTGGACGTGAAGTTAGCTGGCTGCTCATCCTCCATTGATTCTCAGAGCAGGCCGTCTGCTGCAGGCTGCTGCTCTTTGTCACAGACAGGATGCTAGCATTAGCTTAGCTTGCTATTAAACTTGTAGTGTGACTTAAAAGCTGTTGACGTCTAATGCGCTTGGCTTTACTCTTGATCTTTCACCTGGCTTTTCGCTAATCCATTCATATTTTGGGTACAATGCGCGTGGCTGCATGTTCCCTCTACAACCACTTTCATTTTAAGAAAGGCTCTTTGTGCATTTCCTCATTTCAACCAGAAGCTCACTCGGCTTTTGTCAAGCTAACGGGCACCACATGCACTAGTGGAGTCAAGTCGGTGCATTTTATAACACGATGATTCATACGCACTTCAAGCGCAGTGTGTGTTTCCTGCACAATGAGCCAACAGCCGAAGGCCAAAACTCAAGTTTCCAAACTTCATCAGTGTAGATGTTGAAGTTTGGTTCCATGAAAGTTACTAGATACACAACTAGATAAAGTTTCACAATTACGGTCTGACAAATATTAGTCTCAAATATTAGTGTATAGTGTGGATAAAGACGTAGTTGTAAATGTTGGCTGAGAAACTGCAGAGGAGAAACATAGAAAAGGGGTTTCTATTACAGAGCTGGCCACAATTCTCCTGTAACCTTATATAAGGAAATACTTAAAATATATATGATGACATCATGTTTTATAATGTGGATGTATCATCCTTATTGTTATAGATAGGTGTAAGAAATCCTGGATCAGTCTGGCTCTACAGAAATCAGAGTGTGTTCATGACAGAAAATTATCCACTGTTCAAATCTGAGCAAATGCATTTAATTAGTGTTTCTATTATCAGGTCATTTGTAATTATATTTTCTCCCTAATAACCAAATATTAATATATAAAATGCTATAAATAATAAATGAAGCCCCAAAACCAAAGATAATAAACTGAAACGTCCTTAGAGCAATAAGTATTAGCAATGATTGAGAACGATGATATTAAAAAAAACCTGCCCCTTCTGTCTGACAGAACTGCTGTAAAAGTTGCACTTGCATATTGTAATCGTACAGTTTCACTTAAATTCTTGTTTTGTTTTGTTTTTCCAGCGGCGTGTGTGTTGTTGCGTGTGCGTGTTGTGTGTCTGCGTGGTGTGTTTGCAGCCAGAGCCAGTTCAAGCATGAAGCGGGGCAAGAAGGCAGAGGAGGCGGCTGCAGATGGGGACAACGGGGACAATGACACCGGCACTGGTATGAGACGGCATAACACACAGTCAGAAGTAGACCTACTGCCTCCACAGTAGAAGTTCCTGTTTCATACCAACTTTTTAATCCGAATCTACCCCACAGCTGCTGCAAAGAAAACCAAGAAGGGCAAGGAACCCGAGGCTCCAGTCCTGTATGAAGACCCTCCGGACAAAATGACCAGCAAAGATGGACGAGACGCCAACATGAAGATCACCTCCTGGAACGTGGACGGGCTGAGGGCCTGGGTGAAAAAGAAGGGCCTGGATGTGAGTTTGCAGTCACCCAGAGAAACATCAGTTAGTTAAAGGGATAGTAACATTTTTTTTAAGTGGGATTGTATGATCTACAAATAGCCCCTTGCAGTAGAAGACTCTCTGCACTCCTCCCGTTAGCAACGCCAGCCCATAATAGCCCTGCCCAGAGATTTACAGGCTAAAATAATAATCACCCATTCTCACATTTTGTGTCCTTCCTCCCCAGTGGGTGCGTGAGGAGAATCCAGATGTGTTGTGCCTGCAGGAGACCAAGTGTGCGGACAAGGACCTCCCTGCTGATATCACCTCCATGCCCGAGTACCCACACAAGTACTGGGCCGCCTCAGACGAAAAGGGGGGTTACAGTGGTGTGGCCATGCTCTGCAAGACTGAACCCATCAAAGTGACCTATGGCATCGGTGATTGGTGTTTTATTATATTCTTGTATCAATAAGAAATACTAGACCTGTACAGCAGACCTCAGGTGTTCCATGTAGGGATCCACCAATCCACCTTTTTCAGTCCCAATGCCGATACCAAAACCTGGGCTTGGCGTATTGGCCGATACCTGATACTGATCCAATACCACTGTTTGTGTTGAATTAACTGTATACCTCTCCATGTGGAAGACAGTGAAGGCATCAGGCTTGACTTTAAAGGGATAGTTCAACATTTTGGTAAATTGACCCATTTCCATAATCCCTATTGTTTTAGCAGTAGGTTTGTTACCTTTAATTGTCGGTGCAAGCTGTTTTTAGAACGGCGGAGCAGAGCCATGAGCTGCTCAGAGCAACGCTACAGAGGCTAATGGGATTTCTTGGTTTCCCCTCATCAAATACACAATCCAACAACTCCAAAACACTCTGGTGGACAAGTTGTGACCTGCACATTCACCACGCTATGAGATAATAACGGAACGTTAAGAGACAGAGTTGTTTTGACCAAAATTTTAAGAGCGCAACCAGAAAATTTAAGGGCGCACACTGTAAATCGACTTGCAAAGCAAATATTTACATTTCCTTTTCATTCATGATCCTCACACACATTGGTCTGACACCTGTAACGACAGATACCAGATTCTTTGAGTCGCCCCTTTCACATTTCACCAGTGTTTAAAATAAAATGGTAAATTTACTGGTTGCACAAGTCCGCAAGTCGATGAAAATTTTACTTGCACCGTTTCCTCCTGCTTCCAGTGAGGGCTCAACTAGAACAGGTTACCAACTTACATACTACATCTTTAAACCTACAGAAGAAATGACTAAACTGAATCCTGGTTCAATATTTGCCTTCAGTTGATAAGTAAAACCGTCCTTTTTCAACCCTCCAGGCAAAGAGGAGCACGACAAGGAGGGCCGCGTCATCACCGCCGAGTTCCCCAACTTCTACCTGGTCACCGCCTACGTGCCCAACGCCAGCCGAGGCCTGGTGCGCCTAGATTACCGCAAGACCTGGGACGTGGACTTCCGGTCGTACCTGAGCGAGCTGGACATGCAGAAGCCCCTGGTGCTGTGCGGCGACCTCAACGTGGCGCACCAGGAGATCGACCTGAAGAACCCCAAGGGCAACAAGAAGAGCGCCGGCTTCACCCCGGAGGAGCGCGAGGGCTTCAGCCAGCTGCTGGAGGCCGGCTTCAGCGACAGCTTCCGAGAGCTCTACCCCGAGCAGACCAACGCCTACACCTTCTGGACCTACATGATGAACTCCCGCTCCAAGAACGTGGGCTGGAGGCTCGACTACTTCGTGCTGTCGGCCTCCCTGCTGCCGGGCCTGTGCGACAGCAAGATCCGCAACCAGGCGATGGGAAGCGACCACTGCCCCATCACCCTGCACGTAGTTGTGTAGGTCACTGCCCGGGCAGCAGCAGCAGCAGCGTCAACCACTGTTTGTCTCAGTATTCCTGTTCTGACCTGGCTCCAACTTACATCTGTTGAAATGTCTCATGGATGAAGTTCTGTCCAACCTCATTCAAGATCCTGTTAAAGTCAGCAGTAGCTCAGCTGTGTGTTACTTGTGTGTTCTTCACATTTCCAAACATCACTCTTGATATCAGACATAAGGTCCACTTGTCCTCCTCTGTAATTGATCTTGGCAACACTAAAAACCAAATGACGTCTAGTAAGCTCATTTCCTGTCCCAGCTGTGAGACTGTTCCACAGTGTGTGTCTGTGTGTGAGAGACACAAACCTGTTTTTTTCATGTCACTGTTACTGAAATTTAAAACTACTGCTGTTCACAGAAAATGTATTTTTGTTGTAGCACAAAAACCCTTTTAAGCCTCTTTTTCCCATAACCAGTGTGAAATTTTACTGTTGTAAAACTTGGCCCATTTCTCAATAAAGACTGAGTTTATGTAGAAACCTTTTGTTGATTCTTTGAAGGTTTTGAGCAAAATAAGACAAATGTTACATCACGATGCGTCTGAGAAAACACACTTCTCTGCTCATTGTGCTTTAATTGCAACACAACCATGAAATGAAATTCAGTCATAGAAAAAATAGGACATTTTACATGAGCCTGTGCTTGCTAGCTTCAAGTTTACTAGATACAGTTAAAGAGATAGTTCAACATTTTGGCAACTTCTATCACCGTAATCCCTATAGTGTTAGGAGTAGGTTCATTACCTTTAATTGTCGGCGCAAGCTGATTTTAGACCGTGGGGGCAGAGACGCAAGCGCTGCACAGCGCCTTGGCCTTTCCCTTATCAAACTCATCAAATACACAATCCAACAACTCCAAACCGCTCTAGTGGACAAGTTGTGACCTACACATTCACCAGGCTATGAAATAATCATTACATTACATTAGGATGTAACGAATTACGAGAGAGTTGTTTTTGAGGCAAGTGCAAGTAGTTCCGAGTATTTGCTTCATGTGTTGTAATGTTACATAATTATACATGATTATTTCATAGCGTGGTCAATGTGCAGGCCACAACTTGTCCACCAGAGTGTTTTGGAGTTGTTGGATTGTGTATTTGATGAGTTTGATGAGGGAAACGCAAAAATACCATACACCTCCATTGTGTTCGCTGAGCAGCTTGCGTCTCTGTCCCACTGATCTCAAAACAACATGCACCGACAATTAAAGGTAAAGAACATACTGCTGTCACTATAGGGATTATGGTGATAGGAGAATTTGCCAAAATGTTGAACTATCCCTTTCAGGGCAGGTAACAAAGGAGGGAGAGCCAAAGTAATGTCTCTACAACTTCTTTTCTCCCAATTTAAACTATAATCACATTAAACATTATTTTCCAAACAGTAAAGCAATGGCTGGATTTATTTGATTGGTTGTGTTTAGTACTGATCTGAAGTCAGTTGACCGTTTTCACCACTGACTGTATTACTCCACACATCAGTTCAGTCAGACAGGGCCACACATTGGTTTATTTGTGTGAAGGAATATTGTTATTCAACCGTTGAAAAATGGACTTCCAAAATAAAGGTCTCTTTGATCAAAGTGCAGAAAATTTTCAAAATAAAGCAAATACTTCAGCTCTTCTTCTACAGCACATTTGCTCCTGCTGCAGGTTAACACACTGAGCTCAGATCAGTCCCTCACACAACCTCAACTGTCACTTAAATCTCCAGATCAGTTCCACGTCCAGTCTCCCTACATTAACTTAATGTTATGTGTTCGTTGATGCATTTTCAGATTGTACGACTGCCTGAATCCCTTCCCGCATTCCACGCAGAGGAACGGTTTTTCCCCTGAATGTGTTCTCTGGTGTCTTTTAAGGCGGTTGGCACTGAGAAAGCTCTTGTCGCACTCGGTGCAGGAGTATGGCCGCACCCCGGTGTGGTAGCGCAGGTGGATGGTGAGGTAGCAAGACTGGGTGAACTTCTTGCCACAGTGAGGGCACTGGAAGGGCTTGTGGCCCGTGTGGAAGCGCTCGTGCTTGAGGAGCTCGGCGTGGGAAAAGAAGCCCTTCCCGCAGTCGGAGCAGAGGTACGGCCTCTCCCCCGAGTGGGTCAGCTCGTGCCTGACCAGAGTCGCCTTGTAGACGAAGCTCTTGTCGCACTGCGAGCAGCTGAAGACGTTCTCCCTGGTGTGGCAGCGCTCGTGCTTCTTCATGTTGCGCTCCCTCTTGAAGCTCTTGCCGCAGAAGGAGCACATGAAGGGCATCTCGGCCGAGTGGATCTTCATGTGGCTCAGCAGGCCGCCCTTGTAGAGGAAGCCCTTGCCGCACTGCGTGCACGTGTGCGGCCGCTCCTTCTGGTGGATGCGTTGGTGCGCGGTGAGGGCGGCTCGGTAGGCGAAGCTCTTACCGCAGTTGCAGGAGTGAACTCTTTCCTCCTGGTGCGTCTGGAGGTGCCTGTTGAGGTAGCTGGCGCAGCTGAAGCCCAGCTCACAGTGGGGGCATTTGTAGGAACGCTCCGCCTTGTCGGCGTCTTCGGCGTGGGTCTTCAGGTGCCTCACCAGCGCCGACTTCCAGGCGAAGGCGCGGCCGCACTCCGAACACAGGTACTCGCCGTTCTCCATGTGGCTGCTCTTGTGCTCCCTCTGAGCCAGCAGCGACTTGAAGAACTCCCCGCAGATCAGACACTCGTACTTGCGTCCGGTCTTGTGCGTCTGCTTGTGCCGCTCCAGCGACTGTTTGAAGGAGAAGCGTCTCCCGCACTGAGAGCACAGGAAGGGCTGCTCGCCCGTGTGGATGCGCTGATGGGCCTTCAGCAGCGACTGGAACCTGAAGCTCTTGTCGCAGTCTGGACAAGTGAAACGTCCTTCTTCATCAGCGACGGGCCGCAGGGAAGGTTTGTCCTCCTCGGCCTCAGAGTGAACGCTGTCGATGTGCTGCTGCACCTGCACCTCCTCTGAATGATGGAAGGAGCACATCGGACAGGAGAAAGCAGCTGATGAGACCTCCACTGCACAGCCTGATGGGGAAAAAATGAAATTAACATTCTGCTAAGAAACTAAGGTGAAAACAAAAGACATATACTGAAATAACCTGTAATGACACAAGAAAGAAAATAATATTTAAAACATCATCCCTCATACACCAGAGGGAGAAATGTTTTACTGAATATCAGTATGGCTGTCACTCAGTCACTTGAAAATCTCAAAAATGACCGCAGCCCACCTCTGACCTCATAAACAATACAGAGGCCAAATAATGCGTTCTTAGACTTGATGATAGAGATAGAACATTTAGGACTGAACTTAAAGGGATAGTTCAACATTTTTGAAAATTGGCCCATCGCCATGATCCCCCTAGTAATAGCAGTAGGTTCGTTACCTTTAATTGTTGGTCCAAGCTGCTTTTAGATCGGGGGAGAAGAATACCGAGCGGCGCAGCTACACTACGGAGGCTAATGGAATTTCTTGGTTTTGCTCATCAAACTCAGCAAATACACAACCAAAAAACTCAAAAACGCTGTGGTGGACAAGTTGTGACCTGCACATTCACCACGCTATGAGATAATAGCGGAAAGTTGCGAGATGGAGTTGTTTTAGAGGCAAAGTCGGACTTTACACTCTAGACGGCTGCTCGGCGGAGTGATTTCAAAAGCGCCTGTTTACTGCAGATACGTCCGTATACTACGGCACTGGCTGAGGTGCGCACACTGTGTCCCTCCGACCAGTGGTTCACTGAAGAAAGTAGTTCCGAGTATTTGCCTCACTTCTCTTAACTTTCCGCTATTATCTCATAGCGTGGTAAATGTGCAGGTCACAACTTGTCCACCACAGCGTTTTTGAGTTTTTTGGTTGTGTATTTGCTGAGTTTGATGAGCAAAACCAAGAAATTCCATTAGCCTCCGTAGTGTAGCTGCGCCGCTCGGTATTCTTCTCCCCCGATCTAAAAGCAGCTTGGACCAACAATTAAAGGTAACGAACCTACTGCTATTACTAGGGGGATCATGGCGATGGGCCAATTTTCAAAAATGTTGAACTATCCCTTTAAAGCAGAGGAACATGTAGGAAGCTCCACAGTCACTGAGGAGTTGAAGACATTGCTAATTGTAGGAGACAAATGAGGGGAGGAGTCTGACCATGAATGTTAAATTTTATTTTTTTCACAAAAATGATAACTATTTTGAAAATGATTTGACAACCCACTTGCAATACCTCCGGGGCCCACCAGGGGGCCACAGCCCACAGGTCGGGAGCATGGATTTATTATAATATAATAGATCCATGATTGGGAGTCACTGTCTTAGACTGAACAAACACATAACAAACTCTCAAATATGAAAATATTTCAACTTCAGTGAACACCTGAGACAATGTGTTGACAAAGTAGAAAAGGGTTTTGTGTTGCTTTGTGACATTGTAGTGTCAGTCCAGCTGCCAAACTTTGTGTTTGTGTTGGCGTAGCCAAATAAATGATGAAATAAACAAACAGATCAAAATCTGTCGTAATTTATTATGACAGGCTGACAGGCTTTAAGTTTACTTTTTTTTTTTTCAAAGGAATATTTTCAACTTATTCAACTTAAGTGTCATTTCGGTCATGGATGCATTACTGAATTATTACAAATTAATTGCTGGCCTTAATTTTTATCCAACTTATTTTTAATAATTATTAGTGTAATTGTGTGTAAAGTAACTTGTTGATTCAATTGTAAATTAAAAATCTATTGAACATGGTCTAAAAATGAACACTCACTTTCATCACTGTCCTTGGATAAGACCATGGATGAGCCATATGAGTGCTCTTCACTGCTGAAAAGAAAGAAGAAGAGATGCTTTAATCAACATAATTCAAATATGGACTGTTGCCATAACGATGTGTAAACCTGCAAATTATCATCATTGTACAAGGACAAAAAAAGTAGAAGTGGAGGACACAATATGTGAGACAGGACACATCAAAGATAATAAATAGGTGCAGATGTGTTTACCAGCTCAGAGGTAAAGGCTTCGGGGCTGGAGGCTCCACCTGCATCATCTTCTTCCTCTTCGTGGCCATGCGCTTCTGTAAGTTTATCACCTGAATCTTCATGGTCGGTTTGCGTTTGCGCCCACTGGTGCGGACCTTCGTGGGGGAGACGTGTTGATCGTCGAGCAGCTCTCCAGACTCCCTCTGAACTTCTGCAGCTTCTGGATCCTCATCGCTGTTGTCCTCTGCTCCCAGCTGGCAGTCGGGCTTCACCACCTCAACGGCATCCTCGCACACGTTTTCATCACTTATTACAAACTCTTGCTCATCTGTTTGTGCCTCTGTGGGCTCGTTAGCGCCGCAGTCGTCCGTGTGAGTCTTCAGGTGCTTTGCCAACGCCAGCTCCCACGTGAATTTCTGGTCGCATTGCTTACACACGTACGCACCGTCTTGCATGTGCGTTTGCTTGTGCTCCGTGCGGGCGGATAGGGAGTGGAAGGTCTCACCGCAGATGACGCAGTCGTACTTGCGTCCGGTTTTGTGCGTGTTCTTGTGCCGGTCGAGGGACTGTCTGAAAGAGAAGCAGCGGCCGCAGTCGTTGCAGCGGTGGGGGCGCTCGCCGGTGTGGATGACCCTGTGGGCGATCAGCGAGGAGGCAAACTTGAACTTCTTGTCGCAGTCTGGGCAGTCGTGAGGTCCTACGGGGACTCTGAGCTGGGAGGAAGCTGTATCGGCTTCTGGATGGATGTTTGGCAAACCGCTTTCATCCTTTTCTTGTGTCACCTCAACCTCCGCTTTACCCACTTCATCTCCCCCGGTCGCCTCCACAGGAAGCCCCTCCAGCGAGCCCTCAGCCACCGCGCTGCCGTCTGTGCCTCCGTAGCAGTGCTCTCCCACTACCACCTCCACGTCCGTGCTCGTGCCTAATTCGACCTCTGCATAATCTGTCACTGTGATTATTTCCACTGCCACGTCATCCACAAATGATACGGTGTGTGTTTGGTCGCTGAGGCCTTGCAGTGGATCTGATTGGTCTGGCTGCTCTGTAGTTTTTACCACTCTGCTAGTGGGAAGTACAGAGAGGGAGGAGAGGATGCTGTCGCCCATGCTGGAGGGTGGAACTGCACAATAAAGGATGAGAGTGAAGCAAAAGTTAATGTAATACGGCTTCATTGATAAATGACAGTGGTTACAGGAAGTGACTTACCATGTTGCTCTAGATGCCCCAGGCGTCTGTGGTGCTGGAGTAAATGATTCAGGTCTGTGGGCTCAGAGACCGACTGCACACAATCCTCCAACACAGAGCACTCAGCTCCGAGCCAGGAGGCAGTCTGTGAGAAAACACATAACAACTTTAAAGACAGGAAACAGGACACTTTTACACATGAATATGTGAGCCGCATGTTGCGATGTCATTATAACCTACTGTACCCCTCTCACCTGTGTGAGGTCAGGAACTGGCAGCAGCTGAGCTAGTCGACACAGAAACTCCCAGAATAGAGTCTGCAAATCACTGTCATAGAGCGCTCCATACTCTGCAGGGAAGACTTCCTGAAAGAGATGGAAAGACACCGTAATAAAAACATTTCACTGCAACGTAAATATACTAATACTTTAAAAATGCTTAAATTATTAGTGTTTTTTTTAATATTCCGCAATACATTTTCATTTAAAGGGATAATTCAGCTTTTTTTGAAGTGGGGTTGTATGAGGTACAAACAGGGCCGTATAGGGGAGAAAGGTGTAGTAGGGCCCACAAAAAACCCCAGTAGTCTAATCTTTGTATGACTGAATTATTCTGACTAATACTCATAGTAATGCTGCATTAGCATCAAAACAAAGTAGGCTAAATAAAAAATGATAATACATACGTAGTCTAAGAAAAAAAGTGGAAAAGTCAGGGGCCCACTTTAGTATTCTTTCAGGGGCCCCAGAATTCCTAGCAACGGCCCTGGGTACAAATGGCCACTAAGTATACTATCTGCAGTAAAGGTCTCTGTCCCCCCTACCACTGACAAACACATGGTGCTGAACCAAGACACAGGCAGTACACCGTTATCAATGAAGGACAATTAATCAGCGTATTTTCGCCGCCTATGAGAAGTCCAGTCTTAAAATAATACACCAGTTCAAGAGAACAATCTAAAGTAAAAATCTACAATGCATCAGCTGGTCGGAAAAATGTTTGTTTATCTGGAACTACCCATTGACAACAGTTTACTGCCTGCGTATCGGTGCAGCACAATGCACTGGTGCTTCTCAGTGGAGGGGGGGCAGAGTCCTTTCTACTGCATCTAATGTAGGCTACTTGATGGCCTTTTGAACCTCATACAACCCCACTTTTGAAAAAGCTGAACAATCCCTTTAAATGTCTGAAAGATGTGATCTGCAATTTTATCTGCCCAGCAGAGGTAAATTTGTACATTTGCCCTCAGGCCAATCCATTTGGTGGCAGACCAGAGCATAGTCAAAACATAATTTGAGGGACTGACTGATAAGGAAGAATGGGATTGGAATTTGCTTTCTTAGTGTTCACATGTTCCACAGTCACATATAAGTTTAAATCATTAACTAGACTAGTGACTGGACTACAACAGTAGCATCAGTCAAGTAATGTAGCTGACTGACTGGCTTAGTGATTATGTTTTAACCACTGGTTGGCTGAGAGCCTCATCACTCATGGTTGGAGGTTTTAGTGCAAATAATAACAATTTAACAATAACAAGTAGCTGGTGTGACAGCTCTGATTAGAGTGTTAAATGACATAAGGCTGAACACTGACTCAGGCAAGGTGTCAGTTCTGGTCATGTTGGATCTCAGTGCTGCGTTTGACACTGTGGATCACAGTATACTGCTGGACAGGTTGGAAACCTGGGCAGGACTCAGCGGGACAGTCCTAAAATGGTTCAGGTCCTACTTAGAGGAACGGAGTTATTTTGTGACCATTGGTAGTTATCAATCCGATCGAGTGGCTATGACATGTGGAGTTCCTCAGGGGTCAGTCCTTGGACCCCTTCTATTCAACCTGTATATGCTGCCTTTGGGTCAAATTCTACAGAACTCTAATGTCAACTATCATAGTTATGCAGATGACACACAGATATATCTTGCACTGTCTCCAGATGACTGCAGTCCAATAGAGTCATTATGTCACTGTTTAGAGCAAGTCAAAAATTGGATGAGCCAAAATTTCCTTCAGTTAAATCAAGAAAAAACTGAGGTCATTGTTTTTGGAAATAAAGAGAAGAGGGTTGTTGTCAGTAAACACCTTGAGTCACTGTCTTTAGAAACTAAAGACCAAGTCCGAAATCTTGGCGTGCTGATAGACTCAGATCTGACCTTCAACAGCCATATCAAATCAGTCACCAAATCAGCCTTTTATCAACTGAAGAACATATCCAGAATTAAGGGTTTTATGTCCCAAACTGATCAGGAGAAGCTGATTCATGCTTTTATCTCCAGTAGACTAGACTACTGTAACGGCCTTCTGACTGGTCTCCCCCAAAAAAGTATCAAACAGCTGCAGCTCATTCAGAACGCTGCAGCTCGAGTTTTAACCAGAACAAAGAGATCAGATCACATCACCCCGGTTCTTAAGACCTTACATTGGCTCCCAGTCAGCTACAGAATAGATTTTAAAGTTCTGCTACTGGTTTACAAATCACTGAATGGTTTAGGTCCAGAATACATGAATGACATGTTAGTAGGATATAAACCCAGTAGAGCTCTGAGATCTACTGACTCAGGTCAGATAGTGGAGCTCAGAGTTCAGACCAGACATGGTGAAGCAGCATTTAGCTGTTATGCTGCACACAAGTGGAACAAACTACCAGCAGAACTGAAATCAGCCCCAACTGTAAGCACTTTTAAATCCAGGTTAAAAACATTTCTCTTTTCACGTGCTTATAGCTGAGAACTTAAAACTTTATCTATTTTCTTTTCTTTTACTTGTATTTGCTCTTGCTTTTAACCCTGTTTTTAGTGTTTTTATTCTGTCTTATGTTTTTTTTTTTTTTTTTTTTTTTTTTTTTTTTTTTTTTTTAATGTTTCTTTTATTTTACTTTTATTTGCTCTTGCATTTAACTCTGTTTTTATTGTTTTGTTTGTTTTTATTCTGTCTTATGCTTCTTTTTTTTTTTTTTAAATGTTTTGTCTTTATGTAAAGCACATTGAGTTGCCTTGGTATGAAATGCGCTATATAAATAAAGATGCCTTGCCTTGCCTTGCCTTGCCTTGACAGCTGCAGTCTGACAACTAGACACAACTTCTCTAAATGTAGCCACTTCTTTGAGTGACGCTGTCTTACCGAGAAAAAGTCTCGTCTCTCTTCAGGATCTTTGAGGAGAGTCTGGATCAGCTCACGGAACTTAACTGCTGCTTCCTCTTCCTCTTTGATCTGCAATTAGAGCGAGAGAAAATGACACATATAAAGGTTTACTAATAACAGCTGAGGCAGGACCTGAAGGATTTGTTGACCTGTTAATGATGATAATGTTCATTTAGATAAACAAATACTGTGCTAAGACATTAAATAAGAAAAAATGAAACAAGTTCATCCAGAGCAGACACACTTACATTTCCCTGTGTGGGGTGCTGTGATTTAATCTTGTCCAGGTGAGATAAGATGTCATTTTCCACAAGTTCATCACGTCTGCATAACTCTAGGATGTACTATTTATGGAAAAACAATCAAAACACTGCATCAAAGTAGTTCTGTGTTCACATATCCTTAGCTTTCTTAAAATATCTACTCCATCTATTTTCTGCATTTTGTAAAGGAAAATATATCTGAGAATGCTTTTTGTTCTCCACTCACCCTAGCTCTTAATCCAAGGTTAAGTTGTGCCCTGTGCTTGTACATTAGCAGCTCTGGTACCATGTCCATTACCACAGAGACAAACTCCGCCACTTTCCAGTAGTTCATGATGTCCTGTGTCTTCAGCACCTGCCACATGGAAGCTGCCATGAGCTGAAAAGGTGGGACGAGGAGGCGCAGCGACGCCAGAGGTAAGGGCTCATCTGGAAAACAAGCACAAGATCACACTGAGATTCCACTGAGTTCACCTTTCTGACCCAGTTATTATTATTTAACTAAGATGAGTGGCCCTGGGGCTGTTATCTCAGAAGTCTATGAAATGTTAATTTGATGTGACACTTTTTATATTTTTATTTCATGTTTCATAAATTGTATACAATTGTGTATAGCAATGACAGTAATATAAACATTAAGATAACAACCGGTCCACAGATCGTCTCTACACAGGTTGCAGAGTGCTTTTGTTCAACAACCAACAACCAACCAACACCATTGTGTTTTGAACGCAACTCTGCCGGAAACGCTGAGTGCTATGTTCAATAGCCACAATGTTCTGCAATTCAGTTAGCTAACTTTTACCATGCAAGTCTACATAGAGTGCAGGACGTGTTCGTATCCCATGTAAAATATATATGTAGTGCAGAGTATGTCAATGTAAAGTTACAACGCGAAGACAAGGCAGTAAGCTAGCTAACTGGCTTAATTTAGCTCAAATAAAAAAGTGGTATTGACAAAACTTACTGAACTATCAACAACCCAAGATGTAAAAATAAAAATGTTTATGCTCGTGTTTAGTTTGTCAGTAAACCAACCTTTACAAACGGCAGTGAAAACACCTGAGTCCATCTTCACACACCGGTGTTGAAAAGTTTATAAAGCTGTGGTTAGCTGCTGTTAGCTGCCGGCTAGCTCCACAGCCACAGCTGCTGCCACTGTCACAGACACTGGGCGACCACGGAGTGACCGGGGAGGCTGCACATCTACAGCTGCAACATCTCCACTCACAGACACAGGACCCGTCCCACTGACACATAGGAATAACCACAATAACCATAAACACTGTGCAAATGATTGTTAGCCACAGCTTCTGCTTCTTCTTCTGTTTTATTTAGACTCTGCGGCAGAACGACTTGTTCTTCCTTTTTATCACCGCCACCTGCTGGAGGTGTAGTGCACGTGCACCGCTCCTGGACAGGTAAAAACAGCAGTCACAGTGGCCTAGTGATTGATGTTTATATTGATTTCCTTTTATCTTATTTCTGTTTTGTTTGTTTTTTTCACATGCAGATTATTTTTCTGATTACTTTTGGTTTATTTAGATTTTTTCCATCTTCTCTTATTCTGATGGCATTTTATTATCTAAGTATGAATAGTCTGCTCTTGTTTCTTGATTTGATAGTTTTTAAATTATTTGTATTATAGTGGCCCACATGTACTGCTTCTTTCTTTTTCATCAACTTTATTATTGATTTACAAAATACATTAACAGTGCATCAAACCATATGATGAGCATAATAACAACTGGATAACAAATAGACGTGACAACAAAATAAATGCATAGGCTACATAAATAGAAATAATAATAAAAAATATATTATAATAATAATAATAATTTTTAAAAAAGTAAGATACACCAGGGGACATGAGCAATGCAAATTAAATTGAATTAAATATATTAAAGTGGGAGCACAGATTTATAGTTTTGATAGCTTTCTTGTTATTAGCAGAGGATACTGACTTGAAATAGCCTACACCTCCAGTTCTTTCATGAAAACACAAAAAATGTGTTTTACTTGGGCAAATTTACACTTGTGGATGTAAAACCTTCCACATGTAGGCCCTACTGCTCCTGAACACCGCGCTGTGCATGACTTGACGTCAGTGACCAGCTTTACTGTCTGACACACTGGTCCTTGGTCAGCTGCGCTCCGGTCCTCCTCATGGAGCCAGGCTGTCCCCCTGAGTCCTCGGCTCTGGAGCGCTTACCTTTCAACAACACCGCCCTGAAGAAGCTGCCGGTGGATGACACAGGCCAACCCGGGTCTCGGACGGTACCGGCGGCGTGTTTCTCCCGGATCAGGACTCTTCAGCCCCTGCTCCGTCCACACTTCGTGGCCCTGTCCGAGTCAGCTCTGGCTCTGCTCGGCCTGAGCGTGCAGGATGTGCTGGCCGACCCTCTGGCCCCGGGCTATCTGAGCGGCTCCAGGCTGCTGCCGGGCTCCCAGCCGGCCGCGCACTGCTACTGCGGCCACCAGTTCGGGCTGTTCGCGGGTCAGCTGGGAGATGGAGCTGTGAGGTACCTGGGGGAGGTAGAGTCTGGTACTCCAGGGCGATGGGAGATTCAGGTTAAAGGTGCAGGGGTCACACCTTACTCCAGGTAAGTTTATTCCCCCTAACATTTTATTTATTTATTTATTATTTATTAGAAGGATTTTAATTAATGCATTGTGAAGATAAGAGCTTTTGGAGCTGGTCATAATCCTCTCAGGAACAGGATATAACCCAGGGACAAAATAACAACTAACATTTTGCCTCACCAAGTGACAATAAGAGAATTCAAGTGACAAAGCAAAATATCCATAAGCCTCACTCACCAGAGGCATGTGAATGCATTAACCCAGGGAGAGCTGCTTAAGAGCTTAACTGCTTGGCTCACATCAAACATGTCCCCACTGTTTAACACCAGTGTGCTCAGGTTACAGGCTGATTTACTCTGTGAAACACACACAGGTGTAGTGTTTGAGGCAGATATCTGGCCTTGATTTTTCCCACAGCCACCTATGATAAGTGCTTTCTCAGACAGTGTATAGTTGGTCATGATTGTAAACCTAACATTTTACCATCCGCTGCAGGCTTCATGTCCTTAATGGGTGGAGTTTGACCAGTTTTTAAAATGTCAGCAACTTGTTAATTAAACAGAAACGCAAGAGAAAGAGTTGAAAGCAGTGTTTTTCAACCTTTGGGTCGGGACCCACGTCGCCTGGAATTCAAATGGGGTCGCCTGAAAAGTCTAGTAATTGATAAAAATAAATGATTAAAACCACGCACAATCTTAAGCAATTGTATTCTATACTTTCACTTTCTTGAATATAAATTGAGTTCAAATGCAGCATATAAAAAAATATCTGAGCTGGTGCATCTTGATTGACGGCAAATCAGAAAATGTGGTCACAAGCCAAAAAAGGTTGGGAACCACTGGATACAGATACCAGCCAGTGTGTGACAGTCACGTTTTGTTTCCTCAGAGATGGCGATGGCAGGAAGGTGCTTCGCTCCAGCATCAGAGAGTTCCTGTGCAGCGAGGCCATGGCTGCCCTCAGAATACCCAGCACCCGCGCAGCCTCCCTCGTGACCTCTGACCTCTACGTGAGCAGAGATCCACTCAACAGTGGCAAACGCGTACCTGAGCGCTGCTCGGTCGTCCTGCGCCTCGCCCCTTCCTTCATTAGGTTTGAATAGTTTTTACACTTTAATCAGTTCACAATAATTTTCTTTCAAAATGGTATCTGGAGAATATGTTTTCTTTTCTTTTTAAATCAAGTCTCCCTTCCCTTTTTTAAGGTTTGGATCCTTTGAGATCTTTCTGGGTCGAGATGGATTCTCAGGCCTGCAGGGTCCCAGTGCTGGGCGGTATGACATTCGCTCTCAGCTGCTGGACTACGTTGTTGAGACTTTCTATCCTGACATTCAGCAGGCTCATAGCAACCGCAAAAACAGAAATCTGGCTTTTTTCAGAGAGGTGAGTGAGTCTGTTTTAGTGGGTTTCATTGATTCTGATGTTTTAGCATTATGATCATAAAGTTGAACCTGTTTATCTCCAGGTGATGATACGAACAGCCAAGCTAGTGGCCCAGTGGCAATGTGTTGGATTTTGTCACGGCGTCCTTAATACAGACAACATGAGCATCTTGGGTCTAACTTTGGATTATGGCCCGTTTGGTTTTATGGACAGGTAAGATGCTGATAGAGAGTGTCTTTTTTGTGTGACAAACAACTATTATAATTATTTAGATTAGATTAGATTAGATTAGATTAGATTAGATTAGATTAGATATCTTTATTATCATCATACAAAGCATGACGAAATTATTGCCACCCATGAACGGCGCATAAATAGATAAAAACATAAAGTACGAAAATGTACACAATTTAAATAAAACAATAAAACACAACACATCAATAGCACTCTTAGAGTGCACTATCTGGCCTAATCAGCCCGACGTTGGCTCCAAGTGAGCCCTTGTGTTCAATGTGATCCATGAGGACCAGACTCGCTCAGTGACAGGTTCAGAGTTCTGACAGCCCACGGATAGAAGCTGTTCTTTAGCCTGTTTGTTCTGCTCCTCAGGGACCTGAAGCGTCTGCCTGACGGCAGCAGGTTGAACAGATGCTGACCAGGGTGGGAAGTGTCCGCAGATATTTTCCGAGCTCTGCTCAGGCACCGGGAGCTGGCAATGTCCTCCAGCGGGGGGAGAGAGCAGCCAATGATGCTGATTTTCAGATATGCCCTAATAAAAATGGCTATAAAGTAGATCATGAGTGTTAAAATACTCCCACTTGTGTTTCAGGTTTGATCCAGATTTTATCTGCAACGCCTCAGACAAGAGAGGGCGGTACTCGTACCAAGCCCAGCCGTCGGTGTGCCGCTGGAACCTGGCTCGCCTGGCCGAAGCGCTGGGCTCCGAGCTGGATCTCCCTGAGGCAGGAGGTATCCTGGACGACTTCATGCCCACATACGAAGCCTTCTACCTGGGCATCATGAGGAAGAAGCTGGGCCTGGTGAGACGAGAAGAGGCAGGGGACAGTGAGCTGGTATCGGACCTGCTGCGTGTTATGCACAACACTGGTATTGTTGGTATATTTTCAGTTCTGATTACATTATTTAGATTATACTTAATTACATTATTTACATCATATTAGTTTTATTTTATTCATATTTATCTTATTTATTCTATTTATAAGGCCTGTTTAGGAACAACAAGGAGACATTCCACTACATGTTACTCTGTGACTTGTGTATTTAACAAATTAAGTAATCTTGGTACAGGGACTTGGAAGATGTTGATGATAGCTGGAAATGTTTGGCACTTCAACAGGATAGCTTACATGCAACTTTTACTATATCCTCTGTTATTTGTTATGTGATTTTGCTCCTATCTGATGCTTCTTCAGGTGCAGACTTCACCAACACCTTCCGCCTGCTGAGCCGTGTCCCCTGGCCAGAGGAGGGCGACAGTGAGAGGGCAACAGTGGGACCAGTAGTGGACCTCATCCTACAGCAGTGTTCCTCAATTGAGGAGCTTAAGGTGGCTAATAAGCCAACTATGGAGGACCGGTGAGGGAGTGTATGGTGGTTGGATATATGTATGTTCTGCAGCTCTAACATGAGCATAAAGTTTATCTCTGTGCCACCATACACACCCACTGAATGTACAGTTAACCCCTCCCGAGCGGAGTGCTGATTTGAAATGATTAAATGTCCTGTCATTTTATTTGTCTTTCTTTCACATGCTGCTAGCATTATGGGGGGAAAGCTTATGAGGAGAATATGTAAGTTAAATGTGCTTTTTTGTGGGACATGGTTGGATTTATGCAGGAAAACAATTGCAGCCTTACAGATTCAACATTAAGCATTTTTCCTTCTCCCCTCTTATTCCCTGTTTCCAGAGAATTAGCGATGATCCTGTCCATGGCGCAAACCAACCCAGCCATGTTTAGCATGGTGGCAGACAGGCCAGGTGTGGCCCAGCAGCTGGAACGGATGGGCCGGCTGAAGGAGCTGCTGGAGACGGATCAAAATGAGCTCAAGGAGAAGCAGCGGGATGACTGGATTCACTGGGTTTGCCAATACAGGTAAGAAAAAAAATTATATAAAAATAATACATTTGTATGAAGAGAAACTAAGACATTTTCCTATTTGTGTATGCACAATATAAAAGGAGGGGAGAAGATCACTCTGTGTTATGTCTTGTCAATTTAAAGGTGCTATAGGTGAATTATGTTTGCAACCACACATGGTTTCTGGGAGCAGGTGGTGGAGTTGTGTTTACCAGTTAGACCAAGCCCTCTGACCCGCCCACTACTTCTTCATGGTCTTGTGCTGATGAGGGCAGACTGGGCTCACTAGGCTATCACCAGACAGGAAAGGAAAGAAAGTTAGAGAAGAAATTAGACATATGACATTGTTTTCCACTGCACTACACGTTTCTTGGGTAATAAAGGAACAATATTTGATGCTGAACCTGTACAATTTCTCCCTCAGTGACAAGTAAACAGCTATTAGTGCTGGAAACATAGATATTGCCATATGTATTTAGAGCTATACTAATGAAAATTTGTAAACTAGACTGATGAACAATCAAAGGTTTGTTGATGTGGCACATGAACAGGAAACTCAAGGAAGCTTTTTAACATTATAACGGAATCAGCATTTTGGAGTTGGATTGTGTATTTGATGAGTTTGATGAGGCAAACCAAGAAATCCCATGAGCCTCCGTAGCTTGCGGCTCTGTTCCACCGTTCTAAAAATAGCTTGTACCGACAATTAAAGGTACCGAACCTACTCCTATGACTATAGGGATAATGGCAATGGGCCAATTGGCCAAAATGTTGAACTATCCCTTTAAATATTTATTTGTGTCATTGTCCTGTAACTGTCTGGGTTATTGTAATGTTTTTCATGTTATGTGTGGACCCCAGGAAGTTTATTTCATTTAATGGGGATCCTGATAAACTTAAATTTAAGCTGCTTTAATCATTTTCTCAGTCGGTCTAAATGAACACAGAGCTGAGGCAGGACTCCTTCTTGTGCTGCATTAACAGGAGGCGTTTATCCAAGGAGTGTGATGGCACGACTGACTTGTCTCTCATCAAAAACGAGAGGCTGAGTGCGATGAACAGCAACAACCCCCAGGTCGTCCTACGCAACTACATCGCCCAGAATGCAATTCAAGCTGCAGAAAAGGGCGACTTCTCTGAGGTCAGGAGGCCTTTAATATGTTTTATTGATCCACTAGCAGGTGCATTAAAGCAGCCACTATCTACAGAGTTCACTGGTGTTTTCCTTTTTTGTCATTTAAGTTTCTATTCAATATTTTATGCCAACATCATACAAAAGACATCGGACTTCAACACAAACATCACAATAGTAAACAAAAATATACAGAAAAAAGAAAAAGAAGAGAGAGAAAAAAAATAAAAATAAAAACAAAAACACACAAATCACAGCCCATAAACAGCGCAGCAAATCTCCCAGCACTAAACACCATGGTCACCGGAAAAAAAAAATACAGTATATATACACACTGGTGTTTTCCCATGGGAAATTGGTCCGATAAGTGTTTATTGTATGGTCATGTCTCTATGCCATAAATAAAACAGCACATGGCTTCAGTGACTGGGAGGAATTAGGAGTCAGTTAGAAGCAGAAGTGGCTGTTAATGCTGCTTTAATGGACACTGACAATGCTGTTTTTGTTCACAACATTTCTGCTGAAAATGAATGGTCATGTCATGTGTACTCCTGCTCTGTAGGTCAACAGGGTCCTCAAAGCTCTGGAGAAACCATACTCTGATGCATTCGGACCGGCACCTTCGGATGGAGCCAGTGCAGGCAGGGAGAAGGAGAAGAGAGGGAGGGATGTGACTGTTGGATATGACAGGAAACCTCCTGCCTGGGCACAAAGAATTTGTATCACCTGATCCTCATAGAGCCTCCCAGGCCGCTGATGGAGGGAGGTCTGTTGTCACCGCTGGACCACACTGTGTCCATTTCCACCTCAGACTTTCCCCCATGCTGCCTGAAAGGAGGATGATGTGTGTGTATGTGTGTTCCAGGGTTCATTAGTGTGTCCAAAGATCAGTGTTTGTCTGCTCATATGCTTTTATTGCAGTGTATAAAGTTTTATACATCAAAGGTTGATAAACTAGTTTAGTTTAGTCTTGTTAAAGATACATAGTTAATCATAATGGGTTTATTTTGATTATTAATTTACTCAACAGAATGAGCTGACACCTACACAAAGTCATTGAATATACTGATGAAGTTTGACGGCTCAGTCTAAAAGTCATGCAAAGACCTGTCTGAGTCTGAGGTACCAGGAACACACTGACATCAATAATTTACAATCAGTGGATTCACAAGGTCACATACAGTAAATGATCAATTCAAAAATGTTGACCATTAATAAATTATCTTATATATTCTGGAGAATATTATATACTTTATATATTATATACTTTCCATTTGTTTGTAACAGTCTGTTATTAACTGTATGATTTATATGTCTTATATGTTTTATAACTGTACATATTAAACCTCTAGCAGTATATATGACTTTTGGGTATGGGACATTTCATTGGCTGCTGCTTTTATCACCGCCCTGAGCTGCTTCTCTTTCTGTGTTTTCTTATTCTCTCATAATTCTTCTCTCAGCTGTGAAGTCATTTCTCAGAAGTTTTGAGGAAGTGCTAATTTATGTTGGCACCCTCTGGAATTACGCTGCTGACAGTAAACAGAGCTGTTTCTGACAGACTGCTACAGACTGCGTATAAACATGACAGGACATGCAAGTTCTTTTTATTTTGATTTGTCCACCCCCCAAAAATATGTGGATGTGACACAGAATGAAACTGCAACCATCAACAAACAAAACTAACTGCTCGCTTTCTTGTCACAACTTTCATCAGCTGCCCCTATCCATACCTAAAACACACAGACTGGACTGGCTCGACTAGTTTATCCAAGTATGGCATGTACTGTAAATAATGTATTCATAGGCCAAGATGATAAGAGAAGCTGTGACAGCACATGGATGGTAGGATGCAGCTGTTGTCTGTTGATTCCACAGCTGCGTGACGTAACAACTAGACCAGCCCACATAAAAGCTCAGAACTGAAACTGCTACTGTTCATTTGAACCTGGCTTCAGACAAAGGATGAACACACGATTACAGGAGAGGAGATAATGGCGCGTGCCCCGCTGCTGCTCCTGGAAACCTTAGAGGAACTGAGTGCGGGACAACTGAGGACCTTCCAGTTTTTTCTCTACAGTGATGTTCTCGAAGGTTTCCAACATATTCCAAGGTCTCGTGTTGATGGCGTGGACATGCCCGGCACTGTGTCTGCTTTAGTGCAGACATATGGCTACGATGATGCTGTGACTGTCACAGTGGATATACTGGGGAAAATGAAACTAAAACTGCACGCTGAGGGATTGAAGAAGAAGTATAAGGAAGGTAAAATGTAATTGAAAAGTCAAATTTGACTGTTAGATTCAACAACTCAGTCATGTAACACCTATCTCCTCTGTCTTTATCAGTTCCAAGCGATCCAACAGGCAAAGGTAAGCAGACTGTCATGCTAACACGCTCAAACTTGCATAAAGACAAGGCTGAAACTGTACGAAACCGACTGCACTTTATTCTTTGAACAGAGGTCGACCACCATGCAATCCGAGGAAAGCTGAAATCCAGTCTGAGGGAAAAGTGCCAAAATATTTATGAAGGGGATGCGGACGAGGGAGATACCGTCTACCTCAACAAAGTCTACACTGAACTGCACGTGATCGAAGGAACTTGGGGGGGCTTCGCCGACGAGCTCGAGGTCAGACAGCAGAGGTCCAGCCAAGTGACGACAGAAAAGTCAATTAAAGCCAGTGAGATCTTCAAACCCAAGCCCGACCAAGAGAAGCACATCAGGACTGTGCTCACTCAAGGGATCCCCGGAGTGGGTAAGACCATCTGTGCTCAGAAGTTCACCCTGGACTGGGCGGCAGGAGAGCAAAATCAGGACATCGCTTTCCTCTTCCCGCTTCCTTTCCGTGAACTGAACCCCAACATCGGAGAGAAGGAGCACAGTCTGATGCAGCTGCTCCACCAGTTCTTCCCTGAGCTTAAGCCTCTGGAGAAGCTGGGAACAGAACACAAAGTCTTGTTCATCTTCGACGGCCTCGACGAGACCCGCCTGCCTTTGAACTTCAAGTCCAACAAGGTCGTGAGGGACGAGACGGAGCCAGCTCCACTGGACGTCCTGATCACGAACCTCATCGCGGGGGATCTCCTCGGAAACGCCCTGATCTGGATCACGTCCAGACCCGCGGCAGCCGGACGCATCCACAGAAAACACGTCCAGCTGTGGACGGAGGTTAAAGGCTTTGCCGATGAACAGAGGGAGGAGTACTTCAAGAGGCGTCTGTGTGACGACAACATTGCCGCCAAAATCATCAGCCATGTGAAGTCATCCAAAAGCCTCTACATCATGTGTCAAATACCGATTTTCTGCAGGATCACAGTCACTGTGTTGAAGAAAATGACGCGTGACAATCTGACAGGAGGCTTGCCCGACACGCTGACCGAGATGTACGCCTATCTTCTCCTCTGCCAAGCAGACAAGATGATAGAAGGACAATACGCACTGGAGATCGACAGTTTTGTTTTGAAGCTGGCAGAGCTGGCGTACCGTCAACTGGAGAAGGGCAGCCTGATCTTCTATGAGACTGACCTGAAAGAATGCGGAATAGATGTCAAAGATGCAACCGTCTACTCAGGGGTTTGCACCGAGGTGTTGGTGAAGGGGGGCAGAAGGAGGCGAGAAGTTTTTAGCTTTGTCCATTTGACCATTCAGGAGTTTCTGGCAGCTGTGTACGCCCATCACTCCTACATGCACAGAAAGGATAACGTCCTTCTGGGATACCTGAAAAGGATCACCACGATTTGGCGCCCCAAATCTGTGTTCGGTTTTCACAAAGCAGCCATTGAGAAAGCGTTGGAGAGCAAGGACGGCCACTGGGACCTCTTCCTTCGCTTCCTCCTGGGACTGTCCCTGAAGTCAAACCAGGAACTCCTGGGGAGACTATTGCACGTGGAGGCAGTGGAAGAGGAAGACGTGTCAAAGACAGTCCAGTTTATCAAGGACAAGATCAAAGAGGAGCCGGAGACCAAGCTCAACCTGTTCCACTGCCTGAGCGAGCTCAAAGAGGAGTCTTTGGTGCAGGAGATCCAGACTTTTATCGGCTCTGGGAGGCTCGCGGCCAAACAGCTGACTCCAGTTCAGTGGTCTGCGCTCACATTTGAACTGATGACATCGGAGGCAACGGAGGAGTTTGACTTGAGGAAGTACATGCGATCAGAAGATGGAGTGGAGAAGCTGCTGACTGTTATCACTTCCTCCACACGAGCCCTGTGAGTTTCTCCACATGACATGTTCCTCTTGTGTTTTGGTTAGTTGCGCTCTAAGCTGCGAACAAAAGTGATTTCCTCTCTTTACCGCAGCTTGTTTTGGACTTTCATTATCACTTAATCAATCTATCTTGTGTTGTTTTTCAAGGCTAAATCACTGCAACCTCACTGAGAACTGCTGCAGGCTTTTGGCCTCTGCACTGAGTTCGACCTCTTCCCACCTGACACACCTGGACCTGAGTGACAACAGACTGAGGGATTCAGGGCTGAAGCTGCTTTCTGTTGGATTAGGAAGTCCGAACTGCAAACTGAAGAACCTAAGGTCTGTAACGCTCAAACGCTGCACCATAAACCTCATTGAAACAGAGGTAACTGCTTCTTCTGGTTGACCTGGGTTGGGTTTAATGTTGTCGAGTACAATTCTGGAGGCCAGAATAAGAAATAAGTGTCATTTTGTTTTTAGATTACACAAGTGTGAACTTGAAGGAGACTGCTGTGAAGCGCTGGCTCTTGCCTTCAGCACAGAAACAACCCGTCTTACAGAGCTGGACCTCAGCGCTAATGACTTCCAGCAGACAGGAGTGAAGGCGCTGTGTGTGGGACTGTGCAGCCGTCACTGCAAACTGCAAACACTCAAGTGAGACTTTTTTTTCCGACTCTATAATCTTTTTAAAGAAAATAAGATTGCATTTAATCTGGAGGACTATTCTCTGCAGGTTGAATCAGTGCAGACTGGGAGACAGTTGCTGTGAAGACCTGGCTTCAGCTTTAAGCTCAGAGTCATGTCACCTGACAAATCTTGACCTGAGTAACAACAGCCTGAAGGATTGTGGTGTGTCTCTGCTTTCTGCTGGACTGAAGAGTCCACACTGCACACTGGAGACACTCAGGTCAGTGCTTGTTTTAGCTACACTGTTACAGTTACAGTGACTGTCAAGTGACTGTGGTGTGTCTTTACTTTCTATATCAAGTCAAAGTCAAAAGTACTTTATTATTCCTTTATGGACTTTGTTGCAGAAGAACATCATTAGTGCAGGAGCAGACATACCCAACACAATGATACCACACATCCCTACATACCACACATAAGTACTCACAACAATGGTGAAAAGGACATATACAAAAAATAAAATTAGTTGAAAACAGGTTCATTGAAAATGTTATGGTAGGAGATGGAGTTAGCTGTTGAGAAGTTGAATTGAGGTGGGGATGAAACTGGATGAAGCCCTCTTTGTCTGGAGTGGGAGTGATCTGTATCTGCGTGCTGATGGCATATATCACATATGCAAATGTGAAATATTTTCACAATACATAAATACATACTCCTTCACCTACCAGGCTCAGCTGGTGTGGCCTTTCACAGAAATGCTGTGACCACATTGGCTCAGCTCTCAGCTCTGGCTCCGCCCACCTCAAGGAGCTGGACCTGAGTGGAAACAACCTGCATGGTGCAGACATCCAGCTGCTGTGTGCAGCACTGAGGAGTCCACACTGTAAACTAGAGAGATTAAGGTGAGGTCATGGGGGGGGGGGGGGGAATGACTGTAGCTCTACATGGACATTATAACATTTTCTCACCTGCAGGTTAATTGAGGCCAATCTCCGGAAATGCTGCACAGATTTGGCATCAGTCCTCAGCTCTGACACCTGTTATCTGAAAGTGCTTGATATGAGCAGGAACGAGCTGCAAGACTCAGAGGTGAAGCTTCTCTCTGCAGGACTAGCAAGTCCACACTGTAAACTGGAGACGTTACGGTGAGTGAGCTGCCTTTACATTATCTCAATTGACAATTTTGCATGGTGCTAGTTACAATAATGTGATAATTAATCATTAGACATAAACAAATCTGGACCAGAAATATACAAAAATGTAAAGGATTTTAGTGTGAATATTTCCAAACAAAAATGTGTGTAATCCTCATGCCTATGTAACACATCAAGACCAACAGTGTGTATTTGGATGCACACAGGCTGTCGTTCTGCGGACTCACTGAGAGAAGCTGTGTTTCGTTGGATTCAGCTCTGAGCTCCAACCCGTCCTGCCTGAGCCATCTGGACCTCAGCTACAACTACCTGCAGGACTCTGGAGTCAAGCTGCTCTCTATCCACCGGGATAACCCGCTGTGTAAACTGGAAAAACTCAGGTAAAACACTGATTTAGTTAGCTGAAGTGGCTCCTGGGTAAAAAGAAAGAAAAAAGAAAGAAACTAGTGACTACTATCATGAAAATTCCTGGAGACATTAGTATATGAGTGATTTGTTTATATGCAGCATGTCTTGTGGTTCAAAGTTTCACTTAATGACCAAGTTCCCATTATCTTTTACTTTGTTTCAGAGTAGAAGCACATGATAAACTGCTGATAGAAAGTAGGATAAACTGAGGAAGCAAAGTTAAAATAGTCACACTGCAGATTTCACATGTGTAACATCTATTTAAAAGATGTAAAGCTGTACTGTTAATAATTATATTATTATATCCGTTTGTCAACAGCTTGGAGCACAACGCAGAATGCTACCTGACATCAACACTGAAAAACTGTAAGTGATGTAGTTATAATATTATGCTTATTTACCTCTTTTTTTTAGTAAGGAAAAGTAAAGTGATGAATCTTTACTGTGGGCTAAACAGCATGAAACCTTCTTGTAATCCAAGAGAATAAGAGAGTAACTTTTGAATAGAAATCACTTTGTAAGAGATGAATGCATTTGGATTGTATTTTGATATTGAACCAGATCCCTGTATTTAAATATTATCTGTGGCCTGAGTTCAGTTTTAGTTTAGTTCAGATTATGTGCAAATATAAACCTGGCAAATGAATGCTCCTCCAGCCTGATTGCTTGTTTTTGGTTGGACTTGTAATAATCTCATTTATCCAGCAGAAGGCAGGATAGACAAGCTCTTGTCCTGTCATGGTACTTAAAGGGATAGTTTAGCTTTTTTGAAGTGGAGTTCTATGAGCTACAAATGCCCACAGTACACTATCTGCAGTAGAAAGGTCTCTGCTCTCCCCGCAGATAGTGTACTTAAAGGGATAGTTCAACATTTTGGCAAATTGGCTCATTGCCATAATCCTTAGGATAGGTTTGTTACCTTTATTTGTCGGTGCAAGTTATTTTTAGAATGGCGGAGCAGAGCCGTGAGCTGCTCAGAGCTACGCTATGGAGGCTCATGGGATTCCATGGTTTCCCTCATCAAACTCATCAAATACACAATCCAACAACTCCAAAACGCTCTGGTGGACAAGTTGTGACCTGCACATTCACCAGGTAATAACGTTACGAGAGACAGAGTTGTTTTTTAGGCAAATGCAGAGACTGCTTGCCAAAAAACTGCCTTGGACGGGAACACACATCAGCGGTTTTGCATGAATTTAGGCCTACCTCTAAAACAACTCTGTCTCGTAACGTTCCGTTATTATCACATAGCGTGGTGAATGTGCAGGTCACAATTTGTCCACCAGAGCATTTTGGAGTTGTTGGATTGTGTATTTGACGAGTTTGATGAAGGAAACCAAGAAATCCGATTAGCCTCCATAGCGTAGCTCTGAGCAACTCGCGGCTCTGCTCCGCCGTTCTAAAAATAGCTTGCACCGACAATTAAAGGTAACAAACAAACTATTGGGATTATGGCAATGGGCCAATTTGCCAAAATGTTGTACTGAAAAGCCATATGTGTGTGTTTATCGTAGATGCGTGTTCACTGACGTTCAACACAAACACAGCCGCCAAGTCTCTCTTCCTGTACGATGGGGGAAACCAGGTGACGTGGGTCAGGGAGAGGCAGCGCTACCCGGATCACCCTGAGAGGTTCGAGAGTGTCTCGCAGGTGCTGTGTGTCCAAGACCTCAGCCAGCGCCACTACTGGGAGGTGGAGTGGCGAGGACGCTGGGTGGATGTCGCCGTGTGCACCAGGGGGATCCGTCGCAGGGCTGGCTCTCACCTCTGTGGGTTTGGCAGCACGGACCAGTCGTGGAGTCTGTACTGCTCTGAGGATCACTACACCGCTCAGCACGACCGCCAGTCAGTGAGGATACCGGCACCTCTGTCCCGCTCCCACAGGGTGGGAGTCTATCTGGACTGGCCTGGGGGCACCCTGTCATTCTACAGCGTCTCCTCGGGGAGACTCGGTCACCTCCACACGTTCTACAGCTCTTTCACAGAGCCCCTCTACGCTGGGTTTGGGATGGAGGAGGACTGCTCCGTGATCATTTGCACAAAGCAGGCCATGCCGCAGCTCATCCCTCGCTCAACTAGTGCAGAAAGAGTGATTGGGTTTTAAGTGCAGGTAGTGAGAGAAACACACTAGAGAATGACATGAGGTTAAAGGATAATTTCCGTTTTTTACAACCTGGACCTTATTTCTAGCATAAAATAAGATCATTTTACTCACCCAGACAACTTTGGTGTCATTTGGAGTTGTTTTGACGAAATTAGCCCCAGTGGAGCGGCGCGTATATCCGTATAATGCGAGAGCACGGGGCACGCAATGCAGCCTCTAAATAACACATTATCCGCCGCAAAACTCGTTCATTTCGCCAATATTTTGTTATGATAGACTTGTGCTATTCCCCTCCGAGCCCGTGGTGGCATGTTATCAACATCCGGGGTCTCTAGGTTGACCTACTAACCTCTGATCTGTTTGATGTCATCTCCGACCGCTGCCCGGCTCATTCTGATAATAATCATTCTGCTTCGGCATTCGGGTCCATTTTTATCTCAACTAGCCGGAGCTTTAGTGAGTCCAGGTTGAGGAGAGGAAGCCTGTGGAAGCTGAACTTCATCCAGCTGCTCATTTTGTTCTGACAAGTCAGAAACACGCAGAAACAAACCATAGCATTAGCGGTAGCAAGTTAGCCGCGCGGTCGGAGATGACATCATCCAGATAAGAGGTTAGTAGTCAACCTACAGGCGCAGCATGTTGATAACATGCCATCACCGGCTCGGAGGGGAATAGCACTAGTGTATCATAACAAAATATTGGCAAAATGAACGAGTTTTGCAGCGGATAATGTGTTATTTAGAGGCTGCATTGCGTGCCCCGTGTTCTCGCATTATACGGATATACGCGCCGCTCCACTGGGGCTAATTTCGTCAAAACAACTCCAAATGACACCAAAGTTTCTGGGTGAGTAAAATGATCTTATTTTATGCTAGAAATAAGGTCCAGGTTGTAAAAAACGGAAATTATCCTTTAAAGGGTTAAAGGGTAAAGATGAATTATGAATTCAGTCAGGCCACAACATTTTTTGGTTTCAAAATTTTTTTTGTAAATGTCATATCAAATCTGGAAGGCAACACATATCCTAATTGTTCTAATCATGCTCTTGAATAGAAGTAAAACAAACAAACCCAAATCAAAGACATGATGTCTGTATATTTCTCCCCTTTTCCGTTCTGACACCGTCAACCTGAGCAGAAAACAGTGGTCCACATGTGGTCTACAGGTGTGGTGTTTGGCTGCTTTGTTATGGAGACTAAAAAAATACACTACTCAACATATTAGACTTTCGGGTGAAATTTATGGAACATTTAAAAAGTTTCTGCTACAGTGATATTATATGATAAAAGTAGGGTTTTTAAGTAGAAGTATGTAATTGTACTTTGTTCATCTCAAATAATGTCTGGAAACAAAAGCTAACAGCAATGGTGGGTATGCCATAACAAAACATTTCAATGTGTCAATAAGTTGTCATGTGACCAAAGGACTTTGTCTTTTGGTGACTGTCCCAGTCTCTCTGTGTCTGTCCAACCTGCTGATGACACCCTGAGCTCAGTGGACACTTCCCTCTGACAACATCCCATCGTCTGAAGCCTCCACATCCCTGTGCTGTTCAGGGCCGTTGCTAGGAATTCTGTAGCCTGACTCTCGCCAGACCCTTGTAGTTCCGCAAAGCTCCACCAGAGGCGCTACGCTCAGCTTCACACAAGGGTCTGGACTCGAGGCCAATGCAAACTTCTTCCCCGGAGCAAAAAATAATGAACCAATCAGGATCACCGGGCGGGACTTTCTGAGGTGTGACGTAGCGCTGAAGCGACTGTTTGAGTCAAACAACAATGGCGGCTCGCAGTGAGGAGTCGTGCGTTGGCATTGATTCTGCTATTTCAACTGTTTTGTCGAATCTATCGAATATTAATTCTTTGAAAGATGAACAGAGAACGGTTTTGAAGGCATTTATTGGTGGCAAGGATGTTTTCGCTCTTCTTCCGACCGAAGAAGTAGCACGTCATTCAAGATAACGGACAAGTGGTTTATCCAATCACATACAAGATTTTTTTTACAAGGCCCCGCCTTCTGAAATGAATCGCCTATGGAGCAGTCCCAGACCCTTGTGTGGAGCTCAGCGTAGCTTTGCGGAACTACAAGGGTCTGGCGAGAGTCAGGCTAGGAATTCTGGGCCCCCTTAAAGAATACTAAAGTGGGCCCCTCCCCCTAACTTTTCCTTTTTTTTTCTTAGACTACGTATGTATTATCGTTTTTTATTTAGCCTTCTTTGTTTTGATGCTAATGCAGCATTACACTGCAAAAACTCAAGTATCTTAGCAAGAATATTTGTCTTATTTCTAGTCAAAATGTAATTTCTATTCAAAACAAATCTCATTCTACTTAAAATAAGACACATCATATTAAAGCAGAAGTAAGCGATCCGGTCGTTTTGGCTAATGCTGCGTTCCAGGCAGGCTTTTGAAACAGTAAATTACAGCTTCAAGTCACAACTTACGACTTTGTAGCGTTCCAGGCAACCCACTCGTGTTTTTCCGACCTGTTTTACCTGTGAAAGTCACAGTACGACTTCACAGGTCGGAAAAACAAGAGTTACGGGTTGCCTTGAACGCACCATAATGACTTGTCAGTCGATGGAGTTAGCAGCCCCCATCCTCGTCCCCAAGGCTGGATTACGAATTCAGAGGCCCATGGGCTAGACTCTTGGAGGCCCTCACGCACGCGCGCGCACGCGTGCACACACACAGCTGATCATCCATGGAGCACACACATTTGTACGTGCACCAATACAACAGACTAGTTTACTAGTGCACCATGTGTGGGCCTATAGTTGTTTGAAACTCCTGTACAGGAATCACACTGACTGGCTACAGCATATTATAGGAAAAGATCACATATTGTCATATAGATAAATTAATCACAAGACCTTCACCACATGTTGGTTCTCCCATTCTACTGCTGTGGTGATGTAGTGACAAACAGAACTACTGCAGACCAGGAGACATTAAAAATTAAATCTAAACATTCATTCTGTTAGAGCTGAAATACTAGGAAACTATAGAGCCCCACGTTGAATTTGACTGGAATTGTCCTTTAAAGTCTTATTGCTCTGGGTCACAGTTCACGTCAACTCACGTCATCTGCAGGTTATTGTTTCACTTCACCGTTCTGACGCTGTGTGTGTGCGTGCGCGCAGCGCTGACAGACGCACACATCTACAGGAGCGTTAGCGCATGTTCTTCACGGCGTAGATGATGAACCAACATATGAGACGTGTTACTGCAGAATAAACTACACGAGCAGCTCAGTCAGTGTTTTCAGAGTCGGAGTTTTCTCGTCCACTTACTGACCGTCTGTTATCAGGTCGCTCTGACTCCACTCTGCTCCTCACAGCAGCAGACATGATGCTGCTGGAGCCTCCTCTGTCTCTACACTGACCTGTCGCTCTACTGGACACTGAATCCTCCGCCTCCGACACTAATTAAAAAAAAAACGTCTCTGTGCGAGGCTTCAAACACATGGCGACTGGTCACTTTATTTACCATCGGCTCCATTTCACCACATTTCCTCCCTCCCTCCCTCCCTCCCTCCCATCGCAATCCCGACTGGAGATCATTTTTATCGCGAATTAATAGGCTATCTTTTTTTTCAAGTAACAAAATCAATAGCATCCAATAGTGAGTACAAAATAGATTAAATACATGTTCAGTTGTGCCACCACTTGTATCAAAAACCCCAAGTGCAAAACTACAAAAAAAACCAAAAAAAAAAACCAAAGTGACGAGGCCCCTGGGAGCTCGAGGCCCCCGGGCAGCGGCCCAGACGGCCCGGTTCAGGATCCGGGCTTGCTCGTCCCTACGTCACCACATTCAGGCGCATCCCTTGGCTGCACCAGACTGGCTCTGGCTGCACACACAGCCCTTCATGCCGTTCTCTCTCCTCATTGGATAAAACTTGTAGGATACAAGAAAAGTTTTCTCCTCGGCTTACAGCAGAGCAGAGTGACTGAGAGACCCGTGTTTCAGTCCAAACACTCTATGTAAGTGATTGCTGTCGGAAGATATAACTATTTAAGACTTATATTAACACAAAAATATCGCTTACTTCTGCTTTAAAAGTAGCTTCTTCTTAGACACTTTTTACTTCTTTCAAGCAGAGTTTCACTTGTAATAAGTAGAAAAAATCTGATAGTGGAGCAAGTTTTTCTTCCTTATTACAAGCACAAAAAAATTACTTTCACTGGCAGATTTTTCTATTTATTGTGAATTTAAAGCAGATATCAGTGGAATGTTTTTGTTAATATAAGTCCTAAATAGTCCTATTTTCCGTCAGCAATCACTTACATGAAGTATTTCAGCCTAAACACGAGTCTCTCCGTCACTCTGCTCTGCTGTAACCCGAGGAGAAAATTTTCCTTGTGGGATACAAGTGTTATCCAATGAGGAGAGAGAACGGCATGAAGGGCTGTGTGTGCAGCCAAGGGATGCGCGTGAATGTGGTGACGTAGCACGAGGACCAATTGATGCCTGACAAGGGCGGGGGCTGCTAACTCATGGTGCGTTCAAAGAAACTCGTACTTTGTGTTTTTCCTTCCTGTGAAGTCATACCAGTTCGATCTGGTACGAGTTCACGGGTCGGAAGTTACGAGTGGCCGTTATAGGGAACTTTCACAGACAACAGGATGGTAAAAACACGAGCTACGGGTTACCTGGAACGCTACCAAGTCGTAGTTGTGACTTGAAGCTGTAACTTACGGTTTCAAAAGCCTGCCTTGAACGCAGCATTAGCCGAAACGGCCGTGAAGCTGATATCTGCTTTAAGTGAAAATGATCTAAAAACAAGTTAATTTTTAGGTAATGAGTCTTATTTTAAGTGGAAAGAGATTAGTTTTGACTAGAAATGAGACATTTGGACAAGAAATAAGACAAATATTCTTGGAACGATGTTGAGTTTTTACAGTGTACTATGAGTATTAGTCAGGGTAAATCAGTCATACAAAGATTAGACTACTGGGGTTTTTTATGGGCCCCACTGGACGCTGCATGGGCCCCTAGAATTATCATCACCTTTCTCCCCTATACAACGGCCCAGGGGCCTCATTTATCATCGTGGATACACCTTTTTTTACGCCATTTTCCCCTCGTTTTGTGCGTACGCACTTTTCTCCGCCAAATTTGGGATCTATCAAGCCAAAACCTGACGGGGAAAAGTGCGGACATTTACACCCATTTTGACCCTGGCGTACGCCTTTTTTGAGGAACAGGAGGAATTGGCGACACCGTTGCTGAGTCAGAGAACTGCAGTGTGAGAGGGAGAGAGGAGCGGAGTACATTTAGAAGAGCACAGAGGATTTTTTTTAAAGTAATTGTGGTAGTGGTGGACCGGTGCTGGCAATCCAACCCGCTCTATAATAACACTAGGCTTTATGTTAATTGATAAACAGAGCGCATTGTGGATTTTGCTTTTTTGATTAGGCTATGTGTGACGTCCGACAAGGATCAAACCCTCCAAGTTTAAAAACACACCGGCAGCAGCGCACACTGATCTGCAGCTACTGAGACTGTTATTATTCTGTCACCTGAGTTAACGAGGTGCACGTGGAGCTGACGAGAGGAGAGAATAAAGAGTGAGACAATGCGGCTCTGAGGAGGAACTGTGAAGGACTCTGCTGTAGCCTAATGGAAAATGACCTAAACCGAGTCCAGTAGAGCTGTAACTGTGTAGTGGAAAGGCCTGCAAAGTAATGGTAACTATCGTCCTGCTTCCTACATTGTTTTAACATCTAGGTAAAAAAAAAAAAAAAAAAAAAAAGATTTTCTGGGATAAACGGGCAGATTACATAAGATTCTTCTTCTTTCTGCTCCCTTTTGTTGAGATTTGGGAGGTTTTTGTTTTTATTGTAGCTTATTAAAATGCAAGATCATTTTTCTGACTGATTTATTGCCCGTGTATCTGCTTTCGGAGAAGCGGAGAAGTTCCGCTTCTTTCCCCCGTTCTTCGCCCGTTGTCTCCGTTGTCACTTTGTTGTCACAAAAGTTGCTGCGCCACAGAGAGCACATGGCTAATTAAATATGCACGTGCTGACCATATATAGTTGTATATAGGCGTTCCGGGGGCGGAGTAAGAGGTGTGTTCACGTGTGCACCATTCTTGAGTCCTGTGTGATTTATTGCGGAGAGTTGTGCGTACGCGCAGTTTGATTGATCTGAAAAAGGTGTAAATATTTAGGGTGTACGCCATTTTCGTCTTTTCGCCGTACGCAGTTTTACACCCTCTTTGATAAATGAGGCCCCTGGTGCTGTTATACAGAACAGCAGGATGAAGAGGACTGTTTCAATACAAACTGTCATTGAAGCAAAATCAGACAATTGTTGTGATTTTCATGTTAAGTTTTAAGTACTGAAACAGCGTGTTCTCAGTCCACACAGCATCGGCCCTCAGTCCTGTAGGTGGAGTGTGTTTCTCTGCTCTATCACAACAAAGTCAAAAAAAAGTGTTGGAGGAACAAAGACAAACAGACATTTGTTGAGTAAAGTTCAACAGAAGCTTCAACAGAGCAAAGAAGCAGCTGATGATCCAGTGAAGACTCTGATCAATATCATTTCATCAAGCACAGGTTTTATTCAACTTCATGTTCAATAACACAACAGAGTTCACTCCATTATGGCTGCTTTACTGTTACACTCAAGTGTGTCAGCTCCAAATACCATACCATACCATACCAACTTTATTTATAAAGCACTTTAAAAACCCAGTGGACCAAAGTGCTGTACAAAATCACACACAAAATATACAATTGGCATAAGACACAAAAAGTACATAAAGCACAACAGAAAATAATAAAGAATAAAATAAAGTGCATTTAAAATAACACTATACAAAACAAATAAACAATTAAAACATAGCGCATAGGTGAGTCAAACAATAAATAACCGACAGCAGAATAAAAGACATCAGTTAAAAACGGGGTCAAAGGCTATGGAGAACAGGTGAGTTTTGAGGCGCTTTTTAAAAACATGCAGCGATGGAGCTTGTCTGGTATCAAGAGGCAGGTCGTTCCATAACTTTGGTGCCACAACTGAAAAACCCGGTCCCCTTTAAGTTTGGTGGTCATTTTCGGGACTTTCAGGAGCAGCTGGTCAGCTGACCTGAGGGGGCGTGTAGGGGCGTAAGGTTCTAACAGCTCAGAAAGGTATGGTGGGGCAAGGCCATTAAGAGACTTAAAAACAAATAAAAGAATTTTAAAATTAATCCTAAAACGAATGGGCAGCCAGTGTAGTGCAGTTAAAATGGGGGTAATATGCTCATGTTTATTTATGCCGCTTAAAAGGCGTGCAGCAGCATTTTGTACCATCTGAAGACGGGTGATGGCGGATGCGCTAACCCCTACATATAAGGCATTACAATAGTCAAGCCGACTAGTTATAAAAGCGTGGATCGTCATCTCTAGGTGCTGCCTTGAGAGAATATGTTTTATTTTAGCCAACTGCCTCAGTTGGAAGAAACTTGACTTCACAACTGCCGTGATCTGACTGTCAAGGTTTAGCCCAGGATCCATTTTTATCCCAAGGTTTTTGATAGTAGGTTTTGAGTATTGGGCCAGTGAACCTAGATCAATGGATGGAGTCCCAGCAGTGCCATTAAAAACCATCACCTCAGTTTTATTTTCGTTAAAATTTAAAAAGTTGAGTGCCATCCAGGCCTTTAGGTCATTAAGACATTTAAAAAGTGGTTTCAGAGAAGATGCATTATTCTTTTTGAGGGGCAGGTAAATCTGGCAATCATCTGCATAGCAGTGGAAGGATATGCCATGTTTGCGTAGGATGGACCCCAGTGGGAGCAGGTATAGTGAAAACAGAAGAGGGCCTAGGACCGAACCTTGTGGTACCCCACATGGGAGGGGCGCACAGGAAGACATAAAATCACCAATGTTGACACAGAAAGTTCGGTCTGCTAAGTATGATCGGAACCACTCTAATGCTGAGCCCCTAATACCCACCCAGTGTTCTAAACGAGAAATTAAAATTTTGTGGTCCACTGTATCAAATGCTGCCGTTAAATCTAAAAGTAAAAGAATCACACTGTCCCCAGAGTCGGTAGCTAAAAATATATCGTTAAAAACTCTCAGTAGGGCTGATTCTGTACTGTGGAGATTTTTAAAACCAGATTGTAATGTTTCGAGAATATTGTGTTCTTCCAGAAAGGCCATTAATTGACTATAAACTATCTTCTCAAGGATTTTTGAAAGAAATGGCAGCTTAGAAATAGGCCTGAAGTTTGCAGGGATTGTGGGGTCCAAGGCTGGTTTCTTAATCAGAGGCTGGACCACTGCATGTTTAAACTGTTTCGGGAAAACTGCAGAGTACAGGCTACTGTTTATAAGCGTGAGGACAGATGGACCTACAGAGGGAAAGACCTCTTTAAAGAGTCTAGGAGGGACCGCATCACTTGGAGACCCGGAGGGTTTCAGGTGGCCAACAATCTCCTGTAGGAGGGACATAGTAACAGGTTCGAACTCATTAAAAATAGCAGAGCAGGGGACCAAGATGGAGGGATCATGGGCAGGAGGAGTAATTGACGCTCTGGATGAGGAGACTTTTCCAGTGAAAAAGTCTAAAAAGGTTTCACAAGTGGCAGGAGATGGTTCCATACCTGCGGTCTGCGGGGGGTTAAGGACTGAGTCAATGATTTTAAATAGGTGGGCTTGTTATAATTTGAAAGAATGATATTTGAGAAATGATTTCTTTTGGCATCTCTCACTATTTTCTGGTAATGTCGCCAGCGGTCTTTTAGAATTTGAAGGGACACTTGCATTTTATCTCTTTTCCATTTTCGTTCCGCTTTTCGACACTCGCGTCTGGCGGCACGAGTGACTTCATTTAACCAAGGCTCACGTTTGGCCTTAGGCTGCTTGGTTTTTAACGGTGCTACGGAATCTAGAATTGATTGGCAAGTTGAGTGAAACCAAGCATTGAGGCCATCAGTAGAATTACACATAGACTCTGGAAAAACACAGTTATTGAAAGCAGTGGAGAAATTAGCAGCAGTGGAAGGGTTTAAGATACGACAGCGCTGAGCTGCAGCATGGGGTTTCATTGAATTATTAGGGAGAGTGATGTCAAACAGAACAGGCATATGGTCTGAGAACGTTGTATCACAGATCTCTAAATTCTGAACAGGCAGGCCATATGAAAGGACAAGGTCAAGTGTGTGTCCACGTTCATGTGTGGGACCAGACACAAACTGAACACAATTAAAAGAGTCAATAAGGTTTACAAACTCCATTGCCATAGGTTCACCAAGACAGCAAACATGGATATTAAAATCCCCTAGAATGAGCATGTGGTCATATTTTGGCATTACTTCTGTTAAAAAATCAGAGAGGTCGTTTATAAAATCCTTATTGTATTTAGGGGGCCGATAGATCACCACGCACAACACAGTAGGAGAGCTGCCAAGCTCAAAAGCGCTTAGTTCAAAGCTGGGGAAGGAGGTGGTAAAAAACAACTGTCTGCATTTAAAACCATTCTTAAAAACCGTGGCTATTCCTCCTCCCCGACCCGACGCCCGTGGGGTGTTAAAGAAACAGCAGTCGTGTGGTAGGAGTTCGGAAAAAGCACTTGTATCACCAGGACTCAACCAAGTCTCAGTTATGCAGAGAAAGTCCAACCTCTGGGACATGAAGAAATCTTTTATAATAAATGTTTTATTCACTAGCGACCTAGCATTTACAAGGCCAATTCTGACGGGGACTGCCAGGTCCACGGTGTTTGCAGTCAGGGGATCCCGCTGCAAACACTGCAAGTTGCTCATATTTGCCCCTCGCCAACAGGGACGGGGAGTAGGCCTAGGAGCAGATGCTTCTATTTTGGCTGCATCTCGAGTAGTGTGTAGTTTTGGTGGCGGACGTAAAGTGATTCTGACAGGAATATGCATGGGGATGGTAACAACAGCAGGACCCGCATTTTCAGGCGAACTATGATCAACAGAGCGGGGAAGCTCGGCAGGGTCTTGCTGAGGGGGATGTCAATCGAGGCTAAAAGCAATAAAGTTGATAAAGTTTTGACACAGGACTCCTGTACCGGTTTTATTTAGATGTAGGCCATCAGGTTTAAATAGATCATGTCTAGTCCAGAAGGAGTCGAAGTGGCTGACAAAAGCAAAACCACAGGCTGTAGAAAAAGTTTTCATCCAGTCATGCAGGCTGACCTGCTCAGAGCTTCTAGTGGTGGTGACAGGAATGGGGCCGGATAGAACACACCTCCTTCCTAGGCTTTCCACAGTGGAAGCAACAGCCTCAAGGTTGAGGTGCAGCAGTGTGGATTGCCTGGCCATGACGTCATTGGTGCCAGAGTGGACAATCACAGTGTGGACAGAGGGATGGATATCAAGAAGTGCTGGGATGAGTTCAATGAAGTCGGTGGTTTTACCTCCAGATAAACAGTAGGTAATGGCGCCAGGGAGGGAAACGAACCTGATAATAGAATCACCTACTAAAAGTATATCTGGGCGTTCATTTCCTGGGTTACAGTTGTAGATCGACAGCCTAGGATTGAGGGAGACTGGCGAGCTGAATGTGATTGGATGAGAACAGGTGTTGATTTGGCTAGAATCTCGGGTTGGCGGGGCGGGGGAAGCTGAATTTGTAGGTGCAGCAACAGCAGCAGGTGGCTCCGAGGAGAAAGATGAGGGCACTGGGGCAGTTTCCAAATGAGGCTGCTTCTTGTGGAATTGTGAAGTAAACAGGCGAGGTCGCTTTTTTTCTGGATGTATTTGAGAAGGAGACGAGGGTGACAGTGAAAGTGCGTCTGTGCTCCGGGTGTCGCTGATCGGCGAGGAGCGTTTTCGCACCCGCGCGGCGCTGCGAGCAGCCAGTGGAGAGACAAGCGGGAGGAACGCCAGGGGAGAGAAAAAGTTTGCGAGTGGGATGATATCTTCGCCGATGTCTGGAGGGTCGTAGAGGGGAAGAGAAATCTTTTTTGTTCCCCTGACAACAGAAGACCATGGTGGAGAGGAACTCGGACCAGGGAGGACGTTGGTAGCAGCGGCGGAGGGCGCTGGGGCTGAGGGCAGCTGGTTGGCTTCTGGCTCCAGGCGGGCTAACCGGGAGCTCAGCACGGACTGCTGCTGGAGAAGGTCATCGATCATCTGCTCTAAGGTGCGGAGTTCCGACTTCAGCTCCACAATCTCTACTGCCGGGGCCATCTGGAGAGCTGAAACAGGAGGAAAACAAAAGAGGGACCAGCAACGGGCAGGCAGAAGGGAGCCACTGTACTGACTATCCGAGCGAGCAGCTCTGAGACTATGTTAAACTTACACACCAGGGCTCCGTAAGGAGCCCACAGCGGTGCGATGTCCGAAGTCTTTTCCACAATCTGAGAGAAATAGCCTGGCTGGAAACTTACCACCAAGGGCCGTACGTGTTAAGGCCCGCTGCAGATGGATCAGCACATTGGTAAGTTTCAGTTATTGGCGTGTAGCCTATATCCACTGGTAGATCTGGCAGCAGTAGACTGGCTGCTGCAGGCCGGGGTGGTGAAAATGGCGTGGATCTGCTCACACTTTTCAGTTAAAAATCCTGCGATCTGTTCGTCCGATGGTAGAAATAAATGCTTCCACTTGAAGATGAAGTATTCATTTACTGAGGACCGTGCGTTTAAACACTTAAAAGGAGTCGGATTTTAGTTTTTAAAGAAGTTTTTAAGAGACGTACTGACGGAGCACCGAGAGACGCCACGCATGCGCACTTAGCCAAATGACATGCTCTACTTGCTCTGTGGCAGTTTCCCTTCAGAGCGAGCTCTGAGGGGAAACAGCTCCAAAATGACATGCTCTGCTTGCTCTGTGTCAGTTTCCCTTCAGAGCGAGCTCTGAGGGGAAACTGCTCTGAGGGGAGCAGATTTCTTGTGTTTCTGGTTTGTGTGCTAGAAAATGGGTTTTTAATGAGAAATACATTAGATGACTCATGAAGTCAAACAAATGCCAAACTGATAAGCTTAGGCTGAGTTTCAGAGGAGAAGGCTATATTCAAGTGAACAGAGAGTTCTGTTGTGACTGGCATGCAAAGACGGTGCTGAGCCCTGTGGTGTGTTTTCCACTAGAGGTCCAGCAGCCGGATTGGTGGAGCCAGTGAGGAATTTAGGGGTTGTTGACATGACATGTATTTTTCAGTCACAGGAGATAATGAATAGCTGCTGGGCAGCGATGGGTCGGGTCTGGGCTATATTTTTGGCAAATTTAGGCAAATTCTGAGCAACAAACAGGAGAATAGGAGGACAATGTGTTTTTATGTTTACTTAGTAACATTCTATAAAGCCAGGCTTTTATTTTTTTATACATTTAGCAGACGGATATTCAGTGCTTTTATTTTGAAAGCGTCTCGCCGAGACCTCGTACACATCCGGTGCTTCGGACTTTACCGGCAGAAGGAAAAGTATGTCTGCAAGGCTAAAAGAGTGTCTTCAATGCTAAAAGCAAGCAAAGTGTGTCTAACCCACATGAAACGCCCTAGCACCTGGCTAATAAGGGGCACAAGGTTTGTTTTGTTACCATTTCATGCTATATTTATGTCCGGCTCGAGTTTGGTTGCCGTGGATATTTTCATGCATAAAACGTATTGTGGTTAGCGGTAGCTACTATTAGCATCGGCGAGCTGCCGTGTCGGTCTGTATTGAAGTGAGATGAAGCTATGAGCTAACTCGTAGGTTGTTTTATTAATGCAACGGGACGTATTTTGTCTGTGTTATATAAGGTCTGCTAAGGTTAAAAACTGTTTATTGGGTTAAAAACGAACGGTTAAAAATGCTAATTTCATGTCAAATATTGTTTTATATTGCACTCTATGTGAGGTTGTCTTTAAGTTAAAATGTGAATTTTCCCTCATGACTGTAACATCAATCGTAGCAGTTAAAATATATATTTAAATTCATGGAGTAAAACCTGTGAGTCTACAATAAGTTTATTAGATAAAAAGAGAGTCAACTTACATGATTGTTTGTGATAAAGGTAGTTAAAGGTAATTTCAAGTAAGAGTAAAGGTAACTGTATTTTGTTTTCTTCTTTTCATAGCTCTTACGGTGTGTTTGCATTGAATACGGTCCAAGGAATAAAACATTGTGAACCATCAGTTTGAGAGTCCGACCATCATTTAGCCGGGGATGCTACAGTAAGAGCTTCACCTCATCCGTCACATCACGCCGCTGACCAAGGACAACTGTAGAGGGACCTGATGTGATGGTCAAGGATTGTGGTACCTGCTCACAACATGGAAGCATCACTAAAGACGCCTCCAGACGACAGAGACTCCGAACAGATGAAGGATAAGGATACTGAAGAGGAGGATCTCCGTCGCTCTGGTCGCCTACGGAATCCCACGGAAAAGATGCTTGCATTTCATGAGGAGGAGGCCCACAAAAAGGAGAAAAGGTTGACTCACATTTATGAACAATGGAAGATCCAGGCACGTAAGGCTAGAAAACAGTTAAAGTTAAACATTCCTGAAAGTGACATTGCAACTCTTATAGACACACTAGAAGAAGGAAAAAACTGTGTTATAAACCTGTACATAGACATCAGAGCTCACCTCACTCCATCTAATGAGACAAGACGTCGTATTGATGCCTGTGAGGCAGTTACAAGGGACATTGTTAAAATTGCTCTTGAAAGGATATCAGGCATAGATGAAGAATTTGATAGTGAAGCAGTAAAGCAGCGTCTTCATGAGCTTTTTAACAGAGACTATGCTCACTCCATCTACGGATCCACAGCTTCACCTCCAAGTCAACACTCAAGTAAAGGTTCAAGTCAACACTCTGTTATAGCAGCAAAACGAGCAGACGCTGCAGCAGAATTAGCAGCAAAGGAAGCAGAGTATGAAGTGTTATTGAAGGAGGAGAAACAAAAAGAAAAGATTCAACTCCTAGAGGGACAACAAAGGAAAGAACTTGAAGCTCAAAAACGTGAGTTGGAAAGATTAAAGGCAGAGAAGGACATTAAAGCTGCACGAGCTAGGTTCACAACTTATGATCAGGAAATAATGCAGGAAGCAAGTGTTCATTCTGTAGATCAGATGAGAACGAGAGAACATCAGTTTGTGTGTCCTCCTTCAGCTCTCATCCAGCAGCCCACTGATATCACAGTGACAGCATCACCTGCAAGGACAGATGTAAGTTATCTGGCTCAGGCAGTCCAAGATAGCATAGCTCTGAACAGGCTCCCAATGCCAGAACCGTCTGTATTTACTGGTGACCCTATCCAGTTCATTGAGTGGAAGGCTTCCTTCACATCCCTCATAGACAAAAAGAACATTGCTTCAGCTGACAAATTACATTATTTGAAAAAATATGTAGGAGGTCCAGCTCGAAAGACACTTGATGGCATATTTTATAGAAATGATGATGAAGCCTACAAAGATGGATGGAACCGTCTCAACCACAGGTATGGTCAGCCGTTTGTTATACAAAAGGCATTCAGGGAAAAACTAACAAACTGGCCAAAGGTCCATCCAAGAGATGCTGAGGGACTTAGAGCATTCGCTGATTTCTTACACTCATGTCTGGAAGCCATGCCTTATGTCAAAGGTCCAAAAGCTACCTGATTGGGCAGCATCACAGTGGAACCGCAAGGTCACTCAAGTCATGAGAGTTGACCAGGAGTTTCCCAGCTTCCAGGAGTTTGTCTTCTTCATTGTAACGGAGGCAGAAATTGCATGTAATCCTATTACTTCATTCCACGCTCTCCACTCATCAGAGGCTAACTCATCACGTCATCTGAAAGAAAAGAAATGTAAATCCAGTGTTTATCACACACAGACAGTTACAGAGAATGAAACACAAGGACAGTTAAGAACAGGTTTAAAGCCACCATGTGTGTTTTGTCAAGACAGTAAACATCAACTTCATCGCTGTCCTGAGTTTAAAGGGAAAGCTCTGGAGGAACGACGGAAATATGTGAAAGAAAAGAAGCTTTGCTATGGCTGCTTGAGGACGGGCCATAACGCCAAGGACTGCCGCAATAGACATTCATGCGACAAATGTAAAGCAAGACATCCTACGCTTCTCCATGATGACACCTACACCAAGGCCAAGCCTACGTCAGTCTCAAATCAAAGTAACACAGAGGAAACAGCAACCACATTGGCTCTCAGTGTGGCAACTAAGGAGCCATCTACCAACACTTCAATGATAGTGCCAGTGTGGGTTTCTTCTGTCAGCAATCCAGGTACGGAAAGACTTGTTTATGCGCTGCTTGATACCCAAAGCGATACAGTCTTCATTGACCAAGAAGTCAGCAATAGTTTACAGACTGAAACTCATCCTGTAAGACTGAAACTAACAACCATGACAGGAAAGGATGCATTAATGCATAGTCAAAGAGTGTCAGGTTTGAGAGTGAGAGGTTACTGCTCTGCTATCCACATTGATCTCCCCCCTGCTTACACCAAGGACTGTATACCAGTGAATCGAACACACATTCCTACCTGTGACACGGCACGGAACTGGAATCATCTCATCAAAATAGCAGATGAAATCCCACCACAGCTGGAATGTGAAGTCGGTCTGCTGATCGGCTACAATTGCTCAAGGGCACTGGCACCACGGCAGGTAATCCTTGGAGGAGATAGCGAACCATATGCAGTTCAGACGGATTTGGGGTGGAGTATCGTAGGCTGTTCACCTCACCACAACTCACCAAGCATCACCAACATGTGTCACAGAGTTTCAGTCAGAGAGCTTCCTCCAGTGACCCCAGCTGAGGCACTCAGGGTTCTCGAGTCTGGCTTTAAAGATGCCAATAAGGACGGAAAGACTGTGTCTCAGGATGACATCCGCTTCCTGGATGTGTTAAAGGAAGGGATCAAGAGGAACATTCATGGACATTACGAGATGCCACTCCCCTTTAAAGAGAGACCCTATCTCCCTGACAACAAACAACTGGCGATGGTACGGCTCAGTCACCTTAAAAGAAAGCTGGCGAAGGATGACAAGTACAAAGAACATTATGTGAAGTTTATGAATGAAATCATTGAAAAGGGTGAGGCAGAGGAAGTTCAGGATCAAGGGAAGGAAGGAGAGAAGTGGTACATTCCTCACCACGGAGTGTATCACTCGAAAAAACCTGATAACCCTGCAGACATCGCATCTAGGGGATCAAGCGCAAGTGAGATTCTCACATCAAGTTGGTTCAAAGGACCTCAGTTTCTATGGGAGAAAGAGATACCTCTAGCTACAGATGTTAGCGCAGAAATACAGATTGGAGATCCTGAAGTCAAGAGGATTCAGACTCTAAACACACAGACACGGGAACAGCTGAGTCTCTCAGACCGCCTGTCAAAGTTTTCTTCGTGGTCAAAAGCAACTCAGGCTGTCGCTCGTCTCATGCGTCGTGTCAGACGTGATAAGTCAACAGACCACAGCACCGTCCAAGAACGAGAAGACGCACGCTGCATCATCATAAGAGACTTACAGAGACACGCATATCCAGAAGAGTTAAAGTTGCTCAGTAAGGTAACTCAACTTCCCTCTCAGAGTAAACTGTTTCAGATGGATGCTTTTCTTGATCAGGATGGACTCCTCAAGGTGGGAGGAAGACTGAAAAATGCATCACTCCCTACCTCACTGAAGCATCCAGTGATCATACCAAAGAGTCATCCCATCACCAAGGCAATAATTGCTCACTGTCACGAGAAAGTCCAACATCAAGGAAAAGGCTTGACTATTAATGAGATCAGATCAAATGGATTCTGGATTCCAGGAATCAACAGAGCTGTGGCAACGCATCTGCATCAATGTGTTACATGTCGAAAACTCAGAAGATTCACAGAGGAGCAGCGAATGGCAGATTTGCCGTCTGAGCGTGTGGATCCATCACCACCTTTCACCTATTGTGGAGTGGACTGTTTCGGTCCGTTTTTCACCAAACAAGGACGCAGGGTACAAAAGAGATACGGACTGCTTTTCACCTGCCTTTGCTGTCGAGCTATCCACATTGAGATGTTAGACGACATGTCGACAGATGCTTTCGTGAATGGACTTCGTTGTTTCATTGCAATAGGAGGAGCAGTGCGTGACATGAGATGTGACCAAGGAGCGAACTTCATTGGAGCTAAGGATGAACTGAGTGAAGCTCTCAAGCAATTGGATGCTGATCGTCTGACTGCGTTTTTGGCTGAGAAGCAGTGTGGCTTCGGCATGGACGCTCCGCATGCAAGCCATGCTGGAGGCGTGTGGGAGAGACGGATCCGAACGGTGAGGAATGTTCTTCGTTTGGCTCTTTCGCCCTCATCGGGCAGGCTGGACGATGCCTCTCTACGGACGTTCTTTTGTGAGGCAGCAGCTATTGTGAACAGTCGTCCACTCACCGTTGACAACTTGAATGATCCAGATAGTCCAGAGCCGCTGACGCCCAGTCACCTGCTCACCATGAAACCCACGGCAGCCTTGCCACCTCCTGGCAGATTCATCAGAGAGGACATGTATGCTCGTAAGAGGTGGCGCCGTGTTCAGTACCTTGCAGAGCAGTTCTGGGGCCGGTGGAGAAGAGAGTATGTGTACAACATCGCCACCAGACAACGCTGGCATACTCCAAGGAGAAACCTCAAAGTCGGTGACATTGTGATGGAAAAGACAGAAGATCAACCTCGCAACGAGTGGAAATTGGCTAAAGTTGTAGAGACAGTGACTGATAAAGATGGACTAGTGAGGAGAGTGAAGATTCGTGTTGGAGATCAGAAGATGGGAAAGGAGGGACAGCGTTCTGGCAAGCCATCCATCGTTGAACGTCCAGTGCAGAAGCTGATCCTGCTCCGTTTAATCACCCCCTTCACTCCACAACCTATCCTTTACAGTATGAAGAGTTTATGGACATTTTTGACTCAAGCACTAAAGGTTAAAGGTCACATGGTTTAGAAATCATTCATGCTTTACATCTAATAAGGGGATGAAAAACCAGTAATGATTTGGTGGGAGTGTAAATGACCTTTAATATGAGCATAGTATTTTTATAAATGTGTTTTTATGTTTACTTAGTAACATTCTATAAAGCCAGGCTTTTATTTTTTATACATTTAGCAGACGGATATTCAGTGCTTTTATTTTGAAAGCGTCTCGCCGAGACCTCGTACACATCCGGTGCTTCGGACTTTACCGGCAGAAGGAAAAGTATGTCTGCAAGGCTAAAAGAGTGTCTTCAATGCTAAAAGCAAGCAAAGTGTGTCTAACCCACATGAAACGCCCTAGCACCTGGCTAATAAGGGGCACAAGGTTTGTTTTGTTACCATTTCATGCTATATTTATGTCCGGCTCGAGTTTGGTTGCCGTGGATATTTTCATGCATAAAACGTATTGTGGTTAGCGGTAGCTACTATTAGCATCGGCGAGCTGCCGTGTCGGTCTGTATTGAAGTGAGATGAAGCTATGAGCTAACTCGTAGGTTGTTTTATTAATGCAACGGGACGTATTTTGTCTGTGTTATATAAGGTCTGCTAAGGTTAAAAACTGTTTATTGGGTTAAAAACGAACGGTTAAAAATGCTAATTTCATGTCAAATATTGTTTTATATTGCACTCTATGTGAGGTTGTCTTTAAGTTAAAATGTGAATTTTCCCTCATGACTGTAACATCAATCGTAGCAGTTAAAATATATATTTAAATTCATGGAGTAAAACCTGTGAGTCTACAATAAGTTTATTAGATAAAAAGAGAGTCAACTTACATGATTGTTTGTGATAAAGGTAGTTAAAGGTAATTTCAAGTAAGAGTAAAGGTAACTGTATTTTGTTTTCTTCTTTTCATAGCTCTTACGGTGTGTTTGCATTGAATACGGTCCAAGGAATAAAACATTGTGAACCATCAGTTTGAGAGTCCGACCATCATTTAGCTGGGGATGCTACAGGTTAAATTCTGATATGTATTTGTTAAACATCTACTGTGATTCTAAGATTTGTTTCACAAAGACCATCTGTGTTTTAGCCAACTCCCTTGTTGGGTCTTGAACCCACATCCTCCAACACTAAGAACCAGCTCCTAACTCAGTGAGCTAATTGTCTGGAATTGAGACCTGCTGTGTGTCTTCTCAAATAGACTCAGGGAGTCACAAGCCAGGCAGCAGCTGTTGTCAAGGCAGATTTCAAAATTGGTCAAATTGTCACAAATTCTAATATCTAAACAAAAATCTGATAAAACATAAATTGCATCTTGACAACATGGAAATGTTGTCGATTTGTTTTTAATGATAAGTGTTATGCTTCTCAAGAGAAAATGTGATGTTTAAAAATGCCACTCTTACATTGACTCCAGTTGTTCCCAATTCAGTTTTTTTTTAAAGTGTATATATATTTTTTTGGCGTTTTTGCCTTTATTTGATAGCACAAAGTGAGATAGACAGGTAAAGGGGAGGTAGAGAGAGGGGGAATGACATGCAGGAAAGGTCTGCCCGACACGGGATTCGAACCGGGGACGCCTGCGTTGAGGACTGTAGCCTCTACATGGGACGGCTGCCTTAGAGCAGAAGTAAGCGGAATATTTGCGTTAAAGGACAATTCCAGGCGAATTCAACTCGGGGGTGTATTTTCCTATCATTTTAGGTCTAAAAGAAGGAATCTGAAGATTTTCAGTTTAATCACTCCTGTTTTGCGGTAGTTGCGTCTGTCTCCGCATCGCCACGGCAGCAATGAATGGGAGTGGATGTAAGTTCCGCTGTTTAGGCTGTTTACAGCCCTCAAAGCCGCAATTTCTTTCCACAGACAGCGTCAGATGGCGACTCAAACATGCACCGAGAAGTTTATTTACTTCAAGCAAGCCGACATGTTTGTAAAACTAGATCCAATTCAAAGTCTCCCAGAGTCTCGCGCGAGACCCAGTTGCCGTGCTCGGTGTGTTCAGGTGCAGTGGGAAAAGCTACCGTTTGTGTCATAAACACAGGAATATCAACTCTTTACTTGCAGCACCCCCATCGGTGGACCAGAAACAACTCCCGGTGTGGTAGGCCCCCAGGAGGAAACACTGGAAAATCGAGGGGCTAAACAGTAAAATAAGATAAAAGGTATAGAAGCTCAAACTGAAGGAATAAAACAATAGAATGTATAAAATAGACCATAAATAATGACTAAAATATTGAAATAAAACAATAAAATAATAAAACAGGATAATCTAAACTAAAAATTAATATAGAATAGAATAGTAATAAAAAATGTAAGTACAGGGGTGAGCTTAAAAATTATAAAGAGTTAAACAAGTCAGTTAAAAGCCTGATTAAAAAGATGGGTCTTGAGCCTCTTTTTAAAAACATCAACATTCTCTGCGGCCCTGAGGTTCTCCGGGAGGCTGTTCCACAGTCGAGGGCCATAATAACTGGATGCCGCCTCCCCGTGTGTTCTAGTTCTAACTTGTGGTATTGTTAAAAGGCCAGCGCCGGAGGACCTCAGGGTCCGCGAGGGTTGATAGGGTAAAAGTAATGCAGATAAATAAGAAGGCCCAAGACCATTAAGACACTTAGAAACTAGTAAAAGAACCTTAAAATCAATCCTGAAACGCACGGGGAGCCAATGCAGTGATTTTAAAACAGGTGTAATATGCTCCCGCCCTCTGGTCCTCGTCAGCACGCGTGCGGCTGAGTTCTGTAATAACTGTAAATTGTACATGCTCTTCTTAGGAAGACCAGAGAGCAGGGCATTACAATAACCTAAACGACAAGAGATAAAAGCATGCATCAGCACCTCCGTGCTGGCCTGAGAGAGAAACGGGCGGACTCTGGCTATATTCTTAAGATGGTAAAAACCTATCTTTGTTATGTTTTTGATGTGTGACAAGAATGACCAGATCGCTTACTTCTGCTTTAACCACTGCACGCACCGCCCCAAGGGAGATAAGCAGGAAGTTGTTTTCAAGAGATACAGGAAATGCCAAACTGTGGTGCCTACGTCAGTGGAGCTCTGCCTCTGTTCAAAGGCCGCGGTGTAGGCAGAGCCTATGTGTATGGTTTCAGAACAGAAACTGAACTGTTCATTTGAGCCTGGCTTCAGACAAAGGATGAACACACGATTACAGGAGAGGAGATAATGGCGCGTGCCCCGCTGCTGCTCCTGGAAACCTTAGAGGAACTGAGTGCGGGACAACTGAGGACCTTCCAGTTCTTTCTCTACAGCGATGTTCTCGAAGGTTTCCAACATATTCCAAGGTCTCGTGTTGACGGTGTGGACATACCCGGCACTGTGTCTGCTTTAGTGCAGACATATGGCTACGATGATGCTGTGACTGTCACAGTGGATATACTGGGGAAAATGAAACTAAAACTGCACGCTGAGGGATTGAAGAAGAAGTATAAGAAAGGTAAAATGTAATTGAAAAGTAAAATTTGACTGTTAGATTTGTTGGGACTCTGAGAAAATGGAAAATGGAAGACAAATCCACATGGCTTCTTTTGTCTCCCAGACAAAGGGAAACCATTGAACTCAGTCTCCCAGCATCCTTCACCTTTTCACACCTGGGTGTGAAATCTTCACTCCTGACCCCCATTGGTCAGGTATGGCGAAGAGGCTGCTGACTGTTATCACTTCCTCCACAAGAGCCCTGTGAGTTTCTCCACATGACATGTTCCTCTTGTGTCTTGGTTAGTTGCTCTCTAAGCTGCGAACAAAAGTGATTTCCTCTCTTTACCGCAGCTTGTTTTGGACTTTCATTATCACTTAATCAATCTATCTTATGTTGTTTTTCAAGTCTAAATCACTGCAACCTCACTGAGAACTGCTGCAGGCTTTTGGCCTCTGCACTGAGTTCGACCTCTTCCCACCTGACACACCTGGACCTGAGTGACAACAGACTGAGGGATTCAGGGCTGAAGCTGCTTTCTGTTGGATTAGGAAGTCCGAACTGCAAACTGAAGAACCTAAGGTCTGTAACGCTCAAACGCTGCACCATAAACCTCATGCAAACAGAGGTAAATGCTTCTTCTGGTTGACCTGGGTTGGGTTTAATGTTGTTGAGTACAATTCTGGAGGCCAGAATAAGAAATAAGCATCATTTTGTTTTTAGATTACACAAGTGTGAACTTGAAGGAGACTGCTGTGAAGCGCTGGCTCTTGCCTTCAGCACAGAAACAACCCGTCTTACAGAGCTGGACCTCAGCGCTAATGACTTCCAGCAGACAGGAGTGAAGGCGCTGTATGTGGGACTGTGCAGCCGTCACTGCAAACTGCAAACACTCAAGTGAGACTTTTTGTTCCGACTCTATAATCTTTTTAAAGAAAATAAGATTGCATTTAATCTGGAGGACTATTCTCTGCAGGTTGAATCAGTGCAGACTGGGAGACAGTTGCTGTGAAGACCTGGCTTCAGCTTTAAGCTCAGAGTCATGTCACCTGACAAATCTTGACCTGAGTAACAACAGCCTGAAGGATTCTGGTGTGTCTCTGCTTTCTGCTGGACTGAAGAGTCCACACTGCACACTGGAGACACTCAGGTCAGTGCTTGTTTTAGCTACACTGTTACAGTTACAGTGTCTGTCACCACCGTGGTGTGTCTTTCCTTTCTATATCAAGTCAAAGTGAAAAGTACTTTATTTTTCCGTTATGAACTTTGTTGCAGAAGAACATCATTAGTGCAGGAGCAGACATACCCAACACAATGATACCACACATCCCCACATACCACACATAAGTACTCACAACAATGGTTAAAAGGACACATACAAAGATAAAATTAGTTAAAAGCAGGTTAATTGAAAATGTTATGATAGGAGATGGAGTTAGCTGTTGAGAAGTCAAATTGAGGTGGGGATGAAACTGGATTTTTCTCTGTCCGGAGTGGGAGTGATCTGTATGCAAATGTGACATTTTTTCCACATATTAAATACATAAAATTAAACTCCTTCACCTACCAGGCTCAGCTGGTGTGGCCTTTCACAGAAATGCTGTGACCACATTGGCTCAGCTCTCAGTATGATAAACTGAGGAAGCAAGGTTAAAATAGTCGCACTGCAGATTTCACATGTGTAACATCTATTTAAAAGATGTAAAGCTGTACTGTTAATAATTATATTATTATATCCGTTTGTCAACAGCGTGGAGCACAACGCAGAGTGCTACCTGACATCAACACTGAAAAACTGTAAGTGATATAGTTATAATATTATTCTTATTTAACTTTTTTTTTTTTTTACTAAAGACTAAAGTGAAGAATCTTTACTGTGGGCTAATCAGCATGAAACCTTCTTGTAATCCAAGAGAATAAGAGAGTAACTTTTGAATAGAAATCACTTTGTAAGAGATGAATGCATTTGGATTGTGTTTTGATATTGAATCAGATCCCTGTATTTAAATATTATCTGTGGCCTGAGTTCAGTTTTAGTTTAGTTCAGATTATGTGCAATTATACAACAGTTAGTTCCGACCGGTCCCAACCGAGCAATTTGATTGGACAACGAGACATTCCATAGTGCTGATATACAGTATAACAGCACTGGGACTTTTCACAGACATAATCACTCCGCTGTTCAGCTGGACAGGAGCTAAGCATGGATGTATTATGAGCTAAGTCAGAGCCACGAGCTGCCCCATCTCTCTGCTGCTGCTGCTGTTGCTGCTGCTGCTGCTGCTGCTGCTACAGTTATAAACGGACCTGAACATTAAAACCTGGACCTGACCTGGTCCGTCTAATTGGCGATAAATCTCTACTAAACCCGGCTGGGAAAAAAATCGCCGCGGGGGCAACTACGTTTTGACGGTGATGTGTTTTGATATTAGCGTCAGCTGTTGTTAGCCACGTAGCTCAGCTACTAGCTTCAGCTGTGTTTATATTGATTACATAGATGATGAACAAAATTCGGTATCGATAACGTCTCTGTATGTCTTCATGCTGGTCCTGTTGCTGCGGTGCTAATCAGACACGGGCTCAGAACCAGAACCAGCACTGGAAGCAGCTCGGTGGAGAAGCTTGTAGCTAGTAGCAAGCTAGTATGAAATGTTTATGTGTTGCCTGGCAACAGCCTTGTCTCCCTTCCAGTTGCAGAACTATTTCTGTTGGCGGAGCCAAATAAATGATTAAATAAACAAACAAATCATAATCTCTTGTAGTTTATTACTGTTCTAAAAATGCGCTCGTAGCACTGTTGTATAAAAGCAATATCACACTCGAGGTCGTGCTGTTGTACTGTATATCAGCACGGTGTGATTATCTGCGGCACTCGGCCTGCGGCCTCGTGCCTACGACCGAATCACAGCCGTGCTGATATACAGTACAACAGCACTCCCTCTCGTGTGATATTGCTTAAATATAAACCTGGCAAATGAATGCTCCTCCAGCCTGATTGCTTGTTTTTGGTTGGACTTGTAATAATCTCATTTATCCAGCAGAAGGCAGGATAGACAAGCTCTTGTCCTGTCATGGTACTTAAAGGGATAGTTTAGCTTTTTTGAAGTGGGGTTCTATGAGCTACAAATGCCTATTAAGTAGCCTACACTATCTGCAGTAGAAAGGTCTCTGCTCTCCCCGCAGATAGTGTAGGTACTTAAAGGGATAGTTCAACATTTTGGAAAATTGGCCCATTGCCATAATCCCTATAGCTGTAAGAGTACGTTCATTACCTTTAATTGTCGGATTTCATGGTTTCCCTCATCAAATACACAATTCAACAACTCCAAAATGTTCTCTTGGACAAGTTGTGTATACTGTTCTCATCATGCGGGACATGATTCAACAGCAAGCCAAACTCTAGTAAGTGCCGGAGTCAGGAGTCATCTTCGTAATACTCTTTAATAAGATGCCTTAGCTGCACTCACACAGAGTGAAACTGTAGAAAAACACCAAAATAAAGTACATCAACAACTTAAATTTACAGAGCTGTTCAACCACCAGTGTAGCTAACTGCTAGCTAACTGCTATGCTACAAATGCTAAATTATGATTTTTAAATACTTTGTGTTACATGAATTTCTGAGGTAAACATATTAAATTATAACAATGTACTTGCACTTTATATATACAACAATAATCAACTTACAGACGATGCGTTCACAAGCGCAAAGAAGAAGATGGCAGCAGATGAAGCGCGCCTGATCCTTAGCTTGCAAGAGAAACAAAATGGCTGCTCATCATAAGTCACATGACATAAATTAAAGGGACAGACTATTTCCTGCTTAGAACGAAACCCACTGCTAGGGGGCGCCAAACACTACAAGAAATCAAACTTAGAGCCTGAGGCAGGACATTGTGACTTGCACATTCACCCGGTAATAACGTTATGAGACGGAGTTGTTTAAAACTGCCCCCGACAGGAACACACATCAGCAGTTTTGCATGAATTTACCTCGAAAACAACTCTGTCTCATAACGTTTCATAGCGTGGTGAATGTACAGATCACAACTTGTCCACCAGAGCGTTTTGGAGTTGTTGGATTGTGTATTTGATGAGTGAGACGGAAACCAAGAAATTCCATGAGCCTCCATAGCATAGCTCTGAGTAGCTCGCAGCTCTGCTCTGCCGTTCTAAAAACAACTTGCACCGACAGGTAACGAATCTACTCCTAAAACTATTGGATTTATGGCAATGAGCCAATTTGCCAAAATGTTGAACTATCCCTTTAATGGGCATTTGTAGCTCATACAACCCTACTTCAAAAAATCTCTTATCCCTTTAACTACCCTGTAAATCCACTACCCACACAGTGCTGACAGATTTGCAAGGTCCTTCAGTTTATGTTTGACCTAAGGCTCACTACATTAACATGGGTCTGGACCGTATTATTACTTAAAACAGTGATTAAAAAGTAGCACTGAAAAGCCATGTGTGTGTGTTTATCGTAGATGCGTGTTCACTGACGTTCAACACAAACACAGCCGCCAAGTCTCTCTTCCTGTACGATGGGGGAAACCAGGTGACGTGGGTCAGGGAGAGGCAGCGCTACCCGGATCACCCTGAGAGGTTCGAGAGTGTCTCGCAGGTGCTGTGTGTCCAAGACCTCAGCCAGCGCCACTACTGGGAGGTGGAGTGGCGAGGACGCTGGGTGGATGTCGCCGTGTGCACCAGGGGGATCCGTCGCAGGGCTGGCTCTCACCTCTGTGGGTTTGGCAGCACGGACCAGTCGTGGAGTCTGTACTGCTCTGAGGATCACTACACCGCTCAGCACGACCGCCAGTCAGTGAGGATACCGGCACCTCTGTCCCGCTCCCACAGGGTGGGAGTCTATCTGGACTGGCCTGGGGGCACCCTGTCATTCTACAGCGTCTCCTCGGGGAGACTCGGTCACCTCCACACGTTCTACAGCTCTTTCACAGAGCCCCTCTACGCTGGGTTTGGGATGGAGGAGGAGGACTGCTCCGTGATCATTTGCACAACTTTAGGCCATGCCGCAGCTCATCCCTCGCTCAACTAGTGCAGAAAGAGTGATTGGGTTTTAAGTGCAGGTAGTGAGAGAAACACACTTGAGAATGACATGAGGCATAGTTAAAGGGTAAAGATGAATTATGAATTCAGTCAGGCCACAACATTTTTTGGTTTCAAACATTTTTTTGTAAATGTCATATCAAATCTGGAAGGCAACACATATCCTAATTGTTCTAATCATGCTCTTGAATAGAAGTAAAACAAATCAAAGACAAAATACACTACTCAACATATTAGACTTTCGGGTGAAATTTATGGAACATTTAAAAAGTTTCTGCTACAGTGATATTATATGATAAAAGTAGGGTTTTTAAGTAGAAGTATGTAATTGTACTTTGTTAATCTCAAATAATGTATGGAAACAAAAGCTAACAGCAATGGTGGGTATGCCATAACAAAACATTTCAATGTGTCAATAAGTTGTCATGTGACCAAAGGACTTTGTCTTTTGGTGACTGTCCCAGTCTCTCTGTGTGTCTGTCCAACCTGCTGATGACACCCTGAGCTCAGTGGACACTTCCCTCTGACAACATCCCATCGTCTGAAGCCTCCACATCCCTGTGCTGTTATACAGAACAGCAGGATGAAGAGGACTGTTTCAATACAAACTGTCATTGAAGCAAAATCAGACAATTGTTGTGATTTTCATGTTAAGTTTTAAATACTGAAACAGCGTGTTCTCAGTCCACACAGCATCGGCCCTCAGTCCTGTAGGTGGAGTGTGTTTCTCTGCTCTATCACAACAAAGTCAAAAAAAGTGTTGGAGGAACAAAGACAAACAGACATTTGTTGAGTAAAGTTCAACAGAAGCTTCAACAGAGCAAAGAAGCAGCTGATGATCCAGTGAAGACTCTGATCAATATCATTTCATCAAGCACAGGTTTTATTCAACTTCATGTTCAATAACACAACAGAGTCAGTTCAATAATGATGATAATAATGATTTCAGAGAGAAAGATGCAGTATGTGCAGGGAGTGCACTAGCTTAGTTTTCGGGAATGCATTACTGCCAGTTGTCTGACTTTATTATTTGTTTTTGTAGCATTTAAGACTTCTGATTTGTGTAATTCTACAGTTTATGTGTCTTGGAACAAATTTGTAGGTTTTCTTGGAGTCATTTCAAATAATAAATCAGCAAGTCCATGTGCTGAGTCATAGGCCTATTGATGTTAACAAAGTGTTGGCTCTTCCTAGTGGCCACTACACAAACCAGCAGCTACAGACTTGAGAGTTGATGAAGCTCTGATGGTGGAGTTTGTTTCTTTGCTCAGTCACAATAAAGTCAGAGTGTTGGAGGAACAGAGACAAACAGTTGTCTGTTGAATAAAGCTCAGCAGATCACTGTTTCCCCCTGAGTCAATAAAGAGAATCTCCAGTTTCGAACAATTCATTCAAGACTCACAAATCACAAGTATGTTATACATCAATGATGTCTTCATGCTTTTGCATTGCATACTCATTTTGCATTTGACACAATCACACAGACAGTTAGTATGAAAATATGTGCATCACAATAAAACAATGCAAATGTGGCTATATCATTTTGGCTGGACTGCAACATGTGGCCAGTCTTATAACCAACTGACTGACTGGCTGATTGAGTGATCATGGTGATGCCATGTTTCCCCATTGCCTGTTGCTTTCAAATGATTTGATGTTACTGTAACAGTTTCTATTGGGATGGCAGGAGCCTGCAGTGTTGCCTCTGCTAACCACTAAGCTAAAGAGACTAGTGGATATGAATAGGATGCAAACAACAGAAACACCAGCAACAAGAAATCAGACAATACTCTTATCACAGTATATTTCTGAAAGCCCTGTGAAGAAATAAAGGGTGAGTTCCTGCCTGTATACGGCTTTTAATTTGAAAAACATCAGATGAGCTCATGAGGTCAAACAAATGCCAAACAGATAAGCTTAGTCTGAATTTCAGAGGAGAAAGCTGGTGTTCAAGTGAACAGAGAGTTCTGTTGTGACTGGCATGCAAAGACGGTGCTGAGCCCTGTGGTGTGTTTTCCACCAGAGGTCCAGCAGCCGGATTGGTGGAGCCAGTGAGGAATTTAGACAGCTTGGCTAAACATGGGAATAGTGACAGCGTGCTGCAGCTGTGAAAGTTATGTGACATAGGCTACTTGGACAAATCTTTTTAAAAAGGAGAAGTGACTCAGGGGGAAGAGTGGGAAGTTACTCAGACTTTTCTCCTGCTCCTCAAGACAGGAAATAACAACATTTATCATAAACATGGAGGTGTGGTGCCTCCGTCAGTGGATATAAAGGCTCTGCCTACGCTGCGGCATTTGAGCCGTGGTGCAAGGTCCAGCCAACACCTAGGTGAGTGTGTGGAGTGAGAGGTTCGGAACTGAAACTGTACTTTTCATTTGTCGTTTAAAGACATAACCTAATATGGGTGTGCATGTTTGTAAAATAGGTTGTTATTAAGATAATATCATGAAAGAGAGCAGACTGAAACTAAGATGTCACTTTGAAACACTGACCAGGTGAAAATGAAGAGACTGGTTGGATACTGGGGGCTCGTGTTGGTTTTGCTCTATGGAGGACAGACTGAGGTAAACAAAAACAAACAAACAAAAAATAGCCTAATAATAAAAACACACTCATTTCCTCTCTCTTGAATGTCTTTCAATTCAGTCAAAAAGTAGTCTCCTCAAGCTCTGATAATGTTGTGTATTTTATACTACATTAACCCTCACTTTAAAACTGTTTCTTTGCTAATGCCAGGGACAGAGAAAGCAGCCGGGGGCTTCACTTCAAGGTACAAAACATGTTATGATTCCCAACAGCATGCATCAGTGTGAGCTACCGTTTCTGGAAGGTATGAGGTGTATAATCATATAATGAGTGTTGCTCATCCTTCTCTATGTTTGTCATGTCAGTCTCAGGAACAGACTGCTCACAGATAAAGACTCGCTCACCTCAAGCGTCCAGTGGGGTTTATGTAATCCAGCCTCCCGGAGTCAAGAAGCCATTCAAGGTAGCAAACACAACATCTGGTGTACAGAGCAGTGTGTATGTTTTGCCACACCCTGCTTGCTGCTTGCTATGACTAAAGCTCTCTATTGTGTGTGCACAAGTTTACCGTGACAGCAGATTTCAGTAACCCTTTAATTTACAGGCCGTTAATTACGTGATAATGTCAAGAAATAACAATGAATTGTGTAGTAATGTCAAGAAATCGCCTGGAAATAACGAGCAATTTAATAGTAATCTCATGTTTTTCATAAAGGCAAAAGGTTACACGTGCTTTTCATGCTTTGAATTTTTTAGGATAGGTCAAATTTTTTCTCCACCAAGTCCTTGCAATTGACCGTTATTTCTGGGCTATTTCTACGCAACCAATTGATATTTCTTGGCTATATTTCTCGACATTATTATGAAATTGACCGTTATTTCTAGGCTATTTCCTGACATTATGACACAATTAATTGTTATTTCTTGACGATTTCTTGACATTATCATGTAAACAATGGCCTATTTCTCACTCAGAATTTTGAGAAATTGGCGCCTTGATGTCAGACAGTAAATAAAAGGCAAATAAAAGATTAAAAAAATTAATAAAAGAAAAGGTAAACACTATAGTAAATGTATGTTACCTGTGTAAGATGCATGACTAAAATTAGTTTTATGAGACCTTTCATTTCAATTAATCTTTGCTTAACCCGCTGGCCCGTCCAGGCCCAGCATTAAGTAGAAGCAACACAGGCCAGTGGATGTAAAAGGGTTCAACGTGTTTTCCTGCTCTACCTGCTCAGGTGTACTGTGAGATGCGAGCAGATGGAGGCTGGACGGTGTTTCAGAGTCGCAGTGGAGGAGCAGTTTCCTTCAACAAGAAGTGGGCAGCTTATAAGAATGGTTTTGGAAACCCAACAAGTGAGTGACATAAAACACTGTTGTGTGTCATTATTAGTTATTCTTAACCCTTGGCATTTTCATCTGTATTTCTCTCGCCCGGTCTCCTTGTGTGTTAATCCTTGTGAAACCTCAGCCCTGTGATGCACAATCAAGTAACTCACATCCTTTTTTTCAGGACAACCTTGGCTTTCAGAATATTCATTCTGTAGTGGTGTCATACAGTATGAATGTACAGTATAGGCTATATGATCAGAAAAAGAAAGGAAAATAAAAATGAAAAAATAAATTCCACATATTTGTTTGAAACACACAGATTAACAATTACATTGCTATCATTTGGCGATATGATGGCACCAACCTCAGGAGGGTTTTTTGTGTTTTTTTTATCAGGTGAAATTCATGTTGGCTGCAACGCATCTTACTAAACACACAGTGAATATAAATATCCTATTCATGTTAGTGAGTAGGCCTACTATAAAGTTAACACCTTGCAATCACAAAGACATTTTTTGACCCACTCATCCACCCTAACCTTGTACTATAATGGAGTGAACGGCACCTGGTAGAAAACAGCCTTGTCCTTGTACAAGCACAGACTGTAAGGTTAGGGTTAGAGTTAGGGCAACCATGAACGCGAATTCCTGTTTGATTCACCTCCAGACAACATAAGATCTACATTCTGCAGTAGTGAGGACTGTTTGTAAATTGGTGGAAAGATTAAGCATCAGGTAGACTTTAATCCTCTCTTTGTGCTCTGCTGATCCCTTCAGAGGACCACTGGCTCGGCCTGAAGAAGGTCTTCCTCATGACGAAGGGCAAGAACAAGAAGTGGACCCTCAGGGTGGACTTGTGGGACCATGAAGGTGGCACTGCTTTCGCTGAGTACCAGAACTTCAGACTGGGAAATGAGAAAACAGCTTTCAAACTGCATGTGGGGCAGTACAGTGGAGATGCAGGTACTGAAGCCTCTGACTGCTGCTCTTTAGCTTTTCATCTTTATCTTCTTAGATTTTACACCCTTATTATATTAATTGAGAATAACTGATATGATGAAAAGAATGATGGGAGGTACATTTTTTTAAATTTAAATCTTTGAAGATATTTCCAATAAAATCAGTTGCTTCTCTTTGAAGACCTCTTGTACGTTATAGGTGATTTTCTCTGTCAGCACAAACTCTTTAGCTCTGTTCACTGAAACAACAAGGCAATTCAAGTTCATTCGCAAAGTCAATCTTTTAGAAACAGTTTGCTCTGTGGTGTAAAAAAAGACCCAGCAGCTTCAAATCCAACACTGATTCTTACAGAGAGCAGCTACAGGCAGTTTGTAGTCAATCAAGACTAATGGTTGTGTTTATTGAGTCATGATTATATGCTACACACAGCAGCTTTAGAAAGATGTTGTAACTGCTTTGACCAGTAATTTGAAGTGACTAATGCTCTTGCAAATGGAATTCAAACCCAGTTTTACAGTTCTGATTAGGTAATCACTGTTACTCTCTTGCAATTTCAGAGCAGAACCCCCATTTAGAAAGAGCTGTCTGAATTTTATTTACCAGACTAAATGTGTCCAAACTGTGTTTAAAGGTGACGCCATCCGTGGGGCCTACGCAGGCATCGACCAGAACGGCTTCGGCTTCAGCACCGTCGATCGGGACAACGACGGCTGCTCCCCGTGCATCTTTGGTGACATTGCTGAAAACGACTGCGCCTCGTCAGAAGGTGGTGGGTGGTGGTACAGCCGCTGTGGTTCTGCCAGTCTCAACGGTGACTGGCATCCAGCTGGTGACCACATTGGTTGGGCATCAGGTGTTCACTGGCGCACCTGGAAACCTCCTGCACCGTACTCAGCCAAGGCCAGCAGAATGATGATCAAGTCTGTGTGAGAGGAGCATGGCTGCGTTTAAAGCAATACTGTGGAGTTTCTCAGCCTTAAACGCATTTAAGTGGTGGGAATACAGGATGAATCTTGCCTGCAGTCTGAGCAGGGTTTTTCTACCACTTCAACGAGTTTAGAAATTTTAAAGAGGAACTATGCAAGTCTGGTAAATTTTCCGCTGTTTTGCTAACCCTCCTCTGGGCCATGTGCATTTGTTTACAATGAAACGGCGAGAAATCAATCAATAGAGCGTAGATAACGTTATATATTATATACAATGTGACGATGTGGATATTTGTGTAGTTTAATCTGTCATAAACAAGAATTTAAAGGTTATGTTGCGTGTTTGTGTCACGGTGCCGCAGAGACAAGAGCTGGGACACCGAGGCGGTGGCCCCAAACTTGCATGGTTGGTTTTCAGCCAAGAGATGCAATATGTGACACACACATGGAAGGCAGAGAGCCTCCATTCTGCCTCGGAACAAGTTAAGCCATTTATCAAACCATCACAATTATTCCAAAGCTGTTTAATTAAGGTAAAGGGTAGCATAATTAAGCTACAAATCCTGCATAGTTCCTCTTTAAGGTCAAAAACCTACATAGTGTTGCTTTAATGTCATGTTGAAACACATCTGGTGGATTCCTTCTTGCATTAAAGCTGCTTTTTATTGTAGATGCTTCTGAGGCGTTTCTGCTTTTGGAGACAACAGTACATTGATGCTGGATGCAAACTGTTTGTAAAAACGGGCTATGCAAATAAAATTGCCTTGCCTAGTGTTTAGCCACAATTGTGATTTTACTGATTTTCAAGTCACTTTGCCGAGCATTTAGATGCAGCAGGTCCAGCAAAACCTTCATTCGGAGCTCCGCTTTTGCAATAGTAGTGAAAATAAATCTGCACAAATAAACTGCATTGTACCAGCAGAACCTGTTTGTCAAATGTTTTTGCTCCTGTAGCTCCACCTCAGCTTCCATTTGTGGGAGGATGAGTTTCTAGTCATATCCCTGGATTAGGAGTTTGGAAATTAGTTGTGTGCATGATGCAAAGGTCAGGATCCTCCCACACGCCTGGACAAGAATCCAGTTGTGGTGTCAGGGAGGATAACTTCCTGTCAGGTCTACAGGAAAGCTGTGGATGGGGAGAGGGTGGAGTGCCATCTAGTGGAGGTGAGAGCTGCAGATGAGGTGGCACCCGTCCCCCAAAACATCTATATCAGTTCAGTTCAGAAAACGTTATTATTATTAAAATAGACTCAATAAAACAAGAATAAAATATCTTCATAAAAGTGGTGTCTACATTAAAACTTCTCAGCTTTCGATAAAAATACATGCGTTGGTGGGCCTTTGTGCAAATGGCATCAGTGTTTGCCTCAAATGAGAGGTTGCTGTCGATGATAGTGCCCAGGTACTTGTACTGTTGAACAGTGTCAACTGCCTGACCATGAATAAAAACAGGGGGATATGGCGGAGGTTTTTTCCTAAAATCAACAATGAGTTCCTTAGTTTTCAGAACAATAATTTAAAAATGAGCTCTCACACCATTCGCTAAAATCATTAACCACTGGGCCGTGGGTACAATCTTGGTTATTTAAAAGAGACACAATCACAGAATCATCGGCAAATTTAAGAATGTGCCTATCAGGATGTTGACTACGACAGTCATTTGTGTATAAAATAAATAAAAGTGGTGAAAGGACACAGCCTTGAGGAAAGCCAGTGGAAGATAAAAGTACATCAGATAAAAAGCCATTTACTTTCACCCTCTGAGGTCTGTCGGTAGTTGAATAAAGGAAAAAAGCTACAACTTACTAATGTAGGATGAATTTTATTTTGTTATAAGGGACTATATTATGTTGTGAGTGTAAGGCTGTGTTGTTAGATCCGTGGGTCGTAGATGAGGAACAGCACGGGAGCTCCGGATTAGTTAAAGGACGATGGTTTATTTGCACACAACAAGACCAAAACGACAACTGCCAGTCACTCGTCTCCTCTACTCCTCAACTGACATAACACCCCCAACATTCGACCTTAGGCCAACCAGATCATTCTGCCCTATAACGTTCTAACATAACAGTTACACAATTACACAACATAGAATAGTCCCTTATAACAAAATAAAATTAATCTTACATTCTTCCCCCTCTTCAAATGAAATGTCATCATTTCAAAAATAAAATTCATCTTACACTAACAAACTAAAAGGAAACAAAGAAGGAAATGAAACAATCATCTACTAACTAGTGCGTGTGTGTGTGTGTGTGTGTGTGTGTGTGTGTGTCCTCCTTCCAGGCTGGTGAGGTCAGATGTTGCTATAGCCAGAGAGGCAGAAGGAAAGGAGCTGAATCTAATATAACCAGCAGCTATCAGAGTCAGTTACACAGTTTAAATTCAGTTTATAATTTCGACTCTCAAAAACAAAAAACAACAAAAAAAATAAATTTTAATAAAATAATATTTAGCAGCTCACATTGAATATTACAGCAACATTTTGTCACATTCAGCTTCAAATAACATTTAAAAAAGTGATGTGAATTTTTGAAAGTAACCTTTAAGCACATTTCAACAATATTTGTTAACTTAGAAATAGTTACATCAAAATATTAAATATAACACCTGAATGCTTGTTAAACATTTACATTTAGATTTAGCATTGAACGTTTAGGTGTAAATTTTAATATTTCGATTTAACTATTACAGTACATATATTAAGAAATAAAAGTGTACAAATATATTTGTAAGTGTGCTAAAATGTGCACCATTTTTAAAATGTTGTCTGAAGCTAAATGTGACAAAATGTTGCTGCTTCAGTGGGAGCTGCTTTACAAACATACAGATTGTTGATGATATTTACAGTTATGCTTATTGTTGTATTGTATGATTATGATTTAAAGTTGATTACTGCTGTCTCTCATATTGCTTAAGGTACTGATACATATGAAGTTAGGAAGTGCCTCTGACACTCACCCAGCTGCACTCAAGATAGACTATTATGTATTTGAGGATGTGGAACAGATGCTCAGGGGTGATGGAAAGGTTACAAACTTTAATTCTGAATAGGCAGGTCAATTTATTGCAACATCTGAAAAAACAAGTCAATTTATTGCAACATCTGAATGAACACGTCAATTTATTGCAACATCTGAAAAAACAAGTCAATTTATTGCAACATCTGAAAAAACAAGTCAATTTATTGCAACATCTGAATAAACACGTCAATTTATTGCAACATGACACTTAAAGCAGAAGTAAGCGATCCGGTCGTTTTGGCTAACTTCTTCGTCAGCAGATGGAGTTAGCAGTCCCCGCCCTCGTCCCTACGTCACCACATGCACGCGCATCCCTTGGCTGCACACACAGAGAGGACCGCCCCTTTATGCCGTTCTCTCTCCTCATTGGATAAAGGTTGTAGGATACAAGGAAAGTTTTCTCCTCGGCTTACAGCAGAGCAGAGTGACTGACAGGACCCGTGTTTCAGACCAAACACTCTATGTAAGTGATTGCTGTCGGAAGATAGAACTATTTAAGACTTATATTAACACACATATTCCACTCACTTCTGCTTTAACCGTTTTAGACTGTTGGGGTGCAGTGTCAGAAGAAAGCGAGAAGTATCAGCTTATCTTGCAGGATGTGCTGTCTCTCTGTTGTTTTATCTCGCTACGTAGCTGTTCTGCTTATATCGCTACACAGCTGTTGTGCTATATTGCTACACAACTGTTCTGCTTCTCTTGCTAAAGAACAGAAAGTTCGGGGGGTGCATCGCGAGGGCACACGTATGGAGTCAGAAGGTCAAGAAGAGGAGCACTATCAACAGGAAACAAGCGCAGAGCCATCCAATCAATGTCAAGATGACATTATCACTTTTGTTTCCAATACAGTAGTAATAAGTAGTTCCCTGGACCAGGGAAAGACAGTTCGTCAGACTTCGTGAACTGACGCTGGGAGTGTTGTTGGTCAGGGAAGCGTAGTCTTGTCCAGAGCTCTGTAAACGATCTCTTTCTCTTAGTATTACTTTGTATTAGCTTGGCTGAGAACTTAGAATAAAACTTGTTAAAGACACAAGATTGTCTCTTGCGTAGCTACTTCATCAAACGAACACAAGAGTTTTAAGGTATACAACTCTACATTGTATGTTGGAGCCCTTCAGTGCTTTTGCTAAGAGCTTTAAATCATTTGACTGTGTAATGAGACTTGATGACATCTTAATGAAAAGTTCAAATTGTTCCACTTCAATTCAAGGAAAACAGTCATGGCACTGTTATAAACTGATTTGACATGTAATTAGACTTCTTCCACTTAATTTGAGTTAACAGAAAACAGTCATGTTGATGTTGTATAATATATCTTATGCTTATGGTATGGTATAGCTGGAGTGTTCAAAAACTAGAAATGTAAAAGATGTTTATTCAACTGAACCAAAAACCATCATATGAACTGAACTGTATATTTGTACAAAAACTGTTCTATTTGTGATACAAAAGAACACTTGTGTAGTACATAAATAGTATATAAAAAATGCTATACTATTTATGCTCTAAAAAAATAATTTAATGTAGAATATTTCTTAAATATTCTAACACCAAACACTGCTTAGTGAATGTGAAAGCAAACTCATGTATCCTCCAAAACTGAGGATATTCTCTTGTTCAGACATGCAATTATTTCGCATGTTGATTGATATTAATATCTATATTGATATCAGTCAACACGTAAAAATATCATGATCGCATTTTGGTTGTAGAGTGAATTGCTAAAAAAAACAAAAACAAGTTACATTAAATGAAATATCATAAGTTAATAGCTAGTTCAATCATTTTTGTTGAATTAATGAATACTCACTCACAATATAAGTTTATTTTTTTTATTTTTTAATATTATTTTGTGGGAGAAGCAAAGCACACAGAGGTAACTGGAGAAAACCCAATTACAAGGGAGGAATAATGGTGTATTAATCTCCTCCCTTGCTAAATCCTACTTGCTTCTTACTTGTGCTGTTAGTTCGGCTTGTGATGAGCGGGGTCTTGGTGGGCTGAACCTTTGTACCAGCCGATTCCTGCATGTGCGGTGAGTTCTTTGTTTCCTCATAGGCTGCTGTGTGTCGGGGCTGAGGTGGCTGTGGCTGGAGGGGCTTGTGCGGACCAGTATGAGGGAATTGTGTTGTTCTTGGACGAGGTGGAAAAGTGCGTTTGAGCACAGGCAGGCCATGTTTGTCTTTATGCCAGGTCATTTCTGGGAAAATGGAGCGCTCTTTTGGGGGACCTTTGATCGAGGGCAGTTTTGGCTTCTTGTTAGCCTGGTGATGTGAAAGAGGACTTTTTTGAGAGCTTGGTGGTAAATGTTGTTTCTCAGGTTTTTGCTTGTCCCTGCTGATAAAGCTTTTGGAATAATTGTCCAAATTAATCAGACAATCATTTACCTTCCTCTCTAAGGCACGGATGTCGCGCATTGTTATTGGTTTATCATCATCATCGTCGGTTTCCCCTTCAAATCTCTCTATTGAGAAAAATACTGTTGGGGTGGGCGGTGATTCTGGTCGATCGGCAGAGGTCAGTAAATCAAGCATTGATTCATGTTCTTCGGGTTTGCCTGATTTCTCTTGAAGGTTCTCGTAATCTTCCTCCTCTTCCTCTTGGGATATTGCTTCAGTACCCCAAAGGTCTCTCCCAAAGAGGCCTTTGTTGCAGCCTGTGTTTGTCCATAGCCGGACATTGTTGTCCAAACCTGCAGTTATGATGTTATTACAAACGGGGTCACAAGCAATACTCACCACCTCTGTGGGAGTCGCTTTCCAAGAGCCCAACAGTGGAGGTTGACACATAGACACTTGCCAACCATTTATATTCTCAAATGGCCCTTTGTCTTCCTTCTTTTTAAATCCAAATGCTTGAATGTCCCACAGATAAACCATTCCGGTACTGTCCCCCACCACTAGTATCTTCTCACTGGCATCGGTTGTCATGGTGGTAATGACTGCATCTTCATCCTGAACTGCCCTGAACTTTGCTAGCAAACCTCCCTTCACCTTAGCAGACCAGGCACAGACGTAGTCCTCTGCAAAGGTCAGTATGGTGGCTGTGTCGAAGGTGACCTCCCTGGTCCTCAGGCATTTCACAAGAAGGCCGGTTCTTGTACCAGATTTTTTCTGGTTTTTGGCTTTGAAACTTTTTTGATTGTTCGCATCAGGCAAAATCCCAACCTTAGCATGGCCATGTTTATGTGCCATCATTGTTTGAGGGTTCTCTTTTGTCTTCATGAAGTATATAGCCTCTTCAGTCTCAGTAGTCCAGATAATGACATTTCCATTGCTGGACGCAGTAATCAATGCATCTTCATGTACATCCATGGAGGAAATGTCATCTAAATAGTCGTGCTGTAAGAATCTGTGATCATCTCCCTCAATGTCGAGATTGAAAATCAACTTTGACGTCTTTGCTGACACGAACATCCTATCGTTTACGCAGATGATGCCTGTCACCCGCTTTGCCACAGTCGCCGAAACCACAGCAAGCTCGTTTCCACTGTTAAAGTTCCATAATCTCACTTTCCCATCTTGGGAAATTGTGATTAGTCTGCGCCGTGCTTCATCAAATGCTATGGCTGTGTGTCCCACTTGCTGATCCACAGTGATCTTAAAGTGTGAGATGGCTTTTCCTGTTAAGACATCCCACACTGTCACCTCACCATTCTGGCAGACAGAGATAACCTGTTTGAAAACGATGTGATAGAGTACACCGCACAGGGGCTTGTCATGGGAGGTCAGCATTCTTTCAAAAACATTGGTTCCTCTACCAAGAGTTTTTCCGATGTTTGAATTAGCCAAGACTAACTCATTGTTGTATATGTTATAATACACACTGGTGATACGACCATGCCCCATACCGTGAATCTGGAAACTTTGCCTACATTGCCAAGAACCTTCAGACCACACACAGACATTCATGTCATCAGATATACTGATAAGTACCTTGTCAATCTGATTGAACCTCATGTGGGTGATGGGTTTGACATGCTTTTTCACTGCATGTTCACAGTATGTGCTATTGTGCCTAAACCACACCCGCAGGAAGCCATCTGTACCACCAGTGAGGAGACGGTCAGCCGAAGGGGAGTAGGAAACACATGTGAAAAAGTCTTGATCTCCTTTGCTATGAAAAGATTTCAGGGCTTTGAGAATTCCTTTCGTTTTGTGGAGCTCACTTGGTAACTTAGGGAGCGGGACCACCGCCATAGTCCGGCTTGTACAGCCACAGATAGCATATGAGTCAAGGGATGGAATGTATTGGATCTGACTACATACATCTGTAAAGACTGGGAGTTTGACACATATATTGCTTTCTGTGTGGGTCCTCAACAAAGTAGAAATATTAACAGTTGGATAACTGTACATGGATAATTCCTCAAATGCCGTTGAGCAAAAGATCCTGTTTTTAGAAACATTCTGGGAATAAAACACAAAAAAATTTCCTCTCGTATCACCAAAGGAAAACAATGCTTTTGTGCCATTGGACCAGTAGTTCATTACATTTATGATGACGCTGTCCAAGATTAAGGAGTGAGAGATGCCCATTTCTTTAGGGATGTCCTTGAAATGGTAGAATATCAGTTCCCTGTCAGAAGTGGAGACAGCCACCTCATTGAGCTCATATATGTACACCATGTCAGTAACATGGATTGACTTCTTGTGTCCATAAGGAAGAGTGCTTGGTTTTGAATACAATGGAATTGCATATGACTTCTCAAAGCTGTCATCCCAGATGTTGAAGACGCCGTCTGAGCTAATAGTGAAGTAGTGACCTTTCGTGTACGTCCTTATTTTCTTCTGTTTCGGGACCCTGACTTTCTCTTCGGGGTGGAATACCAGAGCAACAATTGTTTTATAGTGACCCACAGGTATCACATTGAAAGCTAAAGGGAAGGGTTCATTTCTACAATGTTCTGATGCTGTGTGTTTGTCGATCAGGAAACCCAGCAGCTCACCAATGTCCACGTTCAGGTCACAGTTTGCGTCAATCTGCATGTGGAGGACTTCAAGATCTTCGGTATTCATTGGACCGTAAATTTCTTCCATTGCTCCAGCAAATTCCTCCACATCCAGCCCTCCAGAGCCGTCCGTATCATACTTTTTAAATACCCGCACAATCTCTTGGATATCTTCAGCAGAAAACATTTTATCTTGTCTTTTACTCTCAGTTCTTTTCTCCACGGGAACCTCCTCAGTGAGGTTTTCCATGTTTGTGTTTTCCTCCATTATGCGTTGTCAAAATGCTGTCAACACGTGGTCAAACTCTGGCAGAATGTCTTGACTACTACGATAGAATGGTATATACCTAGTGTGTGACATCATTCCCTTTCACACATCAAAGCCATAAATGATGAGGTCACAACTATCAAAGGAAATTATGTCACATCACAAAAAATAATGATGATGTCACACATCCGGAACCACACTAAATGATGATGTCACACATCCCCATCAAACCAAATGATGATGTCACACAACAGTAGGGCGTCTCCATTCCAAATGATCTGGCTGTTCTGTCATTAGCTTGGACATCCCGCCAGGTTCGGAGGAGCCGAACGGCACCGGAAAGACCCCAGGGGCCCCAAGGGATTCCGAGGACGTACCGAAAGTCTCAGAAGGACTGCTGATCGAATAGCGCTCTTAGTAGGTACTAGCTGTGCATGCATGTGAAGTAGTTTTACGTTATCTGTTTGTTGTTTACAATATGATGTTTATGAAAAATATTCTAGCACACAGAGTTTGTTCTATTAGGCTATTTATAAATTATTTATTAGTTTGTTCTATTATTCTAGCACACAGAGTTTGCTTAATATATTTCAACATACGGATTAAATATGCTCACCTGTTGCCATATGGGTGTAGGTATGTATGTTCTCAACAAATAATACGGTTGTGAATAGATTGTGTGCTGGATGGGTTTGATATCATTGTAATTATGTGGTGTGGGGCGCCCCCGTGTGACCATTCCAGGTCATTATTTTGACCTCTTATGTTAATCTCTGTATCCCTCTGTCTTGTATCATATATTTGTTTCATTTACCAGTCCACATAACTTTATGTATGTAAAATACTAATATATTGTTTGTTTATTGTATTTGCATACTCGAGCAAAACCACAACCCAACACAATATCACACACTGACTCACTGACAGATGTGACAGCCTCCAAACGTTGAGCTGCTACAGCTCAGCCTACAGAGCCCACTGACAGCAGACGATCAGACATGTGACACTGCAACACACACTTCTATCTACAACTGTTATCACACGACAACACACACCAACCTCTGGACCAGGACTGATCGCATGGAACTGATCGCACAGACAGAGGTGGAACTGAACGCACTTCTTCTAATGTATACACCGTCACCTGCATGGGCAACCACCATGACCTGAATGGAGACACAGTCAGTGGGTCAGATGCAACCAGAAAGGCCTAAGACAGATGTTACAGCTGCTCCCAGGAGGACCAACAGGAGGTGAGGGGAAGCAGCTGAGCCTCCTGTGGTCAGATGATGTCTGCTCCTGCAGGGACACACTCAGGACGCTCCTTTATGTCCTTTATGTTCACTGGTGATGGAGAATCTTACCTTCGCTCAACATGGTGGAGAGCACAGAGCTGAGAATTCAGTCCTCAGTGGTGTGGAGCTCCTGGCAGGAGCTGCTGGAGATGATCTACCTCCCTGCAGGTCTCCAGCAGAGGGAGCTACATCTGATCCTCACAGCTCAGTGGAGCTTCATCCACAGTGATGGAGATTCAAGGCTTTGCCAGACTATCTAATATTTCCACTGACCTCACAGTAAAACTACACTTGATGTACTTCATGATAAATGCTAATAAACTTATTGTGTAGAAACAAAGGAAAAAAAGTTGATTTCCTGTTTTGAATCTCTGGGCAATAAATTGAATCTGAGGAAACTGGACTTGTATTTGTCTAGGAAGACGTTTTGCCTCTTATCCAAGGGGCTTCATGAGTTTGTAACACATTGGTCTGACTAGTCCTCACTAGTCTGAAAAGCTGATTCAATAGAACCTGTCTATATTTTTCTAATATTAAAATATGTTTGATGATCTTAAACATACTGTAAGTGTGACAAATATGCAAAAAAGAGTAAGAAATCAGGAAGGGGGCAAATAGTTTTTCACAACACTGTACATGGCTGCCATAGATACGCTTTAATATGCTGGACCTGGGAGGAGGAAGGCTCTGTAATCTGTAATGCTGACTGAAAGCAGAAGCAGCAATGGTGAGGAAAATAATATATCACAGAGTGTTTAAGATGCAGTTAAATTGCAGCGTAATCAGAAGTGGATGGAAGACATATTTGATCCAGACTAATGTGCTTTAGAGACACAAAGATGAGGCAGGACTCTACAGTCCAGAATAATTTGAATGTGGTTTATGCACATACCGTATGTCATGGCAGAGGTGAAACTAGAGGACACAGGTAGGAAGTATCAATCACCTCTCGTCTCGGTGAAGTGGTTGCAGCTGAGGGGGGAGGTTCCTCTCCATGTGCACATGCAGCCTCTTAATTTAAAAACCCCTACAGAGGCATTATTTTCTCACTTTCTTCTGTTTTGGCTTTGGTTTGTTTTTCCTACAGTTCATATCCCATGTTGAAGGACTTGTGGCAGTTTAATTAGTGGGAAAAGGTTTGTCATTCTACTGTGGGATTAGCTACAAAGTTTACCTAACATTCAGGTAAGTGCATGGAAAAGGAAATGACTGACTTTTAATGGTATTGTGTGATAAGTGAATGAAGATCAAAATGTTTGCCTTGTCCCTCTACCGAGTCTGTAAACCCTCTGAGGGCTCATCTGAATACTCCAGTTTCCATTCAGCATTAACCCTGAGGGTTATCACTTCCATTCAGAAAATGTTTTAAAAGACATCAGAGACTAAAATGTGTCCATCAAACTCTCAAATCAGGTGAAAATGAAGAGTCTGGTTGGATTCTGTGGCCTCACCTTGGTTTTTCTCATCAGCTGCACAGGACAGGCCCAGGTAAAAATATAATCTACAGAAACATCTCTGCTGTTGAATATCTTTCCCTCTAATTACTTGATTATATTACTGCATCAAGTCTCACTTTAAACCTGTTTCTTTGGTATTGCTAGGGACGGCGATGGCGTTCCCCCCAAGGTACAGAACATGCCATTAACAGTGTAAAGTTTCATGTAATTTATAGAAGAACCATATCCATAACTGTTCATCTTCTTTGGGTTTAGGTTGTTTCCTTCTGTATTATTCTCATTTTACTCTGGTCTCAGGAACGGACTGCACACAGATAAAGGCTCGCTCACCTCAAGCATCCAGTGGAGCTTATGAAATCCATCCTCCCGGAGTCAGGAGGCCTTTCACGGTATCACACACACACACACACACACACACACACACACACACACGTGGTGTTTAAAGCAATGTGTACTTACAGCTGTGGCCAAAAGTTTTGAGAATGACACATATTAATTTTCAGTCTGCTTTCTCAGTTTTTATGATGGGGAAATTTGCATATACTCCAGAATGTTATGAAGAAGATGGATTACAAAATCCTTCTTTGCTAAGAAAATAAGCAAAGAAGGGGGGGGGGGGACACTGAAGCGGCAAACTTTGTTAAAACCAAGTCTTTTGTCATTCTCAAAACTTTTGGCCACTAAGTTGCCTGACTAACGCTTCCTTTTTTCCAGAGCCACGTGCGTGTGTTGTGTCTAAACGTGTTTTCCTGCTCCACCTGCTCAGGTGTACTGTGAGATGCGAGCAGACGGAGGCTGGACGGTGTTTCAGAGTCGTAGCGGACCTGAGGTTTCCTTCCGCAGGAAGTGGGCAGCTTATAGGAATGGTTTTGGAAACCTGACACGTGAGTAACATAAAACACTGCAGTGTAACTGTCCTTGGTTATTGTTTAGCATTAAAAGGTAATACTCGTTCATATTGACTGACAAATCTCTCCAATCTCCAACTGTACCAACAAAGTTGTTTCTTTTCTTGTTGACACTGGCAGACACTAAAGCAATTCTTATTCTTAAAGTCACTTGCTGTCCTCCAGACTGCAGAGTTATGTGCCAACTGAAGCCCGTTTTTAATCTAAATGAGATTGCACTGAGATAGTAACACACTCAAATACATCAGACTATGGAGGGAACTGCACCTGGTGGAAAACAGCCTCGTCCTTGTACAAGCACAAACTGTAAGGTTTTGATTAGATTATTTTATTATTCCCCAAGGGGAAATCTAAAATGTGGCAGCAGCTGAGACATACATAGCACAGAGAAAAACATGAGTCACAGAAAAATACAGATACCCCCTCACCCCTCATTACTTGGTATAAAGACACAATTTAGATGAATAAAAGTGGTAGTACAGGGGCTAGAGTGCATATGAATTCAGTCAGAGGGAGGCGTTGTATAACTGTATTGCAGTGGGTAGGAAAGATTTTATGAAGCGCAGCGGGGGAGTCTGAAGGAGCTCTTGAGTTTGTCCAGTGTTTTATGGAGGAGATGGGTGGTGTTGATGAGCCTGTAGAATTTTATGTGGATTCTGTCCTCAGCCGCCTCCAAGAGTGCTCAGCTGCTGACCAGCTGACCCTGAACTCACCTCCAGACAACATAAAATCTACGCTCTGCAGCAGTGAGGACTGTTGTTGGAGAGGGACAAACTGTTTGTCTGATGCTTCTTTACACCAATATACAGACCTAAATCCTCTCTTTGTGCTCTGCTGATCCCTTCAGACGACCACTGGCTCGGCCTGCTGCCGGTTTACGCTTTGACCAGGGGCAGGACCAAGAAGTGGACCCTCAGGGTGGACTTGTGGGACCATGAAGGTGGCAGTGCCTTCGCTGAGTACCAGAACTTCAGACTGGAAGATGAGAAAACGGCTTTCAAACTGCGTGTGGGGCAGTACAGTGGCGACGCAGGTACAGTACTGAAGTCTCTGACTGCTGTGCTTCAGCTTTTCTCTCTGTAATCATTTGTGTGCTCTTTCCCCTGCTTTGCTTTATTTGCATAAAGGTAACGTGACAAACTGATGGTGGCATGAATTTCTCTTGGAAACAACTAAATTATGACTACAGTAGATGGCGCCAAGAAAATCAGCTGCTTCTCTTTTTTTGATGAGCTTTACTTTCCCGCTGTCAGCACAAACTCTCATTCAGCTGTGTTTTCTGAAACAACAGCGCTCTCTTTCTGCTCTGTGGGGTAAAACACTCCAGCAGCTTCAAATCCAAAACTGAGTCTACACACAGCAGCTGTGAATGAGACAAACTTTCCAAATGAAAATTTTCATCTTACAAATGAAAGGATAAATGGAGTGCAACGATTTTATGCTACTTCTTACTTTTAATATTAAAGGGATAGTTCAGCTTTTTTGAAGTGGGGTTGTATTAGGTACAAATGGCCATTAATTATAATATCTGCAATAGAAAAATATGCTGATTCATTTTCCCTCATTGACAAGAGTGTATTGCCTGTGTCTGGGTGCAGTGCAATGGGCCTGTGTTTCTCAGCAGGGTGGGGGAGCAGAGACATTTCTCCTGCATACTTAATGGCCATTTGTATCTCATACAACCCCACTTCAAAAAAGCTGAACTATCCCTTAATGTTTGTAAATTTTACCCAGACTTGGTGGTGGAAGTGAAAATACTGAGTGAGAAATGCCTTTTACTGTGTATATTATGACTCTACAATTTCATTCCACAGAGACAGATTGTAAAACAAGCAGATATTAGGAAAAATGACTTGTGCCCTCAGCTGCTTTCAGCACAAGCTAAATTTCAAGGAGCTGTCTGGGTTTTAAAGCAGTACTAAAGAACTTTCAGTTTTGGTTGAGTTTGGCGGCGCCTGTGGACCAAGAGGTAGTGTTTTGCCTGAAGGAAGACTCCATTTCCCATGAACACTAGCGTGAAGCCCTGTAAATATCCTGCATTAAAATTAACAGAAGACATCAAAACTAAGTTTCTGTTTCCAGTGGATCATTTCAAAGTGAAAACACAAACATAATCCATTGCTAAAGTGCTGTTTTGCCTGTTCCCTCCTTGTTGTGACTCGTGAAAGTGAAACTTAAGTGAGAGCAGGGTTCCTACCATGCTCCTCAAAGCTGCTTAGTGCCAGAGAAAGAGATACAGACCCCCTCAGGCCATGACAGAGGTGTCATTCAACTTGTAAGTCGATGTATCATCACAAAAGTTATGAAAATATTTTATGAGGGTTGAAAAGTTCCTTAGTGTTGGTTTAATCTCCAGACTAAATGTGTCCAAACTGTGTTTACAGGTGACGCCATCCGTGGGGCCTACCCAGGCATCGACCAGAACGGCCTCGGCTTCAGCACCGTCGATCGGGACAACGACGGCTGCTCCCCGTGTATCTTTGGTGACATTGCTGTACACGACTGCACCTCGTCAGAAGGTGGTGGGTGGTGGTACAGTCGCTGTGGTTCTGCCAGTCTAAATGGTGAGTGGCATCCAGCTGGTGACCACATTGGTTGGGGTTCAGGTGTTCACTGGCGCACCTGGAAACCTCCTGCACCGTACTCAGCCAAGGCCAGCAGAATGATGATCAAGTCTGTGTGAGAGGAGCACGGCCACGTTTACTGTCATGGTGAAACATATTCCAACGAGGAGTCCAACTTTCTTTGCAATAAACCTCTGTCACAATAAACCTCCGTCACAATCTGTTTTACCTTATTTTTCAGTGCACAGTCAAACAGGTTTTTACTTCCAGTATAAAACCTAATCTGAGAAATGATGAGCTCCAATGTAAAATTACAGATTCTACCAATACATTTTATTTAGAAGCGCCTTTTATGGCACTCAAGGTCACCTTACAGAAACAATTAAAGACAATGTAAACAGACAAAGAAGTAAAGACAAATGTAAAAGAATACTTAAACAACAAAACAAATCTGCAATTCTGTAAGGCATACAGCAATAAATCATGGACATTGAGATGAAAGGATGAACTGCCTTGAATGCAAAGGTGTTTTTGGACCCTAAACTATTATTTCCAGGAACCACAACAGTCATGGCTCCTATGAGAAAACTGAGGTGAACCAACAGTGGCCAAACCAACAAGCATGTGTTATCTTAGTGGTGCTGTGTCTGTCAAGGTCAAAGTCTGGGACCACACTGGCTGGAAAATGCTCTTTCTAGTCATGGCACAAATAAAATCAATGTTACCTCTCCACACACACACTGCTGGGCTGTAGTTGAGGAACAGACACACATTTGCACAATTACAACCAACACAATAAGGATTTTCCATTTACTATTTCTCTGTTTTCCATTTCATTACTGAATTATGGAATAGAAATGTTTTTAGTTTTACACAAACTTCTCTTAAACTTCTAGCATTTAATGTGTATTTGTGTTTAAAAAAAAATCAGAACCCAAATGTGTATTTCTAAAAATAATTCATATTTAATACATTAACCCCATTGTGCTTCCCTCTCAAGAAAATCTTAGACTGATCTAGGTTGTAAACTCCTATAGTTGAGCAAAAAATGGGGTTAACATAACACTTGGCACACATCCATTCAGTATTGCACCCTGATTGTTTTATTACCCATGTGACCTCATCTTATGGCTGGGAATGAGATGACCAGAGGTATAGGATAGAGTATAAGAAGGGGCTGCAACCACTGCTTAGGGGGCACAACCCTGAGCTACTAGACTGTGTGGTTCTGTGTTGTGTCCCTTCTCTATACCTCTCTATCTCTATACCTCTATCTCTATACCTCTCTATAAAGAATTAAATCATTGCGCAGGATGTTTCATTGGTCTCATTTTTTTGACTCTCCTCAGGCAGGCCTAAAATTCCCACAACATGTAGTTAAGGTAAAAATCTTGCATAGTTCCTCTTTAAGTGAGATGATTCAGCAGTGGCAGACCCCAACTCTTTCCTTTGTGCTGGCTCAGAGAAAGATTAGAAAAATTAAATAGTCCAGTCTGTGTGTGCTTGAAAAAAGCAGCACCTGGTGGAAATATGTAAACTCAGCATGTGTGTTTGAATGTGCTCTCCTTTCCCAACAAACACACACACACACATACACCTAACCACCCTATTAAGGGCATATGTAGGACAAAACAACATCAATCATGTTCTTGATGATGGGAGGCTGTGGGTGGAGGCTGTGTGGCAGGTGGTGGGCCAGGCCCATCTCCCAGGCGTCCACCAGGTGAACGTTCAGCCCTTTGAAAATGGCTCTGAGCACCTTGTCGCGCTGCAGAGAGTACCAGTCACTGTTGGTCAGTGTCTCATAAAGCGTCAGTGCTTTAAGGTTTGCGGTCCGGATGATGACCACTGTGTCTGGAGCTCTGTCCAGCAGCCGCGCCACCGCCCTGCGGATGCTCTGCAGCCTGCGGATGTATACCTCAAGGGGGTAGGTGCTGAAGTGGGACCAGATGCCAATAACGACAACGGTGCTTCTGCCTCCAGTTAAACCGTCTAGTTCATTGGCGATGTAACGGAGCTCGCTGGTGGGAACGTCAACAAAGCGGATAGGAGGACCATGGCAGCGGTACTTCACCAAGATGTTGTGTGCATAATGTAAAGCAATGAAAGGTCCAACTTGCTTCAGACTGTGCAGGTCGAACTCCTTGAGATCTGGAAGCATTCACCAAGAAACGCATTAATCCACAGTGAGAATAACATCAAACAGAGGAAACGCCTGCAGATCAGGTACCTGGTAGTGCTTCAGTGAGGTGTTCAAACCACTGTCTGATGGTGGAGTCTCCATACAGGTGGACCTTCATGCCTCTCAGACAGTCACTGATGGAGGAGGAGGTGTTGAATTGTTGAAACTGGGCTCCCCTCAGTGCTCTCCACCTTCCTTTGTAGTAATAGCCCGCATGTCCAGACTTCACATCAGTGTTGTTCACTTCTGCTGGATATGAGGGGAAGTGAGAAGAATAGAGACGTTAGTGAGTCTTCTTTTTTTTTTTTTGGGGTTGTCACTGAAAACAAGTCTTTATTAGAACCAAAACCATCAGTCTCTAATACCGACCAATTGAAGTCATAATCTTACAGTAACCATGTTGACTTAACCAAATAAAATTGATTGTAGACTGATCGGTTCATTGTAAAACATTTATTTATTTACGTAAATGTGGTGATTTCAGTACGTAGCCCAGAGGCAGCCCTGGTCACTTTTCATTCAAACAATAATGCGACTGCCACAGTTGTTAAATTTCATCAATGAGACCAACATTAATCTCCTAAAAAGAATTTAACCAGCCAGCGGTAAACCTCTAAAAGCGTGCGGATAAGTTAGTTGGCTCGTTTTCTCCCCCGGGATGACGACGGAGGTTGGCCCCAGCTGATCAGCTCAGTAGAGCGGCTGCTGTTGCTGTGACAGTTGTGATGCCCATCTCTCTCCCTCTGTCTCGATGTCCAATATGTACATATCGGTCATTATCTGCATTTATTGATCCTCCTACATTATCATTATTATTATTGACTAGGTTTTTTGATGAGAGTATGAATTATATGCAGCTTACTGTGCATTGACGTTTTCATGGAAGAACTTTTTAAAAAGAGAAACACACACACAAGTGTGCAAAAAATATGGAAACGGTGAATACAAACACTGATGTAGCAACATATAGTCACCACCACCCACACATACAATGTTTGCACAAAGCTTCTGCCTGAATTACATCTAACAACCTGTTGCATATTTAAAGTAGAACAACAGTGATCAATCATTATTGTAAAAATCCTGCTTTACCTGTTGTTATTGGCAACACAGTGACACTGGCAGATCCTGAAGCTTTAATGGAGACTTTCATGTTGACATTACTGATGGAAAACAGAGTGAACATAATAAGATGGGTTACTGCAGACTGCTTAATTTGTGCTTCTTCAAAAACTGTAAATCCATTTTAAACATGCACATCTAATAGATATAGGTAATACTCTACTGTATGTATTCCAAATTAAGATTAATACTAAAATGAAGACTTTCTTTATCCCAGGCTGGGAAATGACTGTGTTACAGCAGCAAGCAAATAACACACAAAACACAATACAAATAGAAAAATACGACCAATAGATAGAATAAAGAAAAATAAACACAATTTTGAATAAATATATACAAATGAATACATGATGTTGAGATGTAAAGTCATTCAAAAAGCTGGTCCTACCTGTCTCTACTCCCTCACCTTTGAAAAAGCTGCTCCTCCTCAGCCTTGAGGATTTGTCTGAACCCCCCCTTAGAGTGTGTGACCCTGGTATCACAGCTCAGCTTCTTTGGTTTGTAGCAGAACCACGGGTCACCTGTTTGGAGGTCAGTGTAGTTGCACAGCGGCTGCTGGGTCGGATGCAGACAGACGTTACAGGTGGTCTTCTCTGACACCGAGCCTGAGCGGAAGGCGCTTTCAAAGTAAATCCTGTCTGGCTGTTCCCTGGTCAGTCTTCGCAGGACGGTCACAGCCTCGCTAGGGTGAACCAGTGTCACCTGATGGGATAGAGAAACAGAGCTTTCACTGAGAAAACAAGCACAGGCCTCCGGAGAGCGTCAGGTTCAATTTGTATAAAGACTTACAACAACAATGAACTTGAGTATTTTTGCATCACCTCAACCTCAGCGCTCCCCTCCCAGAGCAAAGAGAACACAGCAGAATAGGAGCCATCGAGGTGATCCTCCATTTGCCCAGCCACACCTGCACCAAGCTCCTGGTTATGTAGACGGCTGACTAAGAAGTCCCCCCCAGATTGCTTGGGTTGGCCTTGGAAGTCGTACATTTTAATCATAACCTCCAGCTGATCTCCTACACGCCACTGTCCTCCTCCCTTCTTTGGGAGAATTGTAAAGGTGCTGTGAGCAGGATCACTGGTCTGCTTCAGAGAAACCAGAGCTGCGGTTTCAGGCCATGCAATGGAGTCCAGTATGAGGTCCTCTTCCTGAGCGTCATTTGTGGTTAGTGGTTTGAAGGTGCAGAAGCCGTGATGCATGTAAGGGTCTGTTAAAAATTTTGGGAGGATCATAGTGGAGTTGACTTTTTGCTGAAAGTGGGACATGAGAAAGTATTGGAAACAAATGAGCAAGGGAGGAAGATGTTTCCTGCCACACAGTACGAAATTACTTACTTATTAGTTTTTTATGGTTGTAAGACACATTAAAGTGTGTGCATTCACACTGGACTGAACTACACTAAGCCTGCAGGGACTTAACTCACTAACTCTTCTGGTGAGGTGGAGACAGGGAAAAGCCATTATCCTTCAGTGATTTCCTCAACTGAACGTTTACAGTCGTAATGTCCTGCACTCAATTACAATAAATCTTAACAGCACAAATAAATGAATAAATAATATATATATATGTTTGTACATTAAAAAATAGAATATTTTAATGAGCATATACCCATAGAGACTAATTCACTAAGCTGTGAGTGTGGATTTATGAATTTCTCATTATTTAATTTTTTTGTCTATGCTCACATTCTGCAATCACATCTACAATTCAAACATATATTTCTATGACCTAAATTTTGTAAATTCAATAAATTTACAGTGACCAGAGTTGTGCATACATGGTCTGTTTGCATATGGGCTGTAACTTACTGAAACAAGCTGACAGATTTACAGGACCTTTGTCTAAATAAACAAATACTTTGATATATGATTTTTTTTTAAATATATCTGACCGGTTTGTATATTGTCTTTGGGAACTAAAGGGAACCAGCAGGTTCAGATAATAACAATACTGCTGGCAGCCAGTCACAGTGCAGGATTGTAAAGAATATAACTTGCCTTGATTCACGTTTTAATTAGAAACATAAAGAACTAGGCTATATTGTGAAAACTAACAATGAACATTTCAAATAGGGTCATCTACACTGATCATCTTAAAATCAATCAAATCAATGTAGATCAAGCTAGGTTAAATCATTAAATTTAAACCCTGAACTTTCTGGTTGGGAAGCACGTGTGCTAACCATCACACCACCATGCCACCCACACAAACTACTTATATAAAAACTTCATTTTTTAAAGAATTATTCAAAGAAAAAAATACTTCACACATTTATTTTCAGACAGGTGCGTGGGAGAGTGACAGGCAGACCCAAAACTCCTGCACACTGTCAAACTTGCAAGGAAGATATTTGGCCACTGCAGTGTGTAAATATGACTGTCTGCTGTTTGTCTTATTGCTCATTCATTTAGAACATAGAAAAAATAATGGAATTAATACCAAGTTTAACTTTGTTGAATCTAAATGGCTAAATATTACTTTTCATTTACACTTTCCTTATGTACAAAAAAGAGAGAAGTTTAAAAAAAGATTAATCATGCTTGATCTACACAAATTAAGTTTGTAATTACTGAAATATGCATTTAAGATGCATGTAAGATCAACATAATTTTATCAATAGCTGATGGGTATTTGGTAGCTATTGAGTAGAAAAGAGTAAAGATAACAAGGTTTTATGGTTGAGATTATGAACATAAGAAGATTGGCTTGCATTACTTTATTAGTCTTTAAAAAACAATCCTTTGTTTCTAACAAACACAAATTGATTCAAAACTAAACCTATTTGTGTAAACATACAAACTTGGTCCTCACCTCCTCTAAGTTGATGTCATGTAGCACATAGATTAAAACAAACGCAGCCAGTAAAAGGAAGATGACTCCATACTTTGGAAGGCAAAAGTTTGCCTCCCTTCTTTTACAAGCTTGGACCATCCTGATCAGGAATCTGTCTTCATCTCTTCTCTGGCTGCTGCAGCCCACTGTGACCAGTTCATCTGGAACTGGAATTAAAAAAATCAAACAAAAGAAAGTTGTAACCCACAACTTGTTATTGCAAAATAATGTAAAACTCAAATTGTAAAATCCTCACTATCCAAATAGTTTGTCGTATCCGTCTGGCTTCCAGGCACTGTAGTCACATTAGAAATCTCCCTTATTGATCAGTATTCAACCACAGCTGCTGACAGCAGCCTCTCTTTACACTTCATCAGGTGACTCTGCCATGAACCTTTTGCAGGATAGGGTAAATATTTGAAAGCATTTTGACACTGCACTCTTTTGCAATCGTGCACATGGCACAATTACTGTACACTCGCAGCATGTTTTCACTCTCATTACATGTCCTATCACAGACTACATGTCCCTCTGCTTCTGCAGTTTGTCACTATTGTTCAAATTGTGATGATCTCAACTCAGCAATCTGTAGCATGTCAGCTGATCCACCACCGCAGATAGAAGCATTTTGAAACCTGCAGGATTGCTGAATTACTTTGAACTATAGTTCAGAGAATTAAGTCTCATCCCCTCAGTGAGCGGGGTGAGCCATCAGTGACGAAAAGTGGCCAACAACGCCAACTGTGGACTTTCACCCCAGGATATACTAGAGGTAAAAAAAAAAAAAAAAAAAAAAAACATGTATAACAGGTCTTCTTTGTTTTTCAGTATTTTTTGTTTTACATTTTGTGTCGACCCGCAACATTCCGGCACTGCGCACAGGAAATAACGTGTTTCCTCACAACAGGAAGAGATGGGGAGGAGGAGCAGTGGGTCTCCTAGCAAAAGGTACCAACATGGCCGACAACCCGCTGAAGCACCCAAGACATGCTGCAGAAGTGGACTGTCATTCGCCATAAGGAAAACAAACAATGAAAGAAAGTGATTCATGCTGCATTCACGTGAAATTGGGCAGACGGACGACAGCCGCTGCACGTAACGGCATAAACAAGCCTCTATGTAAACAAGTAGTCCGTCAGCACGAGGCAAAACAATACACGTGACAATATGTTGTCATGGCGATGTCGTATTGTTGACCTGACCCACGTTTTACCGGCTTTCTCTCGACTTCTGTGACTTCTGTGACTTTTCACAGACGCCACCTCAACCTGAGCCGACAGCTCAGAAAAAAGGGTTTTCCGTGGAGTTTTCCTCAGTGGATGTGAGGGTCTAAGGGCAGAGGATGTTGTTACGATGCCATGTAAAGCCCTTTGAGACAAACTGTTTGTAAAAACGGGCTATACAAATAAAATTGCCTTGCCTTGCCTTGCCTTGCCTTGCCTTGCCTTGCCTTGCCTTGCCTTGCCTTGCCTTGCCTTGCCTTGCCTTGCCTTGCCTCCGGTGTCTCTGCTGAGTTTCCGTGGTTTCCTACCGTCTGTCTGCCACTGAACGTAAAAACATGGCGACACCACATGGCAGCCAGCACCGAGCTCATTCAGAGCTGAAAGGAACACTTCAGTTTGTTGATGGGGGAGATTACTGGTTAATGAAAAACAGACTTTTGAACCAAATAATCGATTTTCGTGAATAGATAACAGGAGAAGTTACACAATGTCCCTTTAATGAGTACACTGAACAGTTACTGTACAAGGAAGAAAACATAAAAAGATTAAGAGGGAATGTATGTGCAACCTATGCAGCCAGTCACGTCATGCAAGCGCCTGCAGCGTTTGTGTAATTATATAGAATTCCTCTTGGGTTCAACAGAAGTTATGCACTACAGCTTTTAAAGCTTTAAGGACACAGGTTCACGACTGAACAGGCAGAGACATGTGGTGGTAACAGGCCAAATCATTTGTTGAAGAAACTTAAAATGGTGAGGAGGACTGAAGCTGCTGGAGATGAGGAGAAATAATTAGATGTGAGTGGTGGTACGTATACAACAACCTCATTTATTAACAAGAGATGATTCACAATGTCTAAAACCTAACTAGTCTAAGGTATAAGTCACATGGGCTGAAAATAATTTTAAATCCATCCAAACAAAAAAGTGGTCTTGGGCCACTAGTGGGGAGGCAGACTACTGAAAAGTGCCCGGAGGTGCCCCTTCTCACTCACCGTGGGTGCAGCACAGCAATCCATGGCCAACATGCCCCAACAATTATGCCCGGGTGCTCTTAATTATATGCTAAAGGTGTAGGGGCCTCACCAAAGGTGTCTAGCCTCCCATCTTACAGCACCCAGCTGCACCGAAAGAGCAAGAACTGCATACAAAAAGAGGACAAATCCAACTAACCAACAACCCAATTGATCATCAGCCGATTAGGAAAAAAGAATCCAAAATGAGGAACACTCTAACAAACTAAGAGGAGAACTAAACATCCCAAAACCAAGCGAGGCAAAAACAAAAAGGGCAGAAACAAAGGCAAAGGGACAAAACAGGACACAGGGTCAGTGAGCCCTAAAACTACAGGTCTTAAAGAAAAGTGAGGACCCTGGTCTAGTCACCACCTCAAGGTAAAATAGCTATTATGCAGCCACCTACCCCACCCTCCATCAGGAGCCAGGAAGAAGCTGACTGAAACCAGCAGACACCATTTTATACCCTACCTGGTTGGGGGAGGAGTCTCACCTGGGCGCACTACCCACTGTTTAGTTTAGTTTATTAGATCAAGAGAGAAAGGACAATGCATGTTTCTGATAAATATAGCTGTGTTCCAGTTGTGTTTTAGAAAGGTACACACCTGTCTAAATAAGGCCTTACTGCTGAGTGTGTATCAGAGCAAAATGAGATCCATGAGGTCGAAGGAAGTGCCCCAAGAGTTCAGAGACAGAATTGTACTGTAGCAAGGCACAGTAGCAAGGCTTGAAAAATCCTTCCATCAATCTGAAATTGAAGACATTTGGGTCAACCAGGACTCTTCCTGTTGGGGGAGAAGAGCCTTGGTTAGAGAGGTAATCAAGAACCTAAAGATCACTTAACTCTGGTTGAGCTCCAGAGATCCTGTGTGGAGATGGGAGAAAGTTCCAGAAGGTCAACCAGGGACAGGCCTTCATCAGGCCGCTCTGCCACGTTGCCCAGATTGGTGGAGGGCTGTAGCAATGGTTGACCTTCTGGAACTTTTTTCTATACTTTCCATACCCACTATATGTTGGGATTAGTCCATAATTCAAACTAGTCAGCAATGCTAATTAAATATTAAGCAGGTAAAAGCAGTGGTAAATTCCAGTTTCTTAGGGAAAAGGAAAACAGCACTCAACTCCAAGTGCAAAAATTAGACAGGACTTTTGTAACATGAGACAACAAGAGGATTTGCCTGTAAAGCGTTCTGTGAGCAGTGTCTGACAACAAAGAGCAGGCCTATATAAACAGATCCTTTAAATACAAAACCAGATTAGCGGAACCTGGTCTTTGTTTCTAGGATAGATGCTAAAAAACAGGTTTGCTCAGTAATCACCTCTTCTTTCAGCAGCTCTGATTAAATCTTTGTTAAAACTCTCTCGCTTATGCACGGCATCCCTCAAAAACACCCCTAGTGTGTTTCGATATGAAGTCTGAGATGATTCAAAGCCGACACTAAGCACACAGAAGATGACAGACTGTTCACCAGGCAGCAGATGAAGCCCGGCTCAGCTGAGTCTGGTCTCTGCTGGTGAATGTAGAACAGTATAAAGGTCCTCTGCAGCAGCTGAGTTATTATCCGACATATCTGGGCTATTTCCCCTGAGCCAAGGGGCCTTCCTCCACTCTGGTGTTTTCTCCTTCCAAGTATTTAGTAGTGCACTGCCAAGGCTGGAAGCAACAGATTATATACAGTTTCTGGAGTCAGTCATTTAGCTTTTTTACTTGCTCTAATTTGGCTCTGATTTTGCACTTTACTGTAAAGAATGAGTACAGCTCAGCAGCTTTATCTGTCTGCACTGTCTGTGAGATTAATGTCGTTGGTCAACATCATAATATACAGAAGGCATACACCAAATGTTACCGCTTCATCTTTTTAATGGTGTCACACAGCTGGTGTATGTAACTATATAAAATAAAGCTCTGATGTGAGTTGAGGGAACCCTGTCGGTTTCAATCATGCTTTTTGAGGATTTGTTGCAACATATCTTCACCTTATAGGAGAAAAAGTGCCCAAATGATAGAAACAGTATAGCTTAAAGCAGAAGTAAGCAATATTTTTGTGTTAATATAAGTCTTAAATAGTTATATCTTCCGACGGCAATCACTTACATAGAGTGTTTGGACCGAAACACGGGTCTCTCATTCACTCTGCTCTGCTCTGAGCCGAGGAGAAAACCTTTCTCGTATCCTACAAGTTTTATCCAATGAGGAGAGAGAACGGCATGCAGGGCTGTGTGTGCAGCCAAGGGATGTGCCTGAATGTGGTGACGTAGGGACGAGGACCAATAGATCCATGACGAGGGCGGGGGCTGCTAACTCCGTCGGCTGATAAGACTTTATGGTGCGTTCAAGGCAGCCCAGTTCGGAAAAACACGAGTGGGTTGACTGGAACGCTACAAAGTCATAAGTCGTGACTTTAAGCTGTAATTTACGGTTTCAAAAGCCTGCCTGGAACGCAGCATTAGCCAAAACGACCGGATCACTTACTTCTGCTTTAAATGATCACAACCTGCCCCAAACTATTTATACCCGCCCAGTTAAGCGGAAAGTAAAGTGCCCTATTTACTAACACTGGTCACAGCATCTATTCAGTGAGGATTAGTCTGGTGCAGGGAGTCTGGTGAGAAATATTAAACATGGCGTATGTGGAATAAATACTGTAAACAACATATTTAATTCATGACATTTATGTTTCCACAGACACTCTGCTCTGTGATACCATAGGGAAGCCTACAGTACAGTATGTATGACTCCACTTCAGTTTACCATAAATACTAGACATTTTGGTTTTGGTTAAGGTGACATATGTGTGACAACACAAAAAACACCTCAGAAAACAACTCTTTTTATTTTCTGTATCTAGACTGATGATGGTACTGTGGGTTGAACTGTGCTCTGCATCATCCAGCTGCATCACCCGGCCTCTCCTCTCAACAAGCACTGAACATGATCAGATGATGCTGCTGCTGCTGATGGCACTGGTGTTACAGGAAAAAAGAGAGAAAGTAGCATGTTGTGCTGCAGACTTTCAGGACTGCAGTGCTGCAGAAACATATCATTATGTTCTGTGGTTTTTACAGTTTGTCAGTGAAACCACACAGCAGAGTAGAGAAGGGCATTCAGAAGGGGATGACTGCACATTGAGTGGACTCATGCCTGTCAAGTGGTAGTGCTGGCTGTAATAATCTGTATAACACTGACAGTTTTCCATTAGCTCATTTGCCAGATATATCGGTTTGTTTTACTCACTGCTTTGTTTGCCGTCACCATCTAATTCTACTATCTTTGCTTTATTTGAAGTAAAGGTTATGAAAGATTTCATCTGTTGACAGAGGAGGTGGTGTCTCTCAGGAGGTGGAGCAGGTTTAGTTGGTTGTTGGTTGGATCCCTGGCACATCCTTGGGTAAAAGTAAATCCCACTCAGTCTATCAGTGTGTGTATGGTAGAAAAGCATTATATGTGTGGAGGGAAACTGAGTGATAAAGTGATACTTCCAGGTTGATTGGTTGTAAACTGTACATTTCTCTGCCTGTATTTCATTATAACAGCCCCCATGAGACTGGCTGCATTAGGCTAATTATGACAGGAGGAAACGGAAAAGTGTAGCGACTTGGTGTAAGAGACAAAGTCCACATCAGGAGGAAGTTGTGATGGATGGATGAATGTGAGAAAGGTATTAAATTCCCGTTGGAAAGCAGCATTTTCTGTTCTTCTATTCATGAGCGTTCAACAAAGTGAAACACATTGGTATTATTGTAACTATGACAGCAAAGACTGTCTAATGATAAGGACATGCTTTAATACTGGCCATTAAAAGTTGGATCCTCATTATGGTAACTATGACAACTCAGGTCAGTAGCCTACATATGGGTGCTGTTTTATTCCTGTGGGACCTGTATGGTTGTTTATGTTGCATTGCTCATGTAAAGCTTTTGATTAAGACTTAAAGGAGGTGTGTGAGTCAGATTGGTAAAGAGACTAAGTAAATATGGATGGGTTTTTTCAACTGCCCATTTATTAGACCTTTTGATTTTTTTTATCAACCTTTGGTTCCCACTCTATCTTTTATTATAACATTTTTTGTGAAAATGAATGTGCATGTTTGCTATTAACTCACTGTAATGACCTATTTTGTGCCTGTGAAAAATTCACATCTAAAGTGTTTGCCAGTATGTTGATTTACTATTATTAACACTTTAAGAATCAGTAACCGTTTTCCTGTAATTTGATTTGCACTGATCAGCCAACCCACAATCAATACAAATGAATCCTGATTGGTGCTTGGACCAGTCCCACTCCTTTTTACCCACTCAGGAGACAAATTCTCAAACAAGAAGTAAGTCATATTCATGTAGGATAATGCTCCTTTATGCAACTCATGTGCATAACTGACTTTATGCTGTTTTCCTGAAAGTCAGAACAAAAGACCTTATTCTAAGACGTGATCACCTTCTTTACCACCAGTTTTCCCACAGCAACTTAACACTGCGACCTCTCCGCCCACGTGCAGCAGCCACGCCTGCTGCCGTGCGTAAAGACTGCAACATCAACAGTCAACCTGCACGAGCCGAGAGAGGCTGAGCGGAGTTGAGCCCGGTCCGGCGTGCGGAGCCAGATCTGAACGGCGGCAGCGCTGGGGTGGAGTAATGGATGCTGTGGGGATGTGGGGGGGAGAGTTGACGATGCCTTCACACACCGAAGCCATGCGTAATAAGTGTGACCGCCGCCGGTGAGAGGAGGATGCTCGAGCATGAGGCAGGAGCGGCAGACATGCGACTCGTCCGTCAGATCAACACAGGTATGAAGATCCAGGCGGGGGGCGAGCACAGGGGCTGCAGCAAGGTCGGGGAGAACCCGGAGAACCAGGTCATCTGTTTGCAGTGTCAGGACGAGGTGGTGCGGGTTTGTCCGGGAAGTCCGCGCCGCGCCATCGCGACCCGCCTCTCCTCCGGATCCGCAGGTACAGTAAAAGGCATCCGATGCAGCAAATAGATCCACACGCGGCAGGATACACAACTTAGTCAATAAGTCTTTTTTTTTTCTCCCCTCGGTTCGTATCAGCGCTTTCTCTGATGGAGGCTGACATGGGGCTGTGGGGGTCCAAGTGACTGCATGGGACGATAAAAGTCACATAAAGAATCAGAGGAACACCTCATTACCCCACATAACTAACTCCTTTATGAGTTCATGCCATCGGGTTTCAGAGGGAGGTGCAGGGGCCACCAGGGTCTTAAGGAAATTTAATTGAGGTAATTAAATGTAGCAGTTGATTGCAGTTTTCAGTTCCCAGGACAAAGTCTTAATGTAGATGTTCAGATTGGCCAACAGGGTGGGACATAAGTGACTGGTATTAATCCGAAATGCACAGATACAACTCCTAATCTTCCATTTAAACTGAAAAATCTCCACACACTCATAAAGAGGTATCAAAAGTACAATTGTCTGCAGAGGGGAAGATCATGCAGACACACAGCTGCTGCATCACAGTCTTGGACTTCTTCTCTGACACGCACAATAAAACAGCTGTTTATCTCTCATCTTGTGAAGATGTTTCAGTCACTGGAGCCTGCATGGTCCACTGCTGGGATGGGGCGGCCAATTCTGCTGGTGTAATTCATAAAGTAGCTACTGACCTCACTGTGAAGGAAGTGGAGATGGGAAAAAAAATGTTTAACATAACATAAAGCGCCATCTGATGATAAATAATGAACATCATTGGAAGCTGCACAGAGTCTGATAGGATTAGTTTACCCCACACGATGGCTTTCCCGTGGCTTTGGTAATAAATAATACCTTCAGTCTTATCTCCAAACATGTAAGTGAACACTTTCAGTCAGTGATGAATGTGTACGGCGTGCTGCCGCCGCCGCTCCTCTTTGATGCAGCTGTAGGTGTTAGATTAGGGAATAAGGAAATGAGAGTTTTCTATACAAGTTTTTTACAAATTGCTAAATGAGCAGAAGCATTTGTATTCAGTTCCCAGCGAGAGGAGAAAACGTTGAGGTGGTACTGGGCTGCAGTGCCAGGGAGGGCCTTTTCCCTCTGCCGAGACGGATTAATGATTTAACCTCCGTCTCCCCTGATGACTTGGAGCTCCAAATTAGGCCCATAAGTTTCCAGTGTCAAGGTTATTTCACCAATTGGCCATGAAATCTCAGTGATACGCACGCAGCTCTATACCTCATCACACAAGTCAAATAATTCAATACTGTGTATCTACCGAACATTTTTCTTGCGGTATTGATTTCCTACGAGCATGACACAACAAGCCTGTTTACTTGTGGTTCGGTGGACTGAGTGTGAAATTCATCACAGCTGTAGAACTGAACAAACTCATGGTGCAGTGCAAATGGTGCAGAAGGTTACGGTGATTTGTTTAGTAGCTTTATTGTGTATCTGATCTTATTTTGACCTCGTTATCTTAAAGCTGCAATACTCAATATGTCTGTTAACATTGGCTCAGGTGTGTGTCTGATGTCAAAGGTGACAGTGGATTATCACTCTCTTTCCCATTCCCCCTCACTTGTGTGTGTTTTTGTTTTTGTGTCCTTCATATTGTATTGATTTGGCGGCTCACAGCTAGCATGCTTTCAGCTCTCATCAGCACAGTTTCCTGTCACAACAGTGAAACAGCTCTGATAAACCCACAGTCTGTAGTAGGCTACTGAAGGACTGAAGCAATAACCATCCTGGCCACCCTCACTAACAGGCTTGAGGAATATCAGATTACATTTAACAGCAATACGTTAATAGGATACAAAAGAAGGTAACTGTAATCCGTAACATTACAGAACAAAATAAGTAATCAGATTACCGGTATATTGGATGAAAACAGGGATTACTGAGTAGGATTACATTTTTAAAATCAACGCTGAGCACTTGCACAGTGTGCACACATAGGACACTTTACAACATTTTACAACACAACCACACAACAAACCAACACATGGAATCAGTGTGTACCCCAGTTTCCACACACCATGCCGCCTCCGTTGCGGTTTAGCTCCGAGTGTCGGATCAGACATCGGCCACTGCTCCGTCTCTGGAGACCCGAGATCACAAGATCACAAGAGCACTACCAGCTAATGGGATAGCAGCCATGTATAGAGTGAGATAAATGTGACAATAAACAACATATCACTTTGCGTTTTTGAACTTGATTTGCTGTTCTTTTTTTTTCTTAAACTTTCTGTTTGTGTTCTTGTGGAATGGATGTTTTCCATCATAAAATGTTGCAGTTCTCCACCTCCATTACTATTTATTTTCCTCCATGAGGTCCTGTCAGCTTCAGGACCCTCTGACTGACTGATGATGCACGGCTTGTGCCAGTGAGTGTGGCTAGTGTTGACAAAGTGATGATTTAACAATCAAGAGTTTATCCATTGTGCTATATTCTGAAATATACCAAATGCCCGGTGTGTTTGACTTCCTGTTTGGAGGGATCTAATCTATGTGAATTGATGCGTGATGGCTATGTGATCTTCTTAATTTGCATGTCTGGTATTGAAGTGATCCAAAAGATTTGCTAAAAGTAATACGGTGCATTACTTTGATTGTGTGAAACTTAGAGTAAGTTACTGATTACACTGTAATCAGTACTTATAATTGTCCTCCATACACTAGGCCTACATACAGTCACTTCCCGCTTTCTCCAGACATACATTTGAATATTTTTTACTTTATTTTCGCTCTCTCCACTTGTTATTGATTACTCTGTTTTTTATCTCCTCATTTTGCCTATATAACATTGATTATGCACTTTATCTTCTTCTTTTTCAAAGATTTTTTGTTAGCCTTAGAAATCTGTTGTTTTAATTATTGAAAGGGGTGGAACTCTTGTACAAGCCCATTTGGGCTTCGCTCCCTCCTTGCACCATTGAACTTAAATGTGTGCTAAATAAAAAATCAAATCAAATCAAATCAAATTACAGTTTTAAAGTAACCCTCCCAACCCTGCTCACAAACCATCAGACTGCTAAAGCTGTTGTCAGTCACTCCCAAACTCAAAAAAGGGACATTTTCTGGGTCCCACGTAAACTTTCAGTCTGAACCCTACACAGTGAAATCAGTGCAGCTTTGAAGTTAAATAAACTGAGCTGTCGCTGGTCTACAAGATAAACTTGACCATCCAGTGAGATATTGTATGTAGTGGTAGTTTAATGGTGCTACTCTGAGCGAACAGTCATCAGGGAAGATAGTTACTGTGAGTTGCTGCACAAGCCTAATGATTAAAGGGTTAGAGGTTGGAAATGCTGCACTTCAGAACTGCAGACTCAGAAGCAGCCAGATCAAGAAGTGGCAAACAGAAACTCTTGCAGGGTTTAAGGCATTATTCCTCAAACACTGTCAGGAGTAGTAAAGGGTTTTCCTCCTGCTAGTCTTCAAAGGTTATATGGGTTCATTCCCGTTTGACTGCTTGTGTCATGAATTTCATTCATCGTGTCCCATCGTAGTGGAGGGGTTTCGTTCCTCCCTCTCTTATAAATTGGTAGACTAAAGCAGTAAAGCTGACAGAGTCATGGTTTTACTCCACTAACTCTGCCAAGGTCAGGGTTTGTTCCCTGTGTAGCTCAGCATGTGGAGCAGGGCGGTAACATTGCAAGATTAGAGTTTGGTTCCTGTAATGCTGCAGGGTCGTACCCTCTCTCAGGAGCAGCATTAGGTCCAGTGGTTAAGTTGACACTAGAGGTTGGCTAATGGTTTTTTAAAGACCAATGATAATTTGGAACAGGAAAAAGCTCATACTTGATTCTTCTGCTGATATTATCCTACCAACCCATGTGAAAGTCAGACACTGTAGCTCCTTCAGCTGCCATCTTCAATGTGATAAATAAGAAATGATTTCATATAACTTATAGCTAAAATACATTGTTGTATTAAGCTACTGTATCGATCATTCAGTTATATTTTTGTATTTCTGTCAAAAGCTAATAAAATCTACTCCAACTGTTAGTTCAGATCAAGCGCTTTGATTGGACAAAAGACACTTCATAAGTGTTGATATGGAGTACAATATTAGATTTCAGTAAACTTACCAATATTAATATGGGAAATAGCATTTGAATTAAATGATGTTTGCTTGTCAGATGAGAATACCTCAGTGCACACCTGAGTCCTTGGGCCACAGCCAGTGCAGTGCTACAGTACATCACTACCTCTCATATAATATTAAGTGACTCATTCAAGTTGCATGTATATTCAAGTGCATATTAAAGAGTTCAGAATAAGTTGGAAACAAATGTTTTCATCACAGATGCTTTATGGGTTTCTTTTCAGGAAAGAAAATAAAAACAGTGTAATTCTGCAGACACACATTGCATCAAAGAAGCAGCCATAGTTGTATTTAAAAGGTGATCACAGTGACGTCAGTCAGCAAATTTTATACCATCAGCAGAAGCCTCGTGAATAGACCTAAACTGCTTTTGTAAAACCATTTTGTGACACAGAATTGAATCAAACATTGAGTTAATATTCTTTTTTAACAATGGGTGATGTATTATGTTCCGCATCGACCAGGACAGTTTACAAGTTACATTGTTATATTCAGAAGACTTTTCCTCCTCTGTCTGCATTGTGTCCAGGACAAATGTTGTGGACAGATATAAACTGAAGACAGGTTAGATAAGACAGGTTTATAGATTTGCTATAAAATCAGCTGTTCCAGTGTTTATCAAAGGTTTAGCCTTTATCCAACCTCTTCACCACAGTCATTTATTGGGATTTTTTTCATTACACAAAAAAATCTATTTTGCAGTTAAAGTGTAAATTGTACATTGATTCTGCCACTTCTCTTTGGCTCTCTCATTAATACTCACACGGACACTGATATCTGGAGAAAGATTTGATCAGATATGACTTTTGGTCCATAGTTCTGCTAGGTTTCAATGTAGTGCATAATTAACTGTATAACATAGAGTTACATTTTATTTAAAATATAAATCATCTCAGGTACGCAATGACAATAAGTTGACTGAATGGCGCCTCAAAGCAATAAAGTTTGCTATGTCCCTAGTGACTGATGGAAGCCAAACATTTTGCCCATACACATTCATTACAAAAGCAATGGCTTTAAAATGAAATACTGTTCACCTGTACTAGAAATCAATGCCTTTGTTTGAAGTTGCTTTGAATGAATTGACACCCCACCTCATGTGTGATCTCTCTCCTGTCACAGACCGTGAGCCCAGCAGCAGCAGCTACAATGTCTCTTCAGGAACCTTCTACAGCTGCGTCAGTCAAATCACCATCGGTAAGTGGCTTGGGGTTTAAAAATAAAACATAAAAAATTCTTGCAGAGAATGCACATGCACACTGTTCCACTGATCGACAGTTCATGTCCCTCAAAAATACCTCTGGGTCTGCTCCATCTACTGGAGCTCAATCATCCAGCTGTATGTTCACTATCAGCCACTGCGTTCCTCTAATGACTGTGATCACAAGTCAGTCTCAGTCCAGACCGTTCTGCTCTGTGGTTCTCTGAAGGAGGAACAAGCTGCCAGAGTCTATGAGAGCAGGACGTCCTTCAGGACTCTGTTAAAGACTCACAGAGAGCACCTCCTCCCCAACACCTCTAAAGCATAGTTTATGCTCCTGCATCAGTTCAACGCCGTAAATATGCTGGTACCTCGACGCCGTCGTGCACCTTTGAAGTTCTGCATCGAGGGAATGCGTTGCTGTGCAATTCACCACCATCCCACTAGGGAGTGTGGATTCAGAGGGGTCGTTTGTGAAACTTTGTTTAATTTCCAGGCGCAGTGGGTGCTTTGGGGTTGGAGCTGATTGATGTTGAACTACAAATGCTTTTATTGCAAATCTTGATTCGCAGACGAAGGAGAAGACTTTTGAGGAGGCGGTCGGTACGCCCACTGAACAAATCAACACAGAGGACGGGCACATTAGCCACGCCGGGAAAGCTAACTGCCAGAAATTACATTCTGAGTGGACCAATCAAAGCCCTTGCAGTCTGCGTCGCCTCGATGCGTAGTTGGACATTTTTAGAGGTGCACATCAGGTGACAGCATAGGGGTAAATAAATCAGCCTGAACACACTAACATGAATAACTCACACGTACCCTGCACTTCTTCACCTGATCTCGATAGATACAGTAGATTGAATAGCACCTTGACTGCTTACTTCAAGGTCAAGGTGTGTTACTCAGAAGCGTAAGCTGCTTTTGATAAAAGTAACTCAGTCCACACAGACCAAAGCTCCCAACTACATTTTATTAAGGCCTGAAGTCAAGTAAGTGAACAAACAAACCAGCTCCATCTGCATTGTTCATTTTTGGGACTAGCTGGGAATTGGAGGTGAAGTCAGAGACACTGCCAAGATGGCAACAGTGGGGCAGCTCCCTCCACATGGCACCTTTTAAAGACAATCTCCTGTGATGGTATCCATTACAGTCAGACAGTCAGTTCCAGGTGTTGGGAAGTTCCACACCATGGAGCCATTGTAGCTCCAGAGGAAGCTTCTCCAAATCTGACAAACTCTCTCAAGCGATGTCACTTGAGAGAGTTTGACAATGAAGAAAAACCTGTTTGTGTTAGAAAGCAGTGAGCTTCCCAGGCTACGCTAGCTGCTGCTAGCACAACAGACTGTCAAGTTGTGGGTGATGCAGCTGCCAGGCTTTGATGAGGAAGAAGAGTGTGTGGAATAAAAAAGAGGATATCTCTCTTTACAAAAAAACCTGTCCATCATGAGTCTGTCAGTCACAACCGGCACTGCTTTTTTTGGGGGGGTGAGGCAAGTTTGTTTATTCAGCACCAAGCAGACATAACCAACTCAAAGGGCAGAGGCATGGAAATGTACATTCAAAATAGAACATCAACATGTTGTTTAGAATAGCATTTGAGAACATGAGTGAATGAATAAAAATAATGAAAAATTATGATTGAATAAAATTGTCACAACAGAACCTCTTTTCCTGATGGACACAAACAGACCACAGATTTTTATCAGCAGTGTAAAGCCTCTTTCAGCTGCACCGTGACATTTTCCATTTTCCATTTCCTCCTCACTGGAGGAAACTTACTGTAGTAAGAAATAACATAATTTACTATTTGTCAATAATATCATATTCATTATCTACACCACTTGTAAGCCCACTCTCTTGGTGGTGGTCCAGGCCCAACTCTGCAAGCGGTTGATTGACATGGGGGTGTCATCAGAGATGGGTCCCTGGTCCAGTGAATGTAACAAGAAGCTTTTCACTAAAGACAATTTATTTGAACTAAAAGATGAGACAAAAGAGCAGGTTCAGCTATGAAAGCAGAGCATGTGTGAGTGGCTCATGTTCTGTGGAGGCGTCGTATCTGTTGATGGAAAAGATGATACCAAAAATAAATGAATGTCAGCAACTAAGAGGGGAGATTGAGAGAGCTCCTGGACCAGCTTTTATAGCCTGGAAGGCCCAGGTGAACCACATCAGCTGACACACACACACACACAGACCCGTCAATCAATAGAGAGCTGGAACGAGTCCTATATACCCAGGAACTGAATTAGCATTTTAGCTCTTCCTGCTCCTTTGTCTCGAAGGATGTCTTGATTTTTGTCTAAAATAAGGTCTGTGTTTTCTCTCAGATTTTTATCCTACTAGAGACAGGGCCGTTGTATAGTGGAGAAAGGTGATGATAATTGTAGGGGCCCAGCGCCCAGTAGGGCCCACAAAAAAACCCAGTAGTCTAATCTTTGTATGACTGAATTATTCTGCATAAGACCCTGACTAATACTCATAGTAATGCTGCATTAGCATCAAAACAAAGTAGGCTAAATAAAAAATGATAATACATTTGTAGTCTAAGAAAAAAAGTGGAAAAGTCAGGGGCCCACTTTAGTATTCTTTCAGGGGGCCCAGAATTCCTAGCAACGGCCCTGACTAAGAAACATCAGTACTCCTGATTCCCACTATGAATCGTAGTTCATGGTACTCTGGTTGAGAAGAGAAACTGTCTGCTACGTCGTTCCCCGAGAAGCACAGTAGCTTACGTGAATTTGTTGCCGCCGTCAGTGTCGGTGGTGTTGCCGGTAGCGGTGCCAAGCAAAGCTCCAGAGCTCGAGCTCTGAAGGGGAGGCTGGCCGGCTGTGCGGCCCAGCACAGGGCGCTGGTATGTGGGTGAGAGGAGCAGAGAGACTGGGCTTGAGCTCAGTCTCTGGAGCTCAGCGGAGCTGCGGTGTACCAGGACCACGGTGTTCCTACCCGCACAGGAAAGTTACAGAGTGCAGTTGCAGCCGACGCAACCCCGCTCAGGCTGCAGCAGCGGCACGATTCATCCTATTAACCGTTTTTCTAACTGAGTTTAGAAACATTATTTAAAGGTCAAAAAACGACATAGTCAGGCTTTAATCTCTTAAAAAAAAAAGTCTGGTTGCTAACAAGTGTCTAAATGAGACTACAGGGGTTGTTAGGGACATTAAATGTCATCACAGTGAACATGTAAACTGATCTAGTCATCAGTCCACTGTTACAGCCTCAAACACATCATGAAGTGGCTGATCGTGAAGATGATCCTGCTGAACTACCCTCTCAGTGTCATACTCTGTTAAAGCAGATATCAGTGGAATGTTTTTGTTAATATAAGTCCTAAATAGTCCTATTTTCCGTCAGCAATCACTTACATGAAGTATTTCAGCCTAAACACGAGTCTCTCCGTCACTCTGCTCTGCTGTAACCCGAGGAGAAAATTTTCCTTGTGGGATACAAGTGTTATCCAATGAGGAGAGAGAACGGCATGAAGGGCTGTGTGTGCAGCCAAGGGATGCGCGTGAATGTGGTGACGTAGCACGAGGACCAATTGATGCCTGACAAGGGCGGGGGCTGCTAACTCATGGTGCGTTCAAAGAAACTCGTACTTTGTGTTTTTCCTTCCTGTGAAGTCATACCAGTTCGATCTGGTACGAGTTCACGGGTCGGAAGTTATGAGTGGCCGTTATAGGGAACTTTCACAGACAACAGGATGGTAAAAACACGAGCTACGGGTTACCTGGAACGCTACCAAGTCGTAGTTGTGACTTGAAGCTGTAACTTACGGTTTCAAAAGCCTGCCTTGAACGCAGCATTAGCCGAAACGGCCGTGAAGCTGATATCTGCTTTAATTTTATCCAAAAGACACTGGAAACATGCCACTTAGATTTCAGTTGAGGGAACCAAGGTGGTGCTACTGTAACTGCAGGGTTAAACTCCAGAAATACAAAAATACATCCTCCCTGCAGATCTTTTGTCTCCTGAGATGATTCAGGAAAACCCCCCAAGACAGTCACGATCTCTATAGGCACTATGATATGCACAGCTTTGTACAAAATGACTGTGCACATTACAAGGTACTGCAGATGTGTCATAAAAACAGCAGTAACATTTCAGAGCTCACTGCTGAGCTGTATTCTTAAATTATAAGCTCCCTGACAGCAGGCCTGAGGGGATGACAGAAAATTAAATATTTCCTTTGACATGTTAACTCTGTGTGTGCGTCTAGGGTTCTCCAAAGCAAATAATGCATTGCTGATTAAGCTGTCCCAAACTGCTCTCCTGACTGCCACAGTGCTGCAGCCTCCTGCCATTTGCAATATTCAGACTGTGCCTTTCACTTTTTTTTTTTTTTTCGATGACTGTTACAGCGGTGCCTGTTTAGTGAGAGAAGCTGGAAGCTTGATGCTGTGACAGTGAAGACTCAGCCTGAGGGTTCAGCTCAGGTTGTGCTGCTGCTGCTGCTGCTGCTGCATGCAGGTGTCCCTCTATTCTTCTGTGCTAAATTTAAAAAAAAAAGAAAGAAAAAAAAAACTAATGAAGTGCTGAGGGAGAGCTTTGGTCCGCTGAGACTCGCCCTCCTGGTTTTTACAAAGGGAAAGATCTATAGTCTCTGCACTGTGAGATCAAAAGGAGCTGGTGTGCTGCCTGTGATTTAAAAGCCCCCCGTCCTTGTTTGAGAGGAAAATACTCGTCAGCATCATTGTAGGTTCTTAAAAGTTCTAATCGATTGTAATTGTCCATTAATTCCAGCCTCTCTCATTGTTGTAGGAATTTGCTGCATCTGTGCGGCTGATAGACAGACAGAGCTGATCTTCAGCCTGTGGCACCAATTCACTGAAGGATGACGTGAGAAACAAATGCAGCATGTTGTAATCTGTGCAGCGCCGACTGACTCTACATTCATACAGCCGAGAGCTCAATTTAGGCCTCCGCAATATTATTTGATGTTTCGACATTTTGCCACAACTGATTGAATTCATGTTTGAGAGCTGGAGGAGCAGAGCTGTGCTGACTCTGTGCTTTTTGGTTTATCAGCTTTATTGTGTGAGTTACTGAAGAATCATAGCAGCTTCAGACTGTGTATAAAACATTTATTGACAGTCTTACAGATGTCTTGGTACACTGCACAGTACCTACAGTTTTTAATCACTCCAGCTCTATTGTACTTTTAAACTTCAGCAGCTGTTCAGTCTGATTCTACTCTTAATACAGTATCAGGGTTTAAAAGGGAAGATAAATAACTGGAATGGCAAACTGAGACCTAGGAAGCAGAGTGATTCCATGAAGCTGTAAAATGCTGCTCTGTCTCCAAATGACCTCAAAATGACGGATCAAATGACAAATCTCATTGTCGGTGTCCAGCCATGTTTCTATTGTAGTTTTGTGCAAAATAGGAAAAGTGCTTTTTAAAAAAAAAATCAACAAAACTCAGTGGTAAATGGTCTGTTTCCATCAAGTGATGTTATTTGATTAAAACTTTATTTAACCTTCCCGGCAAGCTGAAAACAACAAGAGGTCACTGCACATTTCACAATTCAAAAGTACAAACTCAACTTAGCTGTAAAAATACAAAATCTACAAAATGTGTCCAGTCAGTTATTGATGGTATTGTGTAAATGTTATTTGTTTTTTTCCATGCTTTAGCTAGAGGTGGATTTACCACATCCAGGATAATCATCTCCAGTGGTGCAGGTTGCTGCTTCTAAATGTCACCAGCCAATTGGAGGAGATGCCCTGATCCTCTCTTGACTGAAAGATCCAGTAAAAAAGTAGCAGTTTGGGTAATGGCTGTTAGCAATGACTGCTTTGTTGTGACATCACAAAGTTACCAAAGTCCTGACAGCTGGTTTTTAGGTGCAGATTCTGAATACAGACTGTGTGAATTTCTCTGTGGACTGAGGCTTTGATATTTTCACAGTATTAATATAGAACCTAGAGCTGCTTTATGGACATCTACCTTTATACTGTATGGAGCTTTAATACAAACATCTACCTTTATACTGTATGGAGCTTTAACACAAACATCTACCTTTATACTGTATGGAGCTTTAACACAAACATCTACCTTTATACTGTATGAGATCTTCAAGTCTAATATTTGACTGTATGTGTGCTCCACTACTGCTGCTCTGTTGACAGTGACTTCTGAAGTATCTGTTTATTTTGCCTCCATCCTCCTCCAACCTTCAGGACCTCCGCTGACAGTCTCTCTATGATTATTGTTGACACTCAGCTCAAACCTGTCACTGCACAGAGCAGTGTGTGGCCCAGATACCTGCACCTGCATTTTGTTTCCTTACCTCTGAGGGCGTTAGGAAGTGGAGGAGCTACATATCTGGGCCTCTCTCTCCTCAGAGAGCCACGTGCGCACTTTTTTCTGATGACTGCGACATAGATATTGCTTAGAACACACTATGTCCGAAAAGGCTGCCGTGAGTTTTGGAGGTCGTTCGGATACATGCCAGGTGTAGATTACCGCCTCCGCCTCCTCCCGCCTTTTCAGGTGACTTTCATGGGATGTTGAAGATCGCTGCGCTCAATGTTATTCTTAAAGTCATTTAAAAGGAAGAAGCTGTAGTCAGTTAATGACTGTTCTGAATAGACTTTTTAAAAAAAACTTTATCAACTTTATACTTCAGTATAAATTGAACACATGTGCTGCCAGAGCTGAGAAGGTTTTGTTACTTGATGAGAGATTTCATTGCTTCTGTGTTGGTGTGTGCACCGTCTATGAAGACATTTCATTGTTGTTTTATTGGTAATACACAACATCCCCTCGGTGATGCTTCCCACTCACACTGGTTGTTGTGGGTGTCTGCTCCATATTCCTTTGCTGCTAATAGCTGAAACACAAATAAAATAATAGTGTTGGGGCGTAGAGTGGTGCAGTGGGTTGAGCAGGCGCCCCATATGCAGAGGCTATAGTCCTCACTGCAGTTGGCCCCAGTTTGAATCCCGCATTGGGTGGCCCTTTACTGCATGTCATTTCCACTCTCTCATCCTCCCCATTTCCCGTTTCTCTCTCTACTATGCTATCAAATGAAGGCAAAAATGAAATAAATAAATAAATAATAGTGATAATATTTATTCTCAGTGTTTCTGTTCTCCCCAGCAGAGTCTCAGAGGCAAAATCAGTTTTCCCTAAAGCTTTGATTTTCAGTTCCATTCCAAATTAACCCTGTCCTTTAGTTCTGCCAGACATTTGTCAACAGTGGTTTGTATTAGAAAAACTTTAAATTTGTAAACAAGGGTTAAATCTTTTTTTCTTTTTCTTTTTTGGCATTTTTTTTTCTTTCTTTTTTTGCCTTTATTTGATAGCACATAGTGAGATAGACAGGAAAGGGGGAATGACATGCAGGAAAGGTCTTCACAACGTGGGATTCGAACTAGGGACTGTAGCCTCTACATGGGGCGGCCGCCTAAACCACTGCGCCACGCACCGCCCCAAACAAGGGTTAAATCTGACCCTTAATCAAAGCAGAGCTCAATAGGGTCATCTGATCTGATGACCTTATATTATGGATGATCTTGACCTCTAATCGTTACATGGCGGTGCTAGATTTATGTTCCTTCCTACCTAGACCATGTAACGCCTAGCCTGCAGCTGGAGACAGTGGTGATCACACTGCAGAACAAAGACCCCTGTCACCAGCTAGAGTCCAAGACGGTGGAGTTCCCCTCCAGGCATGCAGGGGACAGAAAGCAGGACGAGCTGGGGGCAGCAACTTAACGTTCTAATTAAAACTTAAATACTTAAAAACCAAGTAAAAGGACGATTGGTTGCGCCTTCGATTTGTGATTTTCTTTAGGGGCAGTGTGTTGTCTATGAGAGGAAGGCAGACATTAGCAGAAAATCACCATCATCATCATGTAGAAACATTGATCAGGAATGCTCTGTGTAATTATTCTGGAGTATAATAATGAAGCTTCTGTGACCTGCAGGTTCCTACCCATGTTATTTATTCCTGTTAGGTTCAGTGATGTTCACAGTACATAATTCCAGCTTAGTTCTAGCCTAAGCCATTGTAATTTGTAACCATAAAGTAAAAGACAAATAAGAAATTCCTCAGCATAGCAATAGTTTGATGTGGATTAAATCAAGTCTCAGTGTGTTATGGTTCATTTGATTAAAGAAGAGAAGTTGTTTGTGTCTGTTCATCGCTTAAAGTGGAGAAAAAACCTCTGCTCCAGGCCGAATGTGTTGAATGAATGAGCTGTTGTTGGATGTTTTTAATTTAGAAAATGAAAGAGTCCAGAGCTTACACTGCAGATCTTATGGCAGAGATGAAGCAGGCTGCAAAGGCTTTTTGAAATCTCATAATAAGTGATATTTTCACTCATTTTAACACACAGATGTAGGGCTGTCACAGTCATGAAAGTTTAGTTGACGATTAATTGCCGTACAAATAATTGTGATTAACGATTTAATTGTCTTTTTCTGATCATTTTTTGCCACTATTATAGTATAAGACTGAACATAGTTTAATAACATACATACACCTTATGAAGAAGATGAAGAGCCATCTATTGGCTGTGCAACTAAATCCATGATGATAATGTCAATAGAGAATGTGAAGTTACGTTACGCCGTGGGACGTTGGGCGCCATCTTTGGAGGATCGCGAATGTAAACACTTGCTCCCTAAAAAAAAGTTCCCCAAAGTCGCTAAAAGTAATCATGGTGGGACAGCTGCTGCGTAAAAAAATGCCACAGTAGTATATGCACTAATACCAAAAACGAGATAGTTCACGATGTCTGGATAAGCCAGTGGAGGGAGTAAATCTGGGTCTTGAATCCAGTCCCCACTCTCTGTTTACATTTGCGTTCCTCCAAAGATGGCGCCGACGTCCCACAACGCAAAGCGGCGTGACGTCAGCTTTACATTCTCTATATACGACAAGGAAACAGTGATGGAAATGTAACATTTCTGTTAGTTTCATCCAGCTGTTTTTATACCAATGGAAACCATTTGGAACCATCAAGTAAAATGAATTAATCGTGACAGGCCTACACAGATGTTTAGGAACCTCGGGGTGTGCAGTCATTTACTGTGCACCATTAGCCATATTCACAGCTTCGCCAACTTTGCTAAACGTCATCACTCGGGTTGGGAAGACTCAATGCCGTCACATAACAACCGCTGAGCTATTTAACGTTCCAGTGTTCACCACAACATCTGATATCAGCTTAAAATACAAGCGTGTTAGCATCTTCCAGGCTTGAATAACCTGACATGTATCTCGGGTGTGTGTTGACTGTCCACAGTTTTACTGCTTTCCTATCTTACATTACATTAGTAAGGGTGTCATATCAACATTGGCGTTACCGTTACCGTTACAGTTGCAGCTAACACGCCAGCTAACGTAATCAAATCACCCACCCCGAGTGATGATGTAAGGAAAGATGGCGACGCTGTGAATATGGTCAATGACTGTTTTTGTTTATAAAGTTCCACACAGCAAAGAATGTTTGTTTCTGTATAATTTGCAGGAGAACAGTGAGATTTTTCTTGCCAGAAAGTGTTGTACGAGACAAAGTCTCCTCAGGGAGAATAAAGACCTTCTCAGTGCTCTAGTTTTTGCAAGTGCTGACTTGTGCACAAACATTATTTTTGGGGACGCCCAGCTGAAGGTGTTTGCGCTCCACTGTGTGAAAACCCCTTTTATTCTTTGAGGAATTGGAGGCTGTAAAACAGCTGTGATGAGATGCGCGGCTCAGGATTTATCCTGCAGCTGCGAGTGCAGAGCGAGGAGCGAGCGTCGAGTCTGAGAGGCTGCCAGGCGTTCCTCCACTCTGCTATTGATCGGCCTGTGTTTGTTCATTGCTGATGTTCCTCTGAAATATGCTTGGCTTTGTGTTTCACAGGAAACCAGGGGTGGGGGAGTTGAGTTCCTTTGTCCCACCTGGCCCCCCGGTGTGTTACATAACAAGAATGTGCAGAAAATCCTAAATTTCCATAAATACTACATCAAGTCAGGTCTAAAAAACAATTCAGAAGAACTAGACCTATGTTTCATATGTTGTCGAGTTGTGTTTTTACATGTTTTCATCAATTCTCAAACCAAAGATCTTAATTGTAGTTATGTTCCATTTCATTGGTCGCTTGGCAATGACATCATATCCTGTGTGTCAGTGTTGTGTACACCTTGGTGGGTCTTTTTTTAAGATGAGGTGAGGTGAGAGTGGTTCTGACTTTCAATTCCCAGCAGAGTCAAGGTTTATAAAGTCTAGACTGTGTGAGCAGAGTAAACAGACACACAAATCAGGGAAACAGAGCAGAGAGAACAGCAAAGCAAATATGATCTCCAGAAATGAGGTTCGCATCGGCCGGTGGCAGAGCCAGTTTAAAGTGGTGGTGCAAGTGATGGACAGGACCACTGGCAGTGGCTTGAAACTTTTAATTCAGCAGAGTACTGTATTTAATGTAACAACACACAGCCAGATGTAAATGCCAATTAATTCAGTCTGAAGGTAATCTTCTCTTTTAGATGATTTGTAGCGTTTGTCTCAGTTAAAAAGATGCCAAAGTTCTAGAGAGGAGCTTAAGAAAACAGACTGTGACCAACTGTATTTTAAACAATTGGTAAATGCACTAAGTGTTGATATGTGAATGATACAAATTGTGTTTTGACAAAAGTTGTTGTGTGAAGAATATTTCTTCTCAAAGTAGGATTTCCAAAGTCATTAGTGAATTCACTGGAAAAAGATATTATTGCAATATTAAAAAATATGCTGCAGTAGGCTATATTGCGATTTATTAGCTTTCCGCTGCAGATGATTTCTCCAAATTAAAATTTTGTGAACATCTATTTTCTCGAATAAGATTAACTTCTTAGTCCGTTCAGATACTTGGGATCCGTGTGTTGATACAGTATTGCCATGCAAAGTATCACAATACTATACTGTATCGATGTTTTCCCCCACCCCTATTTTCCCAAAATGCATTTAATTCAAGTCATCAGTGAGGGAAACCTGAGAGAAAAGTTTGAAACCAAAGATAATTAACAGTGTCAGTTTGCCATGATTTGTTTAAACTAAAGGAAGAAACAGAATTGTTGGCCATTTTTTTTCTGCCTGTCAAAGACACCTGGCGACTCGGAGCTGATCCGAGGTCTGTGACCGGTCTCAGAGGCCTCGTGAAACAGAAAGCGAGGACTGCTGAGGTGAAATCGAAGGCCGGGCGGAGACGAGCCGAGCTGCTTCAGCAGTCTGCAGGGAAACTGGCAGTTTGCTCTTCTTCTGTCAACCAGGGATAAAAGAAGGAAGCTAAAGAGCCGTGTAGCCTGCTGTCTGATGGTCCAGTACACATCTCCTCCTTCAACTGGACAATCACTCATTATCAAATTAATATGAATTGTAATAGAAAACTTTATTGACCAGCCAAAGCAGGACATCTGTCTTTGGTCTCACCCAGTTACATAAAAAAAAATAGACTTGACATAAGACAAATATAGCAACAAAAAGTAGGCTACAGAACAAACAGGTCTGCAATGAGAGGTACAAACATGTCCAGGCAACATCCTCATGGTTTACATAATGACATCTCATTATATTTTGTGTCACTGATGTCAGACTGTGGTGTCAAATTGCTGATTAGTTCCTGATCACATTTTAACCGGGCTTGTGTTTCAATGCTGTTCAATGCTTCTACCAGCAGAGGGCAGCATTGCTGAAGAGATTTCTGTCATAGCTACTTTTGACAGTGAACTGAGTCCAGAGAGTACATGGAACTCATTTCCCTCATGATCATGTGTAATAGAGATGAACAGCAGCTTTTAGAGTATTTCACTGTAGAGACACTAAGTCTTAAAACACAATTAATCTGCAGCTTTTTGGGTCATTTTTGTTTTACAAATGTCAAAATTTCACTGGTTTTAATTCTTCAAATGGATAACACTTTATAATAAGTAGGCTGCACACTATTAAGCATTAGTTAAGCATTAATAAATACTGAATTCTTCATTATAACACATGGATACTCATTAGTGTGTAGTTTATAAATACAGTTAGTGCTTATCAATGATGAGTAAAACGTTTTAACTGTGTTTATAAACTACATACTAATGAGTTAATTAATTAATAGCGTGTACATATTATAAAGTCTTATCCTCAAATGAGATTATTTGAGGATTTATTTGTCATATTGTGATATTTTCTGGTTTGGATGTTCAACATCTTCACTCTGATTGTGCTCCTCCTCCAGGGTTTGATTGCGGGGGTCAAGTGGCCATCGGGTTCTCCCACTGGAAGAGTCCTTTCCCCAGCAGTCAGGACCTTCCCAGTCCGGACTGCGTTCGCTCCGAGACCTCCGGCGTCCCGCCCATTAATGAGCACCTGGAACCGGTGTCCTGCCCGGCGTCGCTGTCCATCAGCCCGCTGCCCACCTTCAGCGCCAGCCAGGAGACGCTGTGCGACAGCAGCACCAGTACGTACATGATATATATGAGCCAGATCGGCTGTGATTGATGGAGATGCTTCATGTTTGCGAGGAGGCAGATATGATGACACATGATCATCATCAGAGCTAACTTTTTTTAATTGCATGATCAAATTAAAGGCATAGTTCAAATTGGCCCATTGCCATAATCCAGTTTTAGGAGGTTCCTCACAGGTTATCTCATAGTGTGGTGAATGTGCAGGTCACAACTTGTCCTCAAGAGTGTTTTGGAGTTGTTGGATTGTGTATTTGATGAGTTTGATGAGGGAAACCAAGAAATTCCATGAGCCTCCGTAGCTCTGAGCAGCTCGTGGCTCTGCTCCGCCGTTCTAAAAACAGCTTGCACCGACATTTAAAGGTAATGAACCTACTCCTAAAACTATGGGATTATGGCAATGTGCCAAAATTTTTGTTGAACCATCCCTTTAATGTTATTATTTTACCCATAGTACTAGAGGTTGGATCAAAAGAGTATTTTAACGTGACATGCAAACATGCTGTTGTTGTTAATAATCATAACCATACTTATAATCATTCAAAAAGTAAAAAAATAATAATAATAATAATTCCTGTTGACATCAGCAGAGCTCTCAATAGAAACAAGGGAGGATGACATTTACAGCAGTCCATTAACCCAGTCACATTTCTAAGCTGCAGTGCTTTTACTCCAAAGCCCTCTCTCTATGTATTGTTTATAAGCTGCAGTGGAGGGTCAGTCAGAGCACAGGCTGATTTCTGCACTCGACTTTGGGAGCTGCACAGTGAACTCGTGTAACAGACGGCTGTAGGAATGCATTTTTCCACAGGGGGGGTTTTGTGCCGCATCACTGCCCCTCAAACTGATTTCTGAAGGCGTCTCTCCACAACATATGGACATGTCAGCTCTGTGTCAGTGTGTAAACATGCTCCTGCTCTTTAATACGCACTCACCGGTACATTTGTCAGTGTCATAGTGTGTGTGTCTGTGTCTGTGTGTGTGTGTGTGTGCCCTTGAGTCTCCATCCGAGGCACACTCTGATACTGCCATCAGTGCCAACTGTCATTGTTTTAGGCTACAGCAACACCGACACACCAGCCCTTTCCTCTGATTGGTCGCTGCCAGAGCAGCTTGACCTCTGATTGGCTGCCAGGGGAGACTGATTATGGATGCTGAAGAGCGGCACGCACCTCCTCTCTCTCTCTCTCTCTCTCCCTCCCTCCCTCCCTCCCTCTCCCTCATCCTCTCTCTCTCTCTCTCTCTCTCTCTCTCACCGTAAACATCCTGCTCATGCTTGTGTTTTTTTTTCCTCCAGAGGAGATTTGACAGCTTTTTGAGCTTTTCTGCCGCCTGCTCTCGGTGGCTCCACAATGACACGTCCTCCTGTGTGAGTGTGTGTGTGTGAATGTGTGTGTGTGTGTGTGTTTGTGCACACACAGTGGTGATGGATCGGCCGATGCAGTGATGAAGGAGTGAGGGGCTTAAAAAAGTGGGGATGCTGTTTCCCCCCGTGGGACGTCGCGTTTGTTTCTTTCCCTCAGCGAGGTCGTTTGCACGTTGGGTCCGGGGGGGGAGGAGGGGTGACCGCTGCGAGCGTGCACGCGTGTTGTGTCTTCTGGCTTTTTTGGCATCTGCTGCGGCCCTCCCTCCCCCTTTCCTCCCCCCTGAGTGGTGAAGCTGCCTCCCTTACCTCTCTCCACCTTCACACGGTGAGTGTCGTCAAGTTGTCTTGTAGCAAACGCAGGTTGTGGACGTGTTTTTGCTGCAGTGCTCTCTTTCTCTCTCTGTCTCCCTCTCTCTCTCTGTCTCTCATGTGTTGCTGTGTCCTACTCACACTTCTCTTTACGCTGCTTCATCTTCTTTCCCTGCATTTGACCTTCACACACACCACACACACTCTGAGTTGTTCGCATTCTCTTGATTGTAAATGTGATTTTTTTTTTGCTGCTGTTCTAGTTGTAAGACACAGAAATGGGTCATGCCTCTGTGAGTGTGTGAGTGTATGCGTATGAGTGTGTGCGCTCTAGCTCTGCCACCGTGTGTCACACAGGCACCAGCAGCAGGTCGGCAGGTGTGAAATCTCCACTGCTTGCTTGCATGCAACCCTCCTCCCCCTTGTACGCCCCGGGGCATGATGGGAGCATCCGAATGGAACGAACAGGGAAGTGACTGACACTAGATCCTCCTGGCAACAACCCCCCCTCCCTCCCCCCCACTGCCTATACTTCCCCATGCAATCTTTCATTCTCTTGTCATGATGCGATGTGAGTTCTTCCAGGCTGAGGTGTGCTTTGTCGTTTGTTTGTTTTTGTAGATGAGAATATTTAAGTTTAATTTTGTTAAAAGATAAAATGGTTTAATTGATCCAATCAAAAAGAGTTCACGTTTCATAATGAGGAGAAACCTACTGTTTATAAAGGCTAATCTGACCCAACAATAACCCTGTCTATTTACATTTAAGACCTAAGATGATGAAACAACTGATTTAGAAATTAAAAGCCAAACAAATGGGTTTTATATTTTTTGCACTTGTATAAAGTTTGAGTTGCAAAACATGATTTGACCTGGTACAACAGACAAAGTCAAGTTGTCCTGATTTTAAGTCACTAATGTGGATCAAGCTCCAAAAACACTGGGGCCTACATTTCCCACAATGCACGTTGATGTACGCACTTGTTAGAACTTCCACTGACAAATAATGTTGATACTGCATTGGCCATTTCAGCCCAGTGCTGCAGTAGTCAACACCACCACCACCACAGAGGGCTGCATGAGGCTGGTCTGGCAACAAATGGGAATAATTGAAAGATCTGTGGTTTTTCTAGATGAAAAAGCTCCAGAATGTTTATTTTATATATTCACTGATTATTGATGATGATCGTTTAGACTGCACTGCTCTCTGTAGGGAGTGTGGATCAATATTTACCCTCCTGTCATCCTCCTGGGTCAAACTGACACAGTCTGTTTTGACTGGTCCTTCTCTCCTCCTTTCCTTCTCCTTCCTCTACTTTCCCCACTCCTTTCCTTTCTTGTTCCTCCATTTCTCCATCCTTCTTTCCTTCCTTTCTCCCTTCCTTTCCACCACCCTTTTCACTTCTTTCCTTCCTTTTTCCCTTGGTCCTTCCTTCCTTCTTCCTTCCCTGAACCAATCTGTTCTCCTTTTCCATTCTTCTTTCCTTCCTGCCTCCCTTCCCTCCCTCATTCCTTTCTTGACCCAACATGTTCCCCTCCTTCATCTTTCTTTCTTTCTTTCTTTCTTTCTTTCTTTCTTTCTTTCTTTCTTTCTTTCTTTCTTTCTTTCTTTCTTTCTTCTTCCCTTCTTTCCCTCCATCCTTAACTTCTTCTTCCCTCCCTTGACCCAATCTGTTCCCCACCGCCTCCTCCTCCATCTTTCTTTCTCCATCCTTCCTTCTTCTCCCTTCTCTTGACCCAGTAGGACAACAGGAGGGTTAAGTTCATGTGAACTGCTATACGACTGACATGGGGAAAATAATTAATTGTCATAAGGAACTCATATAAATGTATTTATATTAAATTAATCTATTTATATTAGGCTACATACTCTTTAGTATTACTGCCCCATTTGTTTAAAGGCCGGTCTTGCACAGTCCAATGTGGTGGCAATGCTGATAGAGCAGTGTCTAGATATATATGTCTATGAGACCATCCTATACAAAGTTTCATTATTAACCTGCACTCGGTCACAGTTACTATTAATGACATTGTCAGCGTAATGTTAAAGTGTTGCATTCAGACAACAAAGGAAATTTCCACCTTAAGTCATTTGCCCAAATGTGAGTATAGTCCCTGTGGAACAGTAAGTGCAGCAGATGTACATGTAGCAGACATACTGAGTGAGAGTTTGCCTGTGTTTTTTTGTGCAGCTCAGCCTCTGACTGAACTCACAGCTCATCAGAGACTCCACTTGTTTCATTTTTCCCTCTCATTTCCGTACTGATCAGTGCAACTTTTATGCTGAAGTAGAAATACGCAAACACACGAGCCCATGTCTTAGAATAATCTCAGCCAGAAAATAAGCGGGGAACGAGGTGACACGCAACACAGGTGAGGTCACCCACCAGAAACTGACAGTGGATGTTGCAGGGTGGCCCTAATCAATTCTTTCCCATTCACTTTGTGTGCCATTGTGCAACACTCATACTTTAAAAAGTCCCTTTAGAGCCACAGATGTTTAGATCCTTCTGTTAATCCACAAATCCAGCAACTGATTTAGATGTACCTTTCAAAAAATGTGAAGTAACTACAGTACAGCAGCAGCAGCTTTAGTCGCAGCCTAATTAATGCTCACAACCTGCAGCTACAACTTCAAAATGAGACGAACACACGTACAAGATATGAAACGCTGATTAAATATGTATCTAACACGGTGACATGACGGTTGTAGCCTACCTACTGATGTATGCACACATTCATTTTCATGAGCCGCTTGCTCCGAATGCTGAGGGTCCTGATTCAAAACTAGAGGCTTGTTTAAATTATTGATGGGATATACTGTACATGAAAGGAGAATCAGGCTACTGAAACTGACATAATGGGATCAGCTGGATCATTTTACTACAGAAGACACACACCTCCCTCAAGATGTTGTTGAAGCACAAAGACACAGTGACAGAATGAGTCACGTCACAGATCAATACGCAACTCAAAGAAATTACTAAATCAGCAAAAGGAATTTAATGTTGACATCTCTGTTTGTGAATGTTGATCCCCGACTGAAAAAGTCAAGTTGTGTTAATTATTCAGTAACTGCAGGGGTGAACAGTGCATTTACTTCCACTATTTCTTTGTGTGTGGTGAATTTCTGACTTTTTCTCCACCACAAAGACAAATGGTCATTTCTACTCCACTGCATTTACTAAAAAAATATATATTTTAAAAAATGATAAAATAAAATGTCCTTTATTTTGAAATATGATTGATGGACCATAGACCTTTTCCATCACAGGTGAAAAACAATCACTGCCTGCTCCCCCACTGTCAGTTATGTCACCGTCCTAATGATGCTGCCTTAGATAAAGATGAGGCAGAAGATGCTTCACCAGAGATGTTCATGTTTGTTTCATCACATACAAAGTTGTCTGTTCTTCTGTCTTTCTGTCCCTATTGTGGTCCATTTCCATCTTTGTGTCACATTCTATTGTCTTTTCATTCTTCCTTCATAGTCAGCAGGTTGTTTCAGAGTCATTGGGTTCTCTAAACGTGGAACAATACTACAAGTTGACAAAAATACTTTTGATTACATCAGTACTTTAAAATCTACTTCTCTAATTCTTTCTTCTCCAGTTGATATCTGACTAAACAACCTTCACTTTTACTGGAGTAATGTTTGACCAGGAGGATCTGTTGTTATGCACTTTGTCCATCTGAGTTACTGTACTTCGAATGAAGTTTTTTTTTTTTTTAAATCAATTATTGTTTTCACTTTGTGCAATTGGTGCAACTGCAGTGTGTGTTTTGTAAATGTTCCCCTTTTTGTTCCAAATGCCCCATTCACCAGTCATCCCCACTGTATGTGGGCCAGGGGAGGGTGAGGGTGAGGATGAATTGTCAGACTGCCATTATGAAGAGTTCAAAGTCAACAACTGTCAAAGTCAGAGTGACTGTGAGCTAATGTTAGCCAATGTTAGTGTTCCACTTGTAATTAAAACTTGAGGAACTCTTCATTAGCAGCTCGTGCTGTCTGTATTTCCCTGCTGCGTGTTGATCAGACGTCCTTTCCTTAATGTTGTGACGCGGCGCCATAAGTTTCATTTAGTGTATCTGCCTCCTGCACCTCTGTCTGCTCGCTGCCAAAGCCTCAGCACCATGTGACCTGAGCTCTGGTTACAGACGTACCGCGGGCCCATTAAAGTTTGATGGATACATTGTTTGACTGGCCACTGTCTGAGCACAGCAGCATGATGTAGGCTAATATGTAGTGTGTCGGTCCTCTGAGAGCCAATATTTATAGTGAGCAATTCTCTCTCCCTATAATGAGTGGTGCTGCAGTGCTGTGGGTGCTGAGGTAACAGGGCATTGCTGAGCATCTTGAACACAGGGAGGTGAAGTTAACAAGCCGGAGCCGCTGATGATCCCCATGGTCGTTATGTGTATGCGCAAAGTCTTCTAATTACGAGACTCTGGCTCATTTACATACAGCACATTCCCAACATTTGAAAGTATGGTGTCCTGTAAGGGCTGCAGTCCCACATTGGACTAAAGCCTGCAGCAAAGTGAAATGTTTATCACCGATCTGAGTGAAGGGAGAGGACGCAGTTTTTTTTTTTTCACCAGCAGGAAATCCATCACATTTCTATTAGCTGCATCCACAGACTTCGGTGTTCCAAAGCATCTATGGCTGATTAAGCGTGAAGACGCCTCCCCAACCTCTATCTCCGTCCTACGGTACAACGGCTCAGCAGAAAAATGTAGCTGAGTCACCTTTACTGTCACCAACGAAAATTCAGCTCCGAGACACCCCCTCCCTCCCTCCCTCCTCCCCCCTGTGAGGAAGTCTCCCCCCTCTCCAGAGGCCTGAGAGTAAGAGATACAGACCTATTTAGATAGAACTGATTTAAAGTGTTTTGCTAAGCTTTGAATAATTTCTCACCCCATGAGGAGGACACCATCTGGTTGACTAATAGGCCCAATTAGTTTGTGTGTTCCCAGGTATGTGTGTGTGTGTGTGTGTGTGTGTGTGTGTGTGTGTGTGTGTGTGTGTGTGTGTGTGTGTGTGTGTGTGTGTGTGTGTGTGTGTGTGTGTGTGTGTGTGTGTGTGTGTGTGTGTGTGTGTGTGTGTGTGTGTGTGTGTGTGTGTGTGTGTGTGTGTGTGTGTGTGTGTGTGTGTGTGTGTGTGTTGTTCAAGGGCTTTGAAGGTTAATATTTGTTGAGGAGGTAAAACTTCCTGATCCATCAGTTTCTCTTTTGGTCACAATGTTCAAACTCACAGACTGAGTGAGTCCTCCACACTGTGAATGTCTCCAGACATAAGATGCACTTTGCATTAGTCCACAACTCTGCAGACTTCGAAATATAACCCACACTTCAGACTGTTGTGATGTTAAACACGGGGTTGCATTGGTTGCCACTTGACAATCCAAAGTTGTTAAAAAGAAAATAAAAAATACGAAGAAGTTTCATCCTATATGGACTGTTTCATTTTCAAATAGAGAAATATGAGGGAATTAAAAAGGCACAATTCAATGTCCCAATGAATGGTGTCATCCCATTAAAGATTCGCATGATCTGACCAATAGCTGTGTAATGTGAGTTGCTGACACTGAGTTTACACCTTAACTGCCCAGTCACACCAGTGCACCCAAACAACTGAGTGACCATAATTCGTCAGTAGCGATCGATAGATGGCCGATCGATACCAGCGACTCAGTCAATACTTGGCCAGCTGTGGATATGTCTGGCTCTCAGAGCTCACTGTTAGCTTTTTTCAGCACTGTGGCAGGTCAGAGAAGCAGCTACTAATATTAATACTGTTTATTATGAACTGCTGACCGAAGAGTACCCCCACATTAAAGGAATAGTTCACCAAAAAATGAAGTTCAGTCATTAGTGACTCACCCTCATGCTGATGAATACTCCAGAGTATAGTTTATTCCTCAAAATGCATCTGGAGACCCGGAAGGGCAGTTCGTAGTCCAACGAAAACTTTATGAGAGTAATAGCGCCCGACACAAAAACGTCCATAAAACTGCACAAAAACCATTTAATATTCCTCCATACTGCTCGTCAGCTGCAATCCAAGTGTCCTGAAGGGAGATAGTCCAGAGTTTACCCCAAACAACGTAATTTAGGAAATTTTTATAGCAGTCCTGTATTGAATTTGCCTGGTGCGTGCTCTCGCGTTCACGCAATGCACGTGTGCATTGTGCCCAACACAAACAGGTCCATAAACTACACAAAAACCTTGAAATATTCCTCCACACTGTTCGTCCGTGGCAGTCCAAGTGTCCTGAAGGGATATAGTCCAGAGTTTACCCGAAACAACGTCATTTAGGGTTAGGGTCCGGTCATGTCCGCGTGCATCGCGTGACCACGTGACCGCGAGAGCACGCACCAGGAAAATTCAATACAGGACTGTTTAGGCTGTAAAAATGTCCTAAATGACGTTGTTTCGAGTAAAGTCTGGACTATCTCCCTTCAGGACACTTGGATTGCAGTGGATGAGCAGTGTGGATGAATATGTTTGTGTAGTTTTATGGACGTTTTTGTGTCGGGCCCTTACTCTCACATTTCTTTGGACGAACCGGCCTCCCGGGTCTCCAGATGCACTATTAGGAATAAAAAACTACTCCGGAGTATTCATCAGCATGAGGGTGAATTTCATTTTTTGGTGAACTATTCCTTTAAGCTGTTTTAAGAAGTCCACAGGTATGTGAGCAGTTAAGCAAGTGGAAGATGAAATTATCTCAAAAAGGCAAAAAGCTACAGATGACACATTCCCCATATATATATTTTTTTTATTTCCAGTTTTTACATTTTCAAAATGACAGAAAAGGAAAAAGTCCTGCAGCAAAGGTTTGGGCCCCCTGCATAGTTAGTACCTAGTAGCCCCCCCTTTGTTATCTGAGAGCTCAAGTCTCCTGGGTTTCCCATTCTTTTGCAGGCTGCTGCTTTGTTTCCCTTTTTCACTCCAAACTGTAGAAAACTAAAATAATACACTGATATTGATTAAAATATTGCAAAAGAGTGTTTCATGTTTAACTAAATGCCGTTTAGAGGTCATTTCATCTTCCACTTGCTGAACTGTTCACATTAACAGAAATTTTGACCAGGGGTGCCCAAACTTTTGCATGTCACTGTAACTGTGGAACATAACAACTACAGTGTTTTGGCTGCTCCCCTCTCTATTCCATATTCAGTTGAAATATCCCGAATCAAAGTGAAATGTTGTCCTCTGTGTCCTGAACTGCAGGTGTGAGTTTATCTCTACATGGGTCTGAGCCCCAGCGGCGGAGCCCCCACCGACGCAGAGTCCCGCTGCAGCCCTTGGCCTGCGGCTACCAGGCAGCGGTCCGACCTCTGGCCTTCCCCTCCTGCGGGGGGGCAGACATCATGGAGGAATCCTCGGCAGAAGCTCCAGACTCCAGCACCCAGGACGATGTGCCCCCTCTCGGTGAGCCCCCCCCCCCCCCCGCCCCCCACCAACATGGGTCTGAAACCTCTGTGCTTCCTCTTCGCTGCGGTGTTAAGATAGAAATGATAAGAGGCTTAAACATCTGAACCCTCGTGTGTTCAGAAATCTGGCATGGCTGTTAAAGCAAATCCACCGTGTATTCCTTGTTTACTTTTTAATTGGTCTTTCCCCTTCCAGTGAAGCATCTCTTGTTTTCCGCTCCACATGGAACCGGAGGCTAATATAACACGCTCTGATGTTTAACTTGTGTTTTCTGTTCCCTTGAAACTGTTAATTACCTGAGAAACTACTTGGCTTCCAATTCTTTGGAGTAATAGTTGTCATTTAGGGCTGAAATTAGTCTGCTCACCAGTTACTGTGTGACAATAAAATGATTAATCAAGAACCCCTTAAATTTTATGTATAAGCAGGTTGTGCATCAAAGTTCAAAGTTGTGTTCATAGTTCACAGCCCTATTTATGAACTAGTGCCTCCTCCTACCAAACGTCCAAAGTCTTTATTACTGCCACTTCCCAAACCTAATGAATTTCACTTAGTGTCAAATGCATCTTTTCAGACTAGACACAATTTGCATAACAAAATGTGACATTTTTTCCCATTGTAATCTGAAAAGATGAAATGATTTCTTCATAAAAAATACTTTAACTGCTTAGCACCATAAATTCTCTGGTGCTGCCAGTTTTTCTGCCTTTCTCCTGTTTTCAGAGAGTTGGAATTACTGCACTAATGTGTTAACAGTGAGTTAATGTTGTTAACTTGGTGTGAAATCGATGTGCTCAGTTCAACATTCAGCAAAAAAAAAGAGTGTATTTGTGTTATGAGGAATGGGTGGAACTGCTCTGTGTAATGGAAGAGGTGTTGCTTTTATTGATGACCCCACAGAGAATTGTTAGTGACTTCTCTGTGGTGTATGGAGAAAGTCATGGCCATTAACTAACTTTTTTTAATTTGCCAAAAAAACAGCTGTTTGTACTGGTGCCAAGTGACCAAAAGCATTCATTACAGGTTTAATTGCATTAAAGTAATGACTTTATCAGTCACTCTAAAATGTCAAGCTGCAAACACAAACGCATAACAGACTCTGTTGTTGTAAAATGTCTCTTACTATCATGTCTCTGGTGCTGTGGCTCCAGCTGTGAAGGATGTGAACATGCGGCTGGAGAGGGAGAGGTCAGAGGGCATCAGCACTCCATCCAGAGACGACGACTCCACCCTGCTGAACCCGGGCACCCACAGCAGCATCCTCGATGACAACACAAAGTCTGATTCTGGTCCCCCAGAGGTCAGTTGTGAAACTCAGCTCTGGTCTGTCAGTCTAGTTTAACACCCACTCTGATGAATAATAGATGAGAGGTCATAGAAGACAAGGTACGGCAAGGTAGACGCTTCCTCTTTGATAACCTGATGTGTTTGATGTCCGTTGTCAGGGGCAGGGTAAGTCCAGTGGCCTTTACTTCAGCGATGGGAAGAGCCGCATTGACTACATCCTGGTCTACAGGAAGTCCAGCTCGCTGTCAGAGAAGAGGGAGGTGTTTGAGCGGAACATCCGTGCTGAGGGCTTACAAATGGAAAAGGAGGTAAAGAAGGTTTCACACTTGCTTCTTATTACTTTGATGATTGGTCGGCTGAATAATCAAGTTACATCACTAGCCTATCCTCTGTTGTTGGACATTATTGTGCTTGGCTTTTGACAGTTGGTGACCCACATCTGTTACATTTTGTCCATAAAGCATTAAATGCAACACACAGTGTTGTTAATTTACTGGAGTGGACATATTGAGGTAGGGAGTAGAGCTTTATATATGTGTATAACAGGGTCTTTGCTTCTCTTGCAGCATGTACTGGACCCATTTCTGCCTTTTTATGAACAGTTACATCATCAGAAAATAATGAGTGAAAGGATGTTTTTCATATAATTCACTGTGCAGCTCAGAGGCTTCCTGCAGCTGCTAGACACATATCAGGAGGAAGGTTTTGTTGAGTAGGACAACCTTAAAGGGATAGTTCAACATTTTGGCAAATTGGCACATTGCCATAATCCCTACTCTGTATAGTCTTAGAAGTTGGTTCGTTACCTTTAATTGTCGGTGCAAGCTATTTTGAGAACGGCAGAGCCAAGCTGCGAGCTGCTCAGAGCTACGCTATCACAACTTGTCAACGAGAGCATTTTGGAGTTGTTGGATTGTGTATTTGATGAGTTTAATGAGCGAAAGGCGGAAATACTGCGCACTGTGCAGAGCTCACGTCTCTGCCCCGCCGATCTAAAAACAGCTTGCACCGACAATTAAAGGTAACAGACCTACTCCTAAAACTATAGGGGTTATGGCAATGGGCCAATTTGCTGAAATGTTGAACTATCCCTTTAACCAATTCATTTCAGTTTCATTGGCCCTCTTGTTTTAGTGATGATTGGTCCTTCAAGTGCTTAGAATGAATCTAAATATCAACACTATTGTGTGAAATGCAGATTTTGTTTTTCATCACTTGGAGAAATAGAGCTGCCTGCCTCAGCTGGAGACAACACTGATGAGAGCGGTGAACCAAAACAATAAAGATGCAGACTGTAAAACAAACCACTGAGCTCCACAGAGCCTCAGAGACTCAAATTATCAGTGATCAGTCATTTGATCCATTGCTTTGTAAACATTGATTGGAGCAGCTGGAAAAGTTTCATCTGGCTACCTGTCCAGATTTATAATGCAGGAGAGGGAGAAAATATTTAGATGTGAAAAGATGCTTGGAATGTTATATTCACTTGATAAATAATCAAACTAAAAATGTTATGAAATATTTTTCTGTCCTCCATTTGCTTCATCTTAACCAAGCACCAAGTGTCTTTGCTAGTTTCAGATCAGTGCAGTTATTCATTTCATTTCTTCGTCCAGCTTAAACATTGTTTAAATAGCAAGTTCACCTGTTCAGCCATGAGTGTGTTGGTCTTTCATTGAGTTGTGGTCAGGAACGTTGTTGGTGTGTTGAGCGTAGGGTGACTGACCAACAAAAACATGGTTTGGGGTCAGTGGTGCAGTATTTCACTGTTATTATTAGACACTAATATACCCCTACACTGGCAGGCGCACAATGTTCCTGTTACACACAAGCAGAAAATGTTCTATAAATGTTTTGTTAGGTCAAGAGGAACATTATGAAGCGTACTTCAGGAAGGCCGTTGCGTCTTTGTGACATGTCACGGCCGTCTCTGCAGAGAAGCTTCTTTCTTACTACTTGTAAAATGCTTCACATTCATCACCACATTTTGTCGCCACGGTTTCATAACGCGTTGGTGATTTATTCACACCTTTCATCATATATCATAAAATATTTCTAACATTGTGATTTGTGCCATTACTCCACTGAGGAGCTGTGATTCACTCTGCTTCTTCGTGGGTGTGCTAAGACTGGACTGGTCACAATGTAAAGGTGCCAACAGTACGAAGAGACAGCACTGTGACTAGTTTATTTTATATTACACCTAAAAAACTCGTATTATTGTGCAGTAACTGTTTATATACATAGACCTCCATATCTGTAATTAGGAAAACATTCTGGTTAGGTGCTGTAAAACAAAACATGCTCAACTCTTAACCTCTCAAAACCTGATGCTGCTGTATTGTATAGGTTCCTGCACTGACAGACGGTGAATTAGCATTACTGTGATTACTCTGGCAAACCCCCAGCTGTATTCATAGCTTGCAACACGAGAAACATCAATATCAATTTGTTTGCAGACGCAGTTTAATGCTCGGGCCTGTAATGCATGTAATCTCAATTTTTAAAATGCTCAGAGCCTTTGTGCCCAGTCTCAGCAGGTCCAACAGCTGAGCGCTGTTCTGCTGTTTGTTGGTGAGCAGACAGAGGCCGGCAATACTCTCCCCCTGCTGCTTCTTATTTAGCAGAAGTGTCACTCGAAAGAGTTGAAAACGTGGATGGTATGACCTGGTGTGTGCGTGTGTGCAGCGGCGCCAAGGTCATCGTGAGGTTTGGTCTAAATTTGCAGGCAGCGATAATGGTTCTTGTCTCTCTCAGCCCACTTCTCTGTGTTTCTTGTGTTGGAGCCATTATGTTATTTTTAGGTCCCTTTCCTTTTAGCTGCTGATTCACGAACCTTTAGACTCACTCCCACTCTGTCAGTACCAACAGGTGAGGACAATGGCAGATCTCAGGAAACTGAATGTCGAGTAGCTGCTGCCTACACCGTCCCTGTGTGGAAGCTCAGATTAACAGCCACATTTGTTTCCAGACTTAAATACTTCTGTGTGTTTGTCTTTTTTTTTTTTGTCAGGCGTCCTTAACAAACAGTGACGTGATCTTCCTGAAGCTCCACGCGCCCTGGGATGTTCTCTGTCGCTACGCAGAGCTCATGAACATCCGCATGCCTTTTAGGTGAGTCAGCGGACACTCCTAAGTGTCTTATAGTGGGGAAAATGCACACCTGCCTCTATGATGCATCTCATATTTCGATTACATCAGGAATTTCAGCATATGCTGTTTTCACTCTGTCCAGCTCGCATCACATTCTCCACAAAAAATGAATAAATCTTTTAGTATGTAGCTACCTGTTTACATGGCCCAGATCTGGTACATCTACAGCATGATTCTAAGATGCTACTTCCACATCTGGACCACACAGAAATACCAGGGACTCACTCTGCCCAGATGTGGAAGTATGTAGGCCAGATCTGAGCCGAGGAAATTTTAAAGATTCTGATGCTTAACAAACGATACTCCATATGAAAAAAATAAGACCAGTATAGGAGAGCAGCAAATTAGTTAAAAACTGACTGTGAGCCACAGTATCAAATGTGAACATTTTTAACAGTCAAATTCTTAAATAAGCCTTCGATTATGTTCTGGTAGCCACAGTTACCAGCTGACCCCGGCTGTACCTTTTAGTGTTTCTGTTGTTAGTGGTTTTGTCAGTATTACTATAAGTAGCAGTAGTTGTGATGGGAATGTCAGGACTAGCACTACTTCCTAGACAGGGTTAGTAAAGAATGAATGAATGATTTATTCATTTTTAATGGGACAATATATCAATCAGCATTTAGTATTGTTGAGGAAAATTTTTTGCCTGTGGAGAGTCGAAAAACAAGACAAACAAAATATCATGCGCAATGATTTTATTCTCTACAGAGAGGGACACACACAGAACCACACGGCAGTGTAACTCAGGGTTGTGCCCACTAACCGGTGGTTGCAGCCTCTTCTTATACTCCATCTCATGCCTCTGCTTATCTCATTCCCAGTCATAAGATGAGCTCTCCTAGGCAATAATCAACAATCAGGGTGCAATAATCAACAGATGTGTCTCAAAGGTGATGTTATGGTAACCCCATTTATTGCTTTATCTATGTCACAGTTTAGTCTCAAAAAGGTTATACAGTACAGAGGTGATCCTGTTGTCTTACTCACCTTGAGGTTTATTGCAGTCAGGGTCAGGTTACCTCTAATAGACTTTAACAGGTTACTACTGTACAAGGCTAAAACTACAGAGACTAACTTCATAGAATCATTTACTAACATCAATAAAAGTTCCACCACAGTATGTAAATATGTGAGTTTATAGCCACGTGGCTAATTTCCATCTCTTATACCATTGGTATGTTGGTGTTAGAAATAAAAACAGTGAAAATAAACAATTTCAAAAGAAGACAAACAACATTACAGCAGACTGTAAAAACACAACAAAAACCAGGAGCTGGGGGACCACATGAAATTATTCCACAAGATTGTAAAGTGCTTGTATTGCTTGATGCCCATAATAAAGTGCTGGATTGTATTGCAGATAGTGGTAGTGTAGAGTTGTATCGATCATTATCCTTCTCTTCAATACTGAATTACTATCTTGTGCTAAGCTAATTATTCTCAACCTTCCATGTTCCAGAAGGAAAATCTTCTACAGACACCGACGGCACAAGTTTATGAGCAGGTGAGTGTTACTGTAGAGGCTGCTAACGTTGAGATCAGCTGACAAAGCTGGATTGTGCTGTGGCAGCTTAAACAGAGGCTTCACCCACAGGATGGAGAAGCGCATCAACAAATTCCGTGGCTGGCTTCCACGCAAGCCCATGAAGTTTGACAACAACACGCTGCCCGACCTGGAGGAGAACGAGAGCTTCACTGCCCCATTCAGCCGATCCAGGATACACCAGTAAGTTTCACGGAAGGGCCCTTTAAACACTCAGCCCCTGGTGATTTTCGCTTCATCGCATATTCCTGGCTGCTACTTTTTCCATTTCCTCCTTTGTGCTTCTGCCACTTGAAATTCTGCCTGTCGCCTCTCGTCGGACAGATTTGTAATAACCGGCTCTTTTCACTGCAGTTTCATCATCCACAACAAAGACACTTTTTTCAACAATGCCACCAGGAGCCGCATCGTCCACCACATCCTCCAGAGGGTCAAATACGAGGAGGGTAAAAATAAGATGGGTGAGTTTTTCTCTGTATGTTACACAAGATGAAAACGGAGAGAAAATGGAAGCTGGAGGGGATCGCTGCATTTTACAGATGTAATTAAAGGCCTGTTGCATTTTGCATTGACACATGTGTTTCTCTGTCTTTGCTCTGTATGCTTCCAGGGCTTAATCGTCTTCTGAGCAATAATTCATACGAAGCAGCTTTCCCTCTTCACGAGGTAATTTGACTGATCTCCATGAAGCCGTTCATTCGCTTAATCACGTCACCTGTTTCTGAGTCCTCACATGTGTGTGTGGTGGCTGATGTCTTAAAATAGGAACTTCCATTCACTGATGACACTATGCAGGTCCATATCTATGTGTGTGTGTGTGTGTGCATTATGTTAACAGGGGAGCTACCACAGCAAAAACTCCATCAGAACACACGGAGCGGACAACCACCGACACCTGCTGTATGAGTGCTGGGCCTGGTGGGGGGTTTGGTACAAGTATCAACCACTGGACCTCATCAGGTAACAACGTTCAGACTTCTACATTCTGGCTGTGTTTTTGTCAAATTTGCTTATTGCCATAATCCCTATAGTCTTAGAAGTAGGTTCTTTACCTTTAATTGTCGGTGCAAGATGTTTTGTGATCGGTGGGGCAGAGACGCAAGCTGCTCAGCTAACGCAACGGGGGTTCATAGTATTTCCACGTTCCCCTCATCAAACTAAATACACAATCCAATAACTCCAAAACGCTCTGGTGGACAAGTTGTGACCTGCGCATTCGCCACACTATGAGATAATGACATATAGTTATGTAACATTACGACACATGAAGCAAATACTTGGAACTACAGTACGTGCGTTTTTGAAGTCACTCTGCCCATCAGCCGTGTCTGGGATGTAGTTGTGGCTACGCATTTGCCTTGAAAACAACTCTGTCTCGTAACGTCCCATTATAATTTCATAGCGTGGTGAATGTGCAGATCACAATTTGTCCACAACAGTGTTTTGGAGTTGTTGGATTGTGTATTTGACGAGTTTGATGAGGGAAAAGCAGAAATACTGCGTGCTGTGCAGAGCTCACGTCCCTGCCCCGCTGATCTAAAAACAGCTTGCACCGACAATTAAAGGTAATAAACCTATTCCTAAAACTATAGGGATTATGGCAGTAGGCGAATTTGCCAAAATGTTGAAATATCCCTTTAAAGAAATATAGGATCTATTGTAAAAACGCATTGTGCTGCTGTTTCAGGAGGTATTTCGGGGAGAAGATCGGCCTGTACTTCGCCTGGCTCGGCTGGTACACAGGGATGCTGTTTCCTGCAGCTCTGGTTGGCCTCCTGGTATTTCTGTACGGTCTCTTCACTCTGGACCACTGCCAGGTCAGGTACAGTAAACACACCTCCTCTTTTCTCTCCGAAAAAAAAGAGATTTCTCTGGAAGCATTTAAAAAATATATACTGTCAGTTTCTGTGGAGGAACAAGCTGTGTTGTTTTTACATTACATACCGCTCAAATGCTCATTCAGACACTCAATTTATTTTGTGAAAAAGTCAATTTTTCTCACTGCAAAACTAATGTGGTGTTGCAGATAAGGCAGTGGGGTGTGAAATTGTCCCTTGTAACATATAGGGCATCTGTTAAATGAAATACAGGAAATTAAATGCCCCATATAGTACAAAGGTAGAGTCACCTTTTGTGCTCACATAGGGGATAGTGGTTAGGGAGAAAGCAGGGTGTAAAACACTGATGGCGACTTATAATTGTGCCAGTAAAGTTCCATGTGACCCGTCATATTAACTTACTGGCGCAGATGGCTCCAACAGGCCCGCAGTATTTAGTGAAACTTCACACTACAGAACTGCATCCTGCTCTCACACCCAGACAGTGGTACATGTGTTTGTTAAAAAATGATAAATCAACAATCATAATACGTATATGAGGCCTGCATGATATGATTTATTAGTCCACACTACTTTTTACTCATTTTTAGTAGTTGCAAGCCCCACCCACTTAGACCCACCATTCAAGGTTTTGAGCTGCGATGGAAATACAGTATGTTTTCTAATGGAGCAACATGATAAATAAATAAAAAGCAGATAAATAGCAGAAGAGTTATATGGGCATTTATCCCTTAACAAAGGGATAATTTGGCTTCTTTTCTTTTAAGAACTGAAAAGGCACAAACACATGCAGTCAGCCTACTTGCATTCCTTCTGTCACCTCATAATGTTGGGGTTTTTTGGTTGGTTACCCAATGACACTCACACTAACTCAAGGTTTACCAGAACATGATGATCTTAATGTTGTTGGTTTTTCTCCAGTAAAGAAATCTGCCAGGCCACTGACATCATCATGTGCCCCATCTGTGACGAGTACTGCCCCTACCTGAGGCTGTCTGACAGTTGTATCTACGCCAAGGTACGACAGCACTTCTTACAGTGAGGTTCCAGCCAACTACGTTATCAATATGTGACTTTTATTTGAAATAATTAATTACATTAACAAAGACAAAAATAAACATTTAAATTGTGAACTGTGTTAAATTGTGCTCCCGTGTTAATTTTTTTAGCATCATGTTCTTTTCTCCACGTCAGGTTACACATCTTTTCGACAATGGGGCGACAGTTTTCTTCGCTGTTTTCATGGCAGTTTGGGGTAAGTCAGGCACTTTACGTTACAGCGTCGCCTCTCCAGCTATTTCATTATGTTGATACCAGATTTCAACGAGGCCATAGAGCAGGTTTATTGGAAGCTGTTTTCTGCTGGAGATGACTCTGATGAGATTGAAACAAAACATTAAGGTCATGGATCATAAAACAGAAACAATGAGATGAAATGTGCTAAAACGCTCCGCGGAGCCGAGGGGAACAACAAAGTTCAGTGATAATTCCCTGGAGGTTCATCACTATGAGCAACACCTCCTATATTATTACACTGTGAAAATATCAATAAGTGCATAAGCTTTAACTTGGCACAGCAGCAGCTTTGAGAAGGTTTTTAATACCTCTGCACTGGCAACAGACAGACCCAGAGGTGTATTGTTTTGGGTCTGTCTAAGTATACATCTGTCCATCTGTTGGAAACATTGATTTCTCAGTCATGAATTGGCAGAATTTCTTGAACTTTAGCACATTAGTCCACCTCAAAGACGAACTGATTCGATTTTGGTTGCCACAGGTCAATGTCAGTGTGACCTCACAAACAACTTTTTAGCCATTATCAAGCCTTTACAAATCAATTATAACAAATTCTGGCTGGATAAAAAAGGATGTAACCTTGAACTAATCTGAGTGGAGGAGGAACACAACCTTGAGGCAGTAAAACAGTCTGAAAAACACGTTGTGTGTAGATTACACTTTGTTTTGAGGATGTTTGTGACCCTTAAATGTCCATGTTGTCATTTACTTTTGGCGAATGAGGAGCCTGTCAGCCCTGAACAAGGTCCCAGGGTATAGAAGGAGCAAAAATTGAGTTTGTGGAGGGTTCATATTCTGCAGATGATGAACCATCACCACCAGCAGCAGTAGCAGCAGCTGCAACAAATAGCGGATAGCTGAGTTGTTTATAAATGTCTTGCTGGAAGATTGATGAGCCTGGAGAAAAACAAAAAGAAAGAAAAATTCACTTCACACAGAGTAGAGGAGAAAAGAATATATAGCTAGAAATGATGAGAAAAATGTCCTTCTATTTTTATATCAACTATTTGACCAACGTGGCACAGTTCAATTTAGCAAAGTGACTGACAAGGCAGTTTTCATTCTGTGGCAGATGAGAGAGCTTTCACCCTGTGACCTTCACACGGCTGCTCTCAGTTAATACCCCACATTAAATAGACCTCATCTAATCATATGTAATCTGAGTAATATGGATAAAGTGTTTGCTGCAAAATCAGCCCTGGAGGACTAAAATATGTGATTTGTATTTGCATGCTGACTCCGGCCAGGCAGTCACAGGAAACCTGTGTTCCTGAACCTTTGCAGTCAATTTGTATGAATTCCACTTGAAGTGAATATGAATTAGATTTTAAAGCTCCATGTTTATTCTGAAGTGTTTATTCATATGAAGATATATTTGTGGTTTTAGGAACCAAAAACCCTTTGCACGTATTTTAACATCTCCTCTCTCAGGTTTCTCTCTGCAGCTCTAAACGTAGGGGCTCCCAAAGAGGAGTCTGTCTTCTGATTGGCTGGTTGTTTTCTGAGTGATCCAATCAAAATAGAGCAGATTTTAGGTAAAACACTATCAGAAACTAAACCTTGAAAGGTTGGATGGTATGTCCAGGTGGGCAGGGATTGAGTCATGGCTGAGAGCAATGACTGCTTTTTCACAATTCACAGAAGTCCTGACAGCTGGTTTTAAAGGGACAGTTCAACATTTTGGCAAATTGGCCCATTGCCATAATCCCTATAGTCATAGGAGTTCACCACGCTATGAGATAATAACAGAATGTTACGAAACAGAGTTGTTTTCGAGGTAAATGCAGAGACTGCTTGCCGAAAAACTGCCCCCGACGGGAATGCACATCAGCGGTTTTGCATTAATTTACTTCTAAAACAACGTCTTGTAACGTTCCGTTATTATCTCATAGCGTGGTGAATGTGCAGGTCACAACTTGTCCACCAGAGCGTTGTGGAGTTGTTGGATTGTGTATTTGATGAGTTTGATGAGGGAAACCAAGAAATCCCATTAGCCTCCGTAGTGTAGCTCTGAGCAGCTCACGGCTCTGCTCCGCCGTTCTAAAAATAGCTTGCACCGACAATTAAAGGTAACAAACCTACTGCTATGACTATAGGGATTATGGCAATGGGCCAGTTTACCAAAATGTTGAACTATCCCTTTAAGGCTCTGTTTCTGAATACAGGCTGTGTGTATTTCTCTGTGGACGGAGGCTTTAATACTTTTATTATAGAACCTAGACCTGCTTCATAACTTAAAAAACACATGGACATCTACCACTTTACTATAAATGTCTGTAAAGTTATATCTTATCAGATAATTGGATGTCATCTGGCCAGTGACTCACCAGCAGCCAATCACATGACATCTAGAGGCTGAATTTGGAACCCTTCATTTTATAATAAAAGTATATTGACAAAAACCGCCAACTATAAAAGCTCTGAATCTTTAAATAATGTTGAACAGCGAAGTTTCATTATTTTCAGATTCTTTAATTAAATGGTCTAATAAAAACCAACCTCAGAAACAGCTGCAACAGCAAACTGAATACTCACCGCTGAACTTGTTGACAGTGTCTGGGTGTTTGAGAGCCTCCCTCACTCTGTTGTCGAGCCTCCAACATCTCAGCATGAAGTACAGAACCAAACACAGCTGAAGGGCAAATGTCAACACAACCAGGACAATGATGACGTCGCTAGCTGTTGAGAGTAAAGAGGAGAGGCACTGTGGTTAATATGATTTAGAGTTCTAAGAAACTGAATCTCTGCATCAGCCTCATTTAAACCTGTACAGGGTCAAATGCTTAAAATATACTGTAAGATACATTACTTGAGACTGAGAGCATACAGTAAAGCAGATGATTAATTCATGGACAGCCTGTGATGTGGCTCTCACTCCACAGTATACCTGCTAAGGGAAACAGCTCAAGCCCTGTTGCATTAGAGTGCGTTAATAATTCAGACGCTTAGACATATTCAGATATTGTCCTCATTGCTGCAGTAACTCTATCTACCTCACTCATTAATATTTGATGATGATTTGTAGATGTAGTGGAGCTGAATTTAGGTTTTCTGTAACATAGCGTTCCTTGGATGGTTTAGGTTTCCAAATTCTTCGGAGGAACTGGATCCCCTATAGTTGTGAAGTAGGACATTGATTGTAAATGTGATGGTACCGGCTGGTGAGAGCTGTGGTGCTGACTCCCAGTGGGTGACCTCTTGCGGGGAGAAGCCCAGAGTCAGGTTCTGGTGCCGGAGGAGCCCCATCAGTCAGACAGTCTGGGTACCAGAGGAGAGTTCCTGTACAGCCAAGATGTGAAGACTTTCAGTAAAATGCTGCTATATACAGGCTACTGATCTTGAGAAAATTGTTCATGCACTTTCTATTCTCCAGGCTCCTCCCTGCATGTGTGTGTGTGTGTGCTCTGCAAATACATGTGATCACACTACAGTAGTCCCTGCAGGTGTGTGTCCTTTCAGGAAACTTATCTGGCAGAGGAAAAATACAACTGTATTACCTGTACTTGGGTGTTACGGATAAATTAACTGAACTGACATTGATATTTAAAATAAAGTTTCATATTGTCCAAAAGATCAACCTGCCCTGGTAGATTCTATAATTTTCCATCTCCTGTGTTTCCCCTGGAATGGTCAAAACAACATTTCTCTCATCTACAATAGGTTAGGGATTAGTTAATTATATGTATGCATTACTACACACATGACATTTTACATGTAGAGATCACAGCATAATTAAAAATATGCCAAATTGACATGAAGTACTAAGTATGAAGCATTGAGGCAGACAACAGTTGTTTTCACAGCTGCACAGACTCGTATCTGAAGGCTGCACTTACCGACAAACATTCCTGTTTAACATTTTGATCCAGTTTAAAAACCTCACCAATGTACTGTACTGACCTTACAGTGACTTCGGCGCGGTGTCGGAAGCTGCTGTTGCCGGCGCTGTCCAAGTGAATATGTTTTAGGTTCAGCTGCACCAGAGAATCAGCTCAAATCCCTTCATTAAGGTTCCTCTCAGACATGTGCTCCCCTGCTGGCTCCTCGCGGGAAGCATTGCCTTTCAGAAGGCTCGGCCTTCACATTCAAAACATCTCACCCAGCTGTGTGCTCAACTGGGATGTGGACAAGTTAGAGAAAATAACCTACAAGCATGTGTTTGAAACGCAGAGAATAAAAGTTTCTGATCAGAGCGAAGTCCCTGCAGAAATGCTGCTGAGCAGAGGCAGGTAAACATGCAATAAGTGAGCTATCCTAGGACTTTGTTCAGTAGTAGCCCAACTGTCTCTGGCAGTGATCTCTTCATGTGGTAATTACATTATACTCTATAAACTTTACCCCTCAGAGTCACTTTGCCCTGTCACTATCTTGACATTAGCATGTTGATCCTTTTAGTTTTCAAAATAAATATTGGATCCTTGTCCCGGATGGAGGTGAGGGTGTAAAAGGGTGGATGTCAACACTGATACTGACTGATAGTGCCATCAAAGCTCCGTGTGATGACCTTTCACAGTAAAATATTAACTTCCCATTGTTACACTTCGTTCCAGGACCAAAACATTCAGCAAAGCTTAAAGCTCTTGACACAGTGATACATGTGTTTTTGTTCTTTTCTAGTGTTTTAAAGAAATACAGAATGTGCATGTGCTCAATGCTCCTGTAAAGTGTGATTCATCAGCAGGTCCTCTTCTGGTTCACTGACCTGTTCTTACTAGAGCTCCAGAGAAAAGTCTGAGAGAGGAGGTGTAAAACTACATTGAGATGTTTTTGGTCCTTAAAGGGATATTTTAACATTTTTGGCAAATTCACGTATTGCCATAATCCCTATTTTTTTTGAGTAGGTTCATTACCTTGAATTGTCAGTGCAAGCTGTTTTTAGATCGGCGGGGAAGAGACATAAGCTGCTCATGCAACAGAGGCTTGTGGTATTTCTAGGTTTCCCTCATCAAACAAAATACACAATCCAACAACTCCAAAACACTCTTGTGGACAAGTTGTGACCTACACATTCACCACGCTATGACATTATAATGTATAATAATAATTATGTAACATTGGGACACATTAAGCAAATACTCAGAACCACTTTTGCTTTTAAAGTCACTCTGCCGAGCAGCCGTGTCTGGAATGTAGTTCCAGTATTTACCTTGAAAACAACTCCATTATTATCTCAGTGTGGTGAATGTGCAGGTCACAACTTGTCCATGAGAGCGTTTTGGAGTTGTTGGATTGTGTATTTGATGAGTTTGATGAGGGAAAGCCTGGAAATACTGCACGCTGTGCAGAGCTCACATCTGCCCCGCCGATCTAAAAACATCTTGCACCGACAATTAAAGGAAATGAACCTACTCCTAAAACTATAGTGATTATGGCAGTCGGCGAATTTGCCAAAATGTTGAAATATCCCTTTAATATACTTGTAATATACTCTTGAGGATACTGTAAGTAAAAGCTCTTATGAGGAGTGAGGGATATCTTTTATCAATGACACATATAGTCACATACAAAACCCTGATGCTGTTTTATTGATGTCTTTCAGCAACCGTCTTCCTGGAGTTCTGGAAAAGACGCAGAGCCGTTCTAGCGTACGACTGGGACCTCATTGACTGGGAGGAAGAGGAGGTAAAATTAACTATAAACTGATCAGGCATAACATTATGAGCACTGACAGGTGAGGTGAATAACACTGAATAACACTTCATCGTGGCACCTGTTGGCAAGTGGGATATATTAGGCAACACTTTGTACTCAAAGTTCAAAATGTTCAGCGTAAGGATTTGATCCAGTTCTCCAAGGACGACTGGGTCTCTCATGTGCTGCAGCTGCAGCTCTTGTGGGCTGTTCCCGGTCTGCAGTGGTCAGGATCTATCAGAAGTTGGTCCAAGGAAGGAACAGTGGTGAAGCGGCCACAGGCTCATTGATACACGTGGAGAGAGAAGGCTGCATGGCCTGTGTGCTCCCATCCAACAGACCAGCTACTGTTGCTCACACTGCTGAACAAGTTCATGCTGCTTCTGATAGGAAGCTGTCCGGATACACTGTGCAGCACAGTTTGTTGTGTATTTGGCAGCAAAAGGGACCAACACAGTATTAGACAGCAGGTTAGAATGTTATGCCTGATCGGTATATTTCAGTTTTGTAATTTTGTGTGTGTATGTATGTGTGTGTGTGTGTGTGTGTGTGTGTGTGTGTGTGTGTGTGTGTGTGCGTGCGTGCGCGTGTGTGTGTGTGTGTGTGTGTGTGTGTGTGTGTGTGTGTGTATGTATGTATGTATGTATGTATGTATGTATGTATGTATGTATGTATGTATGTATGTATGTATGTATGTATGTATGTATGTATGTATGTATGTATGGATGGATGGATGGATGGATGGATGGATGGATGGATGGATGGATGGATGGATGTAGCTATGTATGGATGGATGGATGGATGACTTCCTGTAGAGGTTTTCACAGCAGTTCTGCCTTTGAGAGATCTTTGCTGACGTCGTGTTTCACTCAGTCAGTATATTTAAAAACGTGGAATCGTTGTCCTGAGAGCCTGGACCTAGAGAGTCTATCAAATTCAGACTATCAATTTATGACTCACTGAACATGGACAATTTTAACACTTGTACAATAAAGGCTGTTAGAGACTCAAACCCCCCACGCATCCGTCAGTGTAATTTGCTTGAGTCAGACATTTTGGGGAGTGTATAATGTTCTTGCCTCAAGCCCTTGTCTGTCCGTCACACTGGAGCTGGTAAATGTGTTCTTTGACAGACTGATGTCTGTGGGTGTGAAAATGACTCAGAGTCTCAGTCTGCTTTACAGAACAAACGACAAGACCGAGATGATGAACTCTCTGATTCCACTTTTGTTTGTCCCATCATGTTGAATGGTTGTTAATAAATGGTGTTGACAATTGATTAATGTGCTCAACTTGAGAATGCCAATCAGAGAGCTAACTTCTCCAAAATGTAGGCTACCAAAAATCACCAGTCAATTGCATAAGGTTGTAAGATTGTTCACATGCCTCCTGCCTGTCTAACTTGAGTAGGCTCATTAAAATCTAATAAATAAGGCCAATTAGCTCCCATTAATTATGATAAACAACAATACCAGAAACCACAGAAATGATAACTCATCTGAATAACTATTTACCAGCTGCCTAACAGTCCTAACTAGCCCAACAGCTAGCTAGCTACCTAGTGACTCTGAAGATTAAATGTTCAATGTTAAAGATGCTTTTATGAAACTATTAATGATGAAATGGTATTATTATTCAGATATATCTGAATGAATACAGTGAATTTTGCAATTTATCAAATTTATAATTTATTGGTTTGTTTATATAAATTACTCATTTATTTGTATAATTAATTAATCTTGAACATCCTGGGGCTCCAACTAAATGAGCTCATGTTAAATGTTACCAAATTATTAAGAGCTATTGTTCATAAATAGTTTGTTCCTGCACTAGTTTTTAACCAATAACCTCTTCAACAGGTTAAATGAACAAAATCTATGTCCCTATAATAAGCTAAGATTAAAATATTCAGAACTAATGCTCGGCTTAATTTTAATTTTAGGATAGTTTCTCTATTATTGTTTCACAAACGATGTCCATTATTTTCTCTTACATTTATTTTGATAATTTGTGTCTTGTCCATTGTTTTCAGGATGAAATTCGCCCTCAGTTTGAGGCCAAATATTCCAAGAAGGAGAGGATGAACCCCATATCTGGGAAGCCTGAGCCTTACCAAGCCTTCACTGACAAATACAGTCGCCTCGTCGTCTCAGCTTCTGGAATCTTCTTCATGGTGCGTGTCAGGGGTAAATAGATGTCAACAAGTAGATGTCATTGTTTGTATTTAGGCAGTCATACAGTACAGCCTCTCTTATTTAATGGAAAGTCGTGTAACCACATTTCCTGTATAGACGAGAGTCATATTTTCAAATCCATTTCTTGATGTGTAGCTATTGCAGGGGTGTGACCCAGGGTTCCATACTAGGACAACTTTTGTTCTCCGTAAATGTAAATAATCTTTGTCACAAAATCCAAATGTGTGTTATTTTCAAATGGCAAAGAGTCATCATCTGATCGGTGTTTCCGAGCACAGAATTGCACAAAATCAAGGTTGTGTTTTTCATGTGACTATGACATCACAGATCCTGCTGGTGATCGCCACTGTGTTTGGCATCGTCATTTACCGCGTGATCACCGTCAGCACCTTCGCAGCGTTCGGCTGGGCTCTCATCAGGAACAACTCTCAGGTGGCGACCACGGGCACAGCGGTCTGCATCAACTTCTGCATCATCATGCTACTCAACGTGGTAAGTACCTGCTGCTCACTGACAGGCAATGACCATCCAACACTTCGCACTTCATGACCATGACGCATAGAAAAATGCTACATATTTTGCATTTTAAATGATTAAAAAAAACTTTTATTTATGTCTTTTCTAGCTCTATGAAAAAGTTGCTCTTCTTCTCACCAATTTAGGTAAGTCAACTGCACCAACAGGCTGAATGTGATAAAAGCTGAAACAGTGTTTTAATTGCAGGCTTAATTACTGTTTTACATTAATATTATTAATATCAGTTGACTTTGATATGACTCTTTTTTCATCCCTACTTTTTTCATCTAGACTTTGTGTGGATGAGTGAAAGAATACATCCATACATCCATATCTATGTGTCTCATTTTATACGTTCATGTGACCGTTCCACATTTCTCTCTCTGTGCGTCCACAGAGCAGCCGAGGACAGAGTCAGAGTGGGATAACAGCTTTACTCTCAAGATGTTCCTGTTTCAGTTTGTCAACCTCAACAGTTCAACCTTCTACATCGCCTTCTTTTTGGGAAGGTGAGCAAGTCATGCAGAGGTGTAATAATTACTTTGGAAATCACTGTTCTACAGCTTACTGTACCCCAACAACCAATGGGGAGACATTACTGCAGTGAGTAATGTGATGGTATATGATGATATTAGGTGCATTAAACTTTATGTGGCGTGTAGATAAAGATGGATCTAGCCTCCATGACCTCACCCACGGGTTTCTGTAGAAACTCACCATTTAGGCATTGTCTGCCTCAAAGACATGTACTGTATAGAGGTGAGACTTTGTTGCATGCACCAACCTGTCACTTAAAGATGCCATGCCTTTTACTGCACAGAATTTAAAGCCCTAATGAAATATAAACAGGTGACTCATAAAAATCTACAGGGACTCACTTAGATTAAAACATCATGAGCGCAAGGTGCCCTCAGTTTTCTGAGTCAGGCAGCTACAGTTAGCTCTGCTCTGGCAGCTATGACCATGAACAACCTCTGTGACAACAGTCATGTGATTGCCGCACATTGTGACAATTGTGTTCACTCGTGCTATAGAAAGGAGACTGTTGTCCATCTTGACTCATTTAATACTCTGCTGCTGAAGTCACAGGAAGTTCATGGTGACCATCAGGTCAGCTACTGTAAGGTCAATCATGAATGCTCATTTCCATGGGGATCCTGTCATAGTCAAATTCACAAACATGAAACTGAGCTCTCTGGGTGAAACAGAAGTGTAGTGTGTATCATCTGAGATATGCCTATAGACAGACAGGGCAGACCACAGTTTACTCTGTCATCTCAGAGGCTCCTTGAGGAACATAGTTTAAAAAAAAAAAAGGTAGATAAACTAGTCAGGCGTGCCAGTGTACACAGCTTTAAGCAGAGATGTCAAGGACTCTCACCTGATACCTGACGTGATAGCACCTTTTCCTTTGTTGACAGATTCACAGGCCGGCCCGGTGCATATCTACGCCTCATCAACCGCTGGAAACTGGAAGAAGTGAGTCATTAATTTGCATCACCATGGGACAATAACAGCAAAGCCCTATGGATCCAAGTATTCCTAAATTGGACATTAAGCTATTACAGCACGCCCAACCACCAGGCATTTAACCCCCATCAGCAGTAAAGAGTTTGCTGCCTGCGGTACTTATGGGAATGCGCAGGGAAATAATACACACTGAAGTGGTCTAAGGGGACAGAGGCCCTGAGCTGGCGCTTTTAGGTGCTGAGCTAATGTGCTCCTGCTTGTTCCCTGAGCTGTAAGGAGTGGAAATGGAAAAAAAAACTCTGTAATGAGACATGTTCGGTACAAGGGTAGCTTCAGTCAGCCTTTATGTAGCCGTGCAGTGTCACAATAGTGCTCGGAGGGTATAGCACCTTAAATGAGTGTTTGCAGAGCTGCTAAAAGCCTCAGGGTTTATAGTTAGTCTGAAAGGTTGTACAAAAAGAACATGCATAAATGAATGAACTGAATATAAAGTGGAGTTACAGTACAGTGTAGCCCTGTAATGTGTACTTAATGTAAATGAGCTGGCAAAAGTACCCGTGTAAGGTATTTCTAATTTATTTCTATCTCACACTCTGATAACAGAAGTAGACAATGCTCTACAGATGCAAAAACAATCTATTCTATAATCCATTTGTTAATAAATACACGAGTTAACACATGGAGGAGAAGAACAGCCAGTTCAGTGTGTGTCACACTGGAGACTTTAGCAGCTCTCCATCTTGATAAAGCTCAATCTGATGGAGCCAGTAATAACCTCTAATGATGTTTCTATGCACCACCAACCAACCAGAGCTCCATCATATGTCTTGTATTTTATGAAAATCACATGGCTGTTAACAATATTAAACACTTGATTTTCTTTGGTCATAGAGTCAGTAACCATGTCCTTGACCTTTGATGTATTTAGCTGGAGGAAAGGCTCATCACACCACTTGACAAACGTCTCCACCATTGGTCCGTGCTGTGATTCATCATGATGGCGAATTGATGCCAAAGGTTTTACAGAATACTATTAAGATTTAATACATTGCATATAAATTGTCTACTGTATTGGGTGTGGGAGACACAGCCAGAGAATGTGTCCATCTGCTAGAAATACAGAAGCTTAGCAACAGTCCAATGAGTTAGGGTTACAACACTTGAGGATGGAGACACTGATCATTGTTAGTCAAGACTGAACTACATTTGACCCTCTGTATCTCTGTATCTTTGCAGTGCCACCCCAGTGGCTGTCTCATTGACCTGTGCATGCAGATGGGGATCATCATGGTGCTAAAACAGACCTGGAATAACTTCATGGAGCTTGGCTACCCGTGAGTTCCAAGTTGTTGTTTTTCTTTTAATCTGCCTATGTAAAACATACAGTATCATGATGCTTGTGGTTGTTTTTTAGACTGATCCAGAACTGGTGGACGCGGCGGAGGCTGAGGAGAGAGTATGGACAGAAGGCCAAGGCCAGCTTCCCACAGTGGGAGAAGGATTACAACCTGCAGCCAATGAATGCCTATGGACTCTTTGATGAATACCTGGAGATGAGTATGTTGTACCGCAAACACGGTTAGCAAACATGCCTGTGTGGGCTCTCTGTGGGTAGCTGTGGGTTTGCCGTGGGACAGTGTGGGCACTGCAGGGCAAAACCCACAATAATCCCACATGGCCAACCCAGTTTTTTACATCCAAAATTAATTTGAATTCATTAAAATAATAAACCATATATATTCACATTTTTATGTGCATTTTTTTATTGAACACACCCATTGCCAATCCATCGAAATACAGTTCATATCAGGGCCAGTCTCAGTACTCTTAGGATCATCAGGTGTTATACAACTGCAGCTCCATCATTTGAAGACAGAGGCTGCAGCTTGACAAGGTGGGACAGTGTCAGACGATGGTCTGTCACCACTGCCAACTGGCAAATAATTGATAATTGTATGGACATTGTTGTGAGAGCAATGGCCACTGGCTTTTCTTTAAGGGCAGTAGGTGTGTCTCTGACCCCATTAGAAAGGTCAGTTGTTGCTAAGGGTCCGGGTAGCTTGTATGGCTGGATGCATCTTTGCCAGTGGAACTTGGGCAGGGTGGGTCAACAGGGGGGGGTTATAACTTATTGATGACTGGCCAACTGATGATCTTGGTATCAGCATCACTGCCAGTGCATCAAGATCAGCTTCAATTTCTAGTGTACTATAGTATCTAGTATTTGGCACTGACTATCACACTGTTTATAACTGTTTATAAGTTATGAGGTGTTAACTCAAGTGCAGTTTATCCATTGTTACAAAACTGTGTTAAGGGCTTCCCTGGGTGTAATTCTGTGGGTGCTATTTGGATGGAGGCAACATTTCATGAGGTCTAAAAATGCATCCTGTCTTGTACTCAAGTTCATCCTTTTAAAACCCAGTATCTTCAAACAATATTCATGAAAAAGTAAAACAAAAACATGCACGATTAAAGTGTTTAACCATAACCAGCTTTATTTAAATTTCTTAGCTGACTATAACGACCAACACAGTAGGCTAGCGCATGTATTTGGCCTTTAGTACTGAGAAACCCACAACTTGACCATGTGATCAGGTTTATATTTTTAGGATATCCCAAACGCACGCCACTGTTTAATCTTATATCATACCATTTTTGAGCAGTAGGTCCTAATACATTTTTTCATTTGGTGATGTAGCAGCTGCAGCCCCTGTTATGTAATCTTGACAATGATTTGCAGTGAAATGAATCTAAGCAGAGCTTTAGCATTTTCTCCCCGCTCTCTATTGATATCAACATGTTTGTAATATTGATATTTTTATTTTATTTCAATATATTTACGTAAACAAGGGAAGAATTGGTTGTGTGATAAAGTCAAAGCCATAAAAAAAGGATCTGCAGGTTCCCTCAGGTCAACAGTGTGTTAACACCGAACACCAGGCTACTGCTCAAAGTGCTAGTGAGTGAACTGAAGCGCTAAACAATGTAAACTCTGCTAATGACTTGGCTGAAACAAGCTAACGTTAGCCTCTGTGTACATGATGATGGAGCATTGTTTCAACAGCAAGCCTGGACTCTGAACTTCAATGTGTTTCCTCCTGTGTCGCCATTCACATGTTTCTGGTTGTCTATATTATAACTCGTCCCTGAAGAAAAATGGGATGTAAAGCTTCTCTGTGCTTGTGTTTCAGTCTTACAGTTTGGCTTCACCACCATCTTTGTGGCAGCCTTCCCTCTGGCTCCGCTCTTAGCTCTGCTCAACAACATCATTGAGATCCGTTTAGACGCCTACAAGTTTGTCACACAGTGGCGGCGCCCTCTGCCATCACAAGCCAAAGACATAGGTAAATGAGTGGTATCTACAATTTTCAAATTTCTTTTTTCTCAGTTACAAAGGACACTTTTCCTGTTTTCTTTGAATGTGTTGTTACAATGAATCTGTGTGTTTGTGGCAGGGATCTGGTATGGCATTCTGGAAGGCATTGGCATCCTGTCCGTCATCACTAACGCCTTCGTCATCGCTGTTACCTCAGACTTCATCCCTCGCCTTGTTTATGCCTACAAGTATGGTCCATGTGCTGGTCAGGGCCGTGCAGGGGAGGGGTGAGTGAAGTCAAGTCCAACACTCATTGTTATTATTTATGTTTTTTTCTTTCTTTTTTTTACTGTAATTGCTAGATAAAATAATTTCCTGTGTGTCCCTCAGTTGTATGATGGGTTACGTCAACGCCAGCCTCTCAATTTTCCGGGTGTCGGACTTTGAGATGAGGTCTCAACCCAGTTCTAATGGCTCCATGCTTTTTGGTGAAGCTGTGAAGTACTGCAGGTATAGTGTGTTTAAGGTTCTCAAGCATGACATTACAAATATACCATTAACTGCAAGATTAATGTTGAGTATTTGTTGCACAAAAATATCTCAGAAATGTGTTAATTTTTAACGGGATTTGTGCAACTCCAACATGGATTACTTGACCTATATTGTGTGTTCATCCATCATTTTATTAATGATCCCATTTGAACAACACACACGGGGGCTCTCGCTGTGCTCCGAATAAAATATGAACCACAACTATGCAGATTTTCCATGCTGAAATTAAAAACATGTTTCAAGTTATTTTGGATCTTAATATTAGCATCATTAGCTGAGTGTTAGTGATGTGTTGAATTGTTCTGTGATGAGCACTGACCTAAGCTCTGACCCACCAGGTACCGTGACTACAGGGAGCCTCCAGACTCAGCTGAGCCCTACTCATACACCCTGCAGTTCTGGCACGTCCTGGCAGCCCGACTGGCATTCATTATTGTTTTTGAGGTCAGTGTTTCCAGGCTGTGATAAATGACTCCGGACAGGAGGCTGGGTTTGGAATTGGATTCCTTGGCATTGCTTCGTCAATGGCTTTTATATTTCTGTCTCCAACCATAAGTGTCCATCTACATCATCTTCTGCTCAAATTTGCTCCGGACTGATTAAGACATTATTTAGACGTCTGGTGATGAAGTCGTAAACGTTCGTATGTGACAGTTCTCTTGTGTGTTGTTTGGAGTGCTGTTTGATGAAACAATCTATAAACCACAAAACACCTGAGTGTAGTTTTACATCTCCTATCTCAGACTTCTCTCTGGAGCTCTAATACAACAGGTCATTGAGCCAATCATATTTCAGATTTATTTACGGATAGCCCCTTGAGATGAGCAGCCATCTCGTTTTCGAGGAGGTCCAGAAGGGAGGAGGCTGTTAGCCTCTCTTCTGATTGCATGGCTGGATGCGAATGTGTTGTTGTGACATCATAAAGTTACAGAAGTCCTAACGGATTCTTTTAAGGCTCAGTTTATGAATACAGACTGTGTATTTCTCTGTGGACTGAGGGTATTAATAAATAACCTAGAGCTGCTTTTTAATTAAAAAAAACATATCTACATTTATACTGCATGGGACCTTTAAAGTGACTTAAAGGTGTAGTGTGCCCTTTTAACTCTGATTAATTCAAACTGGCACTGACATCAGTTTCAAAAGGTCTTACAGATTTATCAAGACTTTGACTTACTGGGCTGGAGGAGTGTTACAGTCACAGCTGGACTAACTGCAGGGTTTAACTTGAATGTTCTGCTTCTTATGTTCTGTGTTTTCCTCACTGACCTGACTAGACCCTAGACCACTTAACATAGATAATCTTGTTAAATCCCAAACTACATAGACAGGAAAAAAGCAAGTTCTCAAAACTGGATTAAATCTGTACTTGCCTTGCAATGGATCAAATTACTACTTTACTATTGTTATGTCTAGTATGAAAGATTCAGCTCACAATGTCAAATCCACGGCCTCAATCTGCAGTTGCCTTCAGCTCTATGGAGCATTTTAGTGTCCTGGCTGTGGTTTTGTGTCATGTAGCCCTGCTGTTTTGGTTCACTCTCTCTGTTCTCATCGACCTCAGTGCCAGATGCAGCAGGTGATTTCAGCTAAATAAATTCTGATAAACCTGCTGTGTACTGCCTGCACTGAGCACCAAACAGCTGACAGATAAAATGAGCAACTAGTTGGCAGGACATTAGCGGCTAAAACACCTGGTGTTACTAGAGATCAGAGCAGGTAAAGGGAGAATGAATGTTGGAAAACCAACTATCAGTCAGTTAATGCAGATGCAACTATTCCTAACTCATAGGTCATAACACTCAGGCCTCATTTATGACCTGTCCAGGAAGCCCAACCAGTGTCATCGCTGTTACATAACTAGTGCAATCCTGTGACACTTCTCTCCTCCAGATAGGATTACACTGCTTTCAAATTTAAGCTTTTAAAACATAATATCAGAGAACAGGACATTATTTCTTTCTCCTTTGTTAGAGTCACGTTGCTGCAGCTCCTCTGTACAGTCCATATGGACCGGTGGGCTACAAAAACTTGATTCTTTTAAAATAGAAAGCATGTCTTTTTCCAATATAATATAGTTTGTGTTAGTTAACATTCAAGATAACATGCTTTGGTTTTTTTTCAGCACATGGTCTTTGCCATCAAGACCCTGATCGCGTACCTGATCCCAGACCTTCCCAAGGACCTGCGGGACCGTATGCGCAGGGAGAAATACCTGATCCAGGAGATGATGTACGAGGCCGAGCTGGAGAGACTGCAGAAAGAGAAAAACGAGAAGAAGAAGAAGGACAGGGCCCATCACAAGGAGTGGCCCTGAACGCACCAACTGGTACAACCAGACACTGAGAAACAGAGATTATTCCACTCTGTTTGTGACTTGTGTGTGAGGTTTTATTTACCATGTCAAGCAAAAGGAATTTAACATAAGATAAACCCATCCCCTGTACAGGGATTATCCAATCATAGCTTAGCAACCGTAACTAGGCACAGCTGGTCAGTCAGGATGGAGCAGTGTGTGTTGAGCTTTGGAGCAATGTGTAACATTTTTTAGGCAACCTTTCCAAAATAAAAACAAAAAATCTAAGGGGTAAGGAATTGAATGAGTAGAAACTGCAGTGGTTAAGGTTGAGTTGTTGTAGGTGACCTTTAAAAAAGCCTGTTGCAATTAGTAGGCCTATTGTCATTTGGTGGTCATCTTCCTAACGCCTTTTCTCTTGTAACATTAAATATGACAAAACAGGAAATAACAGTCTCTTTCCAGAGAATGAAAGAAGAATAATGTCCTCTGTGTAACACATCCTCTGGGACAGGTAGCATTTGTTAAAGTACTCCAATATCTACTTTCATCTACTTTTAAAATCAAGTCATCTGGAAAAAAATAAAGTCAGTCTTAGTCTTAGCGTTTCCTACCAAAGAGAGATGGAGATAATGTTTGCTTAATTAGTTAATGAGCTATAGTGCTAAAATATAATATAATCGACAGCCATGTCGCAGGAGTTAGGTTTGTAACCATAGGCCTACATCGATCGGCATCCATACATGGATTCAATGATCGACGAGTCAATACCATCAATCCAAAATGAAAACACTGATCAGGCATCAATACTGTACATGATCATTTCTCAGATGTGCCTTTATTTTGAAATTCCCCAGGCATGTGATGAGTATCACTGCAGCATTTTCATATTTCATTTGCATTTACAAAATATTTACTTTGAGACTCTAAATAGTGGTAAAGATCACACTTAAATCTTACACTAAAAAAAGGAATTTAATATTCTTTCAGTTTTCTTTCAATGTGAAATTGTAAGCTCGATAACTCAGGATGTGACACTTCACAATAAACAGGAGGCCTATTTTTATTTTTAATTTTTTTTAGATAAGATGCTTTGTGATATCGACAAACATCAAATCGTTTTACATTGAATCGATTTAATATCGTATCATGATGAAACTTGTGAGATGAGAAGTCTGCTTTGGTCGACCTCCATCTAAAATCAGAGCCAATGTTTCAAAAATTATGAGGGCTACACAATTAATGGAAAAGATTATCAAAAATCATATTATGAGTGAGTGAAAAATCACAAGAGCTGCAGTTATTTTAGTTAAGGGTAAAATGTGTCTCAACAGAGATGTCCCAGACTACAAACCATATCCTCCATGCATAAAGTAACATGTTTGTTTTGTATAAGTCTCAAAAAAACTCACACAATAATTTTTCATTGAAAATTAATTACAAATAATTATCATTCCCAAGTAGAATTTTAATTCATTTAGTAGCTAATTATGCGGGTGTAAAAGAAATAATTTAATAAAGTTTAATTTGATTTTAAACGTATGTGAAAATGTGAGGAGCAGCAGCAGCAGTAATAAACCAGTAGTGCACTTTAACATCAAGAGCAGGTTATTTGATAGAAGAGAAGTCTTTCATTCACTTCAAGTCTTTCGATGGCCAAGTCACTTTAATTGGAAACATTAGGCTATAGTAATGTCTGTTTTTCTTTTCCCCCCAAATCAAAGCCCATCAAAGGATCAAAGGAAAGACAAAGAGTTGCCATGACAGAAATGACTGAAACAAGTGTAGAAAATAAGATTCTAGCAGTAAAACATAAAAGTAAGACATAAAACGCAGTGTTGAATGTTTTCCAGGACTTGCCATGTAGTTTCTCTTATTTCCAGGTTGTCAGCTGGTGTTTGGTTTTCACTGCACAGTAAAGGAAAAAGAATGAGTGCTGGGTCTCCTGCATGATGATACTGGACCCTCTTACTTCCCCTCTGCCACGTCAGACCAGCACCTCCAAGTGGACACTTGATTAACTGCACCCAGCAGTTAGTCCGCACCACATCAGATGTCCTTGTGAACATTTGACAGCAGGTTTTGCTACCTTATTTTTCTTCCACTTTGGACTCGGAGCAGAGTATGTCTTTAGATCCTGAATGTAGATTTCAAGCAAGACTCGAATTTTACAGATTTCTTGTTTTAGATGAGAGAAGAAAAAAGAGCTTACTGAATGACAAACCCTGTTTACATTTCTCCTTGTTTGAGGAGTTCACATTTTGCTTTATTGTAAATAAAGATATTTAAATGAATGTCAGGCCTTCTGCTCTGCTTTAGTGTAGTGCAATAAAAATAAAGTTACTTCAACGTCTACTCTATCCAAGCTGTGGTAGTGTCCACAGTTTGCTTACACTGGAAATGCTTTCCATTGGAATTTAGATTGATAACTGCAGTAATAAACACTATTTATTGTAAAGAACTTTGACTTGGACTGTGTGTGTGTCTTCCTTCAGTAATTCATCCAACAGCCCTGTCAACGCTGAGCCTTCTATTCAGTTGTTTCAGACTTTAGACCTTTATTGTCCCTCTAGGAAATTCTTTTTCACATGACCATTCCTTCACATTTCGTTTCACCAGACACATACAAACACACACAGATTACAACACACGTTTCATTACAGTAAACATAAACAACAAACTAAGAAAATAAAATAATAACGAATAGTAACTCTATGTTACTGCTCCAAACTTAAAGGAGCTTGAGGCAAGATCAAGAAATAAAACTCACTAGCGATACAACGGCCGTAGCGGCCGTCAGGGTTACTGCAGCCATCAGCCAAGCTGGTGCGGGAGCGCGCATCAACTCTCCACAGCAGTGCAGCTGATGCTGTGACAGTGACACTGTGGCTGAATTGGAAACGGCATAACGTTACTATACCAGTGTTTTACATTAATCAGCCGCCACAGTTTCGTTTGGGTCCGCCGCAGCAGTCTCTCACAGAAAAAAAGAACAGCTTTCACTATCTCTCATCTCTGCCAGTCAGCCCCTCTACCTGCTGTCTCACGACACACACACGCACACACACACACGTCGCGCTTGGCTGTTACAGTAAATGCGCCATGCCGCTCTCATTGTACAGTGCTCAATTTACCGCGCCACCCGGAGGTTGACCGCCCAGGCATCAGGTCAGCACACCGGCCGCCGCCTCTGTGAGCCGCTGGTGCCGCTCGGCTGCTCTAGTGGCTCTGCACTCCTCCCAACACGTCGGAGAATTTCCTTACAGGCGTTGTTTGGATAAACTGACCACGGATGAATCAATCGGCTAAAACTATTTATTTATTTATTGAAGTAGCCTAAATGTGGTGATTTTTGTACGTAAAAACAATTCAACCAGCCGGCAGAAAACCTCTAAAAACCTGTGGGGAAGTTACTCGGCTCGTTTTCTTCCCTGTAAGGAGGACAAAGTTTGCCCGGCCGATGAGCTCAGCTCCCCGGCTGCAGCCTCTGTGACGAGCCGCTGCTGCTGCTGCGTGTGTGTGGCTCTGCACTCCTCCGAAAAATGTCGGAGCAAATCTACTTACAGTCAGACGTTATTTGGATAAACTGACAACAGATTGGGACTCTAAACTGTCACTTTCTCGCATGAAAAAATATTAAAATTTTAAAAAAGTGACGTTATTTCTCTACTCGCTGCTCACATGACTATTCAGGCTGCAAGACATCCAGCGCTGGAAAGCCGAAGCTGTCGAGGACGCGCATGCAGCGTCATTTGACGTCACATCCGCGGACAGCGCGGGAAATTCGGACCCAGAATTGCAGCGCATTATGCAGCACACAGCCTGTTCAAGGCAACGGAGAGATACGCGAGTGGGCTCATTCTTTTTGGTTTTGAACGCTTCATCGCCCATTAGCAGTAAAAAACTTAAAACGCATGTGCATTTCTTGCCTCATGAACCTTTAAGGGAGGATTTCATATAAGTTATCGTGAAAACTGTGACCGTAATTTGACCTTCTTCCTCCTTCTCTAAACTTTTAATTGCACATGTCCAACTGTTCAATGTTTCAGTAACTAGAACATAACATGCTGTGCATTGGGCGTTTACCTCAGATATCAGGTCACCTATGATCAGTTCATTTCATACCATCCATACTCCCAACTGCAGCGTGTGGACGTTTATATTCGTTTTTGTTCAAGAATCTATCGTTTTTTCTCTGTGTTGATTAATGGGCTCCGGCCTAATTTAAAAATTGTTCCGTGGTCGCAAGTAACGTCCTTTTGACCATCATTTGAATTTAAAAATTCACTTTACAATTAAATTAAATCAAAATTCGCATTGCTTCCGCATTGTTCCTTTCCAGGTCAGAGAACAAACGCCTCAGAGTACTACTTGCCCTGTTGTGGAACAATGCGGAAGCCGCGGTTACTGTTACTGTTGTAATTACTTTATTTACAAAGTATTTAGTTACCATACATTGCATTGGTGACTTCATTCCCTCAAAAAAAAAAAAAAAAGGACGGCGGAGAGGTCCGTCATAAGACACTCCGCAGCGGGCGAGACCTGAAGACCAGGCAGGAGGCGAACGAGCGCGTTTCGGCTTCCGTATACTGCGGAAGTGGGCCTGGTTTCATCTAAACTGGGTTGGAAAACGATAGACGCATCCTGGACACAACCAAGGCCATTGACCAACCAACAGAAGAAACCTGGGCTATGGTGGCCAGGCGTTTCTGGGAGAAATGGCAGTTTTCTAATTGCACGTACAACTACAGGCTGTCAAGGGCTCGCATTACAGTAGAAAAGGCCTTTTGTATGCTGACTGCAAGATGGAGGATCATCCTCCATACGATCCTGGTGGAGAAAGTGTCACACCGGTTGAGGCAGCCTGTATTCTGCATAGCTTTCTCACGAGGCCCTGGTGATGCAGAGTGCAGGCTGCAGTGGGAGGGTGAAAACCTGCAGTCAGTGAAAGACCATCCAAACGGCGGTGGTCAGGAGGCATTTGCTGTGAGGGATACATTTGTGCAATACTTTTCCGAAACATAAACACATACTGCAGGAAATGAAATCAGCACCTGCACATGACACATAGGTTTTATTGTATTGTACTTTACTGACATAATATAATCCTTATTTCTGTTGCAAATAACAGTGACTCAGTGTTTACAATAAAGCTTTCTACTGTACATAGATTTCAGACACAGACAAAAAAATATTTTCTCATCAAATTAAACAGTTCAATTGACAATTATGTTTGTGTGAAGACAATTTTCCTTAGGAATAAATTGAATGCTAAAGAGGACTAACTTGCACTACAAATACAGAATTACTATAGTGGCCTCTCTCCCAAAGAAAACTGTACAGTACAGACAGATGATGTTGTTAAAAAATGAACGTCTATCTTCTTGGAGCCTGCGTAATGTTCAATGACAAAACTGCTCTTATCTGCTGGACAAAGTTTCCCAGCTTCAAGCTTTGTGAGACGGGGTATTTTTAGTGACATGACCCCACCACCAGGAGTGGCTCCTCCAGTGAACAGGATGCCTGCTGGATTCTGCACTTACTGAGTGGTTATGGCATGAGTCATGCGGCGACCATTGGGTGTGAAGACCACAAGATCAAAATGATCTTATCTGGAACAACAAAAAGCAGAGAATTAAATTTAAGACTCTATGCCAACCAAAAGAGGAAGGTGGGTTAGGGCTCCCAAATTTACAGGGTTATTTCCTGGCTACACAACTCCTCACAATAATGAAATGGACAGAAAGGGAAACAGAAACCAAATGGATTAATATAGAAAAAGAAATGGCAAGAGTATCTATTGGGTCATTGCCCTTTATTGGAAGAACGCAATGGAAAAATTATACAGGGCAGAATTACTGCATTGACAACACATTGGCTAATTGGAAACGGGTTTGTAAAACCTTAAAAATGGATAATGAATGTGTATTAGTTAGAGAAATGGCAGAGGACCCAGACTTTATCCCTAATAGAACTGATAAAATTTTGGAAGGTTGGGCTAAAAAGGGACTGATAAAATATTCACAGTTAATTACAAACTACACAATAAATTCATATGATATTATATCTAGCAAATATGAATTAGAATCGAAACACTTCTTTAAGTACCTGCAGGTCAGAAGCTATGTGAGTAGATTTCTAAATGAGGGGACATCAGAGCATGAATTGATTAAATATATGACGCAAAATAGGAGTACAAATAAAGGAAATTTGTCAAAAATGTATAAGATTTTGCAAAAGTATAACGAGGTAGAGAGTAACATAAAAGAGAAGTGGGAAAATGATTTAAAAATTAACATAACAAAAGAAGAGTGGAGAAGAACATTAGGTGAAAATTTCAGAATCTCACAATCCAAATACTGGAGGGAGTTTTCATGGAAAGTGAGTATGAGATTCTTTATCACACCTGCAAATCTCAAGAAATGCTTCCCCGGATTAGATAATGGATGTTGGCGAAGATGTGGAGAACAGGAGGCGAATTATATGCATATGTTTTTTACATGCCCAGTATTAACACCATACTGGGAACGAGTTAAGGAAAGCCTGAAGTATATTTTTGAGCTTAAAGAGCCTTTGCAGGTACATCATTGGTTAGGTATTTTTTTAAAAGGAAAGATAATAGCAAAGGACATTTATTTTTTCAATATATTAAGAGTAACTGCCATGAAGCAGGTGACCAAAGCATGGAAACAATCAAATACACCCAAATTAAGAGCATGGGTAGCAACAACGGAACAATGTCTAGAGATGGAAAGATTAACTTTTATAAATAGGGAACAAATACATATTTGGAATAAGTTATACAGTAAAGAAAGGCTGACAAAAACAGTGGAAATATTCAATCAAATTAAGGAGATGAACTAAATGGTCCCCACCCCAACACTGATGTTCACATGCATACATACATACACAGACACATGAACACGTACACATGCACCACTGCTTATTTTCTCATTAGTTGATGTTAGTTATTATTAACACTAGCACCGCCGTTGCACACTATATACCTATAACCGCCATGAGTCGTTCATTGGACGAACTGTAATAAAGCATTAATTAGTGCTGTATAGGTGTTACATTTGTCGTAGTCTTTTAACAGCTACTCTGGGCCATGAAGTAGGCTGCACCCCGCAGCCTCCGCGAGGGGGGGGGGGGGGGGGGGGGGGGGGCATACCGTAGGAACCCCGCCCCCGCCTGTAAAGCAGGGTTTCCACCGCATAAACGACTTTTTTTCTTTTTTTCCCCCCTCTTTTACGGCAACATCCATAGTCCTTAGTGATCTTTGTTTGATATGGTAGATATAGGTGGAGCTGCCCATCATACCATTGCGCCCCCCCCCTCCCCGCGTGCGTTCACGTCGGCGCTTTACATGAAGAGCACAGCGACTCTGTTTTTACACTAGTTTGCTCCTAAATACTGGCTTTATAAAACGAATTTCGTTTTCTTTTGATATCATATTGATATTTCCCCCCTGAATGTATAGCTACACCTCTTCTACAACTAGTCTGTCCAGTCTGGAAAATAATTTCTGCACCGTGCGTGTGTGATGTGTGGACGTGAGTGTGCATCTGCGCAGCCTGCGCACGTGTACACACAGAGACACACGTACACACACACACACACGCACGCACGCACGCACACACACAAACACACAGAGAGAGAGAGGGAGAGCGAGAGAGAGAGCGCATAAGCCCAATAATGCCGGCGCAAATCGGTGAATTCTCTGGTCGTCCAATGAACGAACGTGGCGGTTATAGGTAAAAATGAGAAAACATGATCGATATTTTTTTGTGTGAGTAATATTAATTGTATTTAACAAAACGGGGAGTTGCCCAACATCATTTTAGGAAAAGTCACAGACTGGTAGACTTCAATGTATTTTTTAAATAAAGTTATGCACAAATGAAAATCAAAGTCGTCCAATGAACGGCAGTTGGCGGTTCTAGTGTTAACTTACTTATTTATCTTTATCTTTTTTGTTTGCTTGTTTGTTTGTTTTCTATTTTTGAGATTCACATTTGGGAAGCATCAGTTTGCATATATGTTTGTTGATCCTATTGTTTGTTTATTTTATTGTTTGTTATTTACTTTGGAATATATACTTGAAAAAAGAAAAAAGAAAAATGCAAGGTACAATTAAGAAAATGAAATGATTATGATTATGTTTGTGAAGGTGAGAAACCTTGCAATAAAGTATTAAAAAAAAGATCAAAATGATCACCAAACTGTGGACCTGTGTCTTGAACAACCTTGTCATGTCGGAAGCTGCTAAGGTCATATTCATGGGGCAATGGAATATTTTGTACCTCTGCCCACACTTTGGTAACCAACATCATCATCACTAGAGGTTTCAGCTTGTTTTACAAGTTTGAGTGATTTACCAATAGACTTTCTGAAGCCAAAAATTGTTTGGCACCCTTTAACTCTCAGTAGTAAAGCGTCACCATAATAATCACACAAATTGGATAGCATTTGCTTCTTCATCTTTACATTAATGTGGCCAATCACAGCAGGTAAGCAGCTATCAACTGGTTTGCAACTAGCACTTACACTTGAGATAATAGACACCTTTCTAATGTTATTATAGCCGTTAGTGATACTGTGCATCAGCTGCAGCCAGGTCCACAACACCAATTATAGTTCCACTACCCTAGCCCAATCATCCTGCCGTTCTTTACATTTCGACACGATGAAATCTTTAAATGATGGATTACCGGGCCTCTCTACAGTTTGGCACTGTTTAACTGGATTCCACCTTTAAGGATGTTTGGGATCTTTAAATGAGACCACAAAACAGGCAGTGTTTTGAATTTGCTTTCCTGGCTGATGTTAGGGTAAAAATTGTCTTAACATTGAATGTTTGCCTTTTACTAACTGAAGTTGATATTGTGCCTTACTGATTAATAAATAAAATAGAACACCAATGTTTTACTGACTGATAAAGCTGAACCTGTGTCTCTACACTGGAGACTGCAAAGCTGCACACAGTTACCTCATCACCAGAACTAACACTGAACATATATTCTCCACTTTGACAGTACTGATCAACACTGAATATATCTCACTGATGATTGTTTTATTAGACTGAGCACTTACTCATTTTACCCAATTAAACAAGTTAATCCTGCGTGGTGTGAAACATTTGCCTTTATGTACCTGTTTATGCATTCACTTTAAGTGGTAGTAGAGTTTAGCCTTGTGTTTTAACTAACCTGTTGTGCCTTATATTTTTGACTAACCCCCTGAGTTTAAAGCAAACCATATAGATTTGTGTTCAGCTTAATTCATAATGCAATGAATACCAGTAACCTGTTTGATCATTCAGAGGTAAACTGAGGGCACACAGAGCCACAGTGAAAGCAAAACATCTCCAAGGCCGAAGGGAGGAGAGGATGAGAGGCCTGTGGCCCACTGAATGAAGCATTGTGAGGAAGAGTTTTAATGGTCTGTATTATCTGCCCTGACCCCTCAGACACCTGGGATGGAGAGTTATGTCAGTGTAGGGAGGGTTTCTTGTGTTTCAGGCCCGGAGGTTCGTGTGCTGGGAAGATGGGACCAACATGTGCCAGCCAGAGGGCACCAACGAAGGGAGGGCTAAGTTTAAACCACAGCCACTCCCCATCTGTTTTTGACCAATAAGAGTTAATTACACACACATAGTGCGAAATATTAAAAACCAATGTAACGCCTTTGTCTGGGCCAGATGCAAATTGCAGAAGACAGAGAATTCTGGCTCTCTTGGGATGGTGGTTGCAGCTAACTGCTTGCAGACTGCGATTTCCTGAACAGGAGAGTTTCTTGTATCTGATTCCTTTGATGATCCAATTTAATAAATAGTTGCCCGGAACGTCGTTGTTTGTCCTCTCTTGGAATAAACGAACACGAATGTCAGTTTTCCTGTTTTTTATCCTGACATTTTTGGTGACCCCGACGTGATTCTGAGAGGAGGACCTAGAGATTGAAGACTGGGACCTCAGGCCTGGATTCGGCTGGGACTGGAGTCTCCCACTGGACTCCTTTCCACTCACAGGGCCGGCCTAAAACAAGGTAAGGCAGAAACCTGTTGTCTTGTATGACCAAATTCTGCTCATTGGATATTCCAAATTTTTGTGAGTGTGGAGGAGGTAAGGTGGTGTGACGTCAAAACAGTAATGTTAAGCTTTGTCTTAAAGGTAAAGTATATTGATAAAACAGAAAATTGGATCATCAAAATGTAAGATGGTTTTAAATATAAGTATGGGTAAATGCACACAAATAAAATAGGGTTCAAGTCCTTATTCCTATGGTTCAAGTCCACTAGTCTTAGTAGTAAAATAAAATAGGGTTCAAGTCCTTATTCCTATGGTTCAAGTCCACTAGTCTTAGTAGTAAAATAAAATAGGGTTCAAGTCCTTATTCTTATGGTTCAAGTCCACTAGTCTTAGTAGTAAAAATAAAATAGGGTTCAAGTCCTTATTCTTATGGTTCAAGTCCACTAGTCTAAAATAGGGTTCAAGTCCTTATTCTTATGGTTCAAGTCCACTAGTCTAAAATAGGGTTCAAGTCCTTATTCTTATGGTTCAAGTCCACTAGTCTTAAATAGGGTTCAAGTCCTTATTCTTATGGTTCAAGTCCACTAGTCTTAAATAGGGTTCAAGTCCTTATTCTTATGGTTCAAGTCCACTAGTCTTAAATAGGGTTCAAGTCCTTATTCTTATGGTTCAAGTCCACTAGTCTAAAATAGGGTTCAAGTCCTTATTCTTATGGTTCAAGTCCACTAGTCTAAAATAGGGTTCAAGTCCTTATTCTTATGGTTCAAGTCCACTAGTCTAAAATAGGGTTCAAGTCCTTATTCTTATGGTTCAAGTCCACTAGTCTAAAATAGGGTTCAAGTCCTTATTCTTATGGTTCAAGTCCACTAGTCTAAAATAGGGTTCAAGTCCTTATTCTTATGGTTCAAGTCCACTAGTCTAAAATAGGGTTCAAGTCCTTATTCTTATGGTTCAAGTCCACTAGTCTTAGTTAATGTAACTTAATGTATGTGACACGGTTAGAGTCCGTCAGGTTAGAGTCCTGTTGAGTCAGTCAGGTTAGAGTCCTGTTGAGGTAACAAAATGCAACAAAAGACACGGGTAAGAAAATGCACTAATGCACTAATGAATAAAAACAATAATGTAAGAAATCAGACAATATAAATAACATTTTTGAAGCAAATGAAGTAATATAAGATGGGAATAATCTGAGTAAACAAATAAAATAAATATAATTATGTTGCAAAATTGAAGTCCAACTCTGAACAACCGGTTTAAGACTGCAGCTAATATTCCCTAAGTCCTAAACTGTTATTGCTCTGTCAGTGGCTTGGCTTGCATTACCCCCCTCTTGTGCTCCAGTGTTGTGTGTGAAGTGCTGTGTATCATGTGACCTGTCTGTTCCTCTGCCCTGTTCCCTGCACGGCTGTGGGCCCTAATGATTGCTTTGCTTTTGTTGTTTGGATTTATTACTCACAGCATGTTTGTTTAATGTTTGTTTGAATGTTTGTACCGGTATTTTGTCCTGTTTTAGCTATTCTTTTATTTTTCCCTTTAAACCTTACTATTTGAGATTCAGGCCTAAGCGCTTTATGATATGTTAATGTGTTGCTCTCGTAGGCTGTCATCTGATTCCTGTCAGTATTTTTAGTTTAACAGTGGCCACTCAAATAATACTGACAGCATTTGGAGAAACTGATGTGCACTATCCCTGGGAAATACATAAATACTTTTGGATAATGATGACTATTGAAATTTGCAAAGAGTAAAAATGCAGTACTGCAAAGTAAATACTAATGGCAAACAAAATCATTGCATGCAATAATTGAAACCATTATTATTCTGAAATCAAAACAATAATTTAACACTAAGAAAACATCCCAGAGCTATTGTTTAATGATAATTTGGGAATACAACCCACATATCTACTGCATATCCCATGAAAAAAAAAAAAGGGAGAAATTGATTTATCATTTCATAGTCATTACATTGATCATGATTACAAACAAGCCTAATGTGGAAGTCAATCGATCCATTAAACTAACTGCATTTATTCCAATTTACGCTGTTTTATGTATTTATAGCAATTAAAAAAGAAATATTATTTGAGCACTACATTTCAGTCCTACACCACCTCACATTGTTTTTGCATTAATAGTGATTTAAGATAATAATTGAACATTACATTGACACCTGACATGTGAATAACAATCCAAGTTAATTCATTAATTACTTTACCACAAAGTTGCATACCTACATCAATTTAATTTGATTTATAAATTGCAATTTCAGATACATTATTAATTAAGTCTTTACCTCACTTAATTAATTAATTAATTAATTTACTACTTCACATTTATTTTCCAAAATCCAACAAAAACAACAACAACAACAACAACAATGGGTGTCTTTGCTGTGAGAAGATTCCTCTGGACTAATGAAGAAAACTGTGACATTTGACTCCGTCATTGAAGAAGTTGAAGAGCCATTACCCTCTTCTAACGACCCTGACCAAACTGAAATTGGAAAACGTCTGGACAGAACTGAATCAACATTCGACAAGAAACTCCATGACCAAGAATCAACCATCTACCTCGTCTTTGTAGTGACATTGGTCCTAATCACTTTCATCTTCATCATCACTATTCTGGTCAACAAGAACTACGATTAAAGCATCATGAATAATATGAAGGAAACAGACCCCTACCCCTGTAACATGGGACAACTGAAGGAATGGATCATCAAAAGACTGGATGCCACCGCAACAGCAGCAGGACTTAATGGGATGGACGCTAGAAACAACGTGGAGAAAGAATGGAAAAGATGGACAGAACAAGGACTCCTGACTGCTGACCCGGATGCTGGACTTCCCAACTCAGCCACCATCATGTACATATCAGTCGGAGCAACATCAGCCTACACACAGGCCAAGACCAAATGGGAACAAGAAGGAAAGCATCTGTGGAGAAAAGGGTCTGTGGACAAAATAAAGAACAAATCAATGATGACCACAGCGATCTGCAACTACATGAGAGAAGCAAGAGAAGTGGAGATCTATGGCAAAAAATCTACAGAAGACAAAGACAAAGACAAAGTCACAGACGAGAAGAACAACATGGAGGTGACCTCTGCCCCCCACAAATATCCCATCCTACCGGATGCAGGATATGTCTCAACCGCTCCCCCACCTTGCCCAGCTCCACCAATGCAAGCACCTACTCTGCCCCCCTCCCAGACTCCTCCCACTCACACTTACCTGTATCCCCCACCTCAACTCTACACTCTGCCAGGTCCACCACCTCAGGCTTACACCCATCCATATCCACCACCCCCGTACTACACTCTCCTATACCCTCTACATCCACCACCCCAGACCCCCGTGGCCCCTCAACCACCACCTTCAACATCCCAACCCCAGCAACCTCAAGCGCACCAAAATCGAAGAATGATGAGAGGTAGAAGAGGATCTTACAGAGGAAGAGGAGGCCCACACCCACACTCACGCTCACATTCCCGTTGCCACGGCTGTGGAAGATTCGGACACTGGATCAGAGAATGCCCAAGTCGACACCAGGCCCAAAATTCAGGAGAAAACCAAGCCCAAGACGCCCACCAAATGCCACAGTGACGGGTTCCTGAGTACAACGCAAGTCAGCTGAATCCACCAGCAGCCGAACCAATGGTGACTTGGAGCTGCAGTGTCAAGTATCATCACCCCCCCTCACAGACTCTCACCATCGTCGTATACTCAGGACAACCACAAGTTCAACATTTCACAATGCCATTGGCTGTAAAGTTCAGATCCCTAACACTGCAGCATCAATTCCTGTATGCACCACACAGCCCTGTGAAGCTGCTAGGAAGAGACCTCCTAGTGCAGTTAAGCCTCACTATACAATGCGCTGATGCTGGTCTCATCATTCAACCCCTTCAACGACCCCCACGCCACACCTCAGGATCCTCTACATGGCCCCATCACAAGAACTCACAGACAAACTCACACAAGTGTTCTGGTCACGACTGACCTCCACCGGAGAAAAGACTCCACGCGTCCAATACGCCTATATGGAACGGAAACCCTGGATACAGTCCCAACTCACACTCTCTGAACCCTCTGAACCTCTACACTGCACCTACAACTACTCCTGATGAAGAGTACACACAGGCTTGGACTGAGGACAGAGAGGGAGGAACTGAATCTCTGGAGATCATAGACATCTACTTTGGAAAGGAGGGTGTGGCAGCGTACTGTAAACTCATGCCGGAACAACTCGCCTGGTACGCTCTGGACACTGACTCCGCCCCTCACGTCACTCTGGACATTGGACAGGGCCACCACGCCAAGTCTCTGGGCCCGATGATAAAAAAAAAGAGCACTGAACCTCGACTGGACGCCGTCTCCCTTTCCCCACCTCTACAGAAATGAAGACGCCAACATGTGGAGACTCACGTTCTCAAGCATTGAAAAAGGAGTCTTGGAGACTCAGGAACTCCCCAGACAATATGGATCTGACTCTGGGGATCACCATGACACGCCCACACTGTTGGCACACATGCTACCATCACTCTGGACATCAGGACCCTATGATGTCGGTCTCATCACGACACATCCTGTTGATGTCAAGCCCCTGCCAAACCAACGACCCATATGGAGACCTCAGTATCGTCTGAAACCAGAGCAAGAGGAGGGAATTTCAGAAACGATTGAAGGACTTCTACAAGCAGGTGTGCTGGTCCCCTTCCAATCAAACTGGAACACGCCCATTCTCCCTGTCACGAAGGATGAAGGAAAGGGTTGGGGAATGGTACAAGATTTCAGAGCTGTAAATGACGCACCTTGCACTCCAAAACCTGAACCCCTCCCACGAGTACTTCACCGTCATCGACCTGGCCAACGCCTTCTTCTGTCTTCCCTTAACCCCCAGCTTGACCCAACCCCTGCGAGAAATGATATCTGCTGTAGGCAACAGAAACCTGACTGCCAACCTCACTTGGACTCCTGAAGCGGAGAGGTCGTTCACAGACACAAAATGTGCCCTCACAAAAGCTGCAACACTGACAAGCCCTGACTACAATGTCCCTTTTCACTTGGATGTTTCTGAAAAGAACGGCATCGTTAACGCCGTCCTTTATCAGAAAAAGGAGGGAGAAAGAAGAGTACTGATGTACCACAGTTCAAAGCTGAAAGCTGGACAACATGGAAACAGGACAAGGAGGCTGTGCACAACATCTTGCCGCCCTGGCCAAAGCCATAACAAAGACAGAACACATGGTAATGTGCCACCCATTGAACATTAACACAAACCACAGGGTGGTTGCGTTTCTGAACTCAAGTGCATTCACCATCTCACCGTCAAGAAAAAGAAAGATCTCAACTGCTTTGACACAACCCCACATCACCTACTACACAGAAAGCATCAACTTGGCCACCAACATGACCACGGAAGAACATCTCCCACATAACTGTGCAGATGTGGCAGCAAGAGACGTCAGGCTCCAACCAGACTTACAAGCACAACCACTACAGACACCAGACCTCACCCCTTCACAGACCGTTGCTGCTACAAAGGTGAACAAGGAATGTTGCTTCCTACGCTGTTGTGAAACAGACAGGAAATGAACATGAAGTGCTAGAACAAAGAGTCATCCCACAACCAGCATCAGTCAGCATCAGCTGGCTGAAGTAATAGCACTGACCAGAGCCCTGCAGCTCAGTGAAGGACAAAGATTTAACATCTACACTGACTCAGCCTACGCCCATGGAGCTGTATTATGTTGATGGACCACAGTGGGTGAGAAGAAGCTTCCTTACCACAGCAAACACCCCGGTGAAACACAAAGAACAACTAGAGGAGTTGATCAAAGCCATACTCCTCCCACAGAAAGAAGCAGTGATGAAATGCAAAGGACACCAGAAAAACCCTTCCACCATCGCTAAAGGACATGAAGCTGCCGACGCTGCAGCCAAGAAAGCAGGAGAATATCAAGGACAAATGCTGACAGTCGTGGTTGCACCACTCCCAGAACTGACTAATGACGACATTAAAGACATGCAAGACAAAGCTGGAGCGTACGAAAAGAAAATGGCGAAAATCTGTGCAGAACCTAAACTCTCATGGGTCGACGCCTTGCCTGTGGTCCTTATGTCAATGAGAAATTCTCCTCATGGCAAAACACATTTGACACCCCATGAACTGTTGACTGGCCGCCCTATGCCAGGTCCACCAAGAGATGGAGGACACCTCCCAATTATTGACCTCTGGCAAATTGACTGTGATGACGACATAGCCGCTTTGACTGCCCTGTCACAAGTCTTGTGCAAACAGGTGCAGAACGCCAAAGAAGAGCCGGAGATGACACCAGCAAAGTCTCCTGCTTTGAAAGTGGGAGATTGGGTACAGGTGAAAGTCCACAAACGAAAGTGGTCTGAACCCAGGTGGACAGGACCATATGAGGTAATCAAACGTACCTCACATGCAGTCCGTGTAAAAGGAAAGACAGGAGCAAATTGGCTCCACCTGACACATTGTGTACCGTCCCCACCACCGACACGTTCGCTACGTGAAGTTAGAGCTGATCTGTCAGCTGCAGATACAGCTGATCTGGCAATTGAAAATACAGGTGCTAAAGAGTAGACTTGAATTATCGGCCATACGCCTGTAACAACTAACCTGCTAACTTACCATGCCGTCCAAACGTAAAAGTAAAAGCAAGTTCATTAAAAAAAATTATGCGGTACCTCAACATGGAGGAACCTCGACAGCCTGGCTCTAACAGGGCCGGGGTGATGATGTTTCTCCTTGCCATGATAACTCAAGGCACAGTATTGGTTATCTTGTGGACTGGCCTAACGCCAAAGACAGTCCCACACAATGTCAGAGCTGAAAGATCCCTCTAATAATAATGTGGTGTAATCGCTGGCGGTTAGTCGTTGCTAACACTGGGAACAAAGATTGGGGCTACAGACCCCATAAAAGGATGATTGTCCATAATAAAAGGTACAGCCCCAAATGACTGCGCAGACGGCACATGCAATCCACTTATATTGACCCTGAAAGAATCTAAAGTCACTGACAGTGATCTGTATGCTCTAGGATCTTATATGACTGAGAATGACCCCGTAGGTCAATGTAACATTACTGTACTCCTCTCAAATTGTAGACGACGATCTCGTTACATACTTGCACCTCCCATCACCAGAAAATGTGATAACCTTTGTAACTGGTTACTAAGACAGTAATACTTGGTTTGATTGGATGTATCTTACTGCTGCTGCTCATAACCTTGCTAACTGTATTGTTTGTTCCACAGCTAGACCGACTCTGTACACAGGCCCTGCTCCGCTGTATCCAGACACCGACCCCGCAGGTTTTGAGTGTAGGTTAAAGCTGCACATGACACCTGAATTACAGAATTAACTATGTTTACTACAATGTCCAGAGATTAGCTAACCTCACTAACATGTTTGGTAAGTGGAGAAACTTGGTCTTGTCTGCCGTGATATCTGTAGCAGTCTTTGCGGCTATCCTCATCACCTGTGGCTGTTGCTGCATCCCATGTCTTAGAATTCTGATTAACCGCCTGATCACCACTGCCCTGACCAAAGAGAAACCACCTCCCCCTTACCAAATGCCTTTCCTGGTTAACATTGCTGAGAGCCAGGAAGAAGAGTTCTCTCTGTCTGTCATCACCGACTGTGCCTAGGAGGTGCCAGACATTGAAGAATACCTGGACTAAGTAGTTCACACCTAGTTGGTGTGAAAGGAGGGAGTTGTTAGGGTAAAAATTGTCTTAACATTGAATGTTTGCCTTTTACTAACTGAAGTTGATATTGTGCCTTACTGATTAATAAATAAAATAGAACACCAATGTTTTACTGACTGATAAAGCTGAACCTGTGTCTCTACACTGGAGACTGCAAAGCTGCACACAGTTACCTCATCACCAGAACTAACACTGAACATATATTCTCCACTTTGACAGTACTGATCAACACTGAATATATCTCACTGATGATTGTTTTATTAGACTGAGCACTTACTCATTTTACCCAATTAAACAAGTTAATCCTGCGTGGTGTGAAACATTTGCCTTTATGTACCTGTTTATGCATTCACTTTAAGTGGTAGTAGAGTTTAGCCTTGTGTTTTAACTAACCTGTTGTGCCTTATATTTTTGACTAACCCCCTGAGTTTAAAGCAAACCATATAGATTTGTGTTCAGCTTAATTCATAATGCAATGAATACCAGTAACCTGTTTGATCATTCAGAGGTAAACTGAGGGCACACAGAGCCACAGTGAAAGCAAAACATCTCCAAGGCCGAAGGGAGGAGAGGATGAGAGGCCTGTGGCCCACTGAATGAAGCATTGTGAGGAAGAGTTTTAATGGTCTGTATTATCTGCCCTGACCCCTCAGACACCTGGGATGGAGAGTTATGTCAGTGTAGGGAGGGTTTCTTGTGTTTCAGGCCCGGAGGTTCGTGTGCTGGGAAGATGGGACCAACATGTGCCAGCCAGAGGGCACCAACGAAGGGAGGGCTAAGTTTAAACCACAGCCACTCCCCATCTGTTTTTGACCAATAAGAGTTAATTACACACACATAGTGCGAAATATTAAAAACCAATGTAACGCCTTTGTCTGGGCCAGATGCAAATTGCAGAAGACAGAGAATTCTGGCTCTCTTGGGATGGTGGTTGCAGCTAACTGCTTGCAGACTGCGATTTCCTGAACAGGAGAGTTTCTTGTATCTGATTCCTTTGATGATCCAATTTAATAAATAGTTGCCCGGAACGTCGTTGTTTGTCCTCTCTTGGAATAAACGAACACGAATGTCAGTTTTCCTGTTTTTTATCCTGACACTGACCATTGAGTCTGATTTGCATTTGAGAACATTTCTAAATGTAAACGTATATGAGCTATAACATGATTTGTGACATAATATGGAGACTGACTGAACACGGGCAGAAATTATGTTTAACGAAGTCTCATGTATAGCTGTATCTTCAAGTTCCTTGTTTCTATTAAGCAGAGTTGCTGTGGTTCCACATGTTTTGAAGTCACTTTCCTTGCTCTTGCATGGGGCGAATAGACATTCCTTCCCTGACTAACAAACTGAAAAAAAGTTAAGGGACAGTTCAGATTTACCTTTTTTTTTGCATCAGTTAAGTATTTAGACTCAAATCTTCTTTGTATGGATATGTGGATGCATCTACTTACAGTGCACCTGTTGCATGCATCAGTCAGGTGCTGACTGAGGGTTTATGCACCTGATGGACACCTAAAATTTAAAAAGGGTGGGGTTAGGATATAGAGATAAAATCAAAGAAAACAAGATTTGTATAAGATTAGGATAAAATCTCATAGGCTATCGTAATAAAAAAAAAGGCTGTGTCCCCCCCAATAAGGATGAATTGAGCAAATCTATGTTTTGTTTTGTTTTTTTAATTCAGGTTTTGATTTCACACAGTTCAATCCTGTGTATGTCTTGTACATACAGTAGTATTGACAATAAATTCACCTAGCTACTGAAAGTTAGCTCATTGGCTAGCTAAATAGTTAGCTAACGTTTGAACATATAATAGTATTCACAATAAGACCTTGACCTAGTTATTGAAAGTTAACTTTCATTAGCTTGTTAGCTAGCTAAAATTAGAGAGCCCAAGCGGAAGCGGAAGTGAAGCTCGCCATGGGACCTCAATTCAGGAAAAAATCAAAAAGTCACATTTTTATAGGTGATCCGATTGAATTGTGCCATGAGAAAAAAAAAGACCTCTGCCTATTAAAAACATTGCGTTTAACGCCCTCCCCAAAAAAGAGCATTTTGTTGTAAAACAGCAACGGAAGAATGGATTTTGTGTGAAGAAGACCGCTCTACGGACTACAGTAAACGATTGGTGTCGCACAAAACATAAATACCGCTTTCTTCCACAGTGAGGAAAAAAGTCTAAAACGTGGTGAAAACCATTATAAATCAGGCCACGTGGAAAGCTGTAGCTACGTAGGCTACATGAAGGAGAAGTTGGTCGGTTCCGTGAGAGCCAGCATGCGGGACCGCGTTCACAAGGTGTCGGTGTTGAATGCCAGCAAGCTAAAATTAGCTACTCCACTGCAGGAGAAATACAGTAACACAAGGAGACAGGGGTGTAGCATCCCCGGCTAAATGATGGTCGGACTCTCAAACTGATGGTTCACAATGGTTTATTCCTTGGACCGTATTCAATGCAAACACACCGTAAGAGCTATGAAAAGAAGAAAACAAAATACAGTTACCTTTACTCTTACTTGAAATTACCTTTAACTACCTTTATCACAAACAATCATGTAAGTTGACTCTCTTTTTATCTAATAAACTTATTGTAGACTCACAGGTTTTACTCCATGAATTTAAATATATATTTTAACTGCTACGATTGATGTTACAGTCATGAGGGAAAATTCACATTTTAACTGAAAGACAACCTCACATAGAGTGCAATATAAAACAGTATTTAACATGAAATTAGCATTTTTAACCGTTCGTTTTTAACCCAATAAACAGTTTTTAACCTTAGCAGACCTTATATAAAACAGACAAAATACGTCCTGTTGCATTACTAAAACAACCTACGAGTTAGCTTATAGCTTCATCTCACTTCAATACAGACCGACACGGCAGCTTGGCCGATGCTAATAGTAGCTACCGCTAACCACAATACGTTTTATGCATGAAAATATCCACGGCAACCAAACTCGAGTCGGACATAAATATAGCATGAAATGGTAACAAAACAAACCTTGTGCCCCTTATTAGCCAGGTGCTAGGGCGTTTCATGTGGGTTAGACACACTTTGCTTGCTCTTAGCATTGAAGACACTCCATTAGCCTTGCAGACATACTTTTCCTTCTGCCGGTAAAGTCCGAAGCACCGGATGTGTACGAGGTCTCGGCGAGACGCTTTCAAAATAAGAGCACTGAATATCCGTCTGCTTAATATATAAAAAATAAAAGCCTGGCTTTAAAGAATGTTACTAAGTAAACATAAAAACACATTTATAAAAATACTATGCTCATATTAAAGGTCATTTACACTCCCACCAAATCATTACTGGTTTTTCATCCCCTTATTAGATGTAAAGCATGAATGATTTCTAAACCATGTGACCTTTAACCTTTAGTGCTTGAGTCAAAAATGTCCATAAACTCTTCATACTGTAAAGGATAGGTTGTGGAGTGAAGGGGGTGATTAAACAGTCTCTAGGAGCAGGATCAGCTTCTGCACTGGACGTTCAACGATGGATGGCTTGCCAGAACGCTGTCCCTCCTTTCCCATCTTCTGGTCACCAACACGAATCTTCACTCTCCTCACTAGTCCATCTTTATCAGTCACTGTCTCTACAACTTTAGCCAATTTCCACTCGTTGCGAGGTTGATCTTCTGTCTTTTCCATCACAATGTCACCGACTTTGAGGTTTCTCTTTGGAGTATGCCAGCGTTGTCTGGTGGCGATGTTGTACACATACTCTCTTCTCCACCGGCCCCAGAACTGCTCTGCAAGGTACTGAACACGGCGCCACCTCTTCCGAGCATACATGTCCTCTCTGATGAATCTGCCAGGAGGTGGTAAGGCTGCAGTGGGTTTCATGGTGAGTAGGTGATTGGGCGTTAGCGGCTCTGGACTATCTGGATCATTTAAGTTGTCAACAGTGAGTGGACGACTGTTCACAATAGCTGCTGCCTCATAAAAGAATGTCCGTAGAGAGGCATCGTCCAGCCTGCCTGATGAGGGTGAAAGAGTTAAACGAAGAACATTCCTCACCGTTCGGATCTGTCTCTCCCATACGCCTCCAGCATGGCTTGCATGCGGAGCGTTCATGCTGAAGTCACACTGCTTCTCAGCCAAAAACGTAGTCAGACGATGAGCATCCAATTGCTTGAGAGCTTCATTCAGTTCATTTTTAGCTCCAACGAAGTTCGTTCCTTGGTCACATTTTATGTCACGTACTGCTCCTCTTATTGCAATGAAACAACGAAGTCCATTTATGAAGGCATCTGTCGACATGTCGTCTAACATTTCAATGTGGATAGCTCGACAGCAAAGGCAGGTGAAAAGCAGTCCGTATCTCTTTTGTACCTTGCGTCCTTGTTTGGTGAAAAACGGACCGAAACAGTCCATTCCACAATAGGTGAAAGGTGGTGATGGATCCACAAGCTCAGACGGCAAATCTGCCATTCGCTGCTCCTCTGTGAATCTTCTGAGTTTTCGACATGTAACACATTGATGCAGATGCGTTGCCACAGCTCTGTTGATTCCTGGAATCCAGAATCCATTTGATCTGATCTCATTAATAGTCAAGCCTTTTCCTTGATGTTGGACTTTCTCGTGACAGTGAGCAATTATTGCCTTGGTGATGGGATGACTCTTTGGTATGATCACTGGATGCTTCAGTGAGGTAGGGAGTGATGCATTTTTCAGTCTTCCTCCCACCTTGAGGAGTCCATCCTGATCAAGAAAAGCATCCATCTGAAACAGTTTACTCTGAGAGGGAAGTTGAGTTACCTTACTGAGCAACTTTAACTCTCCTGGATATGCGTGTCTCTGTAAGTCTCTTATGATGATTTCATCCATAAACTTCACATAATGTTCTTTGTACTTGTCATCCTTCGCCAGCTTTCTTTTAAGGTGACTGAGCCGTACCATCGCCAGTTGTTTGTTGTCAGGGAGATAGGGTCTCTCTTTAAAGGGGAGTGGCATCTCGTAATGTCCATGAATGTTCCTCTTGATCCCTTCCTTTAACACATCCAGGAAGCGGATGTCATCCTGAGACACAGTCTTTCCGTCCTTATTGGCATCTTTAAAGTCAGACTCGAGAACCCTGAGTGCCTCAGCTGGGGTCACTGGAGGAAGCTCTCTGACTGAAACTCTGTGACACATGTTGGTGATGCTTGGTGAGTTGTGGTGAGGTGAACAGCCTACGATACTCCACCCCAAATCCGTCTGAACTGCATATGGTTCGCTATCTCCTCCAAGGATTACCTGCCGTGGTGCCAGTGCCCTTGAGCAATTGTAGCCGATCAGCAGACCGACTTCACATTCCAGCTGTGGTGGGATTTCATCTGCTATTTTGATGAGATGATTCCAGTTCCGTGCCGTGTCACAGGTAGGAATGTGTGTTCGATTCACTGGTATACAGTCCTTGGTGTAAGCAGGGGGGAGATCAATGTGGATAGCAGAGCAGTAACCTCTCACTCTCAAACCTGACACTCTTTGACTATGCATTAATGCATCCTTTCCTGTCATGGTTGTTAGTTTCAGTCTTACAGGATGAGTTTCAGTCTGTAAACTATTGCTGACTTCTTGGTCAATGAAGACTGTATCGCTTTGGGTATCAAGCAGCGCATAAACAAGTCTTTCCGTACCTGGATTGCTGACAGAAGAAACCCACACTGGCACTATCATTGAAGTGTTGGTAGATGGCTCCTTAGTTGCCACACTGAGAGCCAATGTGGTTGCTGTTTCCTCTGTGTTACTTTGATTTGAGACTGACGTGGGCTTGGCCTTGGTGTAGGTGTCATCATGGAGAAGCGTAGGATGTCTTGCTTTACATTTGTCGCATGAATGTCTATTGCGGCAGTCCTTGGCGTTATGGCCCGTCCTCAAGCAGCCATAGCAAAGCTTCTTTTCTTTCACATATTTCCGTCGTTCCTCCAGAGCTTTCCCTTTAAACTCAGGACAGCGATGAAGTTGATGTTTACTGTCCTGACAAAACACACATGGTGGCTTTAAACTTGTTTTTAACTGTCCTTGTGTTTCAGTTTCTGTAACTGTCTGTGTGTGATAAACGCTGGATTTACATTTCTTTTCTTTCAGATGACGTGATGAGTTAGCCTCTGATGAGTGGAGAGCGTGGAATGAAGTAATAGGATTACATGCAATTTCTGCCTCCGTTACAATGAAGAAGACAAACTCCTGGAAGCTGGGAAACTCCTGGTCAACTCTCATGACTTGAGTGACCTTGCGGTTCCACTGTGATGCTGCCCAATCAGGTAGCTTTTGAACCAATTTCTGGTTTTCTTCACAATCGTTCAAAATGTTCAGACCTTTAACATAAGGCGTGGCTTCCAGACATGAGTGTAAGAAATCAGTGAATGCTCTAAGTCCCTCAGCATCTCTTGGATGGACCTTTGGCCAGTTTGTTAGTTTTTCCCTGAATGCTTTTTGTATAACAAACGGCTGACCATACCTGTGGTTGAGACGGTTCCATCCATCTTTGTAGGCGTCATCATCATTTCTATAAAATATGCCATCAAGTGTCTTTCGAGCTGGACCTCCTACATATTTTTTCAAATAATGTAATTTGTCAGCTGAAGCAATGTTCTTTTTGTCTATGAGGGATGTGAAGGAAGCCTTCCACTCAATGAACTGGATAGGGTCACCAGTAAATACAGATGGTTCTGGCATTGGGAGCCTGTTCAGAGCTATGCTATCTTGGACTGCCTGAGCCAGATAACTTACATCTGTCCTTGCAGGTGATGCTGTCACTGTGATATCAGTGGGCTGCTGGATGAGAGCTGAAGGAGCAGGATACACAAACTGATGTTCTCTCGTTCTCATCTGATCTACAGAATGAACACTTGCTTCCTGCATTACTTCCTGATCATAAGTTGTGAACCTAGCTCGTGCAGCTTTAATGTCCTTCTCTGCCTTTAATCTTTCCAACTCACGTTTTTGAGCCTCAAGTTCTTTCCTTTGTTGTTCCTCTAGGAGTTGAATCTTTTCTTTTTGTTTCTCCTCCTTCAATAACACTTCATACTCTGCTTCCTTTGCTGCTAATTCTGCTGCAGCGTCTGCTCTTTTTGCTGCTATAACAGAGTGTTGACTGGAACCTTTACTTGAGTGTTGACTTGGAGGTGAAGCTGTGGATCCGTAGATGGAGCGAGCGTAGTCTCTGTTAAGAAGCTCATGAAGACGTTGCCTTACAGCTTCACTATCAAATTCTCCATCTATACCTGATATCCTTTCAAGAGCAATTTTAACAATGTCCCTTGTAACTGCCTCACAGGCATCAATACGACGTCTTGTCTCATTAGACGGAGTGAGGTGAGCTCTGATGTCTATGTACAGGTTTATAACACAGTTTTTTCCTTCTTCTAGTGTGTCTATAAGAGTTGCAATGTCACTTTCAGGAATGTTTAACTTTAACTGTTCTCTAGCCTTACGTGCCTGGATCTTCCATTGTTCATAAATGTGAGTCAACCTTTTCTCCTTTTTGTGGGCCTCCTCCTCATGAAATGCAAGCATCTTTTCCGTGGGATTCCGTAGGCGACCAGAGCGACGGAGATCCTCCTCTTCAGTATCCTTATCCTTCATCTGTTCGGAGTCTCTGTCGTCTGGAGGCGTCTTTACTGATGCTTCCATGTTGTGAGCAGGTACCACAATCCTTGACCATCACATCAGGTCCCTCTACAGTTGTCCTTGGTCAGCGGCGTGATGTGACGGATGAGGTGAAGGTCTTACTGTAGCATCCCCGGCTAAATGATGGTCGGACTCTCAAACTGATGGTTCACAATGGTTTATTCCTTGGACCGTATTCAATGCAAACACACCGTAAGAGCTATGAAAAGAAGAAAACAAAATACAGTTACCTTTACTCTTACTTGAAATTACCTTTAACTACCTTTATCACAAACAATCATGTAAGTTGACTCTCTTTTTATCTAATAAACTTATTGTAGACTCACAGGTTTTACTCCATGAATTTAAATATATATTTTAACTGCTACGATTGATGTTACAGTCATGAGGGAAAATTCACATTTTAACTGAAAGACAACCTCACATAGAGTGCAATATAAAACAGTATTTAACATGAAATTAGCATTTTTAACCGTTCGTTTTTAACCCAATAAACAGTTTTTAACCTTAGCAGACCTTATATAAAACAGACAAAATACGTCCTGTTGCATTACTAAAACAACCTACGAGTTAGCTTATAGCTTCATCTCACTTCAATACAGACCGACACGGCAGCTTGGCCGATGCTAATAGTAGCTACCGCTAACCACAATACGTTTTATGCATGAAAATATCCACGGCAACCAAACTCGAGTCGGACATAAATATAGCATGAAATGGTAACAAAACAAACCTTGTGCCCCTTATTAGCCAGGTGCTAGGGCGTTTCATGTGGGTTAGACACACTTTGCTTGCTCTTAGCATTGAAGACACTCCTTTAGCCTTGCAGACATACTTTTCCTTCTGCCGGTAAAGTCCGAAGCACCGGATGTGTACGAGGTCTCGGCGAGACGCTTTCAAAATAAGAGCACTGAATATCCGTCTGCTTAATATATAAAAAATAAAAGCCTGGCTTTAAAGAATGTTACTAAGTAAACATAAAAACACATTTATAAAAATACTATGCTCATATTAAAGGTCATTTACAAGGGGGGACGGCTCTCCATTTCGACACACCTCCACTCCGACACCCCGCTGTTCCGAAATACCCCCACTTCGAAACACCGCTGTTCCGACACCCTCCCCCCCCAACCCCCACCCCCGCAGCTGTCCAATGTCCAAGGTGCTGAACCGCGTGACGTTGTTTACACTCTGTGTTGCGGCTTGTCTGTGAAACGTGCGCTGCTCAGAGACTGGGCAGATCTGTCCCACTTGCATCGCTTGATCGCCGCTCGTGCTGACAGCTGACTGAGGGAGATGCTTTGGTTGGGCTTAGGCAATGAAGAAAGGAGTTGGTTAAGTTTAGTAAAAAGACCAGGTAGAGGCTAGACAGGCTAGTAGCATAATGAACATTATATGTCATTAATATGAAGTGCTTGTTTTGCAGTTAATTATGCACATGATCCGTTTGACCCCAAAAAGGAAAAAAGGATCAATGCGCACTGCGCACTGCACAGCCTCCGGTTCCTTTCTGATTACATCCGTCTGTCCGTTCGGAGTGGGGGGTTTCCCCAATAGCCTTGTCGGAATAGCGGGGTCTTTAGAAAAAATAGAAAACCCCGCTATTACGATGAATGGAAGTCTATTTTCGGAAAGACGGGGCTTCGGAAAGGCGGGGTGTAACCGGAGACAGGCAGAGTTGGAATTACTGGATCCTTTTCAAATGCTGCTTGCTAACAAATTTCAGTTTATCAAAAAGTAGAAATAGTGTCGTTACTCTTGAGACTATTAATATGAATTATTATTATTAATTATTCAAAACTTAAGTCTGCATGACTATTTTTATGTATTTTGTGAAGCAGGTGCATATTTCATATGGTGTAATGTATGACATAGGGGAGCGCCGGGTTGATTGATACACTTTTCAGTTAAACGTCTTTTTCAAAGATGACGTCATGTACACAAACATTTTCATCATGTGTATTCTCTTAGTTACAAGTGTAATTTAACACATATGTTGGATGATAGGGAGCATACATCAGTCCGACTGCCCAAAAGTCCGACGGCTTCTCCGACTAAGTTACCCATCTACAGTGTTAGGTTTAGGGTTAGGTTTAAGTTAGGGTTACTTAAGTCGGAGAAATGGGAGGTAGGACTAATGGACGCAAAAATAAAGAAATGTATGGTCGGAGAAATGGGTAGTCGGACAGACATCATGCGACCTTGGATGATCGCGCTGTTTTCTAACTTGACATTTGTCTCAAACGCCCCACCTATGCGGGTCGTTTGAAACATGAGGGACGTTAAAACAGCATATTTTAAACAGAAACTACGGACCTTACTCGGACAATATTGTACTCGTCATTGCCAAAATTTCACATAATTTCTCCCAATATAAATAGGTCAAACAAATATTTTTGTCCCGTGCGTAATTTTTGCATGAAACACACAATACAACTTTTGATCACAAAAAAACTACCGCACGTAAGATTTTACTTTCCGTAGTCGAAAACCGGTTTGCGCGAATAACTTTTGAATGGCGTGACGTCATTTCACAAGCTTTACCGGTATTGGTAGGTGTTGCGTGACGAAATCTGACGGCTCAAGCTTGCGTGGTTTTCGAGGAAATGGCTGTGTATCAATCGTCCCGTGTATCCCGGCGCTCCCCTATTGTTTAAAATTTTTTGGATTGTTATCTGTAAGCTTGAGAGGGCGATTTCCTATTTAAACCCCTCCCTTCCTGCTCAGTATGCAGGATGAAGCTGTTAGCGAAACGTGTTGCTCTGCTTTATTAAAATCCTCCTCTTATCCAATTAATTTTAAAGGTATTGTTGAGGGTGGTAAAGTGAAAAAAGTTTAGACCACCAGAATCATCAGTGTATATAATCACAGTAATCACAGATATTTATTTTTTTTACATAATAGGTCTTGTTTTTCCATATAAAGTTAAAGAATAATTTATCAATGGCACTACAAAGCTGTTTGTCAACAAACAGCTGCATTATGTGAAATGAGACAATCCTTCAGCCTTTGTCAGTAATATTCGTCCTTTCAGAGATAAATCTCTTTGAAGCCATTGGTTTAGTTTTTTCTTTGTCTTGTCAATAAAGTTTTCAGAGCATCTATCTATCTGATTTTTCACAATGGTAATCCCAAGGTAGGTGAGTTTGTTTTTGATTGGTATATTGTAAAGCGTGGTATCGTCACAGTCTTTAAGAGGAAATAGCTCACATTTCTTCAGGTTTTAGCAGAGTCCTGAAGCTGCAGAGAATAGATGGACAGCAATGGGAACTTCGGTGGCATCTTTTAAGAATAATGTGGTATCCTCAGTCAGCTGACTGATTATATTTCCTCGATCTGTAATAAGGATACCTTACAATAGGCTATTTTTATGAGTGGAAGTAGGATGTATAAATAAGGGGATGTGGGACAGCCCTGTCGGATGCCCTGCTGTAATTCAAATCTTGGGGAAGTCTCACTTATTAGTCTTTCTTTCTTTTCTTTAACCTTTATTTAGATCCCGAAAGCCGTGACGTCGAGAGCACATCAAATCAAAACAACAATCACATAACAATTGCAGTAATCATAAAGATACATCAAACAGCAATACGATCACGCATTATCAACAATTTTAGGATTATTTTGAAGCAGTTGCATTCAAAAGCATGCATATTTATGACCGTGTTTTTAAACTGGCCCGGGGTAACAAATGAGTTCATTTTCAGAGATCGTTGAAGAGAGTTCCAGGTATGAGCAGCAGAAAAACTGAATGCAGTTCTACTGAAAGCTGAATCTGTCCGAGGAACCTGGAGTGTTAAATAATCATTTGAGCGTGTTGGGTAAATTTGAGGTGGCCAGTTCAATAAATTACTAAGGTATGTTGGTGTGAAGCCAGTTAAGGCTTTATAGATTAAAAATTTTTTGTAATGTATGTCTCTTCTGATTGATAAAGGTGCCCATCCTACTTTCTTATACAGTGTGCAGTGATGGGTAGAATAAGTGGATCCGGTGATAAATCTGAGAGCAGAGTGGTATATTGAATCGAGTGAGGCAAGAGTAGAAGCAGATGCATGCTTGTAAATAATATCACCGTAATCTAGAATAGCAATCAAAACGGCCTCTATTATATGCTTTCTATAAATCAATGGAAAGTTAGATTTGTTTCCATAGAAATATCCAATTTTTTGTTTTATCTAACTGCAAGGTTGTCAATATGATATATATATGTAAGTTTTTGATCCAGCCAGATGCCTAAATATTTATATTCAGTGACTATTTGTATTTCATGTCCAGATAAAGTAGTGATACATAAGTTGGTATTTATGTTTCTGGATTTTGAGAAGATCATATACTTGGTTTTGTCCGCATTGAGAATTAAATTGAGATTGAAGAGAGAATGCTGGAGTTTGTTGAAGGCTTGCTGGAGGGCTTCAGTGGCAGAGTGTGGGGTATCGGAGACACAATAGAGAATTGTGTCATCAGCATAAAGATGGGTGTGACAGTTAGTTATTGTGGATGTAATATCATTGATATAGATTGTGAATAATACAGGTCCTAATATGGATCCCTGTGGAACACCTTTCGTTAAGGGCAGGTGTGAAGAATGATGATGTCCCAGTGTCACTGATGTTGTCTGTTGGATAGATAGTCCTTGAACCACTTGAGTGAATTTGAGTTGAACTTGAAGCCAATAGCAGTTAAATGTTTTGTAGCAGGATGTGATCAACAGTATCAAATGCTTTTGGTAAGTCCACAAATAGAGCAGCACAATATTTTCCTTTTGTCTAATACACTTATTATGTCGTTGGTAACAGATGTAATAGCAGTGACGGTGCTATGCATAGCTCGGAAACTGGACTGGTGAGGATTCAAAACAGAATAATGCGAGAGAAATGATTTCAGTTGGTGACTGACTAATGATTCTAAGATCTTTGCGAGACATGGCAGTTTGGAGATCGGCCATTTTATTTCCTGCTGCTGTTGCTTTGGGGAGGCTGTAATGAAGCTCACTAACTCTTGAGCTGTATTCAGAGTGTTGGGGACAACAAGGATTTTTGTGGAGTGCACAATTGCCAGGTTCAGCGCGTGATTTCTGCAGTGCACATACACAGCAGCTGGATACTGTTCTCTGATGCGCGCCTGGACCCTGCCCAACAATACGAGCAGGGTCCAGATCCAATTCTCTTAAACGGTCCACAAGGAGTTGGGTTAAGGTCTCGCCTGTTGTGTCAGCAGTAGAAAAAAATCCCAGGAAGTCCTTGCGCAAAGAGAAGCTGCTGTTAACACAGTCCACGTATCTCAATACAAGAGCTACTTGCTCAACATTACTTATATCAGCAGTCTCGTCAGCCAAAACAGAGAACCACTCTGCATCCCTGCATTACTTCAGAACTGTGTCTTGAATCTGTTTCCCACATAGCTCAATCAACTCGTTCTGGACCGAATGACTGCAATATTTAGCATTGCTTGGTGCATTTTCGAGATACTCTCTCAATTTCTCATCTCCTTTAGCGCAGTAATTCAGAAGCACCTGGAAATTACTGCGCTCATCAGTGTGGCCCCGAATGGGCAGGTTTTGCTGTCCACAAACAGCGATTAGATCAATGACTGCTTTCAGACCATGTTTATTGCGCTCTACTGCTTGTTCATGTGAGCGATCTAACTTGGAATAGATAGACTGGCTCTTTCCTAAAGCAACACCAACAAATTCACCTGCGCGCAGCTGGGCGCCAATTGTGTGCGGGAGTTGAAATGTGTCTGGAAACTATTTTCTTTGCATTACTCCAGTCAGTAAGTGGTTTCGTTCTCAGAACCATGTCTCCTGATGAGAAAAGCATACAAGCTACACAAAAAAACACCATCAACGCTTTTGCTGTAACGCAGAGTGGGGTAAATGCTCTCATCAAAAAACTCCTCCGGTATGTTCCGCTGCTTTCCACATATGACTCTAGCTGGGGGTAATCTGGAGTGTATTGCTTTCAGTTTAACGGAATCGGATGTCGTTTTGAGTTCATCAGCCTTGGTAGAATATAAGAAATCTAAGGCAACTGGCTGTAAAATCGTACTAATATGTCACAGAGACTCAGGAATAATGTTCATATAACATACTTAAAGCAGAAGTGAGTGGTCCGGTCGTTTTCGCTAATGCTGCGTTCCAGGCAGGCTTTTGAAATCGTAAATTACAGCTTCAAGTCACAATTTACGACTTTGTAGCGTTCCAGGCAGCCGACTCGTGTTTTTCCGACCTGTTTTACTGGTGAAAGTCACTATAACGGCCACTCGTAACTTCCGACCGGTGAACTCGTACCAGATCGAACTGGTACAACTTCACGGTCGGAAAAATACGAGTTTCCTTGAACGCACCATAACAGTCCTTGTCGCTACGTCACCACATTCACGGCGTTCCTTGGCTGCACACACAGCCCTGCATGCCCTTCTCTCTCCTCATTGGATAAAAACTGTAGGATACGATAAATGTTTTCTCTTCGGCTCAGAGCAGAGCAGAGGGACTGAGAGACCCGTGTTTCAGTCCAAACACTCTATGTAAGTGATTGCTGTCGGAAGATATAACTATTTAAGACTTATATTAACACAAATATATCACTCACTTCTGCTTTAACTCACCAACAATAATCCTACAGCCAAGATATTCGCATTAAAAAATGTAAATGACCTTTAATATGAGCATAGTATTTTTATAAATGTGTTTTTATGTTTACTTAGTAACATTCTTTAAAGCCAGGCTTTTACTTTTTATACATTAAGCAGACGGATATTCAGTGCTTTTATTTTGAAAGCGTCTCGCTGAGACCTCGTACACATCCGGTGCTTCGGAGTTTACCGGCAGAAGGAAAAGTGTGTCTGCAAGGCTAAAAGAGTGTCTTCAATGCTAAAAGCAAGCAAAGTGTGCCTAACCCACATGAAACGCCCTAGCACCTGGCTAATAAGGGGCACAAGGTTTGTTTTGTTACCATTTCATGCTATATTTATGTCCGGCTCGAGTTTGGTTGCCGTGGATATTTTCATGCATAAAGTGTATTGTGGTTAGCGGTAGCTACTATTAGCATCGGCGAGCTGCCGTGTCGGTCTGTATTGAAGTGAGATGAAGCTATAAGCTAACTCGTAGGTTGTTTTGGTAATGCAACAGGACGTATTTTGTCTGTTTTATATGCGGTCTGCTAAGGTTAAAAACTGTTTATTGGGTTAAAAACGAACGGTTAAAAATGCTAATTTCATGTCAAATATTGTTTTATACTGCACTCTATGGGAGGTTGTCTTTCAGTTAAAATGTGAATTTTCCCTCATGACTGTAACATCAATCGTAGCAGTTAAAATATATATTTAAATTCATGGAGTAAAACCTGTGAGTCTACAATAAGTTTATTAGATAAAAAGAGAGTCAACTTACATGATTGATTGTGATAAAGGTAGTTAAAGGTAATTTCAAGTAAGAGTAAAGGTAACTGTATTTTGTTTTCTTCTTTTCATAGCTCTTACGGTGTGTTTGCATTGAATACGGTCCAAGGAATAAACCATTGTGAACCATCAGTTTGAGAGTCCGACCATCATTTAGCCGGGGATGCTACAGTAAGAGCTTCACCTCATCCGTCACATCACGCCGCTGACCAAGGACAACTGTAGAGGGACCTGATGTGATGGTCAAGGATTGTGGTACCTGCTCACAACATGGAAGCATCAGTAAAGACGCCTCCAGACGACAGAGACTCCGAACAGATGAAGGATAAGGATACTGAAGAGGAGGATCTCCGTCGCTCTGGTCGCCTACGGAATCCCACGGAAAAGATGCTTGCATTTCATGAGGAGGAGGCCCACAAAAAGGAGAAAAGGTTGACTCACATTTATGAACAATGGAAGATCCAGGCACGTAAGGCTAGAGAACAGTTAAAGTTAAACATTCCTGAAAGTGACATTGCAACTCTTATAGACACACTAGAAGAAGGAAAAAACTGTGTTATAAACCTGTACATAGACATCAGAGCTCACCTCACTCCATCTAATGAGACAAGACGTCGTATTGATGCCTGTGAGGCAGTTACAAGGGACATTGTTAAAATTGCTCTTGAAAGGATATCAGGCATAGATGGAGAATTTGATAGTGAAGCTGTAAGGCAACGTCTTCATGAGCTTCTTAACAGAGACTACGCTCGCTCCATCTACGGATCCACAGCTTCACCTCCAAGTCAACACTCAAGTAAAGGTTCCAGTCAACACTCTGTCATAGCAGCAAAAAGAGCAGACGCTGCAGCAGAATTAGCAGCAAAGGAAGCAGAGTATGAAGTGTTGTTGAAGGAGGAGAAACAAAAAGAAAAGATTCAACTCCTAGAGGAACAACAAAGGAAAGAACTTGAGGCTCAAAAACGTGAGTTGGAAAGACTAAAGGCAGAGAAGGACATTAAAGCTGCACGAGCTAGGTTCACAACTTATGATCAGGAAGTAATGCAGGAAGCAAGTGTTCATTCTGTAGATCAGATGAGAACGAGAGAACATCAGTTTGTGTATCCTCCTCCTTCAGCTCTCATACAGCAGCCCACTGATATCACAATGACAGCATCACCTGCAAGGACAGATGTAAGTTATCTGGCTCAGGCAGTCCAAGATAGCATAGCTCTGAACAGGCTCCCAATGCCAGAACCGTCTGTATTTACTGGTGACCCTATCCAGTTCATTGAGTGGAAGGCTTCCTTCACATCCCTCATAGACAAAAAGAACATTGCTTCAGCTGACAAATTACATTATTTGAAAAAATATGTAGGAGGTCCAGCTCGAAAGACACTTGATGGCATATTTTATAGAAATGATGATGAAGCCTACAAAGATGGATGGAACCGTCTCAACCACAGGTATGGTCAGCCGTTTGTTATACAAAAAGCATTCAGGGAAAAACTAACAAACTGGCCAAAGGTCCATCCAAGAGATGCTGAGGGACTTAGAGCATTCGCTGATTTCTTACACTCATGTCTGGAAGCCATGCCTTATGTTAAAGGTCTGGACATTTTGAACGATTGTGAAGAAAACCAGAAATTGGTCCAAAAGCTACCTGATTGGGCAGCATCACAGTGGAACCGCAAGGTCACTCAAGTCATGAGAGTTGACCAGGAGTTTCCCAGCTTCCAGGAGTTTGTCTTCTTCATTGTAACGGAGGCAGAAATTGCATGTAATCCTATTACTTCATTCCACGCTCTCCACTCATCAGAGGCTAACTCATCACGTCATCTGAAAGAAAAGAAATGTAAATCCAGCGTTTATCACACACAGACAGTTACAGAAACTGAAACACAAGGACAGTTAAAAACAAGTTTAAAGCCACCATGTGTGTTTTGTCAGGACAGTAAACATCAACTTCATCGCTGTCCTGAGTTTAAAGGCAAAGCTCTGGAGGAACGACGGAAATATGTGAAAGAGAAGAAACTTTGTTATGGCTGCCTGAGGACAGGCCATAATGCCAAGGACTGCCGTAATAGACATTCATGTAACAAATGTAAAGCAAGACATCCTACACTTCTCCATGACGACACCTACACCAAGGCCAAGCCCACGTCGGTCTCAAATCAAAGTAACACAGAGGAAACAGCAACCACATTGGCTCTCAGTGTGGCAACTAAGGAGCCATCTACCAACACTTCAATGATAGTGCCAGTGTGGGTTTCTTCTGTCAGCAATCCAGGTACGGAAAGACTTGTTTATGCGCTGCTTGATACCCAAAGCGATACAGTCTTCATTGACCAAGAAGTCAGCAATAGTTTACAGACTGAAACTCATCCTGTAAGACTGAAACTAACAACCATGACAGGAAAGGATGCATTAATGCATAGTCAAAGAGTGTCGGGTTTGAGAGTGAGAGGCTACTGCTCTGCTGTCCACATTGATCTCCCCCCTGCTTACACCAAGGACTGTATACCAGTGAATCGAACACACATTCCTACCTGCGACACGGCACGGAACTGGAATCATCTCATCAAAATAGCAGATGAAATCCCACCACAGCTGGAATGTGAAGTCGGTTTGCTGATCGGCTACAATTGCTCAAGGGCACTGGCACCACGGCAGGTAATCCTTGGAGGAGATAGCGAACCATATGCAGTTCAGACGGATTTGGGGTGGAGTATCGTAGGCTGTTCACCTCACCACAACTCACCAAGCATCACCAACATGTGTCACAGAGTTTCAGTCAGAGAGCTTCCTCCAGTGACCCCAGCTGAGGCACTCAGGGTTCTCGAGTCTGACTTTAAAGATGCCAATAAGGACGGAAAGACTGTGTCTCAGGATGACATCCGCTTCCTGGATGTGTTAAAGGAAGGGATCAAGAGGAACATTCATGGACATTACGAGATGCCACTCCCCTTTAAAGAGAGACCCTATCTCCCTGACAACAAACAACTGGCGATGGTACGGCTCAGTCACCTTAAAAGAAAGCTGGCGAAGGATGACAAGTACAAAGAACATTATGTGAAGTTTATGAATGAAATCATTGAAAAGGGTGAGGCAGAGGAAGTTCAGGATCAAGGGAAGGAAGGAGAGAAGTGGTACATTCCTCACCACGGAGTGTATCACTCGAAAAAACCTGATAACCCCGCAGACATCGCATCTAGGGGATCAAGTGCAAGTGAGATTCTCACATCAAGCTGGTTCAAAGGACCTCGGTTCTTATGGGAGAAAGAGATACCTCTAGCTACAGATGTTAGCGCAGAAATACAGATTGGAGATCCTGAAGTCAAGAGGATTCAGACTCTAAACACACAGACACGGGAACAGCTGAGTCTCTCAGACCGCCTGTCAAAGTTTTCTTCGTGGTCAAAAGCAACTCAGGCTGTCGCTCGTCTCATTCGTCGTGTCAGACATGATAAGTCAACAGACCACAGCACCGTCCAAGAACGAGAAGACGCACGCTGCATCATCATAAGAGACTTACAGAGACACGCATATCCAGAAGAGTTAAAGTTGCTCAGTAAGGTAACTCAACTTCCCTCTCAGAGTAAACTGTTTCAGATGGATGCCTTTCTTGATCAGGATGGACTCCTCAAGGTGGGAGGAAGACTGAAAAATGCATCACTCCCTACCTCACTGAAGCATCCAATGATCATACCAAAGAGTCATCCCATCACCAAGGCAATAATTGCTCACTGTCACGACAAGGTCCAACATCAAGGAAAAGGCTTGACTATTAATGAGATCAGATCAAATGGATTCTGGATTCCAGGAATCAACAGAGCTGTGTCAACGCATCTGCATCAATGTGTTACATGTCGAAAACTCAGAAGACTCACAGAGGAGCAGCGAATGGCAGATTTGCCGTCTGAGCGTGTGGATCCATCACCACCTTTCACCTATTGTGGAATGGACTGTTTCGGTCCGTTTTTCACCAAACAAGGACGCAAGGTACAAAAGAGATACGGACTGCTTTTCACCTGCCTTTGCTGTCGAGCTATCCACATTGAAATGTTAGACGACATGTCGACAGATGCCTTCATAAATGGACTTCGTTGTTTCATTGCAATAAGAGGAGCAGTACGTGACATAAAATGTGACCAAGGAACGAACTTCGTTGGAGCTAAAAATGAACTGAATGAAGCTCTCAAGCAATTGGATGCTGATCGTTTGACTACGTTTTTGGCTGAGAAACAGTGTGACTTCAGCATGAACGCTCCGCATGCAAGCCATGCTGGAGGCGTATGGGAGAGACAGATCCGAACGGTGAGGAATGTTCTTCGTTTAACTCTTTCACCCTCATCAGGCAGGCTGGACGATGCCTCTCTACGGACATTCTTTTATGAGGCAGCAGCTATTGTGAACAGTCGTCCACTCACCGTTGACAACTTAAATGATCCAGATAGTCCAGAGCCGCTAACGCCCAATCACCTACTCACCATGAAACCCACTGCAGCCTTACCACCTCCTGGCAGATTCATCAGAGAGGATATGTATGCTCGTAAGAGGTGGCGCCGTGTTCAGTACCTTGCAGAGCAGTTCTGGGGCCGGTGGAGAAGAGAGTATGTGTACAACATCGCCACCAGACAACGCTGGCATACCCCAAGGAGAAACCTCAAAGTCGGTGACATTGTGATGGAAAAGACAGAAGATCAACCTCGCAACGAATGGAGATTGGCTAAAGTTGTAGAGACAGTGACTGATAAAGATGGACTAGTGAGGAGAGTGAAGATTCGTGTAGGAGATCAGAAGATGGGAAAGGAGGGACAGCGTTCTGGCAAGCCATCCATCGTTGAACGTCCAGTGCAGAAGCTGATCCTGCTCCTAGAGACTGTTTAATCACTCCACAACCTATCCTTTACAGTATGAAGAGTTTATGGACATTTTGACTCAAGCACTAAAAATTAAAGGTCACATGGTTTAGAAATCATTCATGCTTTACATCTAATAAGGGGATGAAAAACCAGTAATGATTTGGTGGGAGTGTAAATGACCTTTAATATGAGCATAGTATTTTTATAAATGTGTTTTTATGTTTACTTAGTAACATTCTTTAAAGCCAGGCTTTTACTTTTTATACATTAAGCAGACGGATATTCAGTGCTTTTATTTTGAAAGCGTCTCGCTGAGACCTCGTACACATGGTTACATGCTGCCATTCCGACATGCTGCCACTCCGACATATCGCCATTCCAACATTTTACTATTCAGACATGTCACCATTCAGACATACCACCATTCCGACATGAAAACGTCCTGCCATTCCGACAGTTTCGTCCCGCCATTCCGACAAGGCTTTAATTTCCATAAGGAAATGTGCGTTACTCCGAGCGGCGGTTAGGTGTATGTGTGTATGTTTTTTTTTTTTTTTTTTTTTTTCATGTTTTAAGACATGTGTACAGATGTGATACAGTCAGTGGAAGCTTAATAAATAAACAAATGTGGCGAGATGAAGGCTATAAGTGGGTCTGACGACAACGCCACCTGGGGAGTTTCGCCCCAGGAGATAGTTATGTGTTGTAAATAACAGTTAGATGTACTACAGGCTACAGGTTCGAACACCACTGGCAGAGACGTTTTTAGAGAAGTATAAAAATAGTTTTCTTTTTATTTCTCACAATTAATAAATGAAATGCATCAATCAATAAGGCTGCATAAACACTCCAGCTGGGGCCGAGAGGAGGGGGTGAACAGGGCTGGGGCTCATCACGGCGGACCTAAATCAAATCAAGGGAGGGATTACTAACCAAAAACACCCGTGGCACTGCACACACACACACACACACAAGGGGATTCGTGAAGAAAATACCACCACCAGGGATTGGGTCGCCGCTTGGCCCACAGCACCTGTCCACAAAGAAAAAGAGAAAATAAATAAACAGGCCACACAGCTGAGCGCAGCAATACAATATCACACACACACACCTGCACACACACACACACAATGTATTGCAAATAAACAAACACAATAAATCAAGATTTCAAAGACATTAACAAAATACCAAAATCAAGCAATATGTTTTAAACAAGAAAACAATAGCAAAACAATAATTCAATATTAATTAAACTAAACAAAATTAACAAAATAAGTCTTGTTTTATAATAGTGCGAATTATTAAGAAATTAACTAAAATGCCTGAGACTTGAATGAGACGCTCGGCGCAGAGCCGGTCTTGATCACTAGGTAGGCTCGGGAGAGCCCCGAAGCCACAGAACAGTCCAATAAGGCAGAGTTAAATACTCATACAAAACAGCAGCGCCGTCCAAGGAGCCGTGGCGATAATTGATTGAAGGGACCTCGCCGGCGCAGCGTCACAGCCGACCAGGAAGGGTAAACGCACGGCTTCTGCCTGATTCAGCTGTGACAAGATATTAACAATTAACCGGGAGGATTAAACAGCGATTAGAGGAAGAGAGGAGGGCGGACAACGCCGACTTACCATAAGAAGCCACCACCACACACAGACGGCCTCCAGCGGGGCAACTCGGCCCCCACGGCAACAGCAGCCGGCCACACTACAGTAATTAAACAGAGAACCGTGTCACCAATGCGCCCTGTGGCACGCTAAGTGGGAGGAAGGACAGCGGTGCGCATACCTGTAGTTATACCAGAGGAGACGTGCGCCACAATGATCCACCACGGCAAACAGAGCTTCCCACACTCAAACACCAAAAGGCTATAATGCCTGCTCCGGCTCTGCCACACAAGGCCACAGCCACCACGGAGACGAGCAGAGACGAAAAGGAAGAGGGGCTGCAGGTGTGACCAGACCAGTATTAGAAAGTTCGCAGCGCCGCCCATCAATCAGCGCGCCCATCAACACCTGCGGTGGATGGAGCAAGGAGGAGGGGGGGGAAGGGATGGGAAGGGAAAGACCATCCTGCCACACAAACACAAAGTCTCGCCATGTACAATCACACATGTGATTGTACATGGCGATGTCAGTTTGTAACCATTTCCCTTACAATAAGGATATAAGAGGAACTGGCACAACGCAGGCGGATCTAGGCTCGCGCTACTGGTGCGTCCAGGGAAGCAATAATCAAAGTCGCTACTTAGTCTGAGTCTCTGTATTTCACTGAACTCAAAACGCCCATCACAGGCGGCATATAATAAACTATTACACACCGATCAACAGAACCCGAAAGACCTCCCCCCTCCCGCTGTCCATTAAGTCCGAGTGGGAATGAGTGTGTGTGTGGGTGCGCGAGCGCACTGTCACTGTCCGTGCAGGCGCGTGTGTGTGTGTGTGCGGGGGTGCGCGAGCTCACAGTCAATGTGTGTGTGTGTGTGTGTGCGCGTGTGCGCGTGCGTATGTGTTTGTGTGTGTGTTGGTGCGTGGTGAGGGTGAGTGAGAGAGAGTTTGTTTGTCCTACTGTCCACGGGAGAGACGCCGCGGCTCCGCCGAGGTGACCACCAGTCCTCTCCCTCGTCCCGCTTGGCTGAAAACGGGCTGTGAGGTGTCCAAACGGGCCTTTATGATCCACAGGGTAATCCACCGGGAAAAATAATCCACTATGCCGCCTCTCCTCCCTACGTCACTTCTCCATTTAAACCCTCGGTCCCACTAATGCACTTTTACGCATTACGCGCACACAACTTACAGAAAAAAAGAAACATTCATTCATTCATTCATTCATTCATTAAAGGTCCGCACGTCCCAGTGCGCAAACCACAAGGATAATTGATCATTTCCCTGGCCTAATACACAATGAAAAAAACCTGGGGAGCAAACTTGCAAATCAACTACCCCAGCTGGCCAGGCAAAACCCAGTGTATCACTACAAGTTGTTGCAACTTTTGGGAATTTACTCCTGGTAAAAACAGCACGAAGTAGTCAAAATATGTGTTTTACGCATGCCTCTGTGCGTCTGCAGATCAAATTGTCTATAATTAAACTTGGAGCCAGACCCGGCCAGGCTACAGGAGAGATCAAAAATATGCAGGGGTCCAGGACCCCCATGAGAACCACTGATCTGATTCACCGGCGTAGCGGTCCCTCTCTCCATTAACTCTCTATCTCTCTCGACCACAGCTGCACAGCGCCAATAATAATAATAATAATAATAATAATAATGCATTTTATAATCGAGATGGATGTGACAAGGGCGTTGACCAGAGTCAAAGTGCTGTTAGGGGAGAGAGATGGGCAGGCAGGGAGGCGGTGATCATTATTAACCTACACATTTAATGACCTTATGTCGGAATGGCGGAACGTTTCCAAAAAAGGAAAGTACCGCCATTCCGACAATGGAAACAAAAATTGTCGGAGTGGTGGGACGTTTTCAATTAATGGAAGTGCCGCCATTACGACAATTAGACGTCAATGTCGGAGTGGCGGTATGTCGGAATGACCCGCGGATACCGTACACATCCGGTGCTTCGGAGTTTACCGGCAGAAGGAAAAGTGTGTCTGCAAGGCTAAAAGAGTGTCTTCAATGCTAAAAGCAAGCAAAGTGTGCCTAAACCACATGAAACGCCCTAGCACCTGGCTAATAAGGGGCACAAGGTTTGTTTTGTTACCATTTCATGCTATATTTATGTCCGGCTCGAGTTTGGTTGCCGTGGATATTTTCATGCATAAAGTGTATAGTGGTTAGCGGTAGCTACTATTAGCATCGGCGAGCTGCCGTGTCGGTCTGTATTGAAGTGAGATGAAGCTATAAGCTAACTCGTAGGTTGTTTTGGTAATGCAACAGGACGTATTTTGTCTGTTTTATATGCGGTCTGCTAAGGTTAAAAACTGTTTATTGGGTTAAAAACGAACGGTTAAAAATGCTAATTTCATGTCAAATATTGTTTTATACTGCACTCTATGGGAGGTTGTCTTTCAGTTAAAATGTGAATTTTCCCTCATGACTGTAACATCAATCGTAGCAGTTAAAATATATATTTAAATTCATGGAGTAAAACCTGTGAGTCTACAATAAGTTTATTAGATAAAAAGAGAGTCAACTTACATGATTGATTGTGATAAAGGTAGTTAAAGGTAATTTCAAGTAAGAGTAAAGGTAACTGTATTTTGTTTTCTTCTTTTCATAGCTCTTACGGTGTGTTTGCATTGAATACGGTCCAAGGAATAAACCATTGTGAACCATCAGTTTGAGAGTCCGACCATCATTTAGCCGGGGATGCTACAAAAAATCTTTTTTGCAGACCGCAAATCATGTTTATGTTTTGAATTTCTATGGTTGGCATGTGTCGCCACCCAGCACTTTCTCCCAGTCACAGCATCAGTGGCATTTCAGCCTCCGGGTTGCCAGTTCGCTTCCACTGAGCTGCAAATACGGCTGGGAGATCAAACGTGCGTACGCAGGGTTTTATAAGTCTGAATATTTTTTGGCGCACGCAAAACTTGGCTTTTGGGCGTACACTTTTTGGGTTGCCAACTTTTGGTCCTGGGCTGGAGTGAGATTCCCCCCCCCCCCCCCCCCCTGCGCGCGGGGGGGGGGGGGCGGTGTAGTATAGTACTATAGAGAGAGGAGAGCTGTCCATAATAATAATGATAATAGTAGTAATGTTTTTTCTCTTTCTGTCACACACAAATACACACACACCATACCTGCAAACTGAGTAGAGGTGGAATAAGTGGTAAGTGGCTGATTAAACCCCTCAAGGGGGGTCTGGGGGCACCCCCCCAGACAAAAAATTGTGATTTTAACATGTAAACTAAGCATTCTGGTGTACTCTGAGAAGAAAATAAGGGAAAAACAACATTTGCTTCAGATAAGAGGGGGGAAAAGCAGATCTGTGGTTCCTATCATTGTATGGCTGGAGTTGTATAGTGGCTGGGGGTTGTATAGAAGGAGGAGAGCTGTCCATAATAATAATAATAGTAATGTTTAATGTAGTTTTTCTCTCTGTCACACACATACACACACACCATAACTGCAAACTGAGTAGAGGTGGAATAAGTGGTAAGTGGCAAATTAAACTCCTCTAGGGGGGGCTGGGGGCACACCCCCAGAAAAAAAGTTGTTATTTTAACATGTAAATTAAGCATTCTGGTGTACTCTGAGAAGAAAATATGGGGGGAAAAAACAACATTTGCTTCAGATAAGAGGGAAAAAGCAGATCTGTGGTTCCTATCATTGTATAAAACTGGTCTAGTGGGGAGCTGTGTTTTTTTGGCCTGGACTGGACCAGCCTTTCAAGGCCCCCTTTCCTCTGCTTCACCATGAGCCTCTTTCAGGCCACACTTTACTGTTCCACCACTTCTGCCCTATTCTCATCTCTATCTTGATGTAGGCTACTGTCAGATGTTAATATATGAAAGAACAGAACAGACATGTCCTGTGATTTTCAGCCTTCTATGAGTCTATTACAGCCTGATGATATAAGCCAGGTCCTGAAATGTCTACTATAATAGGCTAATATAAAAATAATAATATAATAATAATAAAATCGGAGTTTGCAGGTATGACACACGTGCACACGCACACACACACACACACACACACACACACACACACACACACACACACACACACACACACACACACACACACACACACACACCTGCACACCTGTTGCTGTGCTGTCTCTCTCTCCTCTGCTCTCTGGACTGAGCTGCCTGGCTGTACTTTGGGCTACCCAGTCTGCATGGACCTCCATGGGCTTTGATTTTAGTTCTCAGCGGACCGGACCAGCCCAACCAGCCCGACCGCAGGCGTCAGTTCGAGCCGCATTCGGTCCGAAAACATAACTCGGTCAGGTCGTGCCTCGCTCTCTCTCTCTCTCTCTCTCTCTCTCTCTCTCTCTCTCTCTCTCTCTCTTTTTGGCCACCGTACGGACCAGGTCGGGTCCGGGCTTTAACACCCGCGGGTCAGCTTTTAACTTTCAAGTCCGTAGAGCTCCAGCTTGATGCTGCAGCAGGACTTCAGGGCTGCACGTCAGTGCTGCGCTGTCTGACCAAAACCGAAGCAGCAGGCGGACGTCACTGACGTAATGACGGTAAATGTTTGCAGCGAATCAATCAACAATCAGAGAAAATTGTAAATAACACATTACACTGGAGTGGTTTAGAGTCGATGTAAAACCAGAGCTGGTTTATAGTCATTCGGAAATGAGTAGGCTACATGATGAGTGGAAAAATTAACAACAAAAAATAAGTCAGATTTGGCGTGAGATTTCTCTCTTGAGCGTGAGAGCGTGAGATTGAGGCTGAATGCGTGACTGTCACGGCCAATGCGTGAGAGTTGGCAACCTAAAACTTTTAGTAACGATCCCACGCACAGTTTTATAAATGAGACCCCTGGACTGTTTGCCTGGATACGTAACTATGTCAACGAAATCACCTTGGATGTGGACAATACTGTGAAGGACTGACGGACCCATGTTTAGGAGAGTGGATCCTGGCAGGTAACAACATGGACTGAGTAAAGATGGTGACAGATAAAAGACACAATATGAAAAAAGACAACAAATACACGGTTGGACTGCTGAAATATTAATGGCAGACATCAACCAGACCAGAGGCCAACTGACATGATACCTTACCTAAAAAAGAATATTGACAGTAAAAAATATGTATAGATTTTTAATATGTTACTACTAAACACGTGAATTTAAACATTTTGCTCATAACACAAGCTTAGACAGCAGGCTACTGCCAGATGTTATTCAAATTTGAAGCCCTTTACAGTAATGTCATAATATCATATGACCAGTAGGTGTTGCTCATTTCATGTTTAGCTGTATTCAGAATCAATGAGACCTGACAATCAATTGCAGACATTAGCATCCATTGCATGTTTAGCAAAGTGGTTTTCAAAGGGTTAATAGCTTTGTTGGCTAGGGGCTATAAACCCTCATCTTGTCATGATCCACGTCCTTCGTGTTCCATGTCGTGTATGAAGTTCTGTGTCTTGTTTTCCTGTGTCATGGTCCGTGTCTTTTGGTCCCTGTTGAGTTCCTGCTGACTGGGGAGCACAGAGAAGGCTGGCTGGAGGTTGGAGGAGGTGAGTCTGATTGGAGACTGGAAGGAAGAGAGGCTGAGGTGGACGGACGGAGGAACAGAGGGACGACACAGGAACACACTGAGACACATGAGAAAGCACAGCTAGGCTGATGTCATGTGTGACGCCCCCTCCCGGCTGCTGCTCTGTTTAGGTCTCTGGGAGAGTTGGAGGGTGGAGTCAGGAGGGTTACCGTGCCAACAGGGTGCGGCCTCCAGCAGGTATAACAACATGCCTACTTGGCTGTTCACTCTCTCTCTCTCTCTCAGCCAGGCCTGCATCAACTTTTTTTGGTTCGCTGCTCCCCATCCAACATCCCACACACACATCCATACTCAGACACTACTGATTCTCCTCCTACACATTTCACACATTTACAATTATTTTGTTTATGTTCAGTTATACAAGTGGTTATGTCCATGCCTTAAGCTGTTTGTTGCCTCCCTTCGATTCTTCCATATAAGAATTAGCAACCTGTGGCAACACAGACAATTTTAGAAGGAAAAAACTAATTTTGAGACATGAAAGTACTTTCTCCCCTTCATTAGTAGTGAGTGGATATTGTGCCTAAACGTATGTCTGATCGCCGAGAGTGATGTGAACGATATTGATCGATTGAGTAAGAAGGACAGTTTTTATACACAATCTCACCTGTCACAATGAGGAAGTGGATACCTGTGCTGCTTCTGCTACTGTTGGATTGGTGTGTGCACCGCCAAACCCCTGCTTACAGTGGCAGCTAGTCACGGTGGGGGAATATTGCGCTACACTTGGGAGGATCTGCTGCTTCTGAGGAACTCAGATCTTACAGCCCTAGTGACTTTATTCAACTGGGACTAAGTGTTGCCCAGTCATCATGGAGCCTGCAGCGGGCCGCGCGGAGCAGGTCAGAGGAGGAAGCGAGGAAGAAGGGGGGGGGAGTGAGGCAGAAGGCTCGTTACTTTTTTTTTTTTTTTGACATGACGTTAAAGCATACCGGTAAAAGACGTGACGAACTAGAAAGGGAAAGAGGGACAGCTCGGACCGCGGGCGCGAGCGCTGCGCGCGCCTTCACGTGCGCTTGGCTGGTCGCACTGGGAGCGTACTTCTCCTCCTCTCTCCGCGCCCGTCAGACATCGACTGCAGTCATACTCGTATTCACTCGGTTTTCCACACACACGTCACTTTTCTGTATGGATGTGTTGTTTTTGGTGTCCTCCGGAAAGCCCTTGCCCCTCCCACCTACCTCTGTGTGTGTGTGTGTGTGTGTGTGTGTGTGTGTGTGTGTGTGTGTGTGTGTGTGTGTGTGTGTGTGTGTGTGTGTGTGTGTGTGTGTGTGCGTGTGCGTGTGCGCGCGCACGCGAGAGAGATGGCAGGTGGACTGACTAGCAGAGATGACAGGTGGTGAAACGATGTTTAAAATTTTTTTATTAATATTTTGTGAAGTCTGTGGCGGGCCCAAACGTTAATTACAGTAATGGGAAACACTGTCTCTGGTCAGTTCAATCTTGATCATTCTGTCTGAACTTTTTTTGTTTAACAAAATTATCAAAGGATGTAGGTTTCATTAAAGGCAAAAATTCAGGTAAAAATTAATTTTTACTTTTACTTTGAAAGTACATTTCAGAACTTGTACTTTCTTACTTTTACTTGAGTAAAGGAGTTGAATCAGTACTTCTACTTTTACCAGAGTATTTTTTTTTACACATGTATCTGTACTTCTAGCCTACAGAATATGAGTACTTTTGCCACCTCTGGCCATATCAACTTTTTAAGACCAATGTATGTTGGATGTTTCCGTTTCATTTGGAGCCAGACACAGGCACAGACCTCAGGTTGCACTTCAACAAGGGACATACTGTATCTAAAAGTTTGGGGAAGATAGTTTGAAGTTGGCAGTAAGAGTGGAGGCAGACTGTTCAGGAAGAGGTGACATGGAAACCGGATTGGTGAGTTCAGATGATGAAGTGAGTTCAACAGCCTAGTAAACAAGCAAACAGGTTGAGGTGTGGTACAGGAAAGAGAAACCAGGAACTATTTGCGGTAAACCACACCACAATGTCCTCCATACACACACTATGGTGGAGGAGGAGACACCTGGGAAAGGAAAGTCATGAAATCAATCAATTCAAATAAAACACTTAATTTATGCCTTTAATTGACAGGACAGTAGAGATGGACAGGAAATGGGAAGGCAGAGAGAAGGGGAATGACCTGCAGCAAAGGCACACCGAGACCGGCTGCAGCCTCTGTATACACCCACTCAACCCAGTGAGCAATACCACACCCTTCATTTTGGGTTTCTCATTCAAGTTCAGAATTTTTTTTTCCTTTTCCATTTCAATAAAAGCTAAAGGCTATACATAAACATGAAACTAACCACAAAAATAAGAATGTCTCACTATTCATCCCATATACTGTAATACATGATTGGAAATCCACAATGGAGGTTTTTCCAGTTTAGGTCACTACCATACCAAAAGAGTTGAATCATTTACATGTGATTCTGATGAGGCAGCCTCTCAAAAGAGTCCAACAGATTGTGAGAACAAAACAAAACAGCAGAGGCCAATATCAAGCTGGTGTAGTAGGCTCATTATGAGCTGTTTCCTCTTTTAGCTTCACAATATTTGCATTGATTTGCCTTGATGTCACTAACACAGAGACAGTAGGTACATTGCACAGATCGAATATGTCCATCAAACAAAACTTTATTAAGAAGAGTGAATCATGAAAAATTACAATTGGTAACATTCAGCATTCCAGTTGAATGTATTATTTGGGATGCTGGGATGGAGCAGGAAGACTTAATAGATTGGTTCTTGAGATTTCTCTGATCTTTAAAGTTTTTTGATGTTACCTCTCAGATTTCTTTACAGTGATGTTTCTTTTTTTTGTCCTGCAAGTAGCTATCGAGATCATAGAAGGGAGTGGACATAAATTTTGTTTGTGCTACTACGTACATTGTTCCATCCTCCTACAACTAGGAAATCAGGTTGCCACATACTAATCTGGAAATCAAGAGACACAGGTGTCAGATAGAAGTTGGGCGGCTCATGTAAGTTTCTCCACAAGGTAAATATTTTTAAATTTTCATGCAAAAGTCGACTGTTTTTACTGAGCAGTTGTGAAGGAAGTTCTAGAGTTTTTTGTGGAAATAACAAATTTGTATTTGTGTTTTCAAAAATGATGACACAATTACATTCACCTCTACTCAATAGTTTGGAGTTAAAGTGATATATTCAATACAGTCATTTACTTTATTTTATTTTGGATTTAGCTGTGATCTTGTGTTTTGATGCAACATTATAACAATATAGCTTATATTATGTGACAATGTTTTATGAAGCTGATACTTCAGTAACTATTTTAAGAGCACAGTGGGGTTTAAGTAGAAACCTCCACCAACTCACCTGACCTCTCAGAGGTCACATTCATGTAGGACAAGTGGTCAGATGTCATTAGAACTGAACTGTCCTTCAACTAGAATCTAGGATGAGTCAGCTGTGAAAAAGTTGAACAAGTCAGGACCTGCCAAGACAGATTAACATCATCATTAAAACCAGTCTGACAACCAACTGACAACTTCAGAAGAGATTTTAGAATCAACTTACCCAATTTCCCCTTTTGACTTAGCTGTAATTGAAATATTTTTCCTTTCACTGACAGACATTGGACCAAATGGAACTGACTTCAGACATGGATACTAGAGTGGATACTGCAGCAGGAGAGTGTTGGAGTATAAGGTTCTGGACTGTTTGCCTGGATACGTAACTATGTCAAGAAAATCACCTTGGATGTGGACAATAATGTGAGGGACTGATGGACACTGATGGGCAGAAAATGTAAAAACAAGAAGATGATGGTGGCATCATCTAGTGAGCAAAGAAAAAAGCTCACGCACATCCAAAGTGTAGCCAGGTGCTGAGTCCAGGGAGGTAAGCGACAAAAAGGAGGGGACTCGCCACACTGTATGCTCCCAAAGTATTCAATAATTTGATCATCATCTAGTGAAAAACTCCTGAAGACTGTACCTGAAGACTGACTCTACACATAATTTGTTGTAGATCATGTGGTTTAATTTTCTTATTTCAATGTTGGGATGTCATGCAAATACCAACTTGGGACTTTCTGATTTCTCTGGAGGCCACAACATAAGACTAATAAGAAGAAACCAACAACATATGGAATAATGGATATCATCATTGCAAAACCACATGTTTCTAATAACTTGGAAAGTAAATATTTCAACAGTGATTTAATACAACGCCTCAGGTAAGCTGAGTTTAATCAGTACGTCTTATTATTATTATTCTATTATTATTCAGAGACATTTGATATTGAGGTACTGACGCTGTAGATTTGACAGAATCCTCTGCTGGGGTGGAACTCAATCACACTGCACAGTAATGACAATTCTTAAAATGTAGTAATACACAGTTAGAGATAGATACCCGTATTGACACAGCTGGATGAGACAAAAATACCTGAGTGTTCAGATGAGAAAAGGAGTAACATTAAATTCAACAGAGAACTAACAGCATCTCTGTCACCAAGTTCATGTGTGACACTGAAGTCTACAATATCAATCATATCAATGATTCTAAATGCGTTTCACAATTAATTTTTGAATACATTTTTTCAAAAACTAAATAGGATGTAGTTTGATGATATGACGCTAGATGGACTCAGTTACCGTACATGTATCGCGAGAACCTGTTATCGTCATGTCCATTCACAACTGTAGTAAAGCCTTTTCCGGAGCAACCAAGCAGCCGGAGAAGCCGGAGAAGCAAACTAGCAAACCATAGGCCAAAAATGGTAAGATATACTTTAAATGTAAGATTGAATGTAAGCATGAGGTAGATGAGCTGATTTCCACCGATACAAAAAAGCAGTTTAACTTATCATGTGTCCATGCTGCCTCGTTGACGCCGCATGGACACATGATAAGTTAACGATAGCCTGTATTCTTGTTCTTTAGTGTGTTTGGTGATCCTTACACAAAAGAAACTGTTCTAGACCAGCTATAATCAGGGCTGTGTTTTTTATTATTGTCAAATTGTTTAGCAATTGTCCAGATAGCTCATGCTGTCTAAAACAGTGTGACGTTATGGCAAAAAAAGAAGCACTTGGCCTTTCATGTTAGCAGTCCGCAGTCAGAGCTGGGGTTTGACTGACTGAACTTTTGGATACGAGGAACAGCTCGGTTGAGACTGATTAAGAGACAGATTTTAAACACCTTTTACTTTGCTCCACACATCGTCACACACACACACACACACACACACACACACACACACACACACACACACACACACACACACACACACACACACACACACACAGTCATGAGCAGCTGATTCTGGAGGTTATTGTAACTGTAACTCACATGTAGACTGTAGTGTACATTTCACCATTTACTGTAATTCAACTGAGAACAAAACTTAGCCACACTGTGTTACTTATTTATTAGTTGTTGTTTTATGTTTGTTTTTGTTTTTTTAAAAGAGTATGGCATGGATTTACAGTACAATACTTAAAAAAAAAAAAAAAACTGCTGCAGGACTCAAGAGCTCGACTCAGGGGTATTAGCAACAGAACCAGGTTTATTGGCACTGAGGCAAAATTATCAAAGCTTAGAACACAAGACTAGACAGACTTGACGGCTGGGACGCTTGACAGACTGACAAGACGGACAGGCAAAGACAAACACCAAGCACAAGACTTAAAGGGGACCTATTATGCTTTTCCAGCTTTTCAGACTTTTATATTTAAAATGTTGGATAATGGTTCTAGAGGCCGTGGAAGTGTCATATCCTGAGGGTAATGCATTTGGAGGTAAACCCTGCTAGATGATTGGGATTTCTCTGCACACCTGTTACACTTGGTTGCGCTGAGTTTTTTTTGACATGAGCTCGCGTCTACGTCGATGCGTGCCGGACTCCCCTACATGGTCATGCCGAGGTCTCTGCTCCAGCCGGCCCCGCCTCCTCCCATGCTGCTCTGTTGTGCCTGGTGTCACAGCGGAGAGCGGAGCGGACTACTTCCTGCTTCTTTCCTGCATGTTGTAGCGCTGTCGCGCCACTTTACTGAGTTTTATTTAGGAGTTTACGCCGACGTTTCATGTAAGTGAAGCTGTACCTGTGTGAGGAGCGACGTACCGCCGGGGCGACGTTGTTCGTCGGACCGACGTAACGCTGGACCGACGGAGCACCGGAGCTCCGCAGCTGCAGCGGCTCCTCACACAGGCAGAGCCCGTCTGCAGGCCTCCTTGGCCGGGCAGACGCCCGTGCTCATCGCGGTAGAGAAAACCCTCGCTAATAAACATACCCGCAGGATTTTTAGACGTTTACCGCCGTGTGGTTAGTCTATTTAGCAGAATGTTGGTCTCATTGATGAAATCTTGTGGCAGTTGAATTAGTTTGAATGAAAAGTGAAGCTGTGAGAAGGAGGAGAGGAGGAGCAGTGCTGCTGTAGTCTATGTGCACAAATCACCACATTTACATCAATAAATAACTGTTTTACAATGAACTGACCATTCTGCATATATTTTTAATTTATTTTATATATTTATTTTTGCATTTTTATATTACATGTTACATGGTTACAGTAGCCTACATGGCAAAGACTACTCTATACCATCTTTGGTTAGGGTGAGACTAGGTCATGGGCACATTTCATTACACAATGTAGACTGGTCAGATGCATACTGGAGATCTGGCAATTTGCCTACTGCAGATTTAGCTTTTGTTTGCATAGGCTACTACATTTTGGCCAAATCAGTATAGGTACTAGTAGTAGACATCGTCATGGTAACACAATGCTGAGGGAGTGGTTCATTTGCATTTAAAGGGAGGGGCCACTGAAACAGACCGTTTTGCACAGCCCTGTTTTTGAGAATGCTGTGATGTTTGATCTTTGGGGTATTTTGACCGAAGCACGTCACAGACATGTCTTTCAGACACCCAGGAACTATTTTAGTTTGTGCAAAAAGGAGCATAATAGGTCCCCTTTAAATACACAAGGGGAGGGAGAGACAATGACACAGGTGCAAACAATCAGGGCAGGGATGCTGCAATCAGCACATGTAGTAGGGGGGCCAACGTAGCCAGTATCATATAGCCGTCATTTTTTCTTGGAGATTGTTATATCTTGATTCTTGGGGTTCCTAGCAAGACAAATACAAGTGTCTCCATTTTTTCCCTTTGGATTTAGTGGTAATAATTGTAGGTCAAATACAGATGTATTTTGGCCGAAAATCCTACCTTTCCTTATTGACATCTAAGGATATAATCCTGAAAACCACATAAATACTACAAAGTAATGCACAAAATAGATTCAATTTCATAAAATAATACTACTTATACCTATAATAATACTTCTGGGCTGATGACCGCTTCCTTTTTGCAAAATTATACGAATTGTGACATACTGATTTTATAAACCTAAAATGCTCAAATCTGTACAAGGAAAATAATCCTGGTTCATTATTATTCATCACTCAGATGTTAGAATACCAATTTCTCATCTCATAGACTATAGATTATGATGAGTTTAAAAGGTTGAATAATAACATCAGTTCACAATTTCTGATACTAAAACAACTTATTGTCCTGCTCAGGTATTTTGGCGCATTTTCACTAAACTGTCATGGCACGGCACGGCACAGCTCGGTGAAAGTAAAGAAGGGGAGCTGCCCACTCCAGTGAGTGTACACACACACACACGCACACACACACATGTGCTCTCTTAAAAATATGTTTGGTGTGGCTGAACTATGACATGTATAGTAAAACTGTTCTCCACTTTACAGGGTCCATCTGAGGCCAGTCCTCATGGAGCCAACCTTGGTGTGGTGAATAGAGATCAACCCCATCCCATGAATACTGTGAGTATATGCACATTAGATGACGATGGTAATGTTCTTCATGCCAACAGTAGTTATCCACAATTGATCTATATAAATGTGTGTGTGGTTACAAACCTCTTTTTACTTGTGACCTGTTCTCAGGACGGGAACTCGACTGGTCAAGATGGAGGAAGGAAAATCGACTTCAGTGCAGGGTTAGAATCCAAACAAACTTCTTCTTATGATTTTTAATTCACTAAAATTAGTATTTTTGAATGCCACAGTCTATCAGAGTAATGTTGCTGACTGTGTTTATCCCTTTATTTTCCATTGTTCACCATTTTATGACCACTTAAGCTGATAATGCACCAAGTCACAAAGTAAAACTTAACAGGTTTTATCATCACGAGAGTGGGATCAGTGACCAGTGGCCTCCTCAGTCTTTAGATCTGAGTCTAGAAGACCAGGATACTGACTTGATTGATTTATTGCAATGAGAATAAAATCCTAGAAGTCCATAAATAACTAATTAAAAATGAATGTCTGTTTAGTTAAGCTGTGCTTTAGAGCATTTAAAAATCCAACAGCTGACAAATGATTTAAAAAATCTTTTAAAAAGCCTTTCTATGAGAGGTACACCTTCCTAAAGTGGCTGGGGTGGGGGTAGTTACGTAACTACATTTTGATAAAACATTTTGCATTAGGCCTTCCACTTCCCCACCAGCTATCCTGACTTTGCTGTAGTTCAGCCATCCTACTGTAGCTATGCTTTCAGATGACCTTCCCTGCCACTGCTAGCCTATCAACCAGATTCAGTCTGATTTCATAAAATCAGTACAGTAATACATGCTTTACTAATACATGCTATTGGTCAAGAGACCTGCAACAGTTACACAGCAACATAACGGTTGTCTCATTGGTCAATAAGAAGCTCATTCCAGACAGGCACAGTCAGCAACGGCAGTCAGAATTTTACCATTCATTATAATAAATATTGCCAAACATGGTTTTCAAAAATACAGAACAAAGTGCGTCCTTTATCAGTTCAATAAGGGACACATATTTTAGTTTCCAAATACGGGACAATTGCTTATTTTAAGGGACGGTTGGCAACCCTAACCTCTGTCCAGAGGGCAAAAGTTGAAACTCAGCATTAGAGGGTGCCAAGTGTCTGCTAGGATGGCCTTTGCCTTCAGAGTGGCTCTGACCCTGTTAACATGGCAAAGATGCCAGTGATATTTTGACATACTTTAATATACCTCCCAGTCTGTTTTATTGGCCATACTGAAGTTGCCAAACCATGAAATCACTGAAAAAGTTAAAATCGATTCTATAAAAGAAGAACAAAACATTTTTGTTAACATGAAAGCTCTGCAACTTCATTAGGAAAATCAGTCTCTGGTTGGTCTTTTTACAGATGTAATTGGTGTTGGCATCAAAGGTCATTTTATCATCCAAGATAATAACTTTGTACTTATACTGCCAGACTGTTGCCACAGCAACACCAATAATAAGAGTGGGTGGCATGACAGGAGCATATCGGTCGATTAACATCTCCTTAGTTTTTGAGTCATTAAGTTTCAAATGGCAGCATGAGTTTGCAGCGGGTGAACATTTTGCAGTTTAAAATTCTTTGTTATCTCATGACCCAGTTGATGGGGATTGGATAGATATTGTGAAGTGATGGAGCTAACACCTCCAATTGCACATCACTCTTGTATTGACTGAAAATGACCCATAGGACTATTGCACAAAAGTGGAATTAAGATATCTGGGATAACTAAAAAAAAAAAAGCCAGGCTTGACAAAGCCTCATTGGTGAATCCTTGCTCAGCCTGTTTCCGAGCCAGGTGTAAGTGATTCAGTGAATCAATAAAAATTAGTTAGGTAGTTAGACTGACAGCTGACTGAACCAGTACAACACCAGGATAAATTAAGCCTGGCTGTTAGCCTAATCGGGAGCAGGTTAGCTGCAAGGAATAAATCTCCGGTAACATTATGTGCCTCTGCTTTAATACAACCGAGTCCCAGCTGAATTCAGCCAGGACAACTGGAAAATCCTGACTTAACCCGTTTGTGCCCAAAGGTTTTGGGGAGTTGTAAGGCATATCATTTTATCAGTTGAGTCCCTCTGAATCATGCTATGTATTTATTTTTTCCATTTTGTACTTTGTTTTGAAGAAAATAGCATTTTTATGCCTGGCAACAATTATTGCCAGTGGGCACACAGCTTGTAACTAGGTCAAAATAATATAGAAATAATAATAATAGTATAGTAATAACAAAATAATAATAACGTCAGAATAAATAATAACAAAAAGGTGGTGGTGGGGTAAAAAAAAAAAAAAGTAAAACAGTACATGGATACCAATGGATATTATCATCCCAGGAAGGTAGCTAATGATCATGGCTCAAACCTTGGTTCCGCCTGTATAAAATTCAAAACAACAATTTAAACTGGTTTCTTCATAAATAACCTTTGTACCTATGTTATTTTATGAAAATTTCTTACATACATATCATACCAGAGGGAAAGGGGGTTTCTTTTGGTGGAGGGGGCATCACATCAACATTTTTTACCTCATCGAAACAGGGTCATTCCTATGTTCCCACATTTCTAACTTTTTTTTTCACTGAAACTTGGGCCTTGTGTTCCCACAGCCCTATGTTTCCACATTGTACGATCTATTTTCAAAATTAGGCTATGTTCCCACATTTCTAACTTTTTTTTTTTCACTGAAAATTGGGCCTTGTGTTCCCACAGCCCTATGTTCCCACATCCTTTTTCATAAATTTGAGACTGATTTCATTCCCTCTTTATATATCCTTTTGTGTTTTCATTTAGGCTAAAATGTCCAGGTGTGCCTGACCTCATTAGTCACAACAACAATGATCAGACACACGATTGTGTCCAATAATAAAAGACAGGAATTAAAGGAGCTGACTGAAGTTCAGGGAGTAGTGGAGCTGTGCATAAAGCCAATTGTAGTTTGTAAGTGGTTGACAAGTAGGCCTAGTGACTTTAGCTTTCTTGTACACCTGTCTTGAAATGTAAGGGATACTGGAGCTTGGTTGGGGTGTTGGGATGGCTCGTGGCGGGCGTCGGATAATTTCCCTTATTTTCAAATCCAAAACTTGACAGGTATGCTTCACCGCAATGCCTTATCCACTGTCTTGTCTTGTTTTGCACCTGTTGTCTATACACTCTACTTCCCCACCAACTCAAATTCCTAATACGTTTAGGCCTAGCCTACATAACAATTAGTTCATATTTCATTTATTTCGCACACCACACTTATTACTTGGTGACAATAACACTGGATACTTATATAAGTAACACCGTGGATAATATATTATTATTATTAGATTAGATTTTAGATTTTATCGTCCTTTACAAGGATAACTGTTTCCACCTCCGTACATAGGCTACACCATTTTGTACCCATAACATCACACCCAGACATCTTTCCATGTATTCACACTGAGGTATCGTCGCAGCAGAGCATGCGCCGTGTGATAAATCTCAAATGTGGGAACATACGTAGGGCTGTGGGAACACAGGGCTGTGGGAACATGCATGGACCCAGTGAAACACAAGCTAATGTTAGCTAACAGAGAAAGATCGCTTAGCAGCTAGCAAGAAAATTAGGTATCAAAATCCTATAGACACAGGCTTTGAATACAGGTCTGTGAATTTATTAGCTAGGGAGAGTATTCTAAGAGGACTAAAATGAGCCATTGTACATCATTCTACAATTTGAAATAAGTAAATTATGAGCAATCCTGCAGACAGTGTTTTCCTTTAGTTCGGGACAAGCTATGTGCCCACTGGCAACTATTGTTGCCACTCACAGAAATAAGCCCATGAGCAAAAAAATATTTATCCCAGGTACAATTTTTTGGGGGAGGGTTACTCTAGAGACTTGAGTGATTAAATAATAATTACTATGTGTGGGGGGAAAATCATAAGAAATTTATGAAAATGACCTCTTTCCAGGAGGATTTTTATCCGTCATGTCTTCCACCAGAAGGAGCAGGAAGCGGATGATGTCATGTGATAGGAAGCACTTAGAAACTATTTTTTATAAATCAAAACCTTTGTCTAAGTTGGCTACTAGCATATAAGTGGAAAAAGTTGCCTTAGTACCTTTGAGATTTTTAATTGTGAGTAGAAAATGACAGTGATACACTTTGGCAACAATTGTTGCCAGTGGGGCAAAACGGGTTTTAATCTGCTATCTTGGTTTTGTGAAATAGCTTTGTAACACACACACACACACACACACACACACACACACACACACACACACACACACACACACACACACACACACACACACACACACACACACACACACACACAGATAGATTGCCATGAAGAGGGGCCACTTTTGTAATTCATGTCTTTTTTCTTCCTTGTAGGTTAGTCTTTTTCATGGTGTTCCCTCGATTCTTTCGTCGGATGCGCTGATGGTGCTGCCATCTTTGACCACAATAAATGGTAGGGATGCACGATAACATTTTTTTGAAACCGATACTGATAACCGATAACTTTCTGCTTCCGAAGGCCAATACCAATACCGATAACCGATAGCATACCTGGAGATAAAAAAAAGACTAGTGAGGAGTCTGACCTAACATACTGTATATCATGACATTTTTGACTCTTTAAATGAAGATATTCTATTACTGTAACAAGGCTTTCAAACATTTGCTAAAAGGTATCAGACAAAACTAGGCTATTTGATATCTCAAATGAACATCTATTTAAATAAGCTGCATTACTTATTGATATAAATATAAAAGACTCTAGAACGGATGCAAATACTTTGCATTGTTTTATTTATGTATTTTACTCATTTAAAATAAATACAAAGTGAGAAAAGTGCATCCCACAAATTAAAAAAGCTTGGCTGGTTCCATAAATGAAAATGAACCCTAACCCTAACCCCAAAATGAACACTTTTGTTTTATTCTATTCTACAAAAACAGGTTCGTATTCATTTTTAAACTACACAACACTTTTCTTTTTTTAAATTTAGGAAGAGTTCAGAAATCATGATTGGTGGAATAACCCCAATGTTCACAGCAGTGTTTTTTATAATCTTCATTAAATATGATTAGGTTCAGGTGATTAGGTTCACCTGCAAAGTGAATCACAAATTGAGACACTATGAGACAAATCAACTGGAAATGAGATCCAAAAGGTCAAAGGTCAACCTCACTGTGACATCATACTGTTCTGCAAAAACATCCATCTCTGGTCTGTACTGTTCATCGGTGCAGGGTTGTAGAGGGCTGAAGACAATCAGCTGACATGGGCTGAGGGTGAGGTCCACTGTGGATAGGTCACCAGTCTATCACAGGGCTGACACATAGAGACACATAATCAACCTAGTGTGCTTGTTATTGGACTGTGGGAGGAAGCAGAAGAACCAGGGGAGAACCCACACAGACACAGAGAGAACATGCAAACCCAGGAATCAAACCCTCACTGAGAGCATAGACGATGGAAGTAGAGGAGGTGTGTGGGGCTTAAGCCAATCAGCTGATGTGGGCTGTACACCCTGGACAGGTCAGCTGTCTATAATAGAGCTGACATATAGAGACCAACAACACACACAGAAAGACAGACAGACAGACAGACAGACAGACAGACAGACAGACAGACAGATAGATAGATAGATAGATAGATAGATAGATAGATAGATAGATAGATAGATAGATAGATAGATAGATAGATAGATAGATAGATAGATAGAAACTTTATTAATCCCGAAGGAAATTCATCTGTCAGCTGCTCCAAACATTCTGAAAGAAAATACTTAAAACAGAAGAATGCAGACAGATGTAGCAGCAATATAAAAAATAAAAAATAAAATATACATAGTTCAGTCAGGACCACTTTTGTCAAAAATAATCTTTATTTACTTAAACAGTTTAATTTGGCAGTATGGTATTGTTCTGGGACCCCCTGCTCTTCCACGCACTTGCGTGGAAAGCCTGAGGCAGGAAGAGCACCTCCCTGCCCTTCATGAGCCATCATGAACGGCATAAGTAGGGAGCGCAGCAGCAAAGAAAACCCAGACAGAGCAGAGCAACCAACATGTACAATGACAGGAGGAGCTGGGGTGGAGGTGGGTTGCAAAAGTGCCAGCAGAGGAAGCAGGAAGGAGGGTCGGGCGAGAGCAGTTTAAATACCCCGCTCTGAATGCAATTTCCCAATAGGGAGCGGACACGCAGAGTCAGCTGAGCCATCAGCTGATCTGCGCCGGTGATGACAGCTATGCTGTTAGAGCTTGACGTCGTGGCCTGCCAGAACTAACGCTACGCTCGATTATATTCTTGTCATGAAGAGGGCCACTTTTATAATTCATGTCTTTTTTGTTCCTCACAGGTTGGATGAATCATACGTGGTGCCCCTAATCATGGTCTTGGTCCTATTGGGTTTCCTTGCACTTCAGAGGCGATTCCTTTGAATGCGCTGATGGTGCTGCCCTGCAGTGACCTAATGCAGAGGCCATTGTTGTAAGACATTTTAGAGGAAGCAGAGCTTCTCTTGCAGTCTAACAATAAATGGTCAAAAAAGAAGTGTTGTGTTGTATCATTGACTAAAAATGTGTTAGAACACGTTTAACTCTAAGACCAGTTTGTTCAGAATCAGCTAATTAAGATTTTCATCTCATACATTCCTGTAGCGTGTCAGTGCATTGGGGGGTGTATAGATTAAAGGGCAAATTTTATGATGTAGGCCAAATGAGATTCCTCTCTTTGAAAGACCAGCAGACAACACTGATACAAACATAATCAATTTTATTGATCCTCATTTACAATAAAGGTTTCAACTGAATTCAAATGTGGTTTCAGATCCAGTGGCGGCTGGTGAAAAATATTCTAGGTGGGTCTGTTTGTCCCTGAAGTTTTTGGTGACCATCTTGATAAAAGAACCCCATAGCCATTTTTAGGGATAAACATTAATTATTTATTTGCCTTTGATAAATCAGCAGTTTGACAGATAATGACAATGAACAAACAGTAGTCTTTCACTGGTGGCACACAGTGGACGTGAAATATATTAGCAAATACCCTTAATACAAAAATATGGTTATTAAAAGGCATGTGCATGATGTAACCTACAACAGTGATTAATGTTAACTATAGACAGAGTGTGACAGGAACACTATAGGAGGAGCATAACGTGATAAAGTTTGGTCTGACCTTGCTGATGTGATATGTTAACTTAACTGCTGCATTATCAGGTTTGATGACGAGTCTAACTGTGAACGTACTGGTCACACCTGTAAATAAATTGAACAGTGCGCTGCAGCCTGATGCTCCGCATCACAGACGTCCTGTCACAGCCTGGGTGAGTAGTTTCTAGGGGTGTGCATTGGCACTGCCCTCACAATTCAATTCGATTACGATTCAGCAGGTAACGATTCGATTCGATTCGATTCTCCGATGCATTGCGATGCATTGCAATGCATCAAAATTCTACTGCACTCAACAAGGCAAATTTTTCATCAGTCATGAGATATTGAACAAGATATTTTATTGGCTGCTATGTGTGTATTATCACTCTCCTGTATCTTTGACATAAATGTCATAAAATAAAATAAAATTGAATGGTATGTATTGGATATGGCATTTAAATCACTTCTAGGGCTGCCCCCAAAAATTAGCCTTGGTCGATTGGTCGCAGGAAAAAACAAACAAACCTTTGGAGCCCTGTCTCAAAATCAATATGAAGGACTATGGGGCTTTTATTTTGAAGGGCCAGATACAGGAAGTCGTGACACTTTTTGTTGTTGTTGTTTTTTTACACGGTACGGAGGTCTCTCTCTCTGTATCTGCATCAGAGACCCCCGTACACAGCCTGAGCTCAATCACTCCCCCTCCTCTACTGTGTTTATTGGTGATAAACGGGCATACTGCCTGTAGTGACGGTAAAACCCGACCGGCTTGTTGAATCTCGGACCCAACACGGCCGGACTCACGAGCGTTAATTAATTCTCAACCCGACCACGGGTGAAAAAAAAAGGAAAAAGAAAGTCAGCGGCAACACTAGTGCTGGTGCTGCCGCTTAGCAGCTACAGGCTGCGCATGTCGTTGCTCCGTAAATGCCCCCGGAGGTAATTGTAATTTCACAACTTTATTTGAGGCCAGAAAATAAACAGTGACATAATCGATTATGGCACGTTGCCGCATCGATGCTGAATCGTGCATGTCCCGCATTGCAATGCATCGCCGTATCGATTATTGTTGACACCCCTAGTAGTTTCCCCTGGTGTCACTCAGGAATAACAGTGTCCAGTCCAGTGTCCCAGAAGCTGGATGAACTAATAAAAACGCTTTTGGACGAGCTGTGAACGCACCGCGGACGAACCAACAGCATGTAGTCCAAAAGTTGGCTCCGAGCATCAACAGAGAGAGCAGTCTCTGACGTGCCGGTTAACGGTGCTCCGGTCCTCCGGTGCTCCTCTCACACACTACGCGGCCTCCTGTCGCATCATAACAGCCTCCCGCCACCGGCCCACAGAGTTTTATCCACCTGTTCACTGTATTTCCTCACCGTCAAACTGTGTTTTTCATCCAGCTGTGAAGCTCTGCTGCTAGTTCTGCCGGTTACATGCTGCCATTCCGACATGCTGCCACTCCGACATACCGCCATTCAGACATACCACCATTCCGACATGCAAACGTCCTGCCATTCCGACAGTTTCGTCCCGCCATTCCGACAAGGCTTTTTTTTTTTTTCATGTTTTAAGACATGTGTACAGATGTGATACAGTCAGTGGAAGCTTAATAAATAAACAAACACAAAGTCTCGCCATTTACAATCACACACTCCGATGTCAGTTTGTAACAATTTCCCTTACAATAAGGATATAAGAGGAACTGGCACAACTGCTGCAGGCGGATCTAGGCTCGGCTACTGGTGCGTCCAGGGAAGCAATAATCAAAGTCGCTACTTAGTCTGAGTCTCTGTATTTCACTGAACTCAAAACGCGGCCATCACAGGTGGCATACAATAAACAATTACACACAGATCAACAGAACCCGAAAGCCCTCCCCCCTCCCGCTGTCCATTAAGTCCGAGTCCCAGCTGCGTGTATGTGTGTGTGCGGGGGTGCGCGAGCGCACAGTCAGTGTGTGTGTGTGTGTGAGTTGACGCGTGGTGAGGGTGAGTGAGCGTGTGTGTGTCCTACTGTCCACACGGGAGAGACGCCACGGCTCCGCCGAGGTGACCACCAGTCCTCTCCCTCGTCCCGCTTGGCTGAGAACGGGCCCGGCCGTGCGGTGTCCAAACGGGCCTTTATGATCCACAGGGTAATCCACCAGGAAAAATAATCACTCTCCTCCCCTCTCACCACGTCACTTCTCCATTTAAACCCTTGGTCCCACTAATGGACTTTTACGCATTACGCACACAACTTACAGCAAAAAAGAAACATTCATTCATTCATTAAAGGTCCGCACGTCCCAGTGCGCAAACCACAAGGATAATTGATAATTTCCCTGGCCTAATACACAATGAAAAAAACCTGGGGAGCAAACCTGCAAATCAACTACCCCAGCTCCAATAGACTATGGCCAGGCAAAACCCAGTGTATCACTACAAGTTGTTGCAACTTTTGGGAATTTACTCCTGGTAAAAAGGCTTACAAATATGGACCAGGACGGCTCCATAATACGCACAAAAATCCAAAGGAAACGAAAGGTAACTTAAAAAAAAATAGCAACAGCACAAAGTAGTCAAAATATGTGTTTTACGCATGCCTCTGTGCGTCTGCAGATCAAATAGTCTATAATTAAACTTGGAGCCAGACCCGGCCAGGCTACAGGAGAGATCAAAAATATGCAGGGGTCAAGGACCCCCATGAGAACCACTGATTCTGTTGAACGTACTGTAACCACTGTGATACAATAAAAAACAACATCACTGATCTGATTCACCGGCGTAGCGGTCCCTCTCTCCATTGACTCTCTAGCTCTCTCGACCACAGCTGCAAACTAAGTAGCACAGCGCCAATAATAATAATAATAATGCATTTTATAATCGAGATGGATGTGACAAGGGCGTTGACCAGAGTCAAAGTGCTGTTAGAGGAGAGAGATGGGCGGAGGCGGTGATCATTATTAACCTACACATAGCCTACATTAAATTAATGACCTTATGTCGGAATGGCGGAACGTTTCCAAAAAAAGGAAAGTACCGCCATTCCGACAATGGAAACAAAAATTGTCGGAGTGGTGGGACGTTTTCAATCAATGGAAGTGCCGCCATTACGACAACTAGACGTCAACGTCGGAGTGGTGGTATGTCGGAATGACCCGCGGATACCAGTTCTGCCGCTCTGTTCCTGCCTAGCTTGGCTAACGTTAGCTGACAGCACCGTTCATGTGTCCCTTGAGAGTTCATGTTTTGTAATCCGTTCAGATCAATAGGTCTCTAACTCCAGTAACAGTCTGTGTGGTATCTGTCCTCACTGTTTTAAAAAAGTAAATTATACGGGAACCAGAATTTGAAACTGATGAAAACTCCGTAGCCATCCTGCTACCGAGGACAGCTCCTCGTTTAATTTCCCCCTCGATTTCTGGTTGCCACGGGAGACCAAAATGTTTGGTTTGGGGCGATATTTTCTGCGCCCCAAAGGCATAAAATCCGACGACGCTGATTGGCTAAATTACCTGTTGCTCCGTATATTTTCTACTTAGCAACAGTCACTGATTGGCTGAGCCGGTACACTGCTCGGGCGACTTCTCCAGCGCAGTGTTGCCAACTTGGCGACTTTGTCGCTAAATCTGGCGACTTTCCAACCCCTCTTGGTGACTTTTTTTGTCAAAAGCGACTAGCGACAAATCCAGCGACTTTTTCCTGTGATATTACAAACGTTTCTGGACCTGAAATCACGTTATCACAGCTGTTTTCAACGAGCAGCGGCGCTGCCGCGGGCACTCACAGGTATTCAGCCTACACACAGTAGTGTCACGGAGCTGCCTCCGCTGCATTCAGAGACGCACTGCTCCACGCCACAGACATAAAGAGCGCCGCTGGCCGCTCCCCCCCCCCCCCCCCCCCCGCTGAGATAATGACGTCATTTAGCGACTTTTAGCGACTTTTACGACAGCCAATAGCGACTTTGCTTACTGAGGAGTTGGCAACACTGCTCCAGCGCCCCAGACAGAGACAGTAAATTTCAGTTTTCAGGTTTCAGTAAATGAACCTGTAGGCAAATTAGCCTCTAAATAATGGTTTTATTTTATATACAGCTCGATTTTAAGAATTCCTATCACATTCACAGGTACAATAAGAAAAAAAAAAAAAAAATCATTAAAATTCGCTTTTCATCGGGGGGGCGGTGCCCGAGCACCCTCTATTGACCAGCCGCCACTGTTCAGATCTGAACTTGAGCTTGAGACTAGAGATCAGTCTGATAACAGGTTGGAATACGTAACAGGTTGGAGATTCAGATTATCTGTGCTGGCTCTTTGTTCTGGACAACATCTCATTTTTGGATTCATTTTTGCCTTATAATTCTAATTCTCTCAGAGACACAATATGAAATAAAGACATAAGAAATACACTGTTGGACTGTTGAAATATTAATGGCAGACATCAACCAGAGGCCAAATGACATGTTACCTAAAAAAAATATTGACAGTACAAATATGTAGGCTACATAGTTTTTTAATATGTCACTAAACACATGAATTTAAACATTTTGCTCACAACGCAAGCTTAGACAGCAGGCTACTGTCAGATGTTATTCAAATTTGAAGCCCTTTCTATATAATATCATAATATCATAGGACCAGTAGGGGGGTATAATGGTAAAAGGGGGTAAAGAGAAAAGTCACCTTTTCGAATAACTTTGGCTGGGAAGGTGGGTTAGACTTGAAATTAGTGTCATTTTACTCCATCTGGGACGAGCTTTCCAGAAATGTCCTCGGTTTGTCTCTACAACTTTCCTGTGAAAAGTTGCCCATAGACTCCCATGTTAAATGGATGTCTCCCTTGAGAAATTCCTAAGTGTTTTGTCGTATGTATGGAATGGCGACATCCCAGAAACCACTTAGGAGCATGAATCAGGCAGGGTTAGGGTTAGGTTTGAGGAAGGTAATTGCTAAATCAATGAATTGAAACAGCAGGCTCAGGCACAGGCTGTAACCTACATTGGATAATCCGAACTAGTAATATGTTTGATAACATGTAGTCTGATGTAACAAATAGTAGTAAATAAAAATGGAAACATGATTCAGTAGAGACACTAATTCAAAGTAAAACAAAAACAAATAAAGACAACAAACAAAAGGGTAAAGGAATAACAGAGATAATAATAAGCAAATAATTTTAATAACAAAAGATGGACCCCAGGGAGAGGTCACAAGGTCGGGACAGGCAGTGTTAATCTAAATTGTTAGAGAAAAATAGAAAAGAGAGTTAATCAGAGTAGGGTAGATCATGTATAAGGTTATTGAAACCCAGGGATACAGGTTAAATTAAGGCAAGATATTATGTACACTGTATGGTTAAGGTTAGTATAAAAACAAAGGTAGGGGGTAAAAATAGGCATAATACGAAACCTGAAAGTACTACTGCAATTTAATAGCAAGCTAATACCCCACAGGTTAAGGTCTGGAAAGACCAAAGTCAAGAAAGGCTAGGTTAAGATATCTATAAAGGGCTGAGATCTATAGGTATAATGAGATGTTTATAACCCAAGTGAACAATAATAATAAATATTAGACATGTCAATAATAATGTAAAAATAAGAAAGATTTATAAGGTAGCAAATCTGATTCCCTGAAGAATAAATACACACAAAGAAATAAGGTATAGAGGTAAAAGGGGGTAAAGAGAAAAGTCAGGGTTAAGCGAAGTAGAAATATACTCCCAAACTCCCCCTATCTGGCCAACACCAGCCTAGGATGTGGCGGGAGCTCAGCGCAAGGCACGGGCCGACGCAAGTTTGTCCCCATGCCATCTCCCACGCGCTATCATGACCATAACTGCACATGTGTCGGCGTCCATGTCGCCCGTGAAAGAGCTCCCTTCAAACTGACTCTTTTACTCGATTTTATCCAATTTTAAGCCTTATTTTTACAATACAGTTATCCAGATTGCACGTCTTAAACCACACCACTTAACCGGGTAAATAATTGCAGCCATCGGGCGAGGATTTTAACGGATTTTTACAGATCAAAGTCCTGCCCCGGCCGACCACCTCACCTGACAGCGTGGAAATAGCCTACCTGTCAGCTGTCAGTTTTCTACCTACAGTGGGAGCCACATAGAAATTCCCCTGCCATGCTGCTGCCATGCTGTTCCCATGAGAGTTCCAGCAGAGCTCCCGCAAAGTCCCAGCAGCTGGAGTGACCCCCTCCTTTTCCTGGGTGTGACTAGTTTTTACTGGAACTCCACCCATTCAATGAAATACAGGACATGACCAGGAGATGGCGCTTCTCTCACAGAACAGTACATATCGCCAGAGGCGGCATTTAAAGTGCCGCCCCCTGGTGGTGAGTGGAAATTCACATAATTCATAGAACCACGAGTACATGTTTGATTTAAGAAGTGAAATTATAACAGACCTATCTACTGGAGATGCGCTGGCCACTGTTTTATCTGGAAATAAATTGTTGTAGCTAATAATACCTACTGTCATTTTTTTTATCACAATTTATTTACTGTGAATCTACATTTAAATAGAAAAAAACTAAGGGAGTGATGAAAGCCTTTGATGTTTGCAGTTGCAGGTATTCAGTGCATGCCTTCGACCAGGGAATTAGCATCATCATTGCTCAGTCTTTTGTTTGCCCTAATGGGCCGCCTATTGGTCACCCATTGTCACAAAAATCGCACAGAGCCTGCAATGGAGCTGGCTGCTCAACTTTGAAGGAGGACCGGGGGAGGGGAGGTTATGTTGGAAGGCTAGCTAGACCAGACTCTCTCCTGAGCAACAACACACCCCAAACCCCTGAACATTCACACCTGCTCCAGAGCATTACAATCTCCAAGCATCCCCCACCGCTTTGACTATGAATTGATTAGAAAATGAGCAGGTATTTCCTTAGAAGGTCCTGCTTTAAACATTTTTATTTTCATGATTATCTTACATTATTATCTATCTTACAAAAAATGTTGTAATTTTGCAACAGTGCTTCATGGCAGAGGTTAGGAAAGGCACATGTGGCAAGGTGAAGAGGGTCCAGGGCGGGCTTCGAAACCCAGACTCTCGGGTAACAGTCATGTGCGCTAACCATTCGGCCAAATTTGACATCCCCTTGGCCAAGTAGCCAGGGCGCATAATCAATAGGAGGCATAGTGACTGGACCCTCAACTGACACACACACACACACACACACACACACACACACACACACACACCAAACAGGATTGCAGATGTTCTGAACATATGGAGTCAGTGCTGGAATTTCATTTAAAGCAGAAGTGAGTGATCCGGTCGTTTTCGCTAATGCTGCGTTCCAGGCAGGCTTTTGAAATCGTAAATTACAGCTTCAAGTCACAACTTACGACTTTGTAGCGTTCCAGGCAACCCACTCGTGTTTATCCGACCTGTTTTACCGGTGAAAGTCACTATAACGGCCACTCGTAACTTCCGACCGGTGAACTCGTGCCAGATCGAACTGGTACCACTTCACGGTCGGAAAAATACGAGTTTCCTTGAACGCACCATAACAGTCCTCGTCGCTACGTCACCACATTCACGGCGTTCCTTGGCTGCACACACACCCTGCATGCCGTTCTCTCTCCTCATTGGATAAAAACTGTAGGATACGATAAATGTTTTCTCTTCGGCTCAGAGCAGAGCAGAGGGACTGAGAGACCCGTGTTTCAGTCCAAACACTCTATGTAAGTGATTGCTGTCGGAAGATATAGCTATTTAAGACTTATATTAACACAAATATATCACTCACTTCTGCTTTAACTCTGTACTTCCTCTGGATTAAATTTATTAATTAAATGTATTGATTTTTCACTATAATTTACTAGTTATAGCACGAGCCTATACTGTCAATCCCCCTATAAACCCCATTCCGATTTGATATCACAACTTCACAAAGTTGAAGACACCTGCTGCACCTAGTCTAATCTTTGTATGACTGAATTATTCTGCATAAGACCCTGACTAATACTCATAGTAATGCTGCATTAGCATCAAAACAGAGTAGGCTAAATAAAAAATGATCATACATAGTAGTCTAAGAAAAAAAGTGGAAAAGTCAGGGGCCCACTTTAGTATTCTTTCAGGGGCCCCAGAATTCCTAGCAACGGCCCTGATTATCTGACTAACTTGCTTATCTCAGTGGACCGGCGGATCAGCTGGTGTGCAGTGCGCGCTGTATAGTCTACTGTATGGTCTCTCTCTTTCTCTCTCTCTCTCTCCCTGTCTCGCCCTCTCTCCATCGCGCTGCACGTCTTCACAAGACACAGGTAGACGTGTGTGGGGTGAGATGGAAATAAGAGCAGAGCGCACCTTCGCTCTCATGTTGAGTTCCATATTAAGACAGGTGCGTCAGTGCCAGTAGATCGCGCGTCAGGCATTTGGCTCTCCTAATGGGAATGGCTGGTTTGACGTGACTTTATCATTAAAAGTGAAAAAAAGAGAGAGAGAGAGCTGTCAACCACTCTAGACGCGTCAGGTCAGCATAGCGCAGGGGGAGGGATATTAGTATTCTGTGGTGAAAAATACACTCATTCATGACATTTTATTGAGAATTTTACAGAGGTGCACAGCGCATGTTTACGGTGTCCGACTGTCCGGCAACTCTGACCCCTACACCGCAGCAGCCAGCAACAGACTTTTACAAAATAAAAGCATGTGAGCAACATGCATTAATGCGCAATAAAATAAATGTCGGCGTTATGGTTTAATGAGCTGCCATAACGCAACTTGCACAGCCCTAATAAATACACAAATGTAGCCCGTGGTTCTGAGACGTGACTCGCTGTGGTCACTAGAAATGTATTTATTTATTTGCGGATCGGGAGTGAATGAGCAGGCCAGAGATGCACAGCAGATTTCATGGTTGCCGACTGGCAAAAACTGAAAGAGGGGCTTGTAAATAACTGTTTATATTACAGGTTTCACACAAACAAACAAAAAACATCCAGTAGCCTATGTTTAGTCTCAGCTGTGCCATGGCCAGGGCGCACGACGCACATAGTTTTAATTTATGATAATTAATTATAATGAATATAATATATTATATTATTATAATTATTTCTCTTTCCTCTTGTTTGAATATAAGGACGGTCACTTAGGACCACACTTTCATTTTACACAGTCTCGTGCGTTTATATTCACGGACACGTTGGCATGTTGTTTATTTATTGGTTAGGGTTTATTTGCGCACCGTATGCTTCAGTGTTAACATTAAAACCACCACAAGGCAAATATTTACTAGAATGCAAATTCTGTAGACAGGTAAACTGCGAGTGATATACATTTTTATTTGTGCTCTGTCGGTGTTTATTTATCTTTGAAGCTACTTATAGATCGCCTGTTTTGGAGGCAATTATAGCAATTCATCTGAGGGAAAAAAGAAAGGAGGAGGAAAAGTGATTGACAGATTAACTCGGGTCAAAATCACTGCTCCTCCCCGTGGACAAATGAGACACTGCATCTGATTTTCACAAGGGCTGCAGAGGGGCGTTAACAGTCGTGGCTGCGTTCGCTACGTCATCGCGGGGGATTACATTATCGCCACGGGCCAAGCGGGAGCCCGTCACGGACCCGCCACGGACCCATCACGGTCCCACAGTGGTCCCACCAGGGACCAGGGGGAACTTCTAGGTGGCTACATCTGTACAATGGCCTAACCCTTCATCAAGAAACAAAATCTACTGAGCCGAAATCACCGCAGTGGGCCTGTCTCAGGCCCCTGTCCGTAAGTTTCCTAATACTCAGCCTACCTTAACTAGCCAGGCTGGCGCCGCCTACTGGTTCCGGCGAATTTCATTTGCCTCAACCATGTAGTCAGGAAACTAGCAATGCGTTTCGGTTTGCTCCGTCCGCCAAAACGGTAGGACCAATCAGCGAGCAGATGTGGCGATGACGGGCGATGACGTTGAACTGAAGCGCCCAAACTTAAATACCGGTGTAGTTCCCAAGCTGCGGTAAACAGTTGACGAGATGGATGTCGGCGAAGCTATACGCTCTGTGCTTGAAACTATTCCGGATATTGAAGACTTAAAGCCAGAACAAGAAGCATGTTTGACGAATTTTTTGGAGGGCAAAGACGTTTTTAGCATACGTCACCGCCAAGCAGCAGCGATTAGTCGAAGCAAACGGAAGCAACCGCCTCCCGGAAGCAAACGAATCTCTACGGCTCGTGTTCAGACGCTATATGAAATGAAATAAGCGGCTGATGCATCAGGCTATACCTTAACCACATTGTCGAGTTGATTTCTCCGCTGCGGGCTCCTACGGAGCCCTGGCATGTATGTCCCCGCTCCGGCGCCTTGCACTCTTCTGCCAAATAGTTCCCACAGAACTCCGCCACTGTCTGTCCACGTCTTGCTGGCTGTGTGTCTTTCCTGTTTTCAGCTCCACCGATGGCTCCATCTGAGACTATAAGTGCGGAGACCGAGCTGAAGACCGAGCTCAGGTCCATAGAGCGGCTCATAGAGGAACTTCTTCAGCGGCAATCTGACCTGTGTTCCCGGCTGGCGCGCCTCGAGCCCTCGGTCGACCAGCCGCCTTGGATCGCTGCTCCATCTGCTGCTCCTCCTGATGTCTCCGGCCCGTCCTCGCCTCTTCCCCCCACCTGGACCTCGAAAGTGCAAGGCACCAACCGTCTTTCCCTTCCCCTCTACCACCCCCCTGATGTTGACATCCCGCACAGTAACTTTTTCTCCCCGCTCGCCGAGCCTGAGCTGCCCGATCACTCCCCCCCTCAGCCGGCCGACAGAATGACTGTGTCCCGGCGTGCGGCAAGAAAGCGCCGTGCACCTGTCCCTTCCACCTCTCAGTCGGGCTCCGCTTACCCGACGGTCCCCGATGGCAAACGTCATTGTCTGTCACTCGCCGACTCGGACCCCTCCGTGTCCGCGCCGGGTTTCTCTGCTCCTTCACAAAAGTCACCTGTTGCTGTGCAGGCGTCGGACCAGGTGCGTAATCACGCAGCCCCCCTGACCGCGACCAGCTCGCTGCCTATTGGTCATCACCTGAGATCAAAGCTTGCCGTCTACACTGATAACCTCGGTACAGCCCGACCGGAGATTTTAATTATAGGTGATTCAATCGTGAGATTTGTAAACCTCCCTGGTGCAGTAACTTACTGTCTCTCTGGAGGTAAAACGACTGACTTTATTGAACTAATCCCAGTACTCCTGGACTTTCATCCCTCAATTCACACAGTGATTTCACACTCTGGCACAAATGACGTCATGTCCAGGCATTCAAGTAAGCTTCACTATGACCTTGAGTCTCTGGCCACTACAGTTGAAAGCCTGGGGAGAAGGTTTATTTTGTCTGGCCCCATCCCCTCCCTGTCAAAAAGCTCTGAGCGTTTTAGCCGGCTCTTTAGCCTACACCAATGGATGGAAAATTTTTCTACTGCCACTGGTCTCAGTTTTATCAGCCATTTTGACTCCTTTTGGACCAAGCGGGTCTTGTTTAAACATGATGGGCTACATCTAAACAAGAGAGGAACTGGTGTACTTAGCCGGAACTTCATAAATTTCATTGCTTTTAACCTTAATTGATGGTCTCCCCAGCAGGCCCCTGCCCAGATCACTGGCAATTCATATAGCCTTGTCCCTGACAATGCGGGTCCTGCTGCTGCTGCTGATGCCGATGCTGTCACAAATCCTGCTGTCCCGACTCATTCTTCAAACCTCTCAGTGTCATCTATTCCTGTTAGAATAACCAACAGGCGGCAGGCTATTTTTGGTTATACCTGTAATAGTCCACTTATAAATAATCTCATTTCTGTTCAAACCATCGCTCCAACTCCAAGATTTAAACCAGCTAATTTCTGCCTATTAAATGTAAGAACAAGTCTTTTATCTGCCAGGACTTTATTTCAACCAACAAAATTGACTTTTTTATTGTCACAGAGTCCTGGATTAACCCTGATGATTGTTCGCCTCTTACTGTCTTAGCTGTTTCTCACAGCTAAGACAGTTGACCAAAATTAAACCCTTCCTTTCCCATACTGATTTAGAAAAGGTTATCCACGCCTTCATTTTTTCCAGGCTAGATTATTGTAATGCTCTGTATTCTGGTATTAGTAAACGCAACATTCAGAGACCACAGTCTATCCAAAATGCAGCTGCCAGGTTTTTAACAGGTACCAAAAGAAGTGACCACATCACACCAGTCCTTGCTGTTCTTCACTGGTTACCTGTGAGTTTTAGAATTGATTTTAAGATTTTACTGCTTGTCTTTAAAGCCTTACACGGTCTGGCTCCTGCCTATATTGTAGACATGCTGGCCCCCTATGAGCCAGACCGGAGCCTGAGGTCCTCTGGTAGGGCCCTCTTACATGTTCCCAAAACTCGCTTGATCACCAGAGGGGACCGGGCTTTCGCTGCCCGGGCCCCTCGGCTCTGGAATGCCCTGCCTGGGGATCTCAGGCATGCAGACTCAGTGTCCTCTTTTAAATCACTTCTTAAAACTCACTTTTATCGTTTGGCCTTCTTAAACTGATTCTCTTTTACTATTGTTGTGACTCTTTTTTATTTTGTATTCCTGTATTTTAATGTTGTTTTATTGTTATGTATTTTAATATGCATCAATTGTTTTATTGTTAAGCACCTTGTAACTTTGTTTTGAAAGGTGCTCTACAAATAAAATTATTATTATTATTATATAAGATTTGACAGGTAGAAGAGCAGAGACAGCAGAGAGAGGGGGAGGGGGGAGGAGGGAGGGAGGGAGGAGATGGTGTAGATGGTGTCCAGTCCAGCGTGGCATCAGTGTGGCAGCGGCAGGTGTCCTGTCCAGTGTCCAGCTTGAGGGTTAGCAGTTAGGCGTGAACCCCCGAGGGGTTAGGGTTATGATAATAGGGAAGAGTGCCACTTTGGAGGTGCTGATTCATTAGCTACCTTTCCCAGTGATTCATGGACTTGAAACTTTGGCTACCCCCCCATTTTGGGGTACGCTGATTCTAAAAATAGCAATGAATCACCCTTTCCGGGTCACTTCCGGGTAACTTTTGAACGGAATGTCCCAGAGACTTGGGAGTGGTGTCATCGTGTTCCTGGTGGTCAATATAGTGGGGGTAGACACCAATTAGAAGTTTGTGGGATGTACCGTTGTTGAGTTATGGGCGTGGCCAAAAGTCCCCATAGGAATACATGTCAAATGTGAAAAATGTGAAAATTTTACTAAGCGTTTATGCCAAAATGGACCCTCCAGAAAGTGTTTTAGAGCATGTTTAGGTCGAAGGTTGTTTTGACAGATGCCAGGCCATGTGTCCTAGGCACTCTCCATCTCCCGACTCAGCCGACACCTCACATGGCCCCACACATAGGCCTACATGACAGTACAAATAAATATGTTTACATTTAAATACAATTATTCTTATTTTACCACCACCACAGATTGGGTGGTGGTATTTCAAAAAATTTGACCTAAACGGCCAAGTATAGATCAGCTGTGGTGTAACGTTTCAGCTGACTGAGCCTTCATCAGACGCTGACTGATCTGTTTTGTAAAGTGAGTCCAGCCTGAGCGGGTCTCTCTGCACTGCGGCGCCACGGAGCTCCAGGCCCCGGTCTTTCTGCTCCTCTCCCCCAGAGACAGCACCATGTGCCCGGTCACCCAGCGCGAGGAGTCTCCCTCTAGCATGAGGCTGTGCTAATGGCTGCTAATGGTGGCGCTGCTCGTACCAGCGGTCGCCACGGTCCCGTTGCCGGGGACGGCGACGACGGCAACTGGCACCGCCTCATTACCGGCTGCTGCTGCACAGCAGCGGCATCGGGACTGATTAGTAGGCTAGCGCCGAGCACAGCCGAGCTACACGGAGACTCTTCATTTTGGGTGACCCAGGACAGGGTCCTGTGTCTGGGGAAGAGGAGCAGGAAGAGTCGGGGCCTGCAGCTCGGCGCATTCAAAGCCGCGTTTGGTTTCTGCAGGCAGAAGGCTTGTTGCTTGCTCCGCTCTGGGAGGGGAGGGGGGAGGGAAGGGCGTGCCGCGAGGAGGCTCCGAGGGGTGGGCCATACGAGCTCGGAGGGGAGGTGTGGGGGGTGCTTTTTTCAAATTTTTCTCATCCTCTTTCAAATCGTAGACCATAAGAAGCCGCCAACACTGAGCTGCCTGAGGAGTTTTGTAGCCTGACCGCAGCTCAAACCGACCCGGTGCCTCAGCACGGACCAAGCTTTGATAAACATACCTGATCCGTGCTAGTTTACAGTATCCTGCCGTATTTTAGCCGCTCGCTACCACAGCTTCATTAAAAAAAAAAAAAAAGCGCTCGTCGCTGGGAAGCTGAGAACAGCAGAGTTTCCTCTGCTGCAGCTGAACAGCTGGCATGTGGTCAAGACGTAGCTACAGACCTGTCACTGTCCACGGTGCAGACTTCACCCTCAGAGCTGTCTGTCTTCAGACTGTCCTGACCTGTCCCTTAACATCACACAGAGACAACATGGAGCTACCTGTGTGATTGGTTACTGAGTTTTATTAATGTTTACATCAGGCTGAGTTCAACAAATGAGTTTATGCTACTGTGATTTAAGTAGCCTAGTTAAATACTACAGTAATCATCATAGTGTATAGGCAGGAAAGACCATTTAATCTGTATGTATCAAATATCGATTAATGAATTAATCATAATTTGCATCCCTAGTCTGTTGGTCTTAGTTAAGTACCACCTTGAAAAAAAACAATGTTTTGTTGCTTAAAGCAGAAGTAAGTGATATATTTGTGTTAATATAAGTCTTAAATAGTTATATCTTCCGACAGCAATCACTTACATAGAGAGTTTGGACCGAAACACGGGTCTGTCAGTCACTCTGCTCTGCTCTGAGCCGAGGAGAAAACATTTATCGTATCCTACAGTTTTTATCCAATGAGGAGAGAGAACGGCATGCAGGGCTGTGTGTGCAGCCAAGGGACGCCGTGAATGTGGTGACGTAGGGACGAGGACTGTTATGGTGCGTTCAAGGAAACTCGTAACTCGTGTTTTTCCGACCTGTGAAGTCATACCAGTTCAATCTGGTACGAGTTCACGGGTCGGAAGTTACGAGTGGCCGTTATAGTGCACTTTCACAGGTCGGAAAAACACGAGTGGGTTGCCTGAAACGCTACAAAGTCGTAAGTTGTGACTTGAAGCTGTAATTTACGGTTTCAAAAGCCTACCTGGAACGCAGCATTAGCCAAAACGACCGGATCGCTTACTTCTGCTTTAAGCTTATGCATTCAGTCATTCAATGGTATACTAAAATCCGTGTGAAAAAAAATGCTTCTCACTGTTCTCAGGTCAAATATTTATATGCGATTAAAATGCGATTAATTAATTATAAAGCCTCTAATTAATTAGATTTTTTTTTTAATCGAGTCCCGGCCCTATATATATATATATATATATATATATATATATATATACGTCTCAAAAACCACCTCATGAGAACGTAAAAACTTCTTAGTGATATTTGAGAGGTTTTTTTTCGAAATGTAGGTGTTTCCATTACCCGTTTTTCATTTCGATATTCAGGTTTTGCGCATTTCAAGGGGTAATGGAAACGCACCTACCGATGGGTATTGTAGCTGGCACCGGTAATAAATCTTAGCGCAGCATGGTAGACGGAGTCCAAAGGGTTGATGCAGCTGCATGTCTGTACATTACATCACTATAGTCAAGGGTGGAAAGAAGAGTTGCTTCCACAATTCTTTTTCTACAGAACATTGGGAAACAAGATTTATTTCTATACAAGAAGCCAATCTTCTGACGCAATGATCTCCTCAGTGGACGTAGTCTGAGCTCAAGGAATTTTGCTCCTGCTATGAGCCTCTGATTGGCCGGGAGTCTCGGAGCTACTTTTTACTTTTACACCAGTACTTTTACTTTTACTCAAGTAGGTTGAAACGTATGCACACCGGCACGAACGGACAGGTGCGAGAAGACCTGCGTGGTCGAGAAACATAAGAAAAAGCTCCCGCACACGGTCATCACTTGCATAGATTTATTGAGCTGAACAACGTTTCGGTCCTGAGACCTTCATCGGGTCAGCTCAATAAATCTATGCAAGTGATGACAGTGTGCGGGAGCTTTTTCTTATACTTTTACTCAAGTAAAATTTCATCAACATAACAGTACTTCTACTTTTACTACCTCCTCATGGACAGATTAATCACTACGGTGCTGGGGTCTCATTTATAACCGTTGCATATGCACAAAACGGGCCTGAAAGTGACGTACGTGACTTTTGTAAGACAGTCAGACCCCCACCCTGAAATGTTGTCTCTGAAACAATGGAAGTTTTACCTCAGCCTGGATGTAACCTCTTTGTGTATTTACACCTTTTGGTTATTAGTGATTTAATCAATTATCTTTGTTAGAGTTTCACCATTTGATGACTGTCTCTAATCACTCAAGTGTCTCAGTGCAAGAAGTACAAAGGTGTAGGTGATTCATTGTCATATGAAAAGACCCCCTGATGATCAAAGGTCTCCAGATGTGAATGGTATCTCCATGCAAAGTCCCAATTGTTATGTGAATTAGAGGTGTTTCTGTTCTGGTTGGATACTTAAAGGGGACCTATTATGCTCCTTTTTGCACCAACTAAAATAGTTCCTGGGTGTCTTAAAGACATGTCTGTGACGTGCTTCGGTCAAAATACCCCAAAGATCAAACATCACAGCATTCTCAAAAACAGGGCTCTGCAAAACGGTCTGTTTCAGTGGCCCCTCCCTTTAAATGCAAATGAACCACTCCCTCAGCATTGCGTTACCATGACGATGTCTACTACTAGTACCTATACTGATTTGGCCAAAATGTAGTATGCAAACAAAAGCTAAATCTGCAGTAGGCAAAGTGCCAGATCTCCAGTATGCATCTGACCAGTCTACATTGTGTAATGAAATGTGCCCATGACCTAGTCTCACCCTAACCAAAGATGGTATAGAGTAGTCTTTGCCATGTAGGCTACTGTAACCATGTAACATGTAATATAAAAATGCAAAAATAAATATATAAAATAAATTAAAAATATATGCAGAATGGTCAGTTCATTGTAAAACAGTTATTTATTGATGTAAATGTGGTGATTTGTGCTCCGCAGCACTGCACCTCCTCTCCTCCTCCTTCTCACAGCTTCACTTTTCATTCAAACTGATTCAACTGCCACAAGATTTCATCAATGAGACCAACATTCTGCTAAATAGACTAACCACACGGCGGTAAACGTCTAAAAAACCTGCGGGCATGTTTATTAGCGAGGGTTTTCTCTACCGCGATGAGCACGGGCGTCTGCCCGGCCAAGGAGGCCTGCATACGGGCTCTGCCTGTGTGAGGAGCCGCTGCAGCTCCAGAGCTCCGGTGCTGCGGCGGTCCAGCGTTACGCCGGTCCGGCGAACAACGTCGCCCCGGCGGTACGTCGCTCCTCACACAGGTACAGCTTCACTTACATGAAAGGCCTACATAAAACTCATTAAAGTGGCGCGACAGCGCTAAAACATGCAGGGAAGAAGCAGGAAGTGCTCTCCTCCGCTCTCCGCTGTGACACCAGGCACAACAGAGCAGCATGGGGGGAGGCGGGGCCGGCTGGAGCAGAGACCTCAGCATGACCATGTAGGGGAGTCCGGCACGCATCGACGTAGACGCGAGCTCATGTCAAAAAAAACTCGGCGCAACCGAGTGTAACAGGTGTGCAGAGAAATCCCAATTATCTAGCAGGGTTTACCTCCAAATGCATTACCCTCAGGATATGACACTTCCACGGCCTCTAGAACCATTATCCAACATTTTAAACACATATAAAAGTCTGAAAAGCTGGAAAAGCATAATAGGTCCCCTTTAAGGGAAAGAGCAAGAACCTCACTTTGAGTTGATCTGCTTACCAGAGCTCCCACACATCGAGTGTGTTGCATTATCTGTTTCTTAAGTATTGTTATTATTTGCTATAGTTTGTTCATTTTGTACATCACAATAAACTGGAATGTTAACCCTTCATTTCTAATATTGCCTTATTGAGACTTTGTTCTAAATAATTAAGAATCTGTTATTGGATATTTATTTGGTCTTTAGTTATATGGTAAGTTTCATTTGGTAACATTCATACCCTTAACCTCTGAGTTGAATAGAAAAGATTGAGTATCATGTCCTTTAACCATTGAGTTATATTTTATGACCTCTGAATATCTCAACCTAGGTGTCTGGGCTGTTCTTCTATGTTAAGAAGGTCACTGAATAGTTTAAGTCTATATCTGCCATCCCTGAACTAAGTTAGTCTAAAAGATCTTAGTTATATGGTAAGTTTCACTGGGCACTATTCACACCATTAACCTCTGAGTTGGACAGATAAGATTGAGTATCATGTTATTATACCTCTGAATACTTCAACCCAGGCATCAGGGCTATTCTTCTATGTTAAGAAGGTCACTGAGTGGTTTTAATAATCTATACCATCACTAAACTAAGATTGATTCCAGATTTCTTAACAATAGAATTGATTCTTAAAATGTTTATATTTTAAATGATTGATTAACTCTTAACTTTTAAAGAGTAAAGTTATTTTTAAATGGAGTCAGATTAAACGAGTATTTACTTTACTTTATTTTGAAAACCTCATCTTAACACCGGAAAGACAAGACACGTTTTGGGGAGATATGGTTAAATATTGATGAATATTTCCTCCCCTACACTTTCCACACCAAGGTTGTGATCTATAAAAAACAAACTTGACGGGAGAATGTGCGCAGCCCTAAGCAAACTCTGACCCATGCGTACGCATGGTTTGGAGGAAAAGGGGAATTGGCGACACAGACGGTGTGGTGGTGAACTGAAGTCAGACTCAGGAAATGTAAGTGAGAAGAACGATTATGTTATTATTGGCCGTCACACATTTAATTTCAACCCGTATGCGTTAGATCCATTTTGCCACAGTGATTTAATTCAACAGTGCCCTTATTTTGCATCAGACTGGTGTTTCAGAAACATCTTCTTAGAATCCAACTTAAAATTCAAAATAAAAATTCCTTCTCTATATTTAATCACCACCATCTCTCCGTCATATTGTCCACTCCCGGAGCGCAGGAGGAGGAGAGGACGCCGTGGCTGCATAGAATAAAGCATCCGGTCCTATCGAGAGTCAATTAAATATCAAAGACTGGGAAAAAGCCACTATCACAATCGTTACACTCTGTTTTCTTGTTATCAGTCCTTCATGCAGAGGCCATTTTTGGCAATTTCCGCCTGTTTTTGTATCACTGCAATTAAAGCTTTATAACCACAGAAGTACTAATCCCACAACTATGGTTTATGGCTTAAATGAAAGAAAACCTTTATCCCTTTACTTCTATATCTATAAAATATTGAATTGAGTCATTCCATAAAAAAATGGGCTTCTGAAATTACAAATTTTTTTTGAAAAAAAAAAAAAAAACGAGTTTGAAATCTTTGGTGAAAAGGTGATATATCAAAATCCTAATTATAAAACAGGTTGAATTTTACATATGGTTCACACACTCCCTGTCCACATGTGTACCAAATTTTAGGTTGATATGTAAAACTACTGAGGCACTATAGGGTTTTTCCAAACAGTGTCCCTTGGCAATGTCCAGTGTGCAAAAACTGTCCAAAATTGTCCAATTTGGCTAGAATGCACACTGCAAGATTTTAGTGAGATTTTTTTTTTCCAACAGATAACCTACTGGGGCCAATCACATACTTGATGGCTTTTAGGAACACCAGTTACATAAGTAAAATGCCATTTGAAAATTTAATTTATGGGGATGAATATTTAGTGTCCAAAACCCATCCAAACAGGAATTTGACCTATTTTCACCTGTATTATATTGTTATTTTCCTTTAAAACTCCAGAAGTAAACATCCCACAACCATCAGTGATGGCTTAAATTAACAAGGACATTTGAAATAGTTCATTTTGTCTTTTATTATTATTTTAATTAAACTTGGGGCAGTAAAAACACACTTTTTGTGGATACTTGTATTGCTTACTTGTTGACACTAGGGGGAGAGGGAACCACAGGAACCAGCTGGGTGCAGGCTTAAGCTTTGCCCAATCAGGGATCATTATATATCAGGTCACACCTTAGAGTCTCTGCTATTGGACCAAAAAGTTTTCACCCCCGTGACTATGATTGACAGGCGATGCCAGCTGCGCAAAGCGGGTGCGCAGTCTGACGGATAATAGCTCATAGCATTAGCACTGCGGGTAAACGTAACCTACGATGGATTATCTGGTCACGATGGATAAAATCGACCATGCCGGTTTTGTCGAGCACATCTTCAGCTTTAAAAAAAGGGTAAGCTTGTAATTTTATTCAGTGTTTTAGTGGGTCTATGATTGACAAATGTCCGTATTTTTCGGCACTCGAAAATGACTTCCGGGTTTGTTTGTGTTCAGTGAGCAGGCTTGTTTAAAACTTTGATGGGGTAAAAACTGCATTTTTGTTCTTTGCTTTTGTTTATATGACAGTATATGATTTTTTGGTGGTGAAAGAAGAGGTGTACAGATGGTACATATATGTTTAAATCACCTTCGTTGTTGACGTGACGTCGCTTGTGGGCTGCCGTAGTCTGATATTGTTTGAGACATTTTCAGTGACTGTGAAAAAACCGTAGCACCTAGAAACTTCATTTTTTTCCTACATGTTGCCGAAAGTGTCCTTAAAAGGTCTGTGGTGGAGTTTTCATTACACCATGCATACTTTTCGTTGTATTAAGGACGCCCTTCATGTGTTATTAATTTGGGACGCCGGCGTCCCAACCACTAGGGGGCCTGCGTGAACAGGTTAATGCTGTTCATCACAAAAACCGAGAGAAAATCAGCATAAAGAAAAGCGTCTTGATCGTTAATTCTTCAGAATACATTTCAGGATGGAGGATACCACTAACTGACTAAACATTTTTATCGATCAGTCTAATTACTGTAAATATAAATATAGCGGTGAGCCCCGTGCGTAATGCTGCACCGTGGCACTGCTGGAGGAGAATAAGGAGGGAGACGGTCTTAAGGGACCAACGACTGTCTGGCCCATGATGGTGACTGGTTAATAACTTGTTTCAGATTCACTAGAACTGTTGTCATTGTTGTAACCTTGTGCCGAACCGGGCCCAGCATTTGAGAGGGCAGCGCACCAAAACAACACTGTGTGCGCTCTGAGCCGCTGACGCCGTTAACAGCTGCAGCAACACGTCACGTTGTCACCTTCACACCTGCAGCTAATTCACAACAGTGACAGAACAACAGCACGTCAGGCTCATTGACATGCAGATCGCATTCATGTGGTGGTTTGCATTGACCATCTACGGTTAAAACAGGGCGGAACGTGAAGCTGATTCAACTGCGCACACTTGTAGGAACTCTGTGATTTATAAAGGGAAGTTTGCTTGCAAGTGTGCGTACGCAGGGTTTTATAAGTCTGAATATTTACTGGCGCACGCAAAACTTGGCTTTTGGGCGTACGTACCCTTTTAGTAACGATCCCACGCACAGTTTTATAAATGAGACTGGTGTTTGTATAAAACAGGCTATAGACTGTTTCAACCATAGACACATAGACGCAGCATTGACTGTGGCGTGCCTACAGGGCGGCCATCTTGGAACAGGACTACTCACCCCTACAGTGCATTACTTCCATAGAGGTATGATATAAAAGTGATCATAATTCGCTCAACTGTCAAGCTATTTTCACGGGGTTTGTTTGTAACAAATGACAGACATAATAGATATATAGATCAAGTCTTTATTTAAAGCAGATATCAGCTTCACGGCCGTTTCGGCTAATGCTGCGTTCAAGGCAGGCTTTTGAAACCGTAAGTTACAGCTTCAAGTCACAACTACGACTTGGTAGCGTTCCAGGTAACCCGTAGCTCGTGTTTTTACCATCCTGTTGTCTGTGAAAGTTCCCTATAACGGCCACTCGTAACTTCCGACCCGTGAACTCGTACCAGATCGAACTGGTATGACTTCACAGGAAGGAAAAACACAAAGTACGAGTTTCTTTGAACGCACCATGAGTTAGCAGCCCCCGCCCTTGTCAGGCATCAATTGGTCCTCGTGCTACGTCACCACATTCACGCGCATCCCTTGGCTGCACACACAGCCCTTCATGCCGTTCTCTCTCCTCATTGGATAACACTTGTATCCCACAAGGAAAATTTTCTCCTCGGGTTACAGCAGAGCAGAGTGACGGAGAGACTCGTGTTTAGGCTGAAATACTTCATGTAAGTGATTGCTGACGGAAAATAGGACTATTTAGGACTTATATTAACAAAAACATTCCACTGATATCTGCTTTAAGGAGGTTTTTTTTAGGGTATATATTATTATATTATATTATTAGCCTATTATATTAGTGCCCCGCGTGCTGGGCAGCCAGCCAGCCTCCCCTCCAGAGCTCTGACACACAACACACTTTGCTCAGCATCAGCACCGGTAGTTTTCTTTTTCAGAGGTAGTTTATAGATTATAACTTCGCATTTTAACCAACATTTTGTCTCAAATGAGTTATTTCACCAGTAAGCAGCTGTGTAATAGGCGGGAAGATGTAGTGAGCTGGTTATATTATGAATGGAAAAGTGGAGAGGAGCACACACATCCATAACACACTACAAGTGCAGGACCAACAAAGTAAACTCAGAGAAAAAGAAGTGGAGTCCGCACTCTGTATCAAGCTCCTCAATTTTATTGTGGAAAGATCAACGTTTCGATCCCTGTGGATCTTTGTCAGGAGGGGTTCTTTCCGTCCTGGGTTTACTTCACTATAACAACCTGCACACAATATATTATCCTTTACTTACATCTGACCTCTGAAAAGTGAGTCATGTCTATGGTTTCAACAGTCAGAACATCTGGTTACAGTGACAGTTAAACGATGAATGTAGTATTTCCTCTTTCACTACAAACCACAACTCTGATGTCTATGGGTTTAAAACTGCATCACCAACCGGTTTTGTTGAGAACGACTCGAGGCTGCAGGAGAACATCCAGCAGGTTCCTCTGCCGCTCGATCTCCTGTCTGAAGCCCGAAGCCTCCGCCTCGTGGCCGGCTACGACTCTGTCCACGGCCACTAAGATTTCCTGGGAGGCGGCGGTGAGTCTCTCGGTAACGAATCCTCTCAGAAACACGACCTCAGACATTTTACTCAAACTCTGCTCCCAAGATTTCCTGGGAGGCGGCGGTGAGTCTCTCGGTAACGAATCCTCTCAATCATAGAACCGTTTCCTGCTTCTTCTTTTTACGTCGTTTTACGACGGCGGTTGGCAACCAACTTCCAGGAGCATACCGCCACCCTCTGGACTGGAGTGTGAACAGGAGAATGACATGAAACAAAATAAAAGAAAAGGAAAAAGAGGTCTCCGCCTCCCAAAATAGGCCTACACACTCACACACATTCTACTAGCTACTACTAGAGTGATATTCACTGGCTCCCCTTTGTTCCAGCCCTGTCTCGAAACAACAATACGGGTTTCTGGGCAACGTCATCGCAGATGTGTGCGCGCAGCCAGGGGGCAGAAAGCGGGACATTTCTTATTTGTTTACCAGCAGAGTCAGCGGAGAAAGAAAATGACATGTGTGACATGTTTGTCTTTTCCAACATGAGCTGGATAATGAGTAAGTTAGGACTGCGTGTGATTTTACCATACTTAATGAGGTTATATTAGTGTGATTCAGTAGGTCATATGCCGACTAACTGGCCATCAAATTTGTCCGTCTTCTAGGCTACTTCGTTTGTAAAGTTTAAGATGGCTTAAGACACCTGTGGCCTGTCTCAAAAACATGGTCAAGCTGTCTTGTTTCAACTGGAGTTTTATGATGATAATAATTTTGCTACTTATATTTTCCTGTAAAATCTCATATAATGTATTTTTGAGAAAAAAGAACGCCTTTTTATTGATCACAGACTGTTTTGCTTTTGTGCCTCTTAAGTTCACCATGAGGAGGACTCTGATGAAGGCAATGAGCTGCATGACAATGAGCAAGACATGCCTCAGCCAGACGAGGACATGGACAATTGGACATAGATGCTGTGGAAGCTCCTGAGCCATGGCTTTGAAGATGCCGAAAATGAAATGGTAGGCTAATAACAAACCTAGATTTTGCTTTACACCTTTACTGCCATCAACAGTCCAATTGATATACTGTGATAATGCATTGCCTTTTTCTGTATAAAACACAGTAAATAGCAATGCATTACCACATTGTATCAATGTGTACGACTGTACATTAATGTACATGACAAGAAAATAAAACAACAATACATCATTTCCACATTCATTATTGCAGTAACGTTTATTAAGGTATATTAGAGTTAAGGTTTTCAAAGGGATGTGTCAAATGTATACTGTATGTGTTTGTTCAAACCTTGCATCTACAGGTGGATCCACATCCATGCAGTTCGTTCACCGAGGCAGCCTTGAGCCTGTTCTTTGAAACCTCTGGTATTTCAGAGAGCACCTTTTCTAGCTTACTAGAAATCCTGTCACATGACAGTTTCAGGAAGGAGGACGTACCACCAAATGTCAGTGTTTTCAAGGTAGGTAAAGCAAAATTGGATATTATGGCTCTCTAGCGTCAACTTTAATTGGGCACTCACATAGGGTCATGCTAATAACTGTAAGGAAATAGGCCTTGTTTTAAGATTCTGTGCTCATGTCATTTGACTGTTTTCCCCATTTCAGAGGATCAGGAAAAACATACCCAAGGTGCCTATTAGTGTACATGGTGATGATTCCCATTTCTACCACTTTGATATGGAGAAGACAGTGGACAATATATTAAAACACAATACGCACATGGCCAAAATGACATTTGTGCCAGTGACAGACTGCCACAGGGACGCCTTCAATTCGAGGCTCTTTCATGAGAAAGCTCTTTTGCATACAGTCTGTCAAGACCAATGCGGGCAAGGTAAACTCTGATTTTTTTTAAAAAAGCACTCAAAAAGATGCAGGTCATAATTTTATGTAGGTTAATTTACTTTTTTTTCCAGGTATCTGCACTCGACATCATCAAGATTAACACAGACTGGAGAGCTCAACTTGCACGAGTGGAGTCAATTGCTTTTGATAGTTCTAAAAAGGACCTGGTCCTCAGGTGCAGGCTGCTGTTCTGTGGCCTGGAAATGAGAAATCACCAGCAATGTCACCATATAACACCAATCAGAGACCAAATCTTCATCTCTGATGCAATTGAGTCCATTAATTTGGATGCTGTGGTGAGAAAAATGCCACAGATTCAACAGTACACTGGTCACTGGTACAGCCTCCACTCAAATCGGTGTCGTGCAGAGGAAACCACATGAAACAGAGGCTGGGACCCTGTATAGCCCAAACAATCAGCTGTTCTCCGATGACATTGTCATTGAACCACACATTCAGGTAAATGTTTTGTATCTGTAGCGACAATGAAGCTCTGTGCAACCATATCTGATGCTGTGATGGCTGGGTATGTGATTAAAACACACAACGTGTAATGTACGGATTGTCGAGTCTTTCTGACCTCAGTTTGTTTTGATACTACGTGTTTTAGTAGCCTACTCATTTTAATGTAACAATTGCCTATGAGAGCCGGTGTCAAAAAGGAAAGAAAAAAAATCGATCACGGTCTTCATGATCGATTACCATTGCAACGAACGAAGCTTCAAATTTTTTGGGTCAGCCCTAGTTCCATTCACGCCTCCCTCCCCCTCCCTTCTGTTCTGTGTGATGCTGTGTGGTGAAATTGCTACTAGCGATGTAACGCAAGTAACTGTAATGAAGAGTAATGTCTTACACTACTCGTTATAGTAATCTGATTACAGTAATGCGTTACTTTGTAGCGCGTTACACCCAACACTGCTTGAATGATAGGCTGGTTGTTTAAAATGGGACAGTTAGGCCTAATATTTTTTGTTATTTCCCTTTGTAGAATTGCATACATCTGCCATACCTTATTGTTCTTTTATTGCTGAAGCATTTTAGAAAAAATTACAGACATAGCAATGCACAACCATACTGTATATTTAAAAATTTTCTAAATTCCATAAAATAAACAAATCAAATTGTTAGTTGTAGTTTATCAGAAAATCCCAGCATATTCTTGTTGCCCTGCTGCTCTTCTTACAACTATACACAACACATTATTTACTGCACTGTAACACTAACAAATGAGATGGACTCACCATGCGTAAATTGCGTCAGAGCCACTGCCACACACTGCTGTGTTTTGAATTTGACTGCACCAACGGTTTAGGCCACATTTTTACATAGAGCTCCTTTAAACGTTAAACCCAAATCTTCAAAAAAAAAAGAAAGAAAATTAAAAAAAAAATTAAAATTAAATGACCCTCAATTTCTCTGGTTAAAAAAAATGTGTCCACCAAGTACAACTATACCAGAAAGAGATTTTTACAGAATTACACTTTGAAAAAAAAACAATGAACATTTTTATTATACAATGAAAAATGAGCTGTTACAGTTCAATAACTGCAGCCTCACACACACTGCTGCTGCCTTCAGTAACATAGTAACAACGAGTTTACATACACTCCTATCTATGTCTATTCTTGCCAGAAACATCAGAAATTTGACGGCCACAAAAACTTCAACAGTACGTTTACTCTCCCACATTGATTCTTGTGTACACGTAAAGATCTTCCTGTTGACAAAATGTTGCATCACAAAACTGCAACTAAATGATTCAAGGTGTCGTAAGACTACCTACTGCCTTACATGTACTCCACACACACAAGAAAATGGTTTAACTTCTGTATGGACTTTCATGTGCCTCTCAAGACAACAACTGAAGTTTCCCTCCTTGATGGGATTTCATGTGCATCCATGTGCAGCCAAATTCTCCAGCTCCATAAATGTTTTCCCACAAACACTGCGACCAAATGGCTTCGCTTTTGAATAGACTCTTGTGTGAAACAAAAGATTTTCGTTCTGGGTAAATCTTTTCCCACAAATAGCACAACTAAATGGTTTCTTCCTGTGTGTGGAGTCTCAAGTGATTATTAAAACTTGCTCGATGTCTAAAATGTTTCCCACAGGTAGCACAGTCAAATGGTTTCTCTCCTGTATGGATCCTTATGTGTTCTATAAGAGTCTGGCTTTGACTGAATTGTTTACCACAGGTAGCACAGTCAAATGGTTTCTCTCCTGTATGGACTTTCATGTGTTCTTGAAGATAACGTTTTTTACTAAATTGTTTACCACAGATATCACAGCCAAATGGTTTCTCTCCTGTATGGATCCTCATGTGTTCTATAAGAGTCTGTCTTTGACTGAATTGTTTACCACAGGTAGCACAGTCAAATGGTTTCTCTCCTGTATGGACTTTCATGTGTTCTTTCAGATAACGTTTTGTACTAAATGTTTTACTACAGGTATCACAGCCAAATGGTTTCTCTCCTGTATGGAACCTCATGTGTTCTTTAAGACGCCATCTTTGACTAAATTGTTTACCACAGGTAGCACAGTCAAATGGTTTCTCTCCTGTATGGATCCTCATGTGTTCTTTAAGGGTCTGTCTGTGAGTAAATTGTTTACCACAGGTAGCACAGTCAAATGGTTTCTCTCCTGTATGGACTTTCATGTGTGCTTGAAGATAACGTTTTTTACTAAATTGTTTACCACAGGTAGCACAGCCAAATGGTTTCTCTCCTGTATGGATCCTCATGTGGTCTTTAAGAGTCCGTCTGTGACTAAATTGTTTACCACAGGTAGCACAGTCAAATGGTTTCTCTCCTGTATGGATCCTCATGTGTTCTATAAGATGACATCTTTGACTACATTGTTTACCACAGGTAGCACAGTCAAATGGATTCTCTCCTGTATGGATCCTCATGTGTATCTTCAAAGCCCTGGTTGCGCTAAATGTTTTCCCACACGCTGAGCAGAGTTGAGACTTCTTACAGTGAGACTTAACAGTGTTACATTCTTCATCACTTACATGAACAGCTTCACCGTTCAAACCTGACTCAGGTGCTCTGGTTTCTCTCCAGTCATCATCACCGTCATCAGTCTCAGAGGACGACTCTGAGACCTCGTCATCTGTATCTGGTTGAAGATCTTCATGTTGATCTGAGTTCCTGGCTGGTTCAGATCCTCCACAGTCGTCTCCATCGGCCTCTATCTGTTCAGCTGAGCTGCTGGATGGAGGCTCTGCCCCAGTTTGTCTGTGATGAGGGTGTAGGGACAGAGGTTTATCATCCTCATTCTTTACATGAACAGAAGTGAGGGGGAACTCTGGAGTGGTCGATAGTTCCTCCTTTTCTTCTTTAACATGTAGACTCTCTGGGTTCTCCTGATCCAGACTAGAGGTCAAGTCAGGAGGATCCTCTGCTTCAATCTTCAACATGTGCTGATCACCTGCAGAACCAATGAAACACACCATGAACAACAGTGTCTTCATACTGTCACTCATAACTGCTGTCTCTATGAACCCCAATGATCTTGTCAGTGGACGCTCGTCTGAGCTCAAGGAATTTTGCTCCTGCTTTAAGCCGATTGGCCGGAAGTCTCTGAGCTACTTCTTTACTTTTACCTGAGTGGATTTTTACACCAGTACTTTTACTTTTACTCAAGTAAAATTTCATCAACGTAACAGTACTTCTTACTACCTCCTCATGGACAGATTAATCACTACTGTGCTGATGTTTGTATAACTGTTTCAACAGTGAATACAGTTACAGTAACAGCGCTAGCTAGCTAGCCCGTGGATGTACAATAAGAAATGACTAGCCAGTATTTCTTTAGTCAGTCCCTCCAGGAATTCACGATGTTGCGATCGCAACAATTAACACAAATTCAACCGCAACTTTTCCGCAAATTGGACCAATCTTCTAGCCTGGTTGGCACGACTTTCCAATGTTGATACTCAGCATTGGGTCTGGCCAAGACGTTAAGAGAATCCATTTCTCAAAGCGCATCCTTCAAACCTGGTTTACCCGCCCCCCTCAAATGCCTCAGTCTGCTATTGGTCGAAGCCAGAATAGGCGGTGTCGAAGCTTAAACCAATCACACCGCTCTTGTCCGCTGCTCCATGCTGCTGTTTTACAATGAGGTTCCGGTCGCTGCTCTACTGCAACACGCCTCTACCCAGAGCCGTTGGAGAGGCTCGACGTTGATTGGCTCTCGAAAAAGAGGGTGGAGTTCCCGAAAATTCGGGAGACAGAAATCCAGTTAATAGCACGGTTGGCCAGACTAGAAGTCAGCAGCGCTTTTGCGAGGCGTGACGTCACTAGTGTGGGCGCGACCAGGCTACCAATCTTCGGTGCTTTCCACGAGTTACACAGCAGAGAGTGCGAGTCAGAGTGGACAGAGTAGTGGTTGAAAGTGAGTCCACGGAGGAACAGCGGGGCTGGGCTGACGGCAAGAAGCTTGATACTACAATGTGCACAAAGTGATAAGTAAAGGCCCTGGACTTGAGTAGCCACCCTCCCCTTTTTATTCAAAGACTGGACTGTTTTAATGGCATTTTAAAACAGCGATTTTTACACAGACATTTTAATTAAAAGTAAAACAACTTTAAACTCTATGTAATTTTCCTGTGCCTTTCTTAATAAGTGGAAAATTGCTGGTATAACAGGACCTCACATTATTTTGTGACATTTCAAAATTTTCAACAAAACCACAACTTTTTTTTGCAACTTTCGCTGTCTCCTGCAATTTAATCGCAACAAAAGCGCTTAAAACATCGTAACACGCACCGCAATTTTTTCAAAATGTGGCCGCAAAATCAGGCATTTTAGGCCGCAACAATCACAAAAAAAGGCTGCGAAATCCTGGAGGGACTGTTTAGTCTGCCAAATAATAATACAGGGACCAGATCTTCCAGTCTGACCGGGATTGTCAAGTTAACGCTATCGCTAGCTTACACCAATTATCCACCCAACCCAACAGCTGGATTTTCAGTCCGGTTAGCTCATTTACCCCTGGTAGCTAATCGTTAGCTAGCGCCAGTTAGTAAGAGTGTTGGCTTGTATGACAATCCTAGACTTACTAAGATGCCTGGTCACCGTAAATTAGTTAATAACAGACACAAAGCTTGTGTGCAATGCTCAGTAGCAGCTGCTTACAAAGTGTAGCCATTTCGTCAATTAACGGTTGTTATGCTAACGTTAGTGCTGGGTAGCACAGTTTAAGCAGGCAGCTTGGCCCTGATGCGGCGTGTCGTAAGTTATTACTTTATGCCATTACATTAGCAGTGTTTTTAACTTTTTGGTAACAAAGACTCTAGAGTTTGCCATAAAACATTTTTTTTTTAAGAATTAAAGCCGCAAGCAGCGATGATCAGGCCCTCGCTCACCCATGCAACCGCGGGGCCTGAGGCATCCCGGGGCTGTGGCGTTCATGCGCTCAGGGTGGGACAGTCATTACACATGTGACTTTTCGTGGAAATCAGACAATGTTGATGTAAAATATGGCACTTCCTGTTTCCACTAGGGGGCGACATGAGTGAGATTGCTTATTAGCATGGAGACGTTGAGGTCATCACCCTTGACCTGTGATCAATGATGTTTTCATGATGATACGAGTTCATGAAAGACATCAAAAAGCCAAACGTATTTTCATGCGGAGGAATTGATGGCCGCCGCGTCCCCACATGGACGCCATTACTCGTAGCTTCACAGCATTCATAGGGCTGAGTAAAAAAATTCGAAGCTTCGAAGCTTCGTTCGTTGCCATGGTAATCGATCATGAAGTCCGTGATCGATTTTTTCAATTTGGTCTACGTATGGGAAACAATAGGTGCTGCCAGTGAATGTTTTTGTTTCATTCTATAAACTATAACAATTTCTCCCAAAAATTACAACTGGTCAAAATAACAAAAAAAGATTGTGTTTTCAGACCACAAATAATGCAAAGAAAACAAGTTGATATTCATTTTTAAACAGACCACTAATGTTTTAACTTAGGAAGAGTTCAGATTAATATAGATGGAAATTTCAATTTTAATCCTGCAGCAGCAGTGATTGTTTACTGATTATTTACTGATGCATATGTTATAGTTCTAAGATTTTCTATTAAAATAAAGCCAATAATGACATTTTTTGTGTTCTCTTTTTATTTGGAAAAGTACCGAAAAATATCGAAAAACATGTTGGTACCGATACCGGTACCAAAATGTTGGTATCGTGACAACACTACTACTGTATTATAATTAGAGAATAGCCACCTCTTTTCAGGCTGCAGGATCTGTTTGTTCTATCCAGCATTTAACATTACAGCTGTAACAATCAAAACCAGGAAAACAACCAGGACAAGAGGCTTCTGCCACAAACAATTGTGGCACTTCACACTTCACACTCCGGGGTGGATTCTTAGCTCAGCGTTTTTCAACCTTTTTTGAGCCACGGTACATTTTGTTCATTGAAAATATCCTGCGGCACACCATTAAAGCTTCAGTTGGTAACAATTATTCAGTCATATTTGCTGGAACTGTCACTATATTCTGATAGTTGGACATTAAATGGGTAATTTAGGGCAAAATCCAACTCCTCTGGCTCCACCTACAGCCTGTAATCGTATTTGCCAGAATCCACGGCGACCGACGATTCTCCTCCAATCAGGTAGAGGGAGCAGGAGGAGCGGCCAATCGCAGCTCGTACACGTCGTAGTAAGCTGACGAAAGTGAAAGTAAAGTCTGCGATTTGGTCAGAAATTTCAAGACGATACACCTTCAGCTCCCTCTTTTCACTTCTGTCAACCCCCCTCCCCCTGTGTTGGGTGAGAGAGAGGCGAGATCGTTATGGAGTCTCCGGTTGCTATGGATACGGTACGTCTTCTGTGGGTGCGTTTATGGCTAATTTGCAGAGTTTACTTTCACTTTCGTCAACTTACCAACTGTAGCTTTAAAGGATAATTTCCGTTTTTTACAACCTGGACCTTATTTCTAGCATAAAATATGATCATTTTACTCACCCAGACAACTTTGGTGTCATTTGGAGTTGTTTTGATGAAATTAGCCCCAGTGGAGCGGCGCGTATATCCGTATAATGCGAGAAAACGGGGCACGCAATGCAGCCTCTAAATAACACATTATCCGCCGCAAAACTCGTTCATTTCGCCAATATTTTGTTATGATACACTAGTGTTATTCCCCTCCGAGCCCGTGGTGGCATGTTATCAACATCCGGCGCCTGTAGGTTGACCTACTAACCTCTGACCTGGATGATGTCATCTCCGACCGCTGCCCGGCTCATTCTGATAATAATCATTCCGCTTCGGCATTCGGGTCCATTTTTATCTCAACTAGCCGGAGCTTTAGTGAGTCCAGGTTGTTGAGAGGAAGCCTGTGGAAGCTGAACTTCATCCAGCTGCTCATTTTGTTCTGACAAGTCAGAAACACGCAGAAACGAACGGTAGCATTAGCGGTAGCAAGTTAGCCGCGCCGGGCAGCGGTCGGAGATGACATCATCCAGATAAGAGGTTAGTAGTCAACCTGCGCAGGATGTTGATAACATGCCACCACGGGCTCGGAGGGGAATAGCACTAGTGTATCATAACAAAATATTGGCGAAATGAACGAGTGTTGCGGCAGATGATGTGTTATTTAGAGGCTGCATTGCGTGCCCCGTGCTCTCGCATTATACGGATATACGCGCCGCAGCCGCTCCACTGGGGCTAATTTCGTCAAAACAACTCCAAATGACACCAAAGTTGTCTGGGTGAGTAAAATGATCGTATTTTATGCTAGAAATAAGGTCCAGGTTGTAAAAAACGGAAATTATCCTTCTTTTTTTTTTAAATGTTACAAAATGACACAGGGCAGTCTAATACAGTAAATATAATACAAATGTTGTCTCTTACAGTGTAGTTAGTTTGTTCTGACTCAGTAATGGACATTGCTAAGGCAAGGTCATTGTGCAGGCTTCTGCCTCTACACCCATTGAAAAGAGTCCTATTTTATTAGCCAACTCTGCCAGACAGTCACTATTGCAGACACAGATGCTCAACAAAGCGAAATAAGTTTTAGGAGCTAAATAATATTTGTTTGGACACAAAATGTTAACCGATAACAAGAACTTCTGATTTGACTCTGTTTCTTCTTATTAGGGCCCGAGTGGCGACTGCAAGTCGGCCAGTGAAAGCCCTATGTACTGATTTCCACACGTTGTGTTTTAAAAAGGAAAAAATCAATCACGGACTTCATGATCGATTACCATGGCAACGAACGAAGCTTCAAATTTTTTGGGTCAGCCCTATTTGTAATTAATTAACCGAAATTAAACACAAATATTTGACCTGAGAACAGTGAGAGTACATCTTTCCTGCCACTACACTATGATTACTGTATTTAACTACTTAAATCACAGAAGCATAAACTGATTTGTTGAACTCACACAGGCAGCTCCATGTTGTCCCTGTGTGATGTTCAGGGACAGTTCAGGACAGTCTGAAGACAGAGCTCTGAGGTTGAAGTCCTATAATAATTAGATGCACCTGAGAGAGTGACAGGTCTGTAGGCTACCTATGCCTTGACCACATGTCAGCTGTTCAGCTGCAGCAGAGGAAACTCCGCTGTTATCAGCTCCACCGCGACGAGCGCTTTTTTTTTTTTTTTTTTATGAAGCTCTGGTAGCGAGCGGCTTAACTACGGGAGGATACTGTAAACCGGCGCGGATCCGGTGTGTTTATCAAAGCTTGGTCACTGTGCTGAGTTGGTTTAAGCTGCGTTCAGGCTAACTTACATAAAACTCCTCAGGCAGCTCAGTGTCGGCGGCTAACTCGTTAAATGATTGTGCTCCAGTATAATTGGTACGCCTGAAACTCATCCAGTGAGAAACGTTCCGCCGTGCAAAAATAAGTGTGATTAACTCATTGAGTGCCGCGCTCCTTTCCAAAGTTTTAGTCAAGTGTACCGGCAATTTAGACCATTTTTGACTTTTTATGTAGAGCCATAGTGTATTCTATATTATTGCCACCAACACATACTGTAGCTCAATTGAAAGGTTTAACTTAATGCTTCAAATGACCACAAACCGTTTGTTTCTACGTGCCTCCGTTCCTGAGAAAACTCAAGCTAAACATGGCTGGGTTTCACCAAAATCCCTCCTTTTTTTCTAGAAAAGGAGATAGAGCGTCTTTTATGAAAGGTGCGCTGTTTGTGTCTGTCGCTCTTCTGACACTCGCATTTCTGGATCAAAGGGCTCGTATAAGATAAATATATACAACACTGGTTGTTCTATTCACAAATCCACCAGCGGGGGCGGGGGGGGCGCCACTAAACAACAATAACACAGACGCACCGTGCCATGTCACAGCCACTCGCCGCGGAGCGTGAGGGTCTGTCGGCCACAGCGGCTCGCGAACAACGGTCCCGCCGGTGGTCGCGGTCCTGCTGTGGTACGGGTCGGTGGTACCGGTCTGCTTTGGCCCAGAGACCATCAGATTTTACCGCGGGAGGACTTTGGGGAGGACACGGTGTTGCTCGAGGTGAAGACCGGGCGGGACTGTCGGCTGAGAGCTTCCTGGTTCAGCTCCGAGCTGCTGCAGCAGCGCGGGTGAGAGCAGAGCAGCTGCGGAGCAGCTGCGCTGCATCTGCATGCAGAACTCCGTTTGCAGAAGCCGAGTTATGATAAAAACTTCCAGATCATGAGCTGTCATGTGACTTTGATCGTCATCTATTTCAGTTCTCCTCGTCGTAGAGTCCCCAAATTTACATATAATGTGTATTAAAGTGTCTATTTTCATAATATAAAAAAAAAGCAAAAAACGAAAAATCTCCTTTTTGGCACTCAACGCATGGGAACGAAAAACGAGAAATTACGTGGTTGGCACTCAATGAGTTAAAATGCATTAAAGGGATAGTTCACCCAAAATTCAAATTTTACTCATTATCTACTCAACTAATCAACTAAGAGCTGTGAGAATTTTCAGAGTCCTCCGTGCCTTCTCTGAGTTACGGGGGGGTCCGCGCAGCAGTATTTGTCCATATAATGGTTGTGAATGGATAGCCTACCACTTTTCTTCGTCCAAAAAGACACATAAAAAAACATCCAAATACCTCCATAGTGCTCGTCTGTAATGCCCCTCTTTTATTGAAGCTCCGACATGAGAAATTGTTCCGAAAAAAAAAAGTATATATTTTAAGCTTGTTTGTAGCGGAAGCTCCCAGTGTCTCAGTTCACTGCTCTTCCTGTGTCAGTGCAAATCTTGCGTGATTTGCACTGACCGGCGGAACAATTTCTTTGGTATCCATTCACAACCATTATATGGACAAATACTGCTGCGCGGACCCCCCCATAACCCTGAGAAGGCACGGAGGATTCTCACAGCTCTTAGTCGACATGAGGGTGAGTAGATAATGAGTGAAATTTGAATTTTGGGTGAACTATCCCTTTAATTTTTTAACGCGTTAATTTCTGTGTAATTAATTAATCTTAATTAACGCATTAAAGTCCCGGCCCTAATTTTCTGAAATTGTCACCAAACATATTGAGAGCCGTCTGGGGGACCTGCTGTCTGCTGACAGTATTGTGGGAAAATTCTCTGCCCTAGATCACCACATGTGGCCAAAACCTGGCAGCACAGATGACTCTAAGGAAGCCTTTGTCCTCCATGGACGAGCAGACATGCAGTCCCTGTGCCACCATTATGACAGCATCCTTGTGCATGAGGGGACCACAGCCAGTGAGGTACAATCAATCAATCAGGTACTGGGAGAGTACAGACTGTACAAGATCTGGGCAAGAAGCCGCACTTGGACCCTCAGAGAGACACTCCTGTTGATGCTCCAGAAAGGTATGAAGGGCTAATAGTAAGGGCAACATATGAAAATCTGGGAACTAAATCCTTACCAAGAAATTTCTTCACAGTTGTCTTTAGGAACATGCGTAGTATGACGTCTTAAAATGTTGAAATTCAACTCCCGTGGGAAACCCCCTAAAAAACGACTCAAAGTTGGGGTACCCGGTAACTGGATTTTTGAACATTCCGAAATGTTAAATTTGGCCTTGAGTAACTTGTGAGGGGTCAAACTAGGGGTTTTTCATGATTCTGAGTTGATTGCAAACATTAGTTTTACACCCAAAACACTCCTTGGTGGAGAAAAAAACAGCCACACCCACTTTTCTTGTTCATCGGAACCCCCATCACCACCACCAATAGAATGTTGGTGCAGGGAAGTTCCATAGTGCAGTTTCAGCCGACGCGACCCGGCTCAGGCTGCAGCGGCAGCACCATTCATCCTATTAACCATTTTTCTACCATTGCAATGAGTCTGGAAACATTATTTTAAGGCCGAAAAACTCTGCAATGTTACTTTAATGCAAATTCAATCATGAATTCTTTGGCCTTACCACTGCAACTTTTCTGCAAATTTGCTATCATAGACCGCTGTGGCTACTAGCTGTGGTCAGCTGTGGCCACAGTGTTTCCATTACGTTTTTTTGCATGTCTGTGTTTTTATTACTAGTTATTGTTTTCATATAACATTAAGTTGTATGCGGATCGGGAGCGAGAGAGAAGGAAAGACATGAGGTGCACACCAGATTTCACATACCAGTAAAAACGGAAACATACACATAGCCTACACACAGACACACACTTCTCACTATTGGGTACATGTACATTAAAAGGTTGCTTTCTTCTACTTTTTATTTATTGCCATGGTAAATCGGCCTAAGTATTGTTTAGTGGTAGTTGTAGTTGGTTAGCATTAAAAGTGAGGAATTTTGGAGTTAGCTAGTGCTAGACATGTTGAAGCCATATACAACCTTAGATCATTGACAGACACTTTTTACACCTTATGTGAGAGCATAAGAACTTGAAATATGTCATGTCATTGCGTTGATAACATGCATAAGAAACTTAAAAATTGTGGTAACACTTTATTTGATGCCTATCTCTATAATGCATTATTGTCATACTTATAATGGGTTATAATAATAAAAGTTATAATGCAGTTATAGCACTGTATAACTATGGTTATAAACACTCATAAATGATTATAATGCTTTATAACAATAATCATAACACACTATAAAGCATTTTATCTTGTCTTATAAGGTCAGGTATTAATATATTATAACTATTAGGAACTCACTGACAATGCCCACATTGATAATGCATTAAAATATAGTTATAATGTGTTACAATTCACTTTATGCACAGCTACACTACTTCCTGAAATAAACCAGCTCGTTTAATTCCTGTCTTACATTATTGGACCAATTGATTAATCCAGGTGTGTCTGAGTAGTCACAGTGGTCAGACACACCTGGATTAATCAGTTGGTCCAATAATGTAAGACAGGAATTAAACGAGCTGGCTTATTTCAGGAAGTAGTGTAGCTGTGCATAAAGTGAATTGGCTTATAATTGTGTATAACTATCATAATAAACACTCATAAATTACCATAAGGCTTTATAACAATAAGCATAACATATTATAGACCATTATAACTCTATTGTAATACTTGACCTTAAGCCATTATAAAATGCTCTATGATGTGTTATGCTTATTGTTATAAAGCCTTATGATCATTTATGAGTATTTATAATGATGGTTATACACTTTTATAAGCCAATTATAACACATTATAACTATATTTACGATGCATTATCGACGTGGGCATTGTCAGCCAGTTACTAACAATTATAACGTATTATTATACCTGACCTTATAAGTCATCATAAAATGTTTTATAGTGTGTTATGATTATTGTTATAAAGCCTTATGATAATTTATGAATGTTTATAATTATAGTTATACAATGCTATAACCACATTATAACTCATTATAAGTATGGTTATAATGCATTATAGAGATAGGCGTCAAAGTCTTACCAAAATGGCTGTTAATTGGTAAATAACAGTAAATAATATGGTTAGTTAGCCAACTCCTATGTGCGACTGAATCTGATGACCATCTGACCATTTTATTTTCCTAAATGCTAGCTGACTGCCCCATTAGCTATCAAGCTAGGAAAACATGGCGTAGGCCTATTGTCATCGCAAGGATTTTTGCAGAACGGTTTAGGCTATTATAATAAAGGTGATCTACTATACTCAATAGAATACATTAGAGATCAGCTATTCCTGTGTATGACAGAGGTTTTCTTTAATGTCACAAAAAACTTCTACTATTACTACTGAATACCTATTTAATATAACTTATATTCTACTTTTTTACATTGTTGGACATTAATCTAGCACACACGTCAATCCAGATCTGTCCTGCGACACTTTTATATGGCCCTATTATGTTAATAATGGCCCACCAATATAGCATTCACATTACTCACATTACAAATCCCATAATACACTACAACAGCTACCACGGCCATGACCAAGCAATAGGCCCAAGCTGGAATGAACAAGTTTGTGACACACTGCAACATCTTTTTCCATTCTTCAAAAACGACCTCTTAGAGCCTGGATGCTCGATGGAGATTGATGCTCAGTGTGCAGATTAACATTACCATGTTTGCAATCAATGTAGCACCACTGTGTATTTTTTGTACTTTTCCCATCTTCATTTCGAACAAACTTGTTTCAGTTGTTGCTGGTATGTGAAATCTGGTGCATGTCCACTGTCTTTTCTCTCTCGCTGCTTGCTACCGATCTGCATAATAAATTACATCTATAATAACTTTTTTAATAAATTTAGCGACACCACAAAATCCTGGAGGGTCTGTAGAAATATAATAGAAAAAAAAAATAGAAAAAAGGGTAGAAAGTTATATTGAGTATTTAGTAGTATTATGTAACACAACCTCTGCAATGATAAGGAATGGCTTCTCTGCAATACATTCTATTGGTGGTGGTGATGGGGGTTCCGATGAACAAGAAAAGTGGGTGTGGCTGTTTTTTTCTCCACCAAGGAGTGTTTTGGGTGTAAAACTAATGTTTGCAATCAACTCAGAATCATGAAAAACCCCTAGTTTAACCCCTCACAAGTTACTCAAGGCCAAATTTAACATTTCGGAATGTTCAAAAATCCAGTTACCAGGTACCCCAACTTTGAGTCGTTTTTTAGGGGGTTTCCCACGGGAGTTGAATTTCAACATTTTAAGACGTCATACTACGCATGTTCCTAAAGACAACTGTGAAGAAATTTCTTGGTAAGGATTTAGTTCCCAGATTGGTCAAATATCTGCTAAAATGCCCTTACTATAAATTGTTTGTCATATTACTATTAAAGGTCCCATATTATGAAAAACTGTTTTTTTTTCTGGTCTCTACATATAAACTGATCCTCCCTGAGCCTACCAACTCCTAGAATGAGGAAAACAAACGGGTCCTGCATCGACTCTGCAGCCCACCGACTGGTAAAACGGTGCTCATACAGGCTGTTCAGACTCAGCTCCTGTGGTGATGTCACAACGGCAGTTAGGCTGGCCCCTCAGCGCGATAAAACGCCTACCACGTCTATTTCTATGGCTGCAGTGCACAGCAAGAAACTCCTGAGCTCAATTGATGAAATACCGACCAATTTTAAGTCATAAAGTGGTAATAATCGTTGCCATGTACAGTAACCATGTTACTTAAAGGTGCAGGCACAGAAACAGCTTGTTCTCAGTAGAGCTCATTTGAGTGACTTTTAGACAGCCGACATTCAGGACCACAGATCAGTTTGGGGCAATACATTTCGAATACAGTTTAGTTGGACGTCTGACAGCTGAGTGAATTTTAGTAAAAAGAGTATAATATGGGATCTTTAACTAAGTTTACTCCCTGCTTTGCCATTAACAGATATTCTATTTTACAGCCGATCTACAGGAGAAGTTCAGGAACCTCGGCATCTTTGCCCAGATTCATCTCACGATGTCTATCAGCACAGCCGTATGCGAGAGGGGCTTCTCTTGTATGAAGAGGGTGAAAAGCGACTAGGGTGACCAGGTGTCCGGATTTAGGCCGGACAGTCCGGATTTTCAATGCCCTGTCCGGCGTCCGGCGCAGCCTCAAGCCGGACGCTTATTTGTCCTCCTTTTTGGAGTTGCACCTGAACGCAACGCTGCATATCGTCCAATGGTGTAAGACTTTAGGTTTTAAGAAAAAGATTGGTTAAAAATGATTGGCTAAAAGCGGTGTCACTCGATTTCCCATTGGTTGAAAATGTAAACAAGCCGCCCCCTGTTCCCCGTGTGCGAGCTGTGTCGCTCATCTCATTAACTGAATGTTAACATGCCGAAAAGACGGACCTCATTCAATGCCGAATGGTCAAAAGAGCACACGCTTGTGAGCAAAAGTAGCAAAGACGATTTGCATGCGTATTGCACACTTTGTTGTGTTAACACACAATGAAAGGCGGCCATTGGAAGCCATGAAGCACGCCGGTGTTTTTTTTTTTTTTTTCCCTGAGCTGCTGCAGCAGGTGAAGGTGGATTTTGCTGAGGGCTGATGAGGCCGTATTGAAGAACAGGATACTGAGGACAGGGACTTGAATCAGTTAAAATACAGGTGGACTGCAGCTGCACACACACATACAGTACACAAATACACTGCAGACATGTCCCCAAAGGACTGAATCACTGTGGAATACACTGTGGACCTTTCAGTTCAATATCCACCCAAAATGGTGTTTTTTTTCTTACTGTCTTTTGTTGTTTACATAAAAGAGTTCTATATGCTTATTAAGAAGTGGAATGTGCATGGCCTGAACATTTTTTTCCGGCACATGTACCACATTGGACAAAAGTGTCCATGTCAGACATAAAGGTTAAGGCCATGTTCTGCTTTGTGGCACTGCACTTTTCAAGACAGCTGTAGGCTATTGAATAAATACAAATACTGTGAACAAATACTTTTCGCCTTCTCAGGAATATTTCTTCCTCTTCTGTTACACATACATGATATCATAGATAAATTGTCTTGTGTTGAACAGAGTATCTCAGAATCATTGTATCATGATACCATCGTTATCATGTACAAAATTGTATTGTCGTGGGGAGTACACTAGTTGTATGTTTCACTAAATGCCGCAAAGTGTCCTCCTTTTTGGTGTTGTGGAAATGGCCACCCTAAAAGCGACTGGCGGTCAAAGCTGTCAACACAAAGTCTCACTCGTCTCATGTACCTGACCATTGAGGGGCCAAATGTGGAAACCTTCAATGCAGAGAAGGCTGTATTGAGCTGGTGGCATTCAGGGCCCAGAAGCAGACGCTCAGGATAGAGACTACTGCCTGGGCATCAGGAGGGGGGCACAAAAATCAACCAACTGAGGAGATGGAGGAAGAACTGATTGTGCTTGAGTAATGCGCAGCACCGTTTGCACTTTTATGTATTTGCACTTTTTGACCTCAGTAGGCTACTGCAGTAAAGTAAATGTTGTTAAATCAGATTGTTCTTTTTCGTTATTATGGGGATCGATTCCTGGGCCAGTGGTTACAATGGTGGGGCCAGTGATGTTCAAAAGCCACTACCCCTGCTTAGCGTCAAGCCCTGTGTTGATTTTGGTGATGGCTCCAAAAAACAGGACTATGGGAATAATTTCAAAATGATAAATTGTTAACTTGCTAGTCAATAATAGCTACGTCAATTTAGTTAAGTCGCCTCAACTAGAAGACCTTCTTAGAGTTTGTGAATTCCTGTAGAACAATTGTTGATAGCCACATAAACGTTCAAAGATAAATGTAGTACAACATGTCCTCTTTCACTACAAACCACAACTTTGAGGTCCACGGATTTAAAACTGAATCACCAACCGGTTTTGTTGTGAACGACTCGAGGCTGCAGGAGAACATCCAGCATGTTCCTCTGCCGCTCGATCTCCTGTCTGAAGCCCGAAGCCTCCGCCTCGTAGCCGGCTACGACTCTGTCCACGGCCGCTAAGATTTCCTGGGAGGCGGCGGTGAGTCTCTCGGTAACGAATCCTCTCAGAAACACGACCTCAGACATTTTTACTCAAACTCTGCTCCTAATAGATCCGTATCATGGATGTATTATATTATATTATCTTCGTTCTTATTATAGACCATGGATGTATTATGTTATAGACCCATGATCCGTATGGGAGATCTGAACATGGATGTATTGGACCTGAACCGTTTCCTGCTTCTTCTTTTTACGTCGTTTTACGGCGGTTGGGCTGGCAACCAACTTAAAGGAGCATACCGCCACCCTCTGGACTGGAGTGTGAACAGGCGAATGAAACAAAATAACATAAAGAAAAGGAAAAAGAGGTCTCCGCCTCCCAAAATAGGCCTACACACTCACACACATTCTACTACAACTAGAGTGCTATTCACCGGCTCCCCATACCGTTTAAATCCTTTGTTCCAGCCCTGTCTCTTTTAGAAATAACAATACCTTTCTATACTTGATGATGTCTCACTGAGGATGCTTACGGAGAAACAGTATCTTGGCTTGCCTCGCCTGTTATTTTCTTCCTCTCCTCCTAAGCTGGACAAAAAATTAACATGTTCACTGACTCCTGATTTCCACATAAAACTCACAAACGCCCGTTGGATATTTCCCTATATGCAATGTTTTATTTAACGGTTGACATCCCACCAAACACACATTTGGAGAATGCAGTAAAGACATTTACATGTTGCTTTAAAAAGAAATACTGGCAGGGTTGGGGAAGCTAAAAAATTTACTTTTTTGCTGAGAATATTTAATAACATTTATGACTGCGTGTGATGAAATCACACCACACCCAAACTTGTTTTAAATATTTCATCTTTAGTTGCTGGCAAGTTTGTTTGTGCCTGTTGAGTTTTACTCAGTTTGTTATCCCTGCTTTCTGAAACGGGGCTCACGGGGCCCCGCCCACAGCAGGTTACAGTGGTTTGAAACTGGAAACACTGGTGCACAGGAGGCCTGGACCAGAACCATAGCACCGTGAACAAGGAGATGGAAGCAAACAAGGTGGGACAAACATTACGTTCATTTAACATTAAAAACTGTATAGAGTCCAAGAGGTGAGAAACGTCACTGAGTGATCTGCTGAGTTGATGGTAAACAGACATCATTTCTGATCATTAGTTTCTCCAAATTGTAAAAAAAAAAAAAAAAAAAAAAAAGTAAATAAAAAAATAACTCACCATAACTCAAAATTAAAAATAGAAAAAATAAATGATCAAAGACAAAAACTTAATGTCAGTCAAAATAATGTTTTGGATTTGTCATGACTTCATAATTCTGATATTCTCTTATTTCCTTTTCCTGGTTGAAACACATTTAGCTTCCTCTGGTGTCAGACACAAACACCCGACAGTCAGTTTCTATGCCAGGTTCAGCTGTGATGACAGGCAGGGATCCACTTCACACAGAACTCTGATCAGAGCTGAACAAGCTGCTTCTCCTTTTCTCAGCACGGTGTCCATCACCATTTCAGCTTTGTCCACCGTGTTTGGTATCACAGCAAAATTCACCAGTTCACGGTCAGTGACCACCCTACAGTCCAGGAGTTTGTTCAGCAGGTCACAAAGAACCGGTCCAGACACTCTCCCGACAAACTCAGTCCGTACAGACCTCAGCCTCTCTTCTTCTTCTGAGACACTTGAAGTCACAGCTGAGACACTCGCAGTCAGAACTGAGGCGCTCGGAGTCAGAGCTGAGACACTCGGAGTTGGTTCTGGACCAGGACCTGGGAGAAAGAAACATAGTAAGCACATCTGTGCTATAGAAGCATTTCAAAGACAAGTGTATGCACAGTAGTGATGCAACGGCTCCTGAAAAACAATCTGTCCTGTCTGGTTTGCTTGTCTTGGTTCAAGTCCTTAGTCCAGTAATCCAGAAGTCACCAGTGATCACACCAGGCTGACCACAACTGTAAAATCCATCCATGAGCACAAAGATTTATAGTCCATTATTGAAGGTTATATTATATTATTCATTAATTGCCCCATATACATATTGCATTGAGGTCTGGGGAAACACATACAGAACAAATACAAATTCTATTTTTTTTATTGTAAAAAAAAAAGGCCATAAGAATCATCAGTAATAAACCTTTCCGTGAGCCAACCAACCCACTATTTAGTCACCTGAACATTTTGAAATTCAGGGACTTAGTTGATTACATTACAATACAAACCATGTACAAAGCAAAAAATAAACTTCTTCCTCAAGATATCCAGAATCTGTTTAAAATGAAGGATCCCAGTTATAACCTGAGAAGACCACTATTATTTGAGAAACCAAAGACTCAAACTACTGTACTGTCTTTCTGTTAGAGGGGTTAACATCTGGAATAATTGTCCTGAAAATATTAAATTATGCTGTACTCTAGTCGGCTTTAAAAGACTTTATAAGAACAACATAATTTCTCGTTACAGTATGGAAAATTAAATTTAATGATTTTGTACTATTTTGGGTTATGCACTGTGTACAATTCTTTATTTTGTTGAGATCAGAAATTTAAGTGTACTGATTAATTTCAAATGTATGTGATCTGATCCTTTTGTATTAATGCATATAATTTTTTAAGGTAAAAGGGGTAGGGGTATATAAGCTTTGGCTTCAACCTACACCCTTTCGGTTATATAAGCTTGATATATACCGAAATAAATAAATTCATTCATTCATTCATTCATTCAGGTCTTTAGCTCCCTCATGAAGCTTCTTGGTCCTGTTCTTTACCATTTCCCAGGAGTTTAACTACTGGTCAGCAAGAATGGACCACAGAATAAAAGCAGACAGAAGGTGATCTCACGCCCAATAAGAACAGAGACATCACTCATCAGTCAGCTTTACATCAGGTGGATGAAGACTTTACCTGGAAGAGGAACTAGACACTTCCACACAGCCGTCTCGTTTTCTTCTCGGACCTCTACATTAACAAACTCTGTGCTTGAAGGCAGGATGATCTGAAACGTTGGGGCGTAATTTGGTCCGTAGTCCAGGACAAAGTCATCTTTCTGCAAACCAGCAGCACACGTGTCAGTGTCAACAGTTTGATGAATCATGTCAGTTTTAGTTTGAAACACTCACCTCAGGCTGGACTATGTCGGCCTGTGGACAGTGAACTGTGTAAGTTTTATTCTTGACGAGTGTGCACCTGGAAGGCGTCTGGATGAACACATTTCCATATTTGATTTGCATCTGTGTCACCTAGAGAACAATCAAAACATGTCATTAGAGTCGGACCTGAGGCTTAGCAAACAGACTGGACAAAAAGGACAGACTGCCCTCTGTGAGGTTACACTGATCTTGTAACTTCATCTTTGAGTTTGGTGAATGTATGTGTAAAATGTGCAGAAGATCTGAGACAAGGTGAGCATGAGACAATATAAATTGTCATCAGGTGAGTAACTCTATCACTAATGTTTGATAGCGATGAACTTAAAGTGAAGCAAAGTGAAGCTCCGCCCACTTCCTATAGTCTTACCTCGTTCAGGTGGACGTTACTTGGCAGCAGAAACACATTGAGGCTTTGCATCCGTGCCGTGAGGTTTGGTTTTCGGAACAGCTGAACTTGGCTGCAAACTGACTTCATGTTGTTCCACAACCTCCATATAAGATCCTGAACCCAGACCAGGCCAAAGAGAGAGAGATGAGGGACTGAGATGATCACATGAGTGTCTGTGATCTCCAGTGGGTTGATGAAGCTCATTCCATCATCAGTGATGTGGGCGACAGTCAGCAGACCGTTACAGAGCAGAGCTGTGAAAACACGCAGACAACCACCTCGTTACAGCAGTGGTGATCATTTCAGACACTGTTGTCCACATCAGGAAATTCAGTAACACAGTGTATTGGAAAAATAAATTTTATTGACCCTGTAGCACCACATTATGTAATAACGTAATAATGTAAAAAATTAGCTATAATAATCTGCCACATTTTGTAATACAATTCTTGAATGTAATATGTATGAAAGTTGTTACATAATTCACCAAATTATTACATTTTCTACATTAAAAAAAGTGCAACACTCCCATGGTGTAATAATTCGGTGCATTATGTAACAACTTATTAGAAAATATGGCAAAGTTTATTCCATATTGCGTTCAAGAATTTATTGCAAAATGTGGCAGATTATTACAGAATGCCGTGTTATTACATCATGTATTACATTATTACATAATGCAATGCTATATCCTTTACTTATGATTTGTTTAAGGTTGTAAACTTTTATGTATGGTAGAAACTTTGGAATGTGTGTTTAGAAATTTTGACAACCCCCTGTGGCTGTTTTTGTTACGTTAACATAGTGCGAAGCCATGTATGGAGTAGCTGTCAAGGAAGTGACGTATGTATCACAGGTGTTGAACATTGTGATGTGTATATGAGCAAGTTCCTGTTTGAATTTCATTGCACTTTTCCATTCTGGTAACCACAGAGGTTGCAGTTCGGGAACGTCCATTTGCAAGTGTATTAAACCAGCAAGACACTCATCTTGTTTGCGAGTACTACGTTTTTGAAATTCCCACAACACACTGTAAGAGAGAAGCTATTTCATTCAATATCATAAATATACACATCCATTAGATGGTCACAACTTCAGTTGTATCATACATTTCCCAAACAAACACAGCCATTTGCTCACCATCCTTTGTTTCACAATGTGGGAGGTGGAGCTGACGGACGGCATCCTCAGGACACTGGATACTGAACAGCGGCCCTGCAGCAACCTTGCCAACTGATTGGAGGAGACAATCATCCCATTGGACAGTCCAGTAGAGCAGCTCCGCCCGCTGAGCCATAACAAACACCAGTCCAGTTGAAGTACACTGGAACTGTCCTGAACCAGGACACCTGAACCTGTGGGACACAGAAGGGTGAGTGACCACCTCAGACCCTGAGATTAAAAAGGTTCAACTTTTGCTAAAACATTGTGTTGCTTTGCAGTTTGTTACATGTTTACCTGTATGAGACTTGTGTGGATTCAGTGTCCAGTTCAGGATTGAAGCTTGACGGCTGTGATTCAGAGAGAAAAAAACATTAGTAATATTCAGCTTCATCTTTTACTATTTTTATTATTATTCCCTTCATCCCATCAAGGTCAAGGGCATGGAGAGGACTGAGAGGTCCATGTTCAGAGTCTCTGTTGCAGATGCAGCCATTAGGAGCTGTGTGATCAGTGTCTTGTCAACTCATCCATCCAGTGCTGACTGAAACCACAATCCAAACAATGAGGTTCTACACTGAAGGCCTCATCGTTGTTCACAGCACAGGACATTTTCTCTTGGTATTTGTTTGTCCTCTATTGAGCCCTTAGAGGAACTATGCAAGTCTGGTCGCATTTCCGCCGTTTTGCTAACCCTCCTCCGGGCCATGTGCATTTTCTTTTAACAAAACCGGCAAAAAATCAATCCACGGAGCGGTGGATAACTTTATATAACATATACAATGTTACAACATGTATATTTGTGTAGTCTTAACTGTCATAAACAAAAGACTGCGGGTTACGGAGCCCATTTGTGTCACAGTGCGCAGAGATGAGAGCTGGAACACAGAGGCGGTGGCCAGGTACTACACTGATGTTGTAAGGTTGGTTTTCAGCCATGATACGCCAGGTGGAAGACAGAAGACAGAGAGCCTCCATTCTCACTCGTAACAAGTTACAAGTCATTTATTTAACCATCACAATTACTCTGAAGCTTTTTAATTAAGGTAAAAATTAGGGTTGCACGGTATACCGGTACTAGATTGGTACCGGGGTACTAACGCATTTAAAACGGTACCATACTGCGCTTAGATGGGACCGGTACTTTCATTCTGCGCCGCCAGCAGCGGTGACGTCGCCGCGTGAAGTCGCCGCATTGTAATTTGAGCCGCGAGGAGCGAGAGAGCGAGTCACAAACGAAGCAAGGTGCTTTTTATCATTACCGTTACAGCGCCACCTGTCCATGTGCCTGTGTTTGTGTGTGTGTCTGTGTGTGTGCGCCGCGCGCGAGAGAGAGAGACGGCCGCCACAGCCTCGTTAATAAGTTTTGTTTTTACCGCGGATCACCACTGGCTGCATGCTCTCTCTGTCTCTCTCTCTCTGTCTCTCTCTCTCTCTCTCTCTCTCTGTGAGTGAGTGAGCACGGCGAAGCAGCGCTACGCAGAGATGAATTAACGGAACGATATTGCGTTGATGGGGGTGGGGGGAACAGAATCAATTTGGTCTACATATGGGAAACAATAGGTGTATGTTTGAGTAACATGAACATTTGTGTTTCATTCTATAAACTACTGATAACAATTTCTCCCAAAAATTACAACTGGTCAAAATAACAAAAAAAGATGCAGTGTTTTCAGACCTCAAATAATGCAAACAAGTTGATATTCATGTTTAAACAGACATTTTTTAATTTAGGAAGAGTTCAGATTAATATAGATGGAATGTTAATCCTGCAGCAGCAGTAACTGTTTACTGATTTCCTGTTTTATGGTCCAAAATTTTTCTATTAAAATAAAGCCAATAATGACATTTTTTGTGTTCTCTTTTTATGTGGAAAAGTACCGAAAAGTATCGAAAAGTATCGAAAAACATGTTGGTACCGATACCGGTACCAAAATGTTGGTATCGTGACAACACTAGTAAAAATGTAGCATAGCCACGGGAGAAATCCTGCTTAGTTCTTTTAATCTGTCTGGAAAATCAGGACAGAATGATTTTCTCTTACCTTCAGCTTTGAGTCATCCTCAGAGACCTTCAGCTTTGAGTTATCCTCGGAGACCTTCAGCTTTGAGTTATCCTCAGAGACCTTCAGCTTTGAGTTATCCTCGGAGACCTTCAGCTTTGAGTCGTCCTCAGAGACCTTTATGTTTGGGTCGTCATCAGAGACCTTCAGCTTTGAGTCTTCCTCAGAGACACCTGTTGGAATAAAAGAAGGTAAATAATCTTAGTGATATTTCAACCTTTAAACCTGCTTTATAGAATGAAAAAGATAGACAGATACCCGTTACAGATATTACTAGAAGAGTGGAGTCAGTTGGACAGTTTCTGATATGAAAGACTAATACACATTGAAACTGAAATTTCACTTCATGTGCTTTGCCTATGATGACCCTGTCTGTTATCTTTTATTTCATTAGTTGTGTAAAAAATAATGTTGATCAAATTAATCCAGACTCATTAACAGTCAGGCTGATGAAGAGGAGGCAGAGTTTCAGTACTCACAGGTTTTGTCTCTGGAAGCTGTAATCTTTTTGTACCAGCTAATCCTGTAGGAACAAACACAAAGTGAGTTTGTTTATTACACAACCAGCAAAGTGGTCTGACTGGAAGAAACGTTTCTTCACGTTTCTTCACTTCTACAGCTACTAAACTGGACGCACAAACGGAAGTGGCAATATTTCCAAAATAAAACGGCCGGAAGTGTAAATTAGACAAAACAAAAGATTTTATATTTTTTCAATCTCTTTCTATGATCTGGTACCAAATGATCCACAGAAAAGGGGTTGGGAACCACTGATCTACAGCACCCGCCTAAATAAATCTGCACTGAGAATGACAACAGTGATGAAAGCAGAATGGACTGATCCATCCCTCTACTGACCTCACAGTCTCCAGTCTACAGTCTGGACTCTCCACAAGAGCACAAAGATCCGTCAGCTCCGAATCCTGCAGGTTGTTGTCACTCAGGTCCAGGTGTCTCAGGTGGGAGGGGTTGGACTTCAGAGCTGATACCAGAGAAGAACAGCTGATCTCTGACAAACTGCAGCCCTCTAGTCTAAATAAAGAATAAAAGAAGTGAGTTGAGGACAACGTTCCTTGTTGACAGCGTTCAGTGTTTCATCATCTGTTCAGAGCTGAAGAAGGTTTAGAAAGAGCAAGTTTAGAAAATGAAAGTCAAACAGCTGAAGCAACAGGAAGCAGGTTAACACAGTCCCATCCAGAGATAGAAAACAGCTCATTAATTCATGAGAAACTCAGTGTCAACACAACTTTCACGTCACATTCATCTGAGCACAGAAATAATGGAGTCTGACCTCAGAGTCTCCAGTCTACAGTCTGGACTCCCCAGAAAACCACACAGATACGTCACTCCTGAATCCTGCAGCCTGTTGGAGCTCAGGTCCAGGTGTATCAGGTGGGAGGGGTTGGACTTCAGAGCTGAGACAAGAGAAAAACAGCTGATCTCTGACAAACTGCAGCCCCTCAATCTGAATAAAGAATAAAAGAAGAGAGTTGAGGAAAAAGTTGTTGACAACAACAGCTGGCTAAGCACAGAGACAGAAAAACCTGCTGACTGATTTCACACATGCTCCAACTTCCTGCTCCAACTTCTTCAATGAAACCAGCTCACACACAACTTGTTACTATGACATGTTGGGCTGGCTGGAAAAAAATCTATTCTCCCATTCAAATCCATTTCGAATTGAATAATCCAATGTGGACTCATAAAAGCTGAGATTGATTTATTAACACACCCTCCTGTGGCTAACACAAGATGTGGTCAGGTGAGTGCAGGTGTAGAGCTGCTGGTATCACCTGAACAAAGATCCAACAGCTTTGTTTTCTTGAAATGATGAAATAAAATAAAATAAAATCCAGTTGAAATGTGAAACGTTTTTATCACTAGAAGATCTGATCACTGACCCCAGAGTCTCCAGTCTACAGTCTGGACTCTCCAGAAAACCACTCAGACCCTTCACTCCTGAATCCTGCAGCTTGTAGTTGTTGCTCAGGTCCAGGTGTCTCAGGTGGGAGGGGTTGGACTTCAGAGCTGAGCCCAGAGAAGAACAGCTGGTCTCTGACAAACTACACCATTCCAATCTGAATAAAGAATAACAGATGTAGATCAAGTCAGTGACAATAGATCAGGAGGTAGACACACTTGCCCTCTCTAATGTCTCATTGGATGTATGAATGTGTGTGAATGATTAGCCTCCAAGCATGTCTGCGCACTTTGAGTGATCCAAGTGACTAGAAAAGCGCTAAGTGCAGGTCTATTTACCATTTACCATCAATGATTAAAGCAGAAGTAAGCGATCCGGTCGTTTTGGCTAATGCTGCGTTCCAGGCAGGCTTTTGAAACCGTATATTACAGCTTCAAGTCACGACTTACGACTTTGTAGCGTTCCAGGCAACCCGCAACTCGCGTTTCTCCGACCTGTTTTACCTGTGAAAGTGCACTATAACGGCCACTCGTAACTTCCGACCCGTGAACTCGTACCAGATCGAACTGGTACGACTTCACAGGTCGGAAAAACACGAGTTACGGGTTGCCTTGAACACACCATAACGTCTTGTCAGCCAATGGAGTTAGCAGCCCCCGCCCTCGTCCCTTCGTCGCCACATTCACGCGCATCCCTTGGCTGCACACACAGCCCTTCATGCCGTTCTCTCTCCTCATTGGATAAAACTTGTAGGATACGAGAAAAGTTTTCTCCTCGGCTCAGAGCAGAGCAGAGTGACTGAGAGACCCATGTTTCGGTCCAAACGCTCTATGTAAGTGATTGCTGTCGGAAGATATAACTATTTAAGACTTATATTAACACAAAAATATCGCTTACTTCTGCTTTAATGCCTGAATGAGTAGAGGGACTGATGTTTCTAGAAATCTCCAAACTGCTGCTGTTCATCATCATCACTGCTGTGACTACAGCTTATTTGTTGAAGACAGTTGCAGCGTCTGTCATGTTTGAATCAGCAGCAGAACATCTGTGAGTTTGATCTTCATCAAGTTTCTGATTTGAAGATCGAAATATAGATTTGAAAAACCAGAGAACTTCTCTCCATCACAAACACTATGACTGGTCTCACCTTCATGTAGTAATAACAACACTGAGTCCCTTCTCTTCTCCAGCTCTTTGTTGAAATCCTCAACCAATGAACAAGTGAAACTTCAAACATTTGACCTGAACACAGACAAAAAACTACAACAGACAAACTGACCTCAGACTCTCCAGTTTACAGTTTGGACTCTCCAGTCCAGCACACAGAACATTCACTCCTGAATCCTGTAGGCTGTTGTCACTCAGGTTCAGCTGTGTCAGGTGGGAGGGGTTGGACTTCAGAGCTGAGGCCACAATTTCGCAGTGAGTCTCTGAGAGTTCACAGTCACGTAGTCTGTGATTAGAGAAAACATCAAATCTGTTGTAAATGTAAATAGTGGTGAAAATACTGATATATACCTGATTATACCTGATTTGGTGGGCCCTGTTTTCCTCATGAAGGTATAATAGAACAGAATACAACTTTATTTCTCCCAGATAAATAAGAAAGACTAGTTGAAGACTCTAATCACGTACGTGTTTAGTGCACGAAGAGTACGGTACGCGCAGAGGCGGGAGGGAGGGACAGAGACGGCAGTTTGATGTACGTACACATCACCATCCAACTGACTTGAATGTCGCGTTCAAGATGATTAGATGGAGTGTAAACTTTACAGGATTGTCTTTCCCACAGGTGACTGACTTTTTTCATTTTTGTGAAAAAGCCTTCAATTAATTGGTTGCAGTGTGTAGGAGGATTTCAAACAATTTAGTAAAAGATGCTCCAGAATAGGATCTCCAACCCTTCCTTTAACCTGCATAGGCCTCGCACAAGGGATTCCTTGCTCCAGAGACCACCCAGAGCTGAGGGGGAGCGGTCGGTTCGGTGGACTCTGACAGGTCCACCGAACCGACCAGCTGATAAATGACACGTCAGCAGCACGTCGGATGACGCTTCTGAGGAAGACTGGAGTCACAGTCGAAACTGTCAAGCAGGTTACATCATTCTTGATTTTATTGTCTGAACACAAGAAAAATATAACTAATAGCCTCGCGTCTGCATTATGGGCCCAATTTTCAATCTCTACTAAACAGATGATGGGGGGTTGTAAACGACCACCCTAATTCAAACTAAGAACGGTGAAAACTGTGTTAATCTGGACTTGACTAAACTACCAATCTGATCCACTGATCAATAATGGTATAATGGTATAATAATGGTCATGTCTGGACTCACCCAGCCTTTCTGCAGTTCCTCACGGCTGGGATTAGTCTACGTCGTCCCTGAACTGATGTTTTGTACTCCCTCAGGTTCAACTCATCCAGAACCTGCTCCGACATCTGCAGCATGTAGGCCAGAGCTGAGCACTGGATCTCAGAAAGGAACTTCTCTGATCTGTTTTCTGACTCCAGGAACAGTTGGATCTCCTGATGAACTGACTGGTCATTCATCTCCGTCAGACAGTGGAAGATGTTGATGCTTCTGTCAGGAGACATTTCATCACTGTTCATCTTCTTCAGGTTGTTGATGATTCTCTGGATGGTTTCTGGACTGTTCTTTGTCTGACCCAGCAGATCCCCTAACAGCCTCTGGTTGGACTCCACAGACAGGCCATGAAGGAAGCGAACAAACAGGTCCAGGTGACCATTTTGACTTCTGAGGGATTTCTCCATGGCTCTCCTCAGGAAGTCATCCAGGGGGTGACGACTGCCTACAGTTGATCCAAAAATCATTGGAACCAAAGACTTTATGCAGTCTTCTCCCAGGAAGTTCTCCAGGACCTCTTTGTTCATGTTGCTGTAACAGTGGAACATGTAGACTGCAGCCAGAAACTCCTGAACACTCAGATGAATGAAGCAGTAGACTGTTTTCTGGAAGATCACACTCTCTCTTTTGAAGATCTCAGTACAGAGTCCTGAGTTCACCAAGGCCTCTGTGACATCCAGACCACACTGCTCCAGGTCTTCTTGGTAGAACATGATGTTTCCTTTCTCCAGCTGTTCAAACGCCAGCCTCCCCAGCTTCAGAAGAACTTCCCCGTCGGCCTCCGTCAGCTCCTGTGGACTCGCCTCATGTCCCTCACTAGAGGTTGATGGACGACATCCTACAAACAATATATGACATTGCTGTAAACAAACAAGTCCACAAGTTGAAGATATTTTCTTCAACTTGTGGACTGTTTCGGCAGGGTTAGGGTTAGGGTTACTCACTCACCGTACTTATTCTTCTTCCGCTTTGTCTGGACCAGCAGGAAGTGTGAGAACAGGTCAGTCATGGTCTTGGGCAGCTCTCCTCTCTGCTCTGTGGTCAACATGTGCTCCAGAACTGTAGCACTGATCCAGCAGAAGACTGGGACTTGACACATGATGTGGAGGGTCCTGGACGTCTTGATGTGTGAGATCATTCTGCTGGACAGATCTTCATCACTGGACCTCCTCCTGAAGTACTCCTCTATCTGGGCGTCAGTGAAGCCTCGGACCTCTGTTACCCTGTCAACACATGAAGGAGGGATCTGATTGGCTGCCGCAGGTCTGGAGGTGATCCAGACCAGAGCCGAGGGAAGCAGATTCCCCTGGATGAGGTTTGTCAGCAGCACATTGACTGATGACGTCTGTGTGACGTCAGACACAACCTCCCTGCTGTTGAAGTCCAGTGACAGTCGGCTTTCATCCAGGCCGTCAAAGATGAAGAGAAGTTTACAGACAGCCAGCTGCTCTGCTGTGACATTCTGTAATGTTGGATGGAAAACATGGAGCAGCCTGAGAAGACTCAACCGCTGATCTCTGATCAGGTTCAGCTCCCTGAACGAAAACAGGACCAGCAGACTGACATCTTGATTCTCCAAGCCCTCGGCCCAGTCCAGAGTGAACTTCTGCACCGAGAAGGTTTTTCCAACGCCAGCGACGCCGTTGGTCAAAACCACTCTGATGGGTCTCTGTTGGACAGGTGAGACCGTAGAGACGTCCTCTCTCTGTTGGACAGGTGAGACTGTAGTGACATCCTCTTTCTGTTGGCGATGCAAATGTTTAGAGAACCTATGTCTCAGTTTGACAAAAAAGTTTTCAGGGTCTTTTTTTGTCTGTTGGACAGGTGAGACTGTAGAAACGTCCACTCTCTGTTGGACAGGTGAGACTGTAGAGACATTGTCTCTCTGTTGGACAGGGAAGTCTTTAAAGATGTCGTTGCACTTGATTGGAGTGTCATGTAGGGTGTTCTTCTTGGACGTTGTCTCCAGCTGTCTCACCTCATGTTGGGTATTGACCTCTTCACTCTGTCCCTCTGTGATGTAGAGCTCAGTGTAGACCCTGTTGAGGAGGGTTCCACTTCCTTTTCCCTCAGTTCCTTCAGTCACTCGTTCACATCTGCTCCTCAGACTGATCTTATGTTGATCTAAAACCTCCTGCAGACCACGACCTGCTGAGAGACAAGAAACAGAGTCAGACTGAAGACAGAGGGTCTGACGATCTGATCGGATTATTTGCATCATCTACAGAAAAACTAAAAACAAAGAGAAGGTTTGAATCATCATCTTAAATGTCAGTGCTGTGTGATGGAACAAGGAGAAAACAACAGGTCCTGCTTTCAGAAACAACCACATCAGCAGACAGATGTTCAGTCTCACTTTGTACACAGCTGCTCTGATTGGCTGTCTGCAGCTCACCTCGAGTTCTGGGACAGATGGATCCTGGAGACTCTGCTCCGTCCTCATCTTCGTCCAAACGGACACTCATCTTCAGGACTTCAGTCAGTCTGAGAGGTAAGCAAATGTGTGATCACTCACACACACAAAAAAAACACTTAAAGTACCTGACATTTGTACTAAAGTATAAAAAGTAATTTTCTGATATAAAACGTAGGCCAAGTATTAGAAGAAGAAGTATTTAAACAAAGGGAGCGGTTAGGATTTTGATTATGACATTTATTGTGGCTTCCTTATGTGTTCACACCGAGCTCAAGTAAAATATTCGTCTCGCTCTACTCACGCGAGATTGCCCGCTTGAGTGCAATATTTTGAACTTGCGCGAACAGTAAAAGCATAATATCCAGGTACAGTATGAGAGTCACAGCAGTCTCCCAGACCGTCATAAATAAGTGCTTCAGTGATAACAAGGTAGCATTATAAAAATTATTTGGTCTGGAGTCCAGGGCTGTTTTCTAGTGACATATTGTCTTCTTGAGCTATAACCTCTGTAAAATAAATATTGTAAATGTTTCATGTTTAAATGTAGGCTAGATATTGTTTGTTTACAAATGATGACAATACGTAGGTTACATAAGTACATGGAATAACTGTATGAATCACAATGATTTCTGATCAGAGTGACTGCTGACTCCTGGCTGTTATCCTAGACCTAGAGCAAGCTAGAGAAATCATAACCTGCCCAGGATAAGTTTGGCTGTCTAACAACCGACTTGACACCCAATTCATTCAGGATAACCCCGGCTCGATCCCTTATCTAGGTTTTGAACAACGGGCTTCTGGACAGTCCATCGACGGACGGATTAAAAATCAATAATCATGTCAGCGTGAGTGAAACAACAGTCTTGTGTGTTTGTAGTTGAAGAGCCCCTCCCTACTAATTTCCTCATTATTCCTCCTTTTCCTCAGTGTCACACACTCTCACTTCTATGAACAACAATAATATTGTGTTAACTTACCTGCCTCAGACTTCAGTTTTTCTCCTTCTGCCCTCAAACAGACTTCGGCGTCTACACCTGTTTGACACTGGCTCATTCTTGCTCTCTACATGCTCCAGGGTGAAAAGTTCAGCCGTCGACTTCCAGGCTGCTCGGGTGAATCACTCCGCTGCTTTGCCGCTTGCGGTTGAGGGTGGCGCTTGTGCAGCCTCCCTTACGGGAAAAAACAAAATATTGCAATATATTGGAAAATATCATGTGATGTATTAGGCAATATATTCCCATATATGGGATTTAATATTTATATTTTCCAATATATTGCAATATATGCATGTCATATGTGTATTGAAAAATATATTGAGATCAAGACCAAAAAGGTAGGCTACTAGCTATATTTTTAAATGTATATAGTTAGTCGACGGCTGAAGGCAGTTGAAGTCACATGACTCTGAGTGTGTTGTTCACTTAAAAAAAACATTTAAACTAGTTGTTATTGTATTGTCTGTTGTTTGAAATGGCAACTAATGTGTTTTGTACTCCGACTTTGTCTCCAGCTTCATATAAATAGGCCTAATATAATGTTGATGGTCGTTTTGACAGAAAGAAGAGAAGTGACTTGATACAGGTAGAATGGCGCCATCTGCTGGACAACTGATGGTATCACACCTGTATGGATTAATTCAATGTGAGCACATGAATAAATAGTGAGCTATGGAATTACTTTTGTATCAAATCAATTCAAACAAAATCTCTTCAATGTCTCAAACTCACTGAAGCAAAAAGCTGTAGGCTAATCTCAAAAGCAAAATGTCTAACTTGAAAACAAATTACAAATATATTGGTCCTTTTGATAAATATGTTTTTGTTTATGGTTCGCTGTGCAAAACACAGATGACAACAATGCAGACAATAAACAGTGGTGTAAACAATGGACATAAATGCAGATGTTAACAGTCTAAAAAAGCAATAAATAATTAATAAATTAATCACACTGTGCTGCTGCTGCTGGACCAAGATGGCTAAAGTGCTCTGTAAAATTAAAGTGTGCAGCGCAATAAGCTACCTCTTGTAAGAGTTGAGGAGGGAGACAGCAGTTGGAATAAAGGATTGTTTATATCTGTTGGTTTTAATTGGTGGAAGTCTGAAAGGGGAACCTGAAGGAAGAAGCTCAAATTGTTGATCTAATGTAGCCTATGGGAGCTGTCAGACAGGATGGATTTTACCTTATTGTACACCTTTTTTGTACATATCCTGCAGGGTTTCCTGGTCCATGCCAATTATTTTACAGCAGACGTTGACCACCCTTGGCAATACATTTTTGTTTTTGATATTAAGAGATTGAAACCAACAGATAAAAGACAAAGTAAGCATAGACTCAACAAAAGAACAATAAAACATATTCAGCAGGGTCCTGTCAACCTGGAAATGTAATTAGTTAAAATTAGTTTCCGAAGGAAGAGGCGCTGCTGCCTCTCCTTATACACTGAATCAGTGTTAAAGGTCAGGTTTTTATCGAGAATAGTACAAGTTCTTATAAGAATCCACTAATTCAGTGTTCTGACCTTATTACAGTGTTGAGAGGAGAAGATTGGGAATGTCCAAATCAATTGTGCTTGGTCTTAGAGGCATTGATTATTAAAAACGAATCCTGACACCAAGTCATAAAATAATCAACAACACAGGACCATGAGAGAATTCATCTCTGTTCAGCAGGCTCACTATCACCGTATGGTCAAACTTCAAAATGTGGTGGTTCTCATATGTAGGACTTCTGCAGTCATTAGTGTGCATATATAAAGTAGAGGAGAGAGGACACATCCCTGAGGAGAGCCAGTGAATGTTACAGACAAGTCTGTTCCCCATTTAGTCTCACTTTTTTTACTCTCACATTTATGTCTGTTCTGTATTTTATTTATCACAACATGATTTTGTTTTTATGATTTTCTCCCTCTTCCCCAACAAATGTTGTATTCCAATATTGTGAATAAGATTTTTATTCTTAAACTTTTGTAAAATCAAGGTTAAATAAAATGTGTTTAACCTCCAACGCAAATCAAATCACTTTAACCACTAGCTCACAGCTATGTCCCAGTATCATACAGCAGGGCCGTTAGGGAGAAAGACAAAAAAAAACAGTAGTCTAATCTTTGTATGACTGAATTATTCTGCATAAGACCCTGACTAATACTCATAGTAATCTGCATTAGCATCAAAACAAAGTAGGCTAAATAAAAAATGATAATACTACGTAGTCTAAGAAAAAAAAGTGGAAAAGTCAGGGGACCATCTAAGTATTCTTTCAGGGGGCCCAGAATTCCTAGCAACGGCCCTGTCATACAGATGCTGAACCACGTGACGACCCAGCAGTATATCTATCGCTCTGTGTGAACCCCCCTGGCTGACACACAACTCAACAACACGAATAACGGCAGGTTTGACCCAGCTCTTCAACAGACCACACAGCCAAAGCAGCCTGTCCTCTGGGCAGCCAGGTTGAATCCACAGACGGGTGGACTAAACATTAGCCAACACTCGGACGTGCGTGTGTGTGTGTCATCATCACGCTGCCCTTTGCCCCAGTTTGACCCACTTTCCCTCGGATATCCCGGGATCACAACGGGACTAAAAGGACACTGTGCTGGAAGATGTCTCGGGCCACGGAAAGACTCAAACTGCTGATCCATCATCTGGATCGATCACCTGCAGCGATTGTATCCTTTCATTGTTCTATGATCCGCTCTGAGTTTGGAGCCTCAGCAGCAGGAATGTGGGCTGTCCGACGCCGATGGCGGCTCGCCGAGCAGCGGACAGCCGCGGTGGAGCGAGCCGGGGTCCCTCAGTCGCCCGGAGGCCTCTGGGGACAGAGAACCAAGTTATTGTTTGTAGAGATGCATTTTTGCAGTTGTCTGTAGCTACTGAAACAGGAAAATAACGCCTAAAAGCTAATTTACCGTCTTTAGCATTTTTACGTAATTTGTTTGGTGGCGATACAAACTCAGTTAGCTTTTTAACGTTAGCTAACGTTAGCCGTACGTTAACGTAAAGCGCAGTTTAATATAAAATAGTTTTTTGTGTGTCAAAAAAAGCAGAAAAACGTCGCAGTGAGCATGTAACGTTACTGCTCCTGTAACGTTAACGTTCCTGACACGGACTGACCCACAGGCCAACAACAACAACATCCAGGGCTAGACAATAACATTGTGTTGGGCTTTCTTATGTTTTCATAATGCAATGCACCACTAACCTACAGTGTTCATCACAGGAGGGAAACTAATCACAGCCTGTCAGTCATTTTTCAATGGACTCTGTCCTTTTTTAAATGTTCTCCTGCTCCTCAGTCAGTAAGTCACGAGCAGTGATGGTCCTTTTTCAGTAACGAGTAATTTAAAAAAAGTTACGGTTTCCCCGTCAAAGTGTACGTTATACACATTTTTGTTTCAGTCCATGAAATAGCACATAAGCGGACGAATACTACTGAGTGAGTTGGTTAGTTCCAGATAAACGGGAGGTAGGCTTATGGTTAGAGGGGGGGCGAGTCCAAGTAATGTGACATATCTGAGCATTTTATTTAAAAAAAGAAAAGAAAAAAGAAGAAGAAGTAACTTAATAGTTACTTTTCCTAGTAATTAGTTACTTTTATAATGTAGTAATTCAGTTACTAACTATTTTGGGGGAAAGTAGTACTAGTTAGTACTATAATTAATTAGCCTACTTTTTAAAATTAACGTGCCCAACACTGGTCAGGAGGTTGTATATGTGGAACTATAAAACAATATGTCAACATACAATTATACTTAGCCTATACTTTTTTTTTTCCATTTTTATAATTCCAGTTTAAATCTAACTCAACAACTATCACTTGTATAACACTTTCTCCACCTGAGAACATAAATATGCACTTGAGTATATTGAAGATGTCCAGTACAAATACTAGAAAGAATCTAAATCTGTCTTTTGTTGCTTTATTTCCTCCTTAACTGGTTTTCCTCAGAGAGCTGCACCGACCTCTGCTCTGCAGACATCCACCTACAGCAGTCATCCTCACAGGCTGAGGTAACGAGTTTCAAGTAATCCCATAATTTCACCTGAGTAAACAGCAGATTCAGCAGTTGCCTCAGGGTAAAAGGTTTCAGTAGGCGTGATTACACAAGCCACCACTCACCTTTCACACAGTTTCTTTAGTGCTGCCCGTATCAGCGGGTAGAGATGTGTTCAAGAGACAACACAAAGTCATGGGCAGTTTTGAAGGCAGTTTAGTGTCAGAGTTAAAGTTTCAAACAAACACTGATGCGAGAGAGTCATTCACTCCTTTATGTAAGGAGGAGTGTGAGTGGAAAAGATCCAGACAGGTGTTAAGCTGCCATGGCTGGAGGTAGTGATATGGTATTTACTGAAATCTAATATGACTATTACTGCAGCCGCCTTATGTCAGTCAATTTCAACAGAGCAAAGAGTCTGCATCAGCTTTTCAATGCAACTAAACCAGTGCATTGCTGCATTGTCACCTGTGTTTTTTTTGTTTTTATTTTACAGATATACTTGTGATACTGACCTGCTGACCCCAGAGCAGCGACTCTCTTATGAGGAAAATGGTTTCATTCTCATCAAGAACCTGGTGTCGGAGGAGGACATCGACAAGTTCAGGTGACCACCACAAAACCTGCAACTGCAAAGAAAACCATTCTTTACACACTGTCTTTGCAAACATATAATATTATTAACCTTAAATGTAATCCAGCTCCCTGTGATGAGGACCAGTAAAAAGGCAGAATATTAATAGAGCTGTAAAAGATATTGAAAAATTTACAGGACAAAAAAAAAAATACTATGTGCAAACGTGTTGACAAAAATGACAAAATGACAAAACTCCTACCAGACAAACATGTGACAGGACAATTTATTTAGATCATACAAGCTCCTTATATTCACACATGTCAGCTCTGTTGAGTGTGTATAAATGTTCAGATGACCTGTGAGGTTCTGAACATCGTCTCCGTTCGTTCTTCAGGAAGGAGTTTGAACGGATTTGTCGAAAGGAAGTGAAGGTTCCGGGCCTGTTGGTGATGAGGGACGTGGCGATCTCTAAATCAGAGTTTGTTCCCGATCAGAAAGCTGTCACCAAGCTCCAGGATTTCCAGGAGGATGCTGAACTGTTCCGCTACTGCGCATTGCCTCAGGTACACAAACAACACACATACACTCTAGTTTCACTCGATACCTGAATGTGCAGCATCGCTTTTGTTGAGACACACTTCAAGTTATTGAAATTTAAAAAAAAAAACTCTCTGCAAATGTGCCTGTTTGTGTCAGATCTTGCAGTATGTGGAGTGTTTCACTGGACCGAACATCATGGCCATGCACACCATGCTGATCAACAAACCTCCTGACGCAGGTAACATCACTATCACAGCAGGTCTGATGTAAAACCCTGTGTGGTCATGATCAAAACAAGCAGGTGTAGGTGTGAGGCTGCATCTCCTGTGTGTCCTGTGTCTCAGGTAAGAAGACGTCCCGTCACCCGATGCATCAGGACCTGCACTACTTCCCGTTCAGACCGGCTGACAGGATCGTCTGCTCCTGGACAGCGATGGAGAGAGTGAACAGGCAGAACGGCTGCCTGGTCGTACTGCCGGGGACACACACTGGAACGCTGCAGGAGCACGACTACCCCGAGTGGGAGGTACACTACACACATACACACTGTCAGAAGCACATCTATCCCTGTTAGGAGATCCACACAGATACACCATCAGGGTTTCTGCTGGGTCTTAAAAAGCCTTAAAAAAAATAAAAAATTTGATTATCCAAATTTTAGGCCTTAAAAAGTCTTAAAGGGATAGTTCAACATTTTGGCAAATTGGCCGATTGCCACAATCCCTATAGTTTTAGGAGTAGGTTCGTGCCCTTTAATTGTCGGTGCAAGCTATTTTTCGAACGGCGGAGCAGAGCCGCGAGCTGCTCAGTGCTACGCTATTGGAGGCTAATGGAATTTCTTGGTTTCCCTCATCAAATTCATTACACAATCCAACAACTCCAAAACGCTCTGGTGGACAAGTTATGACCTGCACATTCACCACGCTATGAGGTAACTGCCCCCGACAGGAACGCGCATCAGCAGTTTTGCATGAATTTACCTCGAAAACAACTCCTAATGTTCCGTTATTATCTCATAGCGTGGTGACTATAGGGACTATGGCAATGGGCCAATTTGCCAAAATGTTGAACTATCCCTTTAAATTCATTGAAGTATTGTGTTCAAGTCTTGAATAATTTTAGATGCTCCTGTAACATTTCATTGTGCTTTATTGAATGTATTTTCAACTACAAACGCCCAACGTGCAATTTATATTGCAGCCAGTTTACTTGCAAGTAATTTTGTGACTCTGCATTTCTTTTGTATGTTTTTTGTTTGTCATATAGGTCTTAAATTTCATCCATAATGGTCTTAAAAAGTCTTTGATTTGATATTGTGAAACCTGCAGAAACCCTGACCACGTCAAGCTCTGCTTTTGTCCTCAGGGCGGGGTGAACAAGATGTACCACGGAGTGCGGAACTACGACCCGCAGCATCCCAGGGTGCACCTGGAGATGGAGAAGGGCGACACCGTCTTCTTCCACCCGTTACTCATCCATGGCTCCGGCATGAATCAGACGCAAGGCTTCCGCAAGGTACTACACTACCCACAATCCATTCAGGGTTTTCAGCATATCCTCCTGTGACATCCCTGGTGCCTCGTAATTATAATGTGATGAAAATATTACTATAAATCTTGTGTGTGTGTGTGTGTGTGGTTACAGGCCATCTCCTGCCACTACGCCAGCGGCGACTGCTACTACATCGATGTGAAGGGAACCACACAGGAAAACATAGAGAAGGAGGTGAAGGAGATCGCAGAGAAAAAGTACGCCGTGGGCAACGAGGTCACGTTCAAGGTCAGACTCTAACATTTACACTGCATTCATGGACTCAACCAAAACCAAAGCCCAAAAACAACAAAGATAGAGGGAATCTGGGAGTATAGACGAGGTCAGAATGGAGAGTAACCAAACTAATAAGAAAATGAAATAACTAGTGTGGTGACAGCTGGCTACACAGTTTAAGCTCCAGAAGACTTGAAATAGTTTGATACTGTGCAACATCCTATCTAATCTTATATATACACACAACACCTGAGTGAGACAAAGACAGAACATGAACACACACATAAACTTGCTTTGAGACTGAATGTCAGGATGCCGTGATCTCTGCTGTTTCAGTTGCAAATTTCTCTCTTAAAGGCTGGAGTTGTAGTTGGAGACGTTATTCTGGAACATTTTTTACTAAATTGCTTTAAATCCTCCAGTCTTCAACAAATTACGACGTGGAAAAGACATGTCAGTGATCCAGTGTACCACACTGAAATCTAATAGGTGGGTTCACATCAAGGTGTCGCCATTGCGGCTTCACCTTGATGTGAACCCCACAAGCGTTGTGTTGCTGCGCTCTGGAGGCTTTAGAGAAGTCTGAGGAAAGGAGCTTGGACTTTTGACGTGTGTATTTTCAAAATGTGGCCTGTTAGAAGCGTTTTTCCAGGATCTCCAACCTTACCTTTAACAGTCCCCAACAGCCTCGTTAATGAGAACCAGTGTGAAACAGGATTGGTTGACTCGAGTCAAAGTCAAAATCCTCTCACATATAATAAATATTCTAGACAGTTACAATAAATACTCACTTTTCATTAAAGTTCCATGTGTTTTCTCTTCTCCTGTGATTAAGTCTTGAATCCATAAGAAGATACATTTGTGGTTTAATAACCAAAACCATCTCAGTGTAGTTCTACATCTCTCTCAGGCTAAATTAACACTGCTGCGTTTTCATTTTAAAATACCTTATTTACCACTGGTCCTACATTGTCTCCTCCTGTCCTCACCACTACAAGCAGAAAAGCAGAGATTTCTGCACCTGTTCTGTTTTGTATTTTGACTTTATTCTTTCTTTCTTTTTTTTAATAAACTGAACCTTTAACTCCTCCCATACAGGATACCTGGGCTTTCCGAGGCCGCCTGGTGCAGGGAGAGAGGGTCTCACTGTGATGATGTCACAGACCCACAAGGTGACCAACCACTGACCTGAGAGCAGAGTAAATGAATGAAGTGATCAGAGGCCTGTTATGGTGTTCATGGCTTCTAATGGTACAATCTGTCATTTCCTCAAGTGTAATGTTTAGATCACCGCACACTGTTCCACTGCATTTGCTTTGGAAATGTGATGAAGAGAACATCGACCTGACATAATGCATAAGTATAGGGAATAAAATTAAAAATGGAAAATCAGTTTCCTCATGGACACATACAGTAACTATAGTGATTAACAGAGTATATGAGATGCTGCTTTACAGCAGAAATAGCACTTTTAAAAACAGTGATGCAGTCTAAGCATGTCCTGAAACATCAGCTGTTTAATTAAACAAAGCCTTAATGGAGAAGGATGTCAAGCGTTCAGACAGTATGTTGATTAAATGAGAAATATTATACAGGAGGAGAGAGTGGGGTTGAAGTTAAGATAAAGGAGGGAGAGAAATGAATAAAAAATGGTACTTAGAAATGTGAAAATGTTCCAGAATGACTGTTTTCATTAACAATAACACTGCCTTATTGTGTGTTCATAATGAGCCAATTAATAATTTTATTCTTGTTTGTACAATCTTTATAAATGTAATGTTTTAATAACATTAATGATGAAAATGACGGAGGTTTTTGTTTTGATTTCTTCAGACATCTCACTCAGAAAGTAGCTTGATATCAAATGGCATATGAGCAGCAGCTGCCACATGTTGTGGTGTCAGAGAGTGCAGCTGCCTTCAGATGGAGGACTGGGTATTTCCTGGATCTCCCACAAAAAAAAAAAAAAAACACCTGTGGGGCTGGATCAGTATCTTAACTGCAATCGTCTTAGAAGGAAAAGTTTATTTCCATGCAGGACACATGAAAGGAGGAGGCTTTATCACAGGCACACGGGGAAAAAAAGCATATTCACCAAAATGTACAAGTGCATTGCACACACAGCACATAGCACACACACATACACTCAGGCTCATTTACAGCTAAATGTTTTCCAGATCTGGTGCTGACTGAACTCAGTGGCACAGTTTCCATTACAACCTGTGTCCTCACACTGAGTTCAGCAGCTCACAGCACAACACAGTGCAGTGAGTATACTGTATGTAGGCCTAACCATGAGATTGGATCAGTCAGACCTGGAATGATAATGAAGGGTCTAGTTCAGCAGCATGATAACATAACAATGAACTATAGAGCAAATCATAAAATAAATTATATTATGTTCAATTATCTTATGATCTTAATTGGATATTTCAACATTTAAGATTCAGTGGCGTGTTCAGGGAGTGGCCTTGGGTGGCACGGGCCACCCCTGAAATCTGATTGGCCACCCCAAAATATGATGAATATGAAATATGCCCATTTTATACGTTATTTTATACTGCCTTTTGTCAAGTAATTTTTTTTCAAGAATGAAATATTAAGGTTTTCTATTACAGTTGTATGTTGCCACTCCTGTATTTTGACTAGTACGTCTAGTTTTTCTCACAGTGTTAGTAATTGAAGTAGATATGGGTTTTGCAGACAAAACTGGGCATGGCCAAAACCTGTGTGTTTGCGTGTGCACATGTATACATGAGTACGTAATGTGTGTGTGCAGGCACTCATGCTCACGCTTCATGCCACCCCACCATGAGTCAGTGCCCCACTTGGGCCACCCCTATCAAAAATATCTGGACACGCCCCTGAGAAGATTAGAGGCAAATGTCTGTTGTGGACAGCCTAAAATGTTGGGAAACAAATGTGGTGGAGTGGATTTATTCAGTACCACAATTTCAAAATACTTCAGGTTGAATACAAGTACATTAAATTGTAAATTTAGGATAAATGTTATTACTTCCAACCACTGCTATTATCTAGGCTTCAGCACGCTGTGATTTTATTTCAATATTTTCCACTGACTTGCAACTCAAACTCTGTATCTACTGTAGAAGCTGATGTCAAAAGGGTAAAAGAGAAACTAAATCACCAGACACAATGACATGAACAATGGAATTATAAACTCTATACTCATAATGCATCTCTACAACACTGTGTGACTGCTCCTGACTGAGCACCATACCCACTGTAGTTCATTAAAGTACGATTGTGTCTTTTTTTAGTAGCTTCATGAGGCTGAAATATGCAATTTTGGACACAAATCAGGCCCAGTGGGGATGGTTCTAACACTTTTTGTCTCAGCTCCTATAACTTGCAGAGTGTTCATGGTAGGGCTCTCAAATTTTGTGAGTTTTTGAGTTCCCTCATTTGTCCTCTACAAATAGCAGTGCCCTAAACTTCTCAAAGTATATCACATAATTTACTATTTGATGTCAAATGCAAGGAGTGCCACTGTTACCCCACTACCGGGGTAGGTTGTAACACAACCTGGGGTAAATTGTAACTGTAAGCGCCATTTATTATTGTTTTGCTATTTGCACTGATTTATACTGACTAGGAATAGAAAAGAACCAAGGAAACAACGTAAGATAGCCACTACAGTAACAGTGAGATTAAAAACTAAAAACTGAGAGCAACCCAAAAAAACATGCATCTACTATTATTATTATATATATGTAAGTTTGTTGTGCATGTTCCAACAATAAAGCATCTTCCTATGGTTCAGTATGAACAAAAAGAACTCATCACTGACGGTTAAATGAAGAACAGTGACAGTGGTGTGGATCCTAACATTAGAAAGCTGTCATAAAGAACATCTTCTGATAATACTAGTGAATGCTGAACATGTATGAATGGAAACCTTCAACAGGAGGTCAGAAGCAGGTCATACAATTCCAGGAAAGATGATGACACTTAATGACATTTAGAGTAATAAAACAACAAAGGTAAAAGGTGTAACAACCATCCCCACCCCTGTCAGCCATTGTTTGACTAGCTGTACCAGCATGGTGGTTTAAAATAAACATTGATGAAATGACTCATATTTTACCTAAGAACCTGCTCTTTCATCTTATGTAGAGGTGTTGACATTTACTTCTGTTGATATCAAGGACTTGGCTCTTTCTGATCATTTCTGTGTGTTCTTTGACTTACAGATAACTCCAAACATGCAGTTACCCTCTGTATCTGTTAGGAAAAGGTTAATAAATGAGAATACCAGTGTAGAGCTCTGAGATCTACTGACTCAGGTCAGATAGTGGAGCACAGAGTTCAGACCAGACATGGTGAAGCAGCATTTAGCTGTTATGCTGCTCACAAGTGGAACAAAATACCAGCAGAACTGAAATCAGCCCCAACTGTAAGCACTTTTAAATCCAGGTTAAAAACATATCTCTTTTCACGTGCTTATAGCTGAGAACTTAAAACTTTATCTATTTTCTTGTATTTAACTTTTATTTGCTCTTGCTTTTAACTCTGTTTTTAGTGTTTTGTTTGTTTTTATTCTGTCTTATGCTTCTTTTTTTTTATATTTTGTCTTTATGTAAAGCACATTGAGTTGCCTTGGTATGAAATGCGCTATATAAATAAAGATGCCTTGCCTTGCCTTGCCTTATACAAGTTACCTAATTCAAACTTCAACAGTATCGATACTAGTCAAAATTTAGGCTTGGTTGTTTTTTGGCTGTCAGCCATGCAAATTCACATGCAATGTAGGGAGTGAGTGGGTACACATGATATTGATCACATAACTCTAATGTTATCTGTTATTGGTGAAAGTGGTGCTGTTACAACCATCCCTTTGTTACGACCATCTCCCCTCCATATTTTATGGGTCTTGTACATGGGTGTGACAAAGTAGTAAAAAGGCCCTTCCTTCCTATTCATTCCATGTTAATTTGTGGAGCTTGTGATTTTTAATTAGAGAACTCACCTGTTGGCCACATGTTGAAATTTATTGACTAATGAAATATCAACTAATTTTTTGGGGGCATTTTTGCCTTTGGTTGGCAGCAGATGAAAAACACTGGGGGAATGACAGGCAGTAAAGATCAGCATGATCGGGAATTGAGCCGCCAATCACTGCGATGGGCAAAGCCAACATGGAAAATTATCTTAACCACTCAACCACCAAGCACCCACCACATGGCATTTTCATCATGATCTGGTACTGATCCATGTGTGACTGTTCCATCGTCTCTGGCTCCACCTTGTGGACAAAAGTGAAAATGCAAAGAATCCTCAAATTTCTAATGACGGTCCCAGCCTGAAGTCTGCTGCAAGTTAATACTGTATGAGGCTGATGAGATGGGAATTATGTATATAAAAATGCAATACATCTTGTCTGCTGCTACGTGGTCTGTGCAGGCCACGGTAACTCCTGAGCACTGAGTCCAGTGGTGGCTACAATCATAAATTGAATTTAAATTAACTGAACTATCAATTTGTCAACATTATTAGTTCAATTGTAATTTAAGCCTCAATTTAGAAATGTTTTGCAGTGGGGGATTTGAAATCTTCACATTGTAAACTGACCTATTTACCTGACCTCATTCCAGTTCGATTTAAATGAGCTTTGGCCAGTGAACTCAAATTTCACCTGTGATGCAATAGAAACACACACACACACACACACACACACACACACACACACACACACACACACACACACACACACACACACACACACACACACACACACACACACACACACACACACACACACACACACACATTAACACAAACAACCGAAACTGCAACCTATATACAGGAACAGGTGGACCACTGACTTTCAATGATTTGTAAAATCTTATACAAACTTCTGCACCAAACACTGACCCATCACGGATGAGGCTTTTTGCTTTTTGCTCCTCTCTCTTTAAAAGCTGAGAAGCTGAGAGGAAGCTGCAGCTCGTGGCCCAGTCAGCTGGTGTGACTACTTAATGACTTACAGCAGCAGCAGGCGGCCTCTGTTTCCCCAAGTTTTATTCCATCCTGAGTCTGACTCCCTTAGGTCTCGGAGAATTAGAAACAGAAGCAGGATTTCATGCAGATGATTCAAGTCAGACTGCAGCTTAACCTACGATGAAAGTCCTATGAACATTTACTGGGATTTAATTAATCAAATTTTCTGTCTGTTTAAATATGTTTTTAACTTTTATTTTTATGTTGGCATAGAGTGAAAAACGCTCACTAATGCAATATATTTTCAATGATCTTGCCAACAAATTTTATTAAAAAAAAAAAAAAAAATCCCAATGGTAATGGCACCATTTCAGCCGTGCATCCTCTGTGATGACACCTGCAGCTTTCTGAAGAGCGGGATTGAAGCTCAGAGTGAGCTGCTCCACTGGCGCCATCTTGGCAGCAGAGTACCTGACTCCGCCCCTTAGCTCAGAGCTGATTAAAAAAAATGGATTAAGAAGTGCACCTTCTCTAGAACTGAGACTTCAGTGCATACAGCTGTCACTCAAAGAGGCTATGCCGTCAATTATACAGAGCTTTAGGTCTAAATAAAATGCTAAACTGTTCAAGTCATGAAAGAGCAGATCAGCTGAGACCAAACCCTCTGGTGGCCATTAGAGGAACTGCAGTCTCTGTCACTTAAAGCAGAAGTAAGCGATCCGGTCGTTTTGGGTAATGCTGCGTTACAGCTTCAAGTCACGACTTACGACTTTGTAGCGTTCCAGGCAACCCACTCGTGTTTTTCCGACCTGTTTTACCTGTGAAAGTCACTATAATGGCCACTCGTAACTTCCGACCCGTGAACTCGTACCAGATCGAACTGGTACGACTTCACAGGTCGGAAATACACGAGTTACGGGCTGCATTGAACGCACCATAACGTCTTGTCAGCCGACGGAGTTAGCAGCCCCCGCCCTCGTCATGGATCTATTGGTCCTTGTCCCTACGTCACCACATTCAGGCGCATCCCTTGGCTGCACACACAGCCCTGCATGCCGTTCTCTCTCCTCATTGGATAAAAATTGTAGGATACGAGAAAAGTTTTCTCCTTGGCTCAGAGCAGAGCAGAGTGACTGACAGACCCGTGTTTCGGTCCAAACACTCTATGTAAGTGATTGCTGTCGGAAGATAGAACTATTTAAGACTTATATTAACACAAAAATATCGCTTACTTCTGCTTTAAGTGTTGATGCTTGGCCCAGAGCTCTCTCCTCTGATCTGCTACTAAACCCTGGTTTCCCTTCCACTGCCCTCTTCTTTAAATTCACTCCACCCCATCACTCCTCCTTTTGCTCCTTGCTTTCTTCTTCATCATCATCATCTCGTCTCTTTGGGAATTGAAATTCCAGCAGCTTCCCTCCCCTTCCTGAGCCTTTCTCCCCCTCTTTCTCTCTCTCTCTCTCTCTCCTCCCACTCCCTTCCCTCCCTTATTTCTCGCTCCTCTCTCAGTTGAGTTGAGGTGTTGCTGTTTGGTCCAATACAGTTGTTGCCTTGGTCTCTCAAGATGTCCTGGACACAAGCCTTTGTCCTCTCCTTTCTCACCACCCTCCTCATCCTCACCTGTGAGTATAATGTGTGGGTGGGGAAAAGATGGGGGGAGGGAGGGAGGGAGGGTGCTTTTGGATTTTACATCCTTGGGGGAGATTAGCAAGAGAGCTTTGGAAAGCATTGATCCCTGTTGTTTTATAATATAACCTGGAATATTGGACAGGCTGGCTGCACTTTTTTAATTCTGCCTTCTTGTTAATCCCACATTCATTTTTACACTTTATTTTCAGCAGGTTTGTGAATCATTTTCCCATGAGGGTGATTTGTAAAAGTTCTAAAGCAGGTCCACTATAGGATTACTTCAGTGATGATGCTGATGCTGTGTGGTCTGTACTTGTTTACTTCACGGTGAATTAAGTGGAATTTGACGATGGCCTCACGTCCTGCCATTTTCAATCATTATGGATAATTATGGTTGGCAGTTGGCACTATTTTAACCCTGCTCCTTTCTGCCACATTTACAAATCATAAAGGAACAACTCAGGCTCACTCTTCTATATACCAGAGAAGACTGAAGTTATCCTGCTGCACTGACCTCATCTGTATTTTCATTTTCATGCATTTTTTGTCATGAAGATAAGTCTGACTTGCATTGAAATACAATTTCTTGCAGATATTTATGATTGAGGATGACTCCTGATGAATTTGCTGATTATTTGACATCTACAGTAGTTTCACCTTGAGGTTGTTGTTTGTGGTACCTGTAACCTTTAAAGTAACTATTGATTTTATAGACTGAGTGCAGTGCGAGAGTTAAAAAAAAAAAGTTTCTCCCTTTCGCCCTCAGTTTCCAGTGTGGTGGAAAGCGCAGTAATCCAGGATGACTCAAAAGCAGCTGACCCTACAGGTGACACCTGTCCAGCACTCATCTCACCAGCTTTGCTTCTCATCCTCCGTATAATGACCTTGAACTCCTGACCTTTGACCCTTAGGTCCAGCACGACAGGTGTTCATGCCCGAGTCCGATGCCTCCAACTTCTTCAAACGCCGTACTCGCCGCTCGACCCGATACTACGAGCTTGTCGGTGAGTTTTTCTGTCACTTTTCCTTTCGAAAGCTGATAAATGCTGTTGGGAAGATGGACTGTGAGGGAATGAGGGAAAATACTTTTTAAGCAAGTTTACACCTGATGGCCAAGGTGCAGAGTTTGGTCTGTGGTTGGAGGATGGGGGTGGACAGCTGTATTTATTTATGTTTGATGTCACATGTGGTTGATTTGCCCGAGTGGGTGATATGGCCAATCTGCGGGCAGGCTGAAATATGTCCCGTTTGGGCTGCCATACAATCTTGTGTGTGTGTTTGAGCTTGTGGGAGAGTGCTGGTGTTGGTAGTTGGATTCTGGAGATGATATAGTCTGAGGTTTTGAATGTGAGCTGTGAAAGTTCAAGAGAGAGAAACAGAGGCAGAGCAGTGGAAACTCCAGCAGGTGTTGTTCTATACAGTAGTAGTAGCAGAGACACACACACACACACACACACACTCGCAGGAGCTGGAGGCTGCAGAAGGAGTCACAGGATAGTATGGAGCAGGCTCTCCCGCTCAGTCTCTCAGCACAATAAGCTCATTGTGCCTCATCCAGGCATCAGTACGGTCCACATCCTCAACGCACCTTCAACCAAAAAGAACAAACACAAGTTCCAAGACAAAAATTTGCAAACACATTAGAGAGTATATCATCAGATTGTGTTTCTAAATGAATATCAGTAACTGAAAACAGATCCATGCACTCGTATTTGCGATAAAAAAAACCCAAAAGTGGCCAAACTTGCTGGAGCAATGATTTCCATAGTTTCACTGAAGTTTGTCTTTTTTAAAAATGCTCTATTTCCTACTGGAAAATCCAGCGGAGGAGCACATGTGTGCAACCGGAGCAGGTCTCCAAAGACGGGCTGTGGGCCATGTCACCCTGCCCACCCATCAGAGCTCCAAACAGGGTCCTGGCTCTGAAAAAACAGATCCACATTCCAAGAGGAAAAAAGTTGATTATGTCCCTGTCTAGTTCATGAGAATCTGATTGGGTTGGGTTTGTGTGTGTGTGTGTGTGTGTGTAAAATACTTTCATTTTTTTTCTTCTTTTACAAGAAAAGTGATGAGTCCGGCAAAGCTGCAAATCCTCTGTCTGTTTGGAGGGAAAGTAAGTCTGCATAGATGCAGGTGTGTGTGTTTATATGAGATGTGGTGATGTCATCCCTGCACTTACGAGCCCACAGTGACCCAAGTTAAAGTGAAGGTGAATCACAGACAGAGCAGTGAAGTCTGATATGTACAGAAGCTGCTCTGTACCTGGCTGGATGTTTGTTTTTGTACCTGTACGGAGCAGGCGGGGAGGGTTAGGTGTTTACACGATTATCCAATATGTTACAGGCAGCGGTGCGCGGTTAGCCACATTTATTTGTTTTCAACACCTCGGAGGAGTTGCTAGATGCTCATGAAGATATTCTGCAACACTGTGTAAACAGCAGGTTCTTACTCAACCTCCTCCGACAGGTTGGTAGGAGCAATGTTCATCGTGAGGACTCTGGGTGTTCTGGTTTATCAATAAGCACCTCGTACCATGAAATTATCACCTGGACAGAAAACAGGAACCAAAGGAGTTCCTAGACCTTAGTTTTCAAGACATCATGGGATTTCATTTCATTTAGTTTATTTTTATTCACATATCAGTTTAAAAACCAAGTGTAAGATAGATTAATTTTTGTAGTTGTATTAAAATGCTTTTTGAGAGGGGCCAAGGAATAAATAACACATGTGAAAAATAAAACAAACCCAAAGATGCCCGCCTTTATCAAACACCTGCACTCTCACACAGTCAGGGTTAAGAACAAATGATCCACAGTCACACTCACACACACACACACACACACACACACACACACACACACACACACACACACACACACACACACACACACACACACACACACACACACACACACACACACACACACACACACACACACACACAAATACACATCCAAAAAGAAAAGAAAAGAAAAAAGAATTAAATGTCACTCTGTAATCCACTTATTCTGTAAAGTTTAACACACGGTTGCCCTTAAAGTTGGAATAATCTTGTTTTCAGACACATTCCTCTTTTTATTCCTATTATAAAGGTTAATTGCGGTTTAATTTTCACAGTGATGTGTTTGGAAGAGATTGATCAATAAAGTTTTGAGAAGATAGGCTAAACTTTATCTATCAAGAATAAATCACATTGTCACAATCATTTCATGATCATCCAAAAATATCCATCATGTTACAGTACTGCCTGGTAGGCACCACTCCTGATCCTGTATACTCAAGGATAATGGAATAAGTATTGGTGTATCACTCTATTCATTATCTGATGTGATGTCCTTAGGCTGTGGAGCTCAGAATAGTTCATTCGGTATTCTGGGCTGTCTCTGTGTATTTTCATCTTGGTGTAATCTTGTGTTTAATTCCTGTGGCTGCAGTGACAGTTGCTAAACTAGGAACTGCTGAACCATAAAGATTCAACCGTCACAGTGTCCTGGGTGATGTGGTGTGTAATTATCAAAAAACAAAAAGATCCTATAGTAATTAGAATAATTAGAATTACTAAGCAAAATATATAGTTTTATTACTTACCAAGAAGATATACCATCATACTCAGCACCTGTTTGTGTTTTATTCACGACACTGCTCTGCAGTGATGCAGCAGGTTTGAATTTTGATGCCAGCTTGTTCTCCCACAGTCGGCGGTAAGGTAACTTGATCCTCTCCAAACTGCAGGTAATATTAAAATCAGGGAGGCTGCAATATCCTATAATAAAATTAATGCTATTATCCCCCAGGAGTGACAAGCAAATGTGCTCATATAAAACATACAGTATCTGTTGGCTTATCCACGTTGGTAACAGCTCTGGGGTTTGTCAGAAACCCCAGAGTGATTGGCGGTTCCACCAGGTTGGTTTGTCTGATGCTGGATCCAGCACAGACCAAAGACCACAGCTCTGGGTTCATCATGATTATAGTCCCTGAGCTTGATGGATGATTACAATCCTTTCTGACTTCAGCTCCAGTGCATCCATCATGCATGCTGCTGCATACCTGTCCATCATGCAGCATTACCCACAGCTGATCGGGATGATTGTTTTTTTGTTTGTTTTTTTTTAAATCTTTTTTTTCGAGGGGGGGCTTTTTTGCCTTTAATGTACAGGAGAGTCGAGAGAGAGAGACAGGAAATGGGAGGCAGAGAGGGGGGAATGACACGCAGGATAGGGCCGCTCGGCGCAGGATTCGAACTGGGGTCGCCTGCAGTGAGGACTATAGCCTCAACACATACTCTACCAATTGAGCTAAACACCGCCCCAATCAGGATGATTGTTACTTCACACCTTGCCACATAGATGCACCAATCAATGGTCACAATAGGAAGCTTGAAAGGTGAACTCAATTTATTGATTTAATTGTATTGGGGTGTTGTGGGCACGTGTCACAGTAATATGTAGTAAACTACACTGTGGAGCGTTGTTAAGCTCAGTGCGTCCCCCATAGAGGCTATATAGTCCTCGCTGCAGCCGGCCCAGGTTCAAATCCTCTGGTGTGCCCTTTGCTGCTTGTCATCTCTCTCTGCCTTCCTATTTCCATACTGGCCTCAATTAAAGGTACCCCCCCCCCAAAAAAAAAAAAAAAAATCTTTAAATTACACTGTCCATGCTGATATACACAGTAGTTAATAGAATATGTAACTATCTGGCTCCTGACAAAGCAATAAAGTAAATCTAAAACTAAGACAAAATGAAAACTAAATAAAATGATCAAAGCGGGGTTAAAAACTAATATAAACAAAATTAAAACTAAAACGGAAAACAAAATGTTTAAATGAAAGACTTTATTCCAGTGATCCAGTGGTTAATGATGCTTAGCCCTGTTAAGCTCTAGCACAGCATTGCCTCCAGCTCAATGTGAACCATGCCACTGACATGTCTAACAATCCCACAGCAGACGATGCATCAGGTTGTTCCAGGAGGAAACAGCAGTCACCACCTCTGCTTCTTCTATCAGCACCGTGAGTGGGTGTTTACAGCTGAAGTCCCTGTCCTGTTCTCTCCACAGCCGAGCAGAGGGTGAAGATCGCAGCCAGCGAGCGGAGGAGGGAGTACAATGAGGAACAGAGGAACGAGTACGAGAACTACGTCGAGGAGGATCGTGATGGTAAAAACCTGCAGCCGCTTTTAGTTCCAAGAGGGAATAAAAGTAGAAACAATTTGCTATAATGGTGAAATAACCTTCCATCATCATTTCCTCCATAACCATCTTTACCAACATTTAACATTCACTTCGCTCCAACACACAGATAGAGGCCAAGCTTTTGTATTGTGTTTTGAGGACTAGTCTGAGTGGATTCTTGCATAAAAAAAATCTGAGATTTACTCAAATGCAGAAAGAAAAGGCTCGTAAAAGAACATCCATAGAGGCCAGAGAGGCCAGAGCTTTAGTTTGGATTTTAAATCAAACCTCTCCACGGGCCTGGGACTCCGCACCAATCCAAAGTGTTCATTTGTGGTTGACCCTAAGTTGACAGCCTTCGCTGCGGTCGTCTGTCCTCTGTGATATGGCTGTAGTGACAGTTTCTAAACTAAGAACTGCTAAACCATAAAGATACAACTGGCTTTTATGTCAGATACACAGTGTGTTTTTTCAGCGATTCGATGACTGATTATCTGAAAACAAAAAGATCTCCTCCTGCTTGGGGGACATGCTTGGTTTAGCTCATTGGGCATCTTCCATAACAGTATAAATGTCAAACTCTTATTCTTCACAGCTATGGGTTTTTGCACTTTGTCCATTTCAGAACAAAAATGCATTATTGAATTTAATATCAGATACAATTCAATGACTGAGTTGCATTATTAGATACATTATTCTGTCATATTACAGGATGTATTATGACCCCAATTAAACACATCATCATAAACATATTGCCACAGTGGCTGATTAAAATGCATGTTGGGTGTCATGTGACTGTGTTGGAGACTCCCTCTCATAACACCTGTCCAATGCTGGATGACATAAAATACATGTCAGTCGCCCAGCCTTGGTTTCTTTAGGCATTTCATTCCCAGGCCATTTGCTGACTGTGTCTAAATGAGACTGTTGAGGTTGACATGAACCATATGGAACTGATAGTGGTCACACTTTACTGTATGTCTGAGACTCAATTCAGTGTAAATCTATGTTTAAAAAAAAAAGACAGAAGGAAACTTCCTGTTCCCTCTCAGATTGAGTGATGTTCTTTTTTTCCCCCAACTTTAGGATCAGAAAAATACACCCCGGGGGCTGAGTCCACCTGGTCGTAGCAACCAACTTAAAGCTCAGGCAAATCAGCGTGGCAACACATATGAAGATAGGCCTATAAATGTTTAAACTTTGGTCAATATTTTGGTACAAATTAGTGGTGACTCCAGACCTTTGAAAGGGTCATTTTTTTCTGACCATAAGAGTCCACACATAAGAAAAACCCAGGGATTTTTTTCAAGTTTTCCAGGATGTGAATATTTTATTGTCCATTAGAGACTGTCAGCTTTTCTTAACTTCTTCCATCATGAAAATGAGTTCTTGTGTTGTAAGTCTGTTTTCACAGCTACATTTCCCACTCTGACCCCCTTGTGTCATTCAGCGTCCTGCTTACAAGTTCTACTTTTCCTCTTCAGATATTGCTTCTTCTTTATTAATATTTGTTTAACAATGTTTTCAAGCTGTCAGTTTATATATATTTATATATTTGAGTAGGCTAGACAACAATTCAAGTAATTTCCAACCATTTCATACAAAATCAGCCTCCTTCTTACCCGTCCAACGTTTTAATCAATTCTCAGCCCTTGTTTCAGCTATGTTAGCACTGGTTCATAAGTTTTCTTTACTGTCAGGTTAGCTACAGATTTCAACTCTTCAAACTCTTTAACTGTTACACTTAAACATGCAGAACTTTAACATTTTCTTCTACCTTTTTAATATTCCAACTGGCATTCATCTGTCAGCTTACAAGTTATACGTTTCAGCTTTAGCAACAGTATTTTTCAACATTGCTTCAGCAGTTTCTTCAGCTAATTCAGCATTGCTTCAGCAATGGCGTTCTGCTTTCAGCATTCACATGCATTTTCTTCAGGAAATGCTTCACCTACTAATAATTTGAATTAAGATTTGTTGCAGATTGATGTTAGGGGCTTTGGAAATATTTGTTTTCCATAGTCTGCTAAATTAGAACTATTAATTATTGAATATAAGAATATAACATTTACTTGTGAAATGGGAATGAGGGCTTCAGGAAGTTGGCTTTGTGCAGCTTTAACTGAACCGTTTGAACCCACAGAGGTCACTGAGAGATCGAGGGAGACCAACGAGCAGCTGCGAGAGTATCACTACGACGGCCTCTATCCTCGCTACCACTGGTTCCACTGAGCGGGCTCCGTCATGTGGAGGCCCCGGGGGCCACAGCGCCTCAGTGACGCTGCCATCACCTGTATCCAAGGCCATTCCTGACGTGTCGGGAGCCGGTGCAGATCGCCAAATTTATCCTACTTCAATCTACTAGACAAGTTGTTTTTTTTCTTCTGCTTGTCTTTATACAACGTAAAAAAATGTTTCTCCATGTCAATCTGTAAAGTGTATTCTAGTGCACTTTTTGTATTGTAAGCTAAATCATGTCATTTTAAATGGAAACTGTATGTTTTGCATGCTTGTATTTTTATGCATATTAAAGGCCTGCCATGTTTTTATGCCAATCTGATGGATTTGCAGCAGTAGATCAACCTCTTATATAAATGTTTTTAGTGTTTATCACGGGGCGATGGGGGGTGGGTGGGTTGTAGTTTTATATTTGTAGTCTTAAATTTCTTTAAGTTGATAAATAAAGAAGAGTTCTTCCTGACTTCCAGAGTCTGGTGTGTTTTAACTGGATCTTGCTCTGTCTGGTATTTGGAGTATGTAAAGGGAGGAGGGATAAAATAAAAAAAAATAAAAAAAAGAAGAAGAGGAAGATGAGGTGAGCTGCAAAAGTCGTCAGGCTGAAATGAATCCCACATTCCAGAGTGGAAATATTAGACCCAAAACCGGGCAAAACGGAGACAGAGGAGGGAAAACTGCAGCAGGGATAATGAGCACGACTGAAACCCTCAGGACCGTGTGGCATGGCACCCTATACTTACTGATCACAGTGTCACATCCACAAAGCTTATTTTATCTTTAACACTGTGATTCCACCCCAGATCTCTCCTGTCTGAGGACGTGTGGACGGCCTCGGAGACTTGAGCCGGTGCCACCTGGCCTCGGCCAAGATGGGGCCGACATATGGAGACAACACGTGCTGGAGGATGTGTGTGTCTGTCCTCATGCGCACACTGGTTCAGTCACTATGAGTAGCTCCTCACATGCAGAAATACAGTGGCTACATATTTAGCATAATAAGAAAAACACTTTGTTACATAAGCAGGTCCCGTCTTTGAATATCTTTCAACAACCCAGACAGGAGAGTCTGTGGTTATGATAGAAGAGAAGAGACCTTATTTCCATTGGCATTTCCACATCACTGAAAGCTTTAAAGCAGAGATCAACAGGAAAACAAAGACTCACAGTTACAAGAAGAGACATTCAAACAGAACCTGATCCCTAAGTGAGTCTGTTTGTATCTGTTGTGTCTCTTGTGAAATCGGTCTTGCTGATTCAGCAAACTCTGAAGCGCAGATGAGACTGTGTGTGACCCACAGGAAGAAGAAAGAAATCAATCTGAATCACTGACTATTATGCATTACATTACATTCAGGCTGAGTGTTTGCTGGTTTTTGAGACGATCTGCAGCTCAAGTTGTTAGAAAAAGAAACGAAAACTGCTCCATTTTCATTGCCATTTCTAATGAAATGAAAAGATTTATACTGTTTCCTTATTGTGCTGTTTTGATTAACCTACCTGTCTGTTTTTTATATTGTTTTCATTTGTTAAGCACATTGAATAGCTTGTGTATGATCATGTGTTGTAGAAATACCTCGGCTTTTCTTTTTTTTTTTTTTTCTTTTTTTTTTTTAAGTATATTTTTGGGCATTTATGCCTTTATAGATAGTACAGTTGAGACAGACAGGAAATGGGGAGGCAGAGAGAGGGGGAATGACATGCAGTAAATGGCGCCCGACGCGGGACTCGAACCAGGGCCGACTGCAGCGAGGACTGTGCCTCTATACATGGGGCGCCCGCTCTAACCACTACGCCACGCGACGCCCCATACCTCGGCTTTTCTATACCCATGACAATAATAATGAAATGATAAAAATGCACCTACTGAACCTTTTTCATTCAGACCGCAGCCATAATGTGAAACTACTTTGGACTTTCTCGATTCAGTTTTATCCATCCGTCCGTCCTTTTCTGCCGGTCCTGGGTTGCGGCAGCAGGTTAAGCCGACGGTTCCAGACGTCCCTCTCCCTGGCGATGCTTTCCGGCTCATCCTGGGGGTATTATGAGGTGTTCCCAGGCCAGGAGGGATATATACATATATACAGTCCCTCCAGCAGGTTCTGGTTCTGCCTTGAGGTCTCCTCCCAGTCGGACGTGCCCGGTCCTTATCAGATGCCACCTCCTCCACAATCCTACTTCCTATCTTTATACAAACCAGACACATCACATCACAAGGAAATTCTACTATGTAAAGTCATTAAACACTGAGACCTCCCACTGAGCTGCACCAGAATCTGTGCTCAGCTTTTGCAAACTGAAAAGAAAAAATTAAACATCACACACTAAAATGTTGCAAAAGTTATGACTTTAATCATCAATCACAGATATTTAAATCTCCATAATCAACATTCGACTTTAAAAATGGAATCCATAAAAGACACAAGACAGACAAAAATCTAAATACATCATTAGAGTCAGGGATGAAGGTGCTATGACTTCATGCTGTTGAGGAACTTGCCGTGCTCCTCTCCTCGAGGCTGGAGAAGCTCTCCAGCGATCTTTGGCCCCGCTTTTTCCTGAAATGAAAGGTCGACAGCGTCAGCTCTGTGTCCTCTCACCACAATAACACTCAACTTTCGTTTTCTTTCTTTTTAAACCAAAATTTTACCTTTAGCATCCCATCACGTTCCCATTTAAACAGACCGCAGTTACTGAAACAGAAAAACATGGTCATCATCATCATTCTGGCTGGGATAAACCTCCCACATCCCATCAAAGTTTCCACGACAACTCCGAATCCACCACACACAGACACTATGAAAGGACGGAGAAGAACACACCTGCAGTGCTGGTGTGGCAGTCGGTCCAGAGCGATGGCTCTCTGTCCACACGGACACTTGAAGAAACGTTTGACGGCGTCGTGCCAGCGCAGGTCATGCTTCTCGTTCACACAGCGGTCGGCTGGTTTGAAGTAGGTGTAACTGCACTGGAAGCAAAGGAGTGTGGGAAAAAAACAGGTTACTTTTAAGACCCAGTCAGAGGATGATGTGATTATTATAGTGATAATTAAATTAAACATTAAATCAGGGCTGTGGATGATTTTCTTTTCTCTGCTGTGAACTACAGATTTCCACTGAAACCATCACTGTCAGCTTGGATGACACTTTTTTTGTGTGTCACAGTGTGTTACAGTGACAGTTGAATTTCAAAAACATCATTCCCATTAAAATTAACTGATTTCTTACAGTCACTATTCATTTATTTCTGTGTATTACAAACTGTACATTTATATTTCCTTACCCTACCCCCCCAACTTATATTTTTATATAAAACTATATATTTTTCTATATACATAACAGTATAGTGTGTCTCTTTTTTATATTATATATATACTTTTTTTAAATTGATAGCACAGTTGGGAGAGACAGGAAATGAGGAGGCAGAGAGAGGGGGAATGACATGCAGCAAAGGGCCACCAGGGTCAGGATTCGATCTAGCGCCAGCTGCAGCAAGGACTATGGTGTTTTTCAACCTTGGGGTCGGGACCCCACGTGAGGTCGCCTGGAATTCAAATGGGGTCCCCTGAAATGTCTAGTAATTGATAAAAACAAATTTACTGATAAAAATATTTGTTTTAAACTAATTATTATTCTTTTTAAAATATTAATTAAAAACACCACACACAATCTTAAACAACTGTATTCTATACTTTAACTTTATCGAATATAAATCGAATTCAGATAAAATGCAGCATATAAAAATATCTGAGCTGGCGTATCTTGATTGACATGCAGTCACATGATCGCGGGGTCACCAGAAATTTGTGATGTCAAAATAGGGTCACTTCTTGTTGTTTACGGCTGCTGTAGTGACTTTCCCATGAGAAGATAATTAAAGGTTTCTTATTTATCAACAGGGAACTAATGATTGTATTCACACTGTGTGAGCACAATGACGACAATGTTATTTAGGAACTGTTCAGAGTCAGTGAGTCATAAAATCCTCCTGGACCCTCCTCATTCATCAGAATCAGAGCAGCGTAGCTCACAGGTTACAGCTCAGCCACCACAACAACACTCTGCTGTGTTCATGTTTTTGTTCGCCTCCTGACTGTGCCCAACTCTACTGCATGTCATTCCCCCCAGTCTCTCTCCACTACCCTGTCAATTAAAGGCAGAAATACCCAAAACATATCTTTTAAAAAAATGAATTTATCACAAAAATGACCACGTTAATTGTGACTGCACTAGACTAAGGTTGACATGTTCCATGACTCAGTACCTTCTTGCAGGTGACGGCACGACACTTCATCTCCCTGATGCCCTTCATCTTCTCCTCCATCTGCTCCTTCTTCACCAGAGGGTCAAAGTAGCGCTCCTGCAGCTGGTACTCGGCCTGGAAGAGCCACGTACAAGTTTCTTTAATACACACTACACTACACACACACACACGCTTCATACGAATCATGTTTGATTAGACGCGTGCTGCTGCTGCTCTTACGGCCTGTAGCGCCGCCCCATGACGAGACTTGGCGTTGAGGATCTTCTGGAACTCCTCCGACTGAATGTAGCTGAGCTGATCTCGCTTCTTCTTCTGTGCTGGCTCCTCGTCCTCGTCACCGACACCTGCAGTGAGTTAAGTCATGTCACGGAGAAGAATCAACCAATCAAACTCCAGCACAGAAATGTCACATCTGTTGGTGAAAGTCAAACTGTGTTTTTTTATGTTTATGTTCATTCTATTTTTTTTTTTTTGCTTTTTGTCTTTTTTGTTAGGTTTTTGTTTTCGTGTTTTTTTTTTCATAAGCTTAAATATTGTGTTGTGTATTTGCAAATCTTTAAACTGTTTAACTCTTTCAATATCTTGATAATTGTAGTGTGCTTTTAGTTTGTTACTAATATACTTGTGATTGTATGTGTGGGACTGTAGCGCCACAGTATGTAAAAATGCAGCATTATGTAATAATATGATACATTTTCACCTCATGATGTAATAATCTGCCACATTTTGGAATAAAATTCTTGAACGCAACATGTAATAAACTTTTCCGCATTTTGTAATAAGTTGTAATGCACTGAATTATTACATTTTCTTCATTGAAAAAGTGCAACACCCGCATTTTTTGAATAATTCGGTTCATTATGTATGTATGTATGTATTATTACAAAATGCAGCAAAATGTATTAAATATTGAGTTACAGAATTTTATTACAAATTGTGTCAGATTATTACAAAATGCGGCGTAATTATATCATGAGGTGAACGTTTATGACATAATGTTGTGCTACAGGGACCCCAGGAAGAATAGCCATTGCTCCTATAATGAAGTAGGTAATGGCTAATGGGGATCTGAATAAATATAAACCAATAAACAAACCATTTCTGTGTGTAAGAGTGTGTGTGTGTGTACCTTTGGGTGAGGTGAGGTTCTTCTCCACTCTGTTGCTGATCTCACTGTCGTTGCTCCTCTTCCTCTTCACAGCGTTGGGGTCTTCTTTCTCCAGCGCCGCCCCTTTAGCTCTCAGCTTCCTCAGGGCGGCCATCTTGGCAGCTGATAGGCTGAGAGCAGAGGGAGGCGGGGCCGAAGGGGGGCCGTTCTCAAAAAAGAGGATGTCTTCATCCTTGGAGAAGCCTCGGCCCAGGGTGGGGGCGTGCGGCTGTGTGGGGCTCCGGGCCGACTTGGGGGCCTCGGAGGCTGCTCTGGGGGACATCAGACCTCCTTGGCCCGGTGAGGACGACGACCCGGGTCGACCCGAGTTCTGCTGCACCCTCTGCTGGATCTGGTCGGCCCTGCGTCGCCGGCTCTCCAGGAGCTCCCTCTGCTTCTGTTTCTGCTGCTTCAGCAGGTCTGAGGCTGAGATGGACTGAACCGCAGCGCCGCTCGGAGCCTTTGACACTGAGGATGGAGAACAGGTTCAACAAGCTGTAACTGGTCTGGGATCAGCCCAGGCTGCAGGTACTACACCTCTCTCAGAGAACCAACAGAACAGAGAACAGATCAGCGCTTCACCTGTGGGATTCTGGGTTAAATGCTTCTTCAGCTGCAGAGCTCCAGGTGTCGGCACTGACATCAGGCCCTTGAATTCATCCGTACAACCTGAAACTTCACCAGACTGCAGAGCTTTAAAAAAAAAGAAGAAGGGAATGAAAAACACGTCATTAATTTGGTCAAAGCACAAAAACTTGTTTTTATATACAGTATTATATACAGTATTTCAGCTGTAAAACTTAAAGAACTGTCCATCATTAAATGGATTTACATGCTTCAATGTTGCTTTTACTGTACATCTCCTATTACAATATATTGTATCATATTATATTCTCTCAAATCCACAACTGATCAGAAGTGATTCAATTTGTGTGGGCAAAGGTCACTGTGACTTCAACACTTTTAGCCATAATTTCACAACAGTGGTTCATATTCATGGTCACCGCCAAGATCTGTATAGAAAGTAGACGCTGAGTGCAAAAAAGCTCTTAGTAATGACAATAAGACGAGGATAAAGATAAGATTATATGCAAAATGCTTTTATCCATCTGCCTGATCTGACCTAAATGTGAACATGTTTCTGTGTGTGTGTGTGTGTGTGTGTGTGTGTGTGTGTGTGTGTGTGTGTGTGTGTGTGTGTTCCTCACCGAGCTTCTTGGCCTGATCCACCAGCTGAGCTGAGCCTTTCACAAACAGCTTGTCCAGAGTTCTCTGTGTGGGTTTGTTGGGTTTGGTGGCCGTCCTATAAAACACAGATTTGTGTAGTGAATGTCTCAAGAGTTCTGCTCAGTTACATTCTGTGATCCTGACCGAGGCTGTGGCCTCCACCACATTGCCCACAGATCCCTGCTAATCCAAAAATCACCAAACAGAAGCCATGTAGCTCTCAGGGCGGGTTGTATAAAAAAAAACATATCCATTCATTTTTTTTGTGTGGAAGCCAGACTTTCAGTTTCTACACAGGAGTTTTTTTTTTTAAACATTTTTTAACAATTTTATACTATAGCTACTCAATTTTATTGAATTGTAGCCTGTTGATCAGTGTTCCTAGATACATAGATATTTGTTTTCCTCACAAATTTTTGTTTTGTTTCCTTTTGGGGAGCCTTCGTAAGACCTGGCCAAGGACAACAGATGAATGGGTTAAGGGCTAAACCTGGCATATTTATAGAAAAGTTTCTCTGTTCCTGTCAAATAAACAAGTAAATAGATAGATAAATAAATAAAATGACTACAGTAATTAGTATTAACTATCTACATGATGGAAAACATCTTAGTGACATCATCACTCACAGCGAGGCGGTGCAGGCAGCGGAGGAAACGCCGCCGTAGTAGAAGCCGTCCTGACAGAGCCGCTCTTTCAGACTGCCGCCGCCCTTCCCCTTCAGCTTGTTGGGAGCTTTCCCCGAGTACGTCGACTGCAGCTCCGCCCTCTTGGAGCTCATCTTCTTATACTGGGCCTTGACGTGATACTGGCAGAACTGACACTCATACTGTAAACACACACAGAGACAAAGTGTCCTGCAATGAAAGACAGCAGCAGATGCCGACGACATGGACGGAGGCTGAGAGGACGGACTCACCAAGTTGACGATCTGAGAGCACGGCTCCCCGTTCTTCTTCGCCGCCTTGCAGGTGCCGTAGTCCTGAGCTTCACCCATCATCAGCACTTTCTGGGGGTGGTCCACTGTCAGGCTGACCTGCAGGTGGAGATATACAGTTTATAATAATAATAATAACATTAAAGGGATAGTTCAACATTTTGGCAAACTGGCCCGTTGCCATAATCCCTATAGTTTTAGGAGTAGGTTTGTTACCTTTAATTGTCGGTGCAAGCTATTTTTAGAATGGCGGAGCAGAGCCGCGAGCTGCTCAGAGCTACGCTGCGGAGGCTAATGGGATTTCTTGGTTTTCCTCATCAAACTCATCAAATACACAATCCAACAACTCCAAAACGCTCTGGTGGACAAGTTGTGACCTGCACATTCACCATGCAATGAGATAATAATGGAACGTTATTACTCCTACATGCCTGCAGATCCAGTCTCTGCAGTGTAATTTAGTGATTTAGTTTTTGGGGGGGGCAACCTGTGGGGGTTTGGTATGTTTATATGTCCATGTAAACTGTGTATTTATCTTTTTTGTTGTCATTGTCATTATTAGTTAGTAGTTTTTGTTATGTTTGTCATTGAAATGAAATAATATGAAATCACAAAAAAGAAAAAAAAAAACAAAGTTCAGGTGTGAACACATGAAGCTGAATTTCATTATAATGATCTCTGGCTGCAATGGTTCATAGATTGATTCACACAAACAGAGAGATAGAGAGAGATTTCTTAAAACAGCATCAGTAAAACAGAAATAAAGCCCAGTGTGAAAACAACAGCAACGAAGGCATCGAATGAAATTGGACCCCGCTGGTTAGAATGTGACCTGGGAATGTAGAAAGTGGTGAAGATGTCTGGAACATCAGCTGCAGACACAGTTTAGATCCTGGCATCAGAATGTTTCTTCCTCCTCTTCTACTGGACGGTTTGTTTCTACTTCACTCCACTGTGTGAAAACATGGAGGAAGGTTCTTTGTGCTGTTTAGCAGAGATCCTTATAATGAAAATGTAACCGTCAATCATTCAGTGTTTGTTACATTAAGGGCTTTAAAGGGATGGTTAGACTGTTTGAGTGGGGTTGTGTGACATAGTAATGCGTCGTCAGTGTGTTGCCTGCAGTAGATTGAGACCAGTGCAGCCAGATAGGAGAGGCACTGACAGTTAATGGTCCATAAGGAGAGACCCTCCCATCACTCACCCCGTCGTATCCGTCCTTCTGCTTCATGGGGTTTGGGTTGAGGAGTCCGATCACGGTGCCCGGCTCCGTTTTCCAGTGCTCTTTGTGGACTTCACCAAACAGCAGCAGAGACACACACACTTCCAGGTTGTGGAGGTCGTTCAGCTTCCAGATGCTGAAGGTTTTCCCCTGTGGAGAAGAAAAGAAGCAGCTCAGTCAGGAGAAAGCCAGTGAAGGAGGAGCCAGTACAACGTATTTCCAGCACATACACAGTATTTTCCTGTTCTGCTAAATGTGGTATCTCACTGCTGACAGAGTGTTCAGTAAAAATGTTACACAACTTATTTATTTCATTTCATTTTTTTTGTGTGGAGATTGTTCTGTATTCTAATTTTGCACATGTAAGCATCTTTGAGAACTTGTAAAAGCGCATTATAATAATACATTGTATTTAGAACACTCACCCTCACACTTATTGTGAATTAAGGATTTATTAATGTTTTCAAAACTGGATTTTTTTTAATATTTAATGAGAGGTTCTATATATAGGTTTAATGAAATATGGCAGCCCTTTCATTTACATATGCAAAGCCTTGACTTACAATCCCCTGACACTCTATAATGATTGCTGTATTTCTATTTGTTTGTTTTTTCCTCCTGTTGCTGTTTTTTTGGTTTTGAATTTTTTAATTAATGATCACTTTGGGACCGATCTCCCTCAATTGTTTCCTCTTTTATTATGTATGTGAAGAAAACTTTCAATAAATAAACCATGAAAAATCAAAACAATAACACATTCAAGCCCACGTGCGGGGGTTTGACCATGGACCTACACTGTTGCTGCTCTGTGGCGTGGCCTTGTTGATCACCACTGCAAACGTCACCCAGTCGCTGTCCTCCAGTTTCTCTCGAGTCAAACGCTCGGGCACTTGTGACAGCCGGATCAGACGGCGGTCGGCCATCCTGCGGTCCATCTCGCTGGAGGAAACGCGTGGTTTTCTGAAATGGAAAAAAAACAAACAACGAAACTTGGATTCATATGTCTGGCCTTCATTTCTATTAAAAAAAAACTTGATCACTTAACATCCGGTGTCCAGACCTGAGGCGCAGTCCTGAGTATTTCTCAACAGCTACGTCTTTAGGAGGAGGAGGAGCAGCGGAGGCTTTGTGCTGCCCTGCTGATGCAGCCGCTGCAGGTCTGCTGTTCCAGGACGGAGGTGAACGTAGAGGATTAGAGACTTTACTGCTGCTCTCTACGGGCTGGAAGGAGCTGCCCACCTTTATCTCCACCAGCGGCCCCCGGTCCTCTGAGGGGGGGGAGAAAAGACACTCAGATGAAGGGATGAAGTAGTTTGCACATCAGTTTTCAGGTTACAATGGCAGAGTTCTTTTTGTTTGCTGGACATTTTTTTACCTGGGGATGGGTTGGATTTGGCTTGGTGAGCTACTCTGGGTTTGGATTTGAAGGAATCAGCGTTACTGAGCTGGTCAGAGAAGTCAGAGGACTCCTGCATCTTCACGCCTACGCCTCCTCCGCCTCCTCCGCCTCCTCCGCCTCCTCCGCCTCCTCCTCCTCCTCCTCCTCCTCCTCCTCCTCTGGGTGGAGTGGATGAAGATGCTGCTGCTGCCAGAGGAAAAGAAAAGAGGTGCACAATAAACCGCTGTCCCCTCTGTGTCCTTATCTTTTGGGAAGTTGATTTGAAACAAACTCTTCACCTGCTTGTGTCTTGGTCTTCTGTTCAGCGGCTGCCGGTTTGGAGGTAGGCGTCGGTTTGGGGGTCACAGGTTTGGGGGTCACAGGTTTGGGACCAGCTGAGCTCCCTGAGGTTCTGGCTGGGGTGGATGAAGGGGTGGAGACCTTCTGATTCGCCTCCAGCTGCTGCTGCAACCTCTGCATCTGCATCTGCATCTGCCTCAGCTCCTCTGCAGACACAAAGCTCCAGTGATGAACACGGACCTGGACTGAAATACTGAATGACTCTGCACATCAACCAGAGACCGCTGTGGTACAAACCTTGTAGATCCTCCTGGGACCTGTTCAGCTTCTCACTGGCTTGTCCGTCGGTGGCTTTCTCCTCGCTTTCAATGTCGTCCACATCTCCAAAGAGATTTGACACCACGTCCTTCTCCTCCTCCTCCTCCTCGACACCATCTTTGTACTCTTCCTCCCCATTGTCATCATCGAACAGACCATCCAAATCATCAGTTTGAGCCTGACTGCCCTGATCTTCTCCGACACCCTCGCTCTCAGCCAGCAGCGCCGTCAGCATGTCCAGATCGTCATCACCTGAGCAGATATTATGTTATATATATTATTATCAATAAGCGATCAAAGCTATTGGAAATTATGCATTTGATAATTTTCTGATACTTGCCATCCATGTTAGAGGTTAATGGTGAGGCTGATTTCAAATTTCCCGGTGATCTGCAAAGAAGTTGGATGATTGATTAATCAAGGACAGTCATACAGCCAGACTCTATCAGTTCAAATGACTTTCACTGAACTGATTAAGATCTTGTCTTGAACTTAATGAATACAGCAGAAAAAGATTGAAAGACATGGTTAACATAAAATACCAAGCATGTTTTATATTTCAAAAAAAGAAGGGAGAACTCAATTGACCTCATACTAAATGTTGGGTAAGTTGCTTAATCTTGGTCAATTCACACTATTTTTCATTATAAGGCTTTCTACATTAGTAACACAGCTCTTGTTAACTGATTTATTCCACTTCCATGTTGTAAACTATTTTCTTGTATTTCATAGTGTCACGTCTGCCCGTCCTGGGGGAGGGATCCCTCCTCTGTTGCTCACCCTGACGTTTCTCCTGTTTTTTCTTGGGAGTTTTTTGTGTAAAGCCCTTTTAGACAAACTGTTATACAAATAAACTTGTATCTCCTTGCCTTGCCTGACAGTATCTGTACTCTCTCGTCTCAATTATGTAAGCAACCACAAATTACCATGGTGATTATTAACCCTGGTAATTAGTGAATCACCATTATAGGACTGAAAACCCAGATTTAAACCTGAAGTCACCACGATCACCTCAGCAGCACAGGCCTCAGGCCCATTTAAACTGACTGTCAACATTTAACATACGAAACACCCATTCAAGTCAATGGTGTCAACATCACAGGAGATCAATATCATTGAATTGCTGCTCAGTGAAAATCAAAATGAAATAATAATTGCATTATTTATGTTCTTGGGGATGGTGATAATAAAACATCAAACATACCTTCCTATCGAATGAAACGTTGACGAACTTTGTAACGACGACCGAGCTGCTAATAAACTGCTTATTTGGCATTAACTAACTAACATTACACGTAGCTAAGTAGCATTCATTCAGTTATTCGGCCTGAAAATGAGACATTACTGTCCTGTGTTGTCGTCCTGCTCTCACACTATCGTCACAGGAGGGAAATCTAAACTGGCGCTAAACCGAGGACCCCGCTGTGTTGTCAAAGTCGTTTAGCTGTCCAAAGATCCGCCTGACTGGAAAACAGGCACATGTGGGTGTAAAGTGTATTTTTTGACCGAAACCCCGACTCTGAAGTCAGTCAAACTAAACGTCGACGACAGGTAAAATATACTGACCGTGATACATTTCTGGTAAGTTGAGTTTTGTACCGGCTGCAGCCTGCGGGAAGGCGGAGTTCGTCGGTCCAGCCCGGCCCCTCGGGTCCAGCTCCGCCATAACGTAAACACACCGGTGGTCTCCTCCCGCCTCCTCCGCCCGGCCGGGAGATAGAAGCGACCACCGTACCCCATCCTCTCGTGGTCATACAGTAGGACACTCATGTCGGTGTGTGTTAAATGTCGTTGCTATGTTAAATTTAAAGCGTCATTCACATCTCATGGAGACTCAAAACAAAGTTTTTGTTGTGGCATGTAGTTTATGTTCATAGTTTCAGTATTACTTCAGCGTTTCAGTAACGTTAGGTTAATGGTTAACTTACATTATCCTACTCGACTTTAGCTAATTAAAGTTAGCAGCTTTACCTGATAGCAAAGTTGACTAACTTCCCGGAAATGTTGAATTTAGCTCATTTGAATGAGTCAATGAACTAACTAGAATGTGAAAAAATATTGCAAACAGGACAGATAGGTGTGTCTTGATCTTAATGCTCGGTTGTCTTTCTGTTTTTGTGGATGTGTCTGCAGCATCCCACCCATTTCCGTCCCAAGGAGGAACCAGTCATACCTGCAGCAGCAGATGTATTTCACTGTCCATGCTGTTGCTTCAATACCGCACAAAGACACACTATCTACTACCACATCAGGAACCATTTAGACCGAGGAGTGCACCATGGAGGTATGGTCTGAATGTGCTGTAGAGAGAAAAGTCTATTGTCTCCCTTTCCCTTGCCCATTAATTATGTGTGCAGTGTGTGTGAGGCTGTCGGTTGTTCTAATTGTTTAAATCCTGTCTTGCAGATTACCTCATAAGCAAATGCGGCCACAAATGCAGGCCAGCTTCACATTTCCATTGTACAAACTGCGAGAAAATACTCATCAGGAGAAATCAGTTAATTTCACATTTAAAGAACTGCACCACGAATCTGGCCCCTGCTGCCACAAGTCCTGTACCGGCCCCTCTTGTCCCCAGACCTCTATCAACTCCTGCTGCCGCCAGTCTTCTAGTATCCACCGTTGCACTTGCCACCAGTCTTGAATCTGCTCCTGTTACCACCAGTCCAGTACCGGCCCCTGTTGTCCCCAGTCCTGTACCCGCCCCTGTTGTCCCCAGTCCTGTATCGGCCCCTGTTGTCCCCAGTCCTGTATCGGCCCCTGTTGTCCCCAGTCCTGTATCGGCCCCTGTTGTCCCCAGTCCTGTATCGGCCCCTGTTGTCCCCAGTCCTGTATCGGCCCCTGTTGTCCCCAGTCCTGTATCGGCCCCTGTTGTCCCCAGTCCTGTACCGGCCCCTGTTGTCCCCAGTCCTGTATCAGCGACTGTTGTCCCCAGACCTCTATCAACTCCTGCTGCCACCAGTCCTCTAGTATCCACCAGTGCCACCAGTCTTGTATCTGCTCCCGTTGCCACCAGTCCTGTTGCCACCAGTCCTGTATCAGCCCCTGTTGCCACCAGTCCTACTGCCACCAGTCCTGTATTAAGCCCTGTTAACATCAGTCCTGTATTAGGCCCTATTTCCACCAGTCCTGCATCATCCCCCGTTGCCACCGGTCCTGTATCAAGCCATGTTGCCACACGGAAAACTCGGGCACCACAGGCAACATCCAGTGCGAAGCGGAAGGTCCAGTGTGTACACTGTGGCCTCATGCTGTATAGACGCAACATGAAGTTGCATCTAAGAAGAAAGCACACTGGGATCACGTCTGATATCACGTCTGAATTCCATTTAAGCTCTGAATGCGTCGATCCACAAAATGGAGTTTTTGCTGTGAAAAAAACATTCTTAGGGCCGAGCTCTCCGATCCACGTCGTTAAAAAAGAAGTTGGCCACTTCAGGTGCGAAATGGACATGTGCAGGTTAAATGCCGACTTTGCGGAAAGCTGCAACCTGATGTCGTTCGAGTGTCATCACCTGCAGTCACTCAAGTATTGCCCACCCGCCGGAACTGACACCACTACACTTGATGAAGACAGTTTAAACCAAATGGTCCAGGACAACTGGTTTGGTGAAGCCAAAAAACGAAAATGTCAACAGCGGCAAGCTGAAGCCGAAGATAAGGGAGTGCCTCTTTCATGTCTGGTTAATGTGGGAGAACCTCACAGCAGAAAATTCATTTCTGTGTACGAGCCTGACATTTCCTACTACAGTAGACTAGGTCGAGTGATGGTATCGTATGACCGCGAGAAGACCGAATGGAGCTGCCCATGTGCTAAACCAACACAGTCCTGCATCCATAAATGCATCGCTATGTGGCATCTATTTCAGACGGCCCCGGAGCTTTTGGAGAATGTTCCGTGTGTTGAAGAGGAAGCCATCGCAGAGGTTTGGGAGGAACTGTTAGAGGAAGAAGGAGCACAGTACCCACCAGAGGATCCAGTGCTGTCGCGGATGGTAAAATACATCTTTAGGAAGAAAATTCCTGCCCATCTTCCTCCTGATGTTATACGAACAACAAGTGACTTTCCACAGCACCTCATTCCACACGAGACCGTCTGCACAGAGTGCTCAGACCAGACAATACTTGGTGAACCGCAGCTCATCACCGCAACCGCCAAAATTGTGACTGTGACTGACATAATAGAAGGTATTTATTTTGTTTCCTTTCTTTCACAGCCCGTTGCATCTATGTATTTCTGCTGTCTGTCTGTTGTGGCTTATGTATTCCGGTGTGATGTCAAACACTGCGTGACTAGAGGCCATTTAGAGTTGACATGTTAAATGTTTTTTTTAACATATATGAATATTAATCCAAATCAGAAAAAACGTAATTGATCCCAAGAAAGGGAATTATTTTGATACAAACAAGCTCCCAATGGACAAATGAAAAAATGAAATAGAAGAAGACAGATATACTAGGTGGATGAAATTTTCTAAAATAAGAAAAATAAAATGAAGGTAATACAATACCCAGCCCTTAGAATGTACAGTACTGTCCAAATGCTTTAGGTACTTCAAATGAAGATTCTTATCCATTATGCAGTGCGATCAGAGAGGCCTCGGATCTGTCCCACATTTATTCTGCAGCATGACAATGACCCAAACATTACAGCCAGTGTCAACAATAACTATTAGATTTCACAAGAAGAAAACTGAGTCCTGCAACAGATGGTAGTCAGCCCTCCAACAGAGTCCTCAGTCTGGGATTACCTGAAGAGACAGAAGAACTATTATATAGCCAGTTCTCCAAGATGCTTCAACAACCTGCCAAGTAGATTTCTTCTGTTCACTGAACTTTAGATGTTAATCCATAATAAATGAAGACTATTCATTGCATTATCTTTGAAAGCATCTTCACTTTTATTACAGTCCCTTAAACTTGTGCGCGGTACTGTACATATTACCCAGTAGTAGAAGAAATAAACATTTGTGCATGTTCACATATCATGAGGTTTAAAATGAAGTATACATGGTGTTTAAAGTTCATTATAGTTAAATTATGTCCGATGCTTGCAGCAAACATGCATTGTTGAAATTGTCTACGCATCAATTTGTTGTTTTTTGCTTGTCTTTCTAGGAATATCAACATATTGCAAACTCTGTTATACATGTGGCATGGTCTACCGTTATCAGGAGTGCAGTGATGGAGTACACAACTTTGATGATCACATTCTGATGTCATTGCATCTTTGTGTATTCCTGCGAAACACTCTCCAGGTAGGAGCACTTACACAAAGTTGTTATTCTTTCTGAAAAAAAAAAAAAGAAAAAGTAAAATGACTAATCTGTTATATATTTGAAATGCCTTCTTATAGATCCACCAGTCCATTGGAAGTACTGTAGATGTGTTGGAGAAGACGTGTGGCAAACGGTTCCCTTCCAAACAGAAGCTTTTGAGTGCATATCTCCATTATGAAGCCATGACAGATCATTCATACACTGTTTCATGTGTGATATGTGGCTACCAACCAGTCACAGTTTTCATGGTTCTCCATAAGAAGGGAGTGTTCATGCCCGGTAAGCAAATTATTAACAGTAATAATCTATATTGAGGATTAACAAATAATTGGAATTTAATCAAACACAAACGGCTGAAACAAGTTACTTTTCTATGCATTTTGGCCTTTCATCCACACCTAAATGGCGTTTTTGGTCTATAAAAACTGATATTTAAAAAAAAATTCTAATGGGCAGTAGATTTTTCAAAATGCCATTTACATGTGTGAGCTCTGGGCATCGGGTAGCATGTTGCTGCTAGAGAAGCAGGTCGGCAAAGTAACACGTGCCGCTCCAGCATAGCTTTGGGTTTTGAGCACGCTAAAACGCATGGATTTGTGTGTACAATTGTTTTTTTACTGGCTGATAGCAGCACTTTAACAAGATACTCATCCTCTTTTTGTATTATGTCTCGTGTTAAATTCCCCAAGTAGAGTATCTTACACGTTTTTGGTATTTCATATCCTATTATTTTTTGTAAACCCCTCCATTTTCTTGTCCCAGTATCCTTTTAACTTTTGTCAGGACAAGAATATGTGTGTATGGTCAGCATCCATGTGACCACATGCTCTCCAGCATGGTTGCTGAATAGACACCTCTCCTTTCCTAATATTTGGAGTTATAAAAAATCTGACCATATTCTTCCAGTTGAATTCTCTCCAGATCCTGGAGCTATACATAATTATTTCATAGTGTGGTGAATGTGCACGTTGTGAATTGTGTTCACTGAGCAGCTTGCGTCTCTGCCCCGCAGATCTCAAAACAACATGCACCTGCCCCTATGACTATAGGAATTATGGCAATAGGGAAATTTGCCAAACTATACTACCCCTTTAATTGGTTGGAACAAAAACCTGCAGCCACACGGCCCTTTGTGAAATAGTTTGCCCATGCCTGTGCTATCTTGCAAATCATATTGCATTTTTCAAAATGGTTTAGCCCTAATTTATGTTGACACTGCCCATAAAAAGCATAATGACATGTGTTGACCTATGCTGGAATTTGTTTTGTAATTCTAGAGAGAAACATTGAGCAACCAGCCCACGATGATGAGGGAAGAGTAAATGCTGACGAGTTCTTGGAGTCTCTCTTACTGGAAATGGTCAGTCATGGGTTGGTGGCAAGTAAGTATGAATGTAGCAAAGACAATTTTTCTGTTATTTGTTACACTTCCTTTTCCTCACTTCACTTTTCGTTTTCTTCCCTTCTCATTGGTTGGTTGGTTCGGCCCTAATTTTCTTCATTAAACATTTTGCCTAAATCGGTAGAACTACTTTCCCTTTGGTACTTATTTGCATCATCTAAATAATAAAATGCATTATTTACTATCACTGACATATTCATTCAATATGACATTTCACTTAAATGGATGGCATTATAATTTTCAAAATGTATTTCACCTTTATTCAACCAGGCAAAGTCGACTGAGAACCAGTTCCCTTGGTGACCTGGCCGAGCCCCAGAATAAACTCCATACAAACCCACACATATGGTACAGACGGGCAACAGAAGGCTGCAGCATGTGGGGCGCCATTTAGCTCAATTGGTTGAGCAGGTGCCCCAAGTGCAGAGGGTACAGTCCTCTCTGCAGCCGGCACTGGTTTGAATCCCCCATTTCCTACTTCTCTCCACTAACCAGTCAATTAAGGGCAAAAAGCAAAATATACTTAATAAAAGACAGCTGCAGCATGATACATTAAGATATGATAAGATAGGATTGATATTGTTAGAAAGACTGAGGGTGAAAACAATATGTTCTTGATGTGCATCATTGAAAGAGAGTTGATTGATTGATGTACATTGTGTGTAATGGTTTTCTGTTATCAGTGTTATAACAGTAACAAACCTATTTGTTCTCAGCAACAATATTGCTGTGTGAGGCATTACATTTAAAAAAATTTTTTAAATCAGTTTGTTCACTGACTGTTTATTATTTAGATTAACAGCCCTTATATCATCCATGTTACATTACCTGTACCATCTGTTGAAGAATTATCATTAAATTTTCTAAGAAGATCTCCAGCCCCTGACTCTTAAATCACTCACTCCGTCCATATTCCTGCTTCAACCAGCATCAGTTAGAAAGAGCTGCTACAGATGTAACTAAGTACTAATCGCTGCAGTGATTACTACTTGTGAAACTGTATGGAAGATGTAGAGTTAAAAGGTTGAGGCTGTAGCACCCAGACTCTGGAATGCTCTGCCTGCGTCCTTATGGTCTGTTCATTCCTATGAAACTTTGAGAAAACAAAGTTTTTCTGTTTAGGCAGGCGTTTGGGTCTACAGTGTCATTGTGTACGTCTGTTTTGTGTTGCTGAAACACCTTTTGTATTTTCCCTTGTAAAGCATAGTGTGACGTTTGTCTGGGTTTTCCTCAGCCCGCTACTTGAGGGTACAATAGCATAATGTGTTTTGTCATGAATAAACATAAGTCAGAAGTCCATATGACTTTTATTGACAGAATAACAACATGGGGTCAGGAGACCTTTATAGTCCTCAAAGCACAGAATCAGCAGTATTGGAACCTCTCGCACATCCACATACAGTAATGTACAGAGGCTCTCACTTACAGTGAGACTCATTAACTAATTAAATACAATTCTTTATTATTTCCAGATATCATCTGCAGAGTGAAAATAATATATATATTAATATTAAAGTGCCCACATGGTGCATGCTCATTCTTACACCAACACTAAAAACCCATTTTTGAGCGAAAATATCCTTTCCCAAGCAAAAATAAAGAATTTTATTTGATGAGGTTACTTCAAAACATAAAAAAAAAGCCTTCAGCAACCAACTTGGTACAAATACAACTTGTAAAGGCTCAGCTTTGGTTGATTATTTAACATGTATATGACAAGCAGACAGCACCAAACTGATAAGAGTGAAAGAGTTTGAGCACTTCCTGTTTGATGCTTGCAGTTTTGTTTTACCTGGAGAAATTGTGAAACTCAAACCTCTAAGATAATGTGTTCTATGATCTCATTATGTTAGTATTCCAAATGTTTTTGAGTATTTTAAAATATAGACCATGCTAGAGGTGGTATAATTTTACCCCAATGCAGTCCTTGGTACAAACCTAAATCCATCAACTTCAATTCTGAAACATTTCCATCTGGCAGTGGAGGTTGTGGTGATCTGTGGAGTGTTGTCATGACGATCAGAGAGGATGTACAGGTCAGAGCAGAGGAAGACTCAGATTAAGGTGCTAACTGTTGTTGTAACCGCTTCCACAGGCTGAGATCTAGTTGATACAATCCATGATGTGGATCTGCAGGGAGTCCAGGTCTGGGAGGATCTCGTTGCACTTGGGACAGGCGTGTTCAGGAATGTTGCCCTGCTGCCAGTCGGTACCTGAGGGTCACAAACACCGACAGTCACCACCTGCACCTGCTCCATGGTTCACTCATTACACTACGGTACTGTACCACAGGACAAGTGAAATGTTCAAGTGTTTGTACAAGTCATTGATTTAACCAGTACTAGTACTCTGGATCTGTTTAAATAAGGTTAAAAAATTAAGCTTAGTTAAGGTAAAAATATGGCATAGTTCCTCTTTAAATGAGGGTGAGTCAGGGAAATAAAAAGGACGAAGGTGTCAGGCTGAGCTTAGACATAGTAAACAGCCGTACCTCTTCCGACCACGGCTGCACCAGCTCCATGTGGGCTTCCTCCCAGAGAAACATGTCTCCTCTGCATCTCGTTCAGTGACTGCCTGTGGAGAGACATGGGAAGAGGCGGTGTTGACCTCGAGCCACGCCGACACTCCTCGAGAATAAAGCTACTGTACAAACGCAAGGTTGGTTTTGTAATCCATACCGGCCCAGCGAGTCCATCTCCTCCTGAAGCTGGTTGTGCTGCTTCTTTACGTACTCCAGCTGGGCAGCCAGACGCTCCTTCTCCTCGTGCAGCTTCTCCCTCGCCGCCCTCTCGGCGTAGAAGTCTGAGGAGTAGACCTCGGCCTGCAACGGAGAGGACGGAGGAGACACGATGACCACCAAGGAAGCTTAAGAGACTGCAAAATCACACAACGTCTGTTAACAGCCACTGACCTGAGCCTGGAACACAGATATGGTCTCCATCTCCTTCTCCTTCTGGAAGATCTCCTGCTTCATGTCGTCAATCTTGTTCTGTTTAGCAGCCAGGGCTTCTTCAGCAGCACTTAGCCGCTGCTGCAGCTCGTCCACCACCTCCTTCTGCACCAGCTGAGACTGCACAGGGCAAAGGTCCAACATGTTTGCAGGTCATTTAGAAGCGGTCGTCTCATCATGTGTTTATCATGGAGAAAATCACAGCAAGACTACAGCTGAAAACAGACTTGTTTGTTAAAGCAGCACTATCGCAAATTCGAATACTTTGTTCGGCCACTAGATGGGGCCGGTGGTGCAGCGTATCAGATAGAAAACATCCTCTTTACATAGCGAGCCGTTCAGGAGGTGGAGCCTCTCCTCTCATAACAAAAAGGAATTCTGCATTTGCTCCACAGGCACTAGACTAGACCATTGGCTATATTTTGTGTACAGATAGGTATGGCTCCCCTGGACCTATTTATTGCAAATTTCAGTTTTTTTTTTATTGCTATTACTGTTGTATTTGCGATAGTGTAACTTTAACAGTTGGTCATTATTAATACAGGCAAAGTCAGAACTCTAGTCACCTCCCTGATTATAAAACATGATAAAGTCCTGCACCTGTTGGAACAGCCCCCCCAGGTATATAAAGATAATCATGATAATGTGGACACAGCTCTCGGGCCTGGTCAAAGTCTGATCTGAAGCAGCCATGAGAGCCTGACAGGTGTGTCTGAGACCTGGCACATTGATGGACTGTTGCTGCTCTGATCCAAAAACAAAGCGATGAGGCAGAAAAATTATATCTCCTGTCTCCTCATTATGCCGCTGAGGGGCAAAAAAGGGTTGCACACAGCTCGGCGAGGAAGTAATCGTTGCAACACACAATATAGGCTACAATACAACACACAATATGCCACAAAGACCTCCAGCCATCTGATGTTGTATCGTAACGTCCCAACATGTGAGGGCGGCTCACTCTGTGGTTTGCTGTGGGTTTACAGTGGAGCCCTGAGTGTTTACATACGCATCGGTTGTTGATCTGCAGATGCACTGCTTTTCTGACACATTTAGAGCTGATATTAAATGTTCACAGTTATGTTTTTTTTATTAGCTTGTTTAGCTTCTTCACAGACTTGCTTTTATGTGATGTCATCTCATCTTTTTTTGTTTTACTGCTTCTACTGTGTTTGAGGCGATGCGTGCATTTCGGTGCATGTGTTTCTATATACTGATCCTTCACATTGGGTCAATAACGTGACGAAACCCAATGTCAAGTGGTGTAACCGGTATTTTTTCATAAAAATCTGACTATACACAGAAAATTAATCTGGACTCAAATGTGTAATAAACGTGATGCAATGCAACACTACGTTTCTTGACAAATTTTACATAATTTCTCACATTATCTAGAAAAAAGCAGTGTTTTTAGGATGTCCTGCTCAGTATTGTCAAAATACATTAAAAGTTAAATATAGATTTACAGCAAAAAAGAATCTATTTCAATTGAATGTTTTCAGAAGAAAGTATACTCTTTACAAGTACACTTAAATCCACTGTAGGTGGATGAAATACTTAATTTTTCATTATTTTGTGGTCACACCTTTTGACATTTTCAGGGGCATTCAGCCTTGCTTTTGTTAAAAAATGGTGCATGTGTTATTTCAAATGACATAAAACATATTATTACAACATTGTACTGTACATTTTAAAAATCTGATGCTTTAAAAACATGTTGCTGCTTCTATAACGTATCCCTGTTGACTCCCATTGCTTCTGTTGAACTATTAAAATAAATGAAGTTTTCTATTATATTGTAATTTATTGAGATGTACTTTCCTAATTTATTTTTTAAAAGATACTATATAAAGTTGTTGTTTTTTTCTCCTCAAGTTGTGCCTCCCATCCTGATATATAACACAGTCAACAAACACTGAACAAAGCCCAGGGGCCTGTTGTTCGAAAGTAGAATAAAGATAACCAGGATAAGTGGAAAAGCCAGGTTGGACAAAGTCTCATAAGTCCATCCTGGTTTAGTTGGTTGTTGGAACGCCGAGCCAGGCTGAGGAGCAGCGGCTTTGTCAAGCCAGGTGTAACTAATTCTCTCGTCAGTAGACCACAGAGATTGATCACAGATTCACCGATGAGAGGACAGGTGTGGCTACTTTCCTCCAATCAACAGCGGATCTTGACGTAAGGTGACACACCTCTTAAAAGAAAAAAAAAAAAAGCACCGCCGCTGTCGTAAAGCTCAGAGAGAGCACGGACAACTGCGGACTGATTGAATGTGGAAGTAATCCAAAATTATAATCACAATTTTTGCACTGTGCCTTAATGATGAGCAGTGGAAGTTGATACATTGCACAAATCTCTTATCATCTAAAGTAAAGTTCATACAGCACAAATAAGTTGCCAAAAGTGCAACAGGTGAAAATTAATTAAATATAAGAACATCATGCAGTCTGATGCTTCAATAAATTGCCAATAACAATGTTCACATGAGGTATATAAATTATTTGGAAGGTGCCTGCTCACACAATTTTATTCTTGTTGTCTTCCCTCAACCAATATTTAGGCCAATATATTTTGTAACATATTTTATAAAAATAAAAATAAATCTATTGCTATTTTTGCTCCATTGCTTTTTATGAGAAGCCATGTAGTACTAGTGGTCACAGAAAATATCATAGATGGGTCACAGATAGCGAAAATAGTGAGTATTGACTGAAGAACAGTGTGCACAATTCTGTGCTAATGTGTTTTACAGATTTCACAAACCATCAGACATCTGTATGCCCTGCATCTGAAGAAGCAGGCAGCGCTGGCAGATGCAAAGATTCAGTGTGAGAAGCACATGAATAGGCCTAATTATGGAAAAGGAAAGGAAAGAAAAATAGCCTAATAAATATTGTAAATGTTTCATGTTTTTTGATTATTGTAAATGTATTTTGTTTGTTTAGAAATCAGGCCAATATGTAGGGTACATAAGAACATAACTGTATGAAACACGTTGATTTCTGATCAGAGTGACTGCTGACTTGACAGATAAAGCCAATAGAATCAACTAAGCCTGGCTGTTAGCCTGGTCTGGAGCAGGCTAGCTGCAGAGAATAAATCACCATAGTAACTTGACCAGGATAAAGGTATCCTGCTTTTGAACAACCGACTTGAGGCTAAATTCAGCCAGGATAACCAACATATCCCGGCTTAATCCCTTATCTAGGTTTCGAACAACGGGCCCCAGATCTCCTGTGAACCTGGAACAGCTTCCTGCTCACAGTGCATACATACCTCTCTCTTTTTCTTCTCTTCTTTGAGCTCATTGTAGTCTTCAAATAGTTTTGTATATGCATCTTTCAGCTGGGCTAGGTTGTTTCTGTGGGGGAGAGGGGAGGGGAGTTTCCATCAGTGACTCAGCAAGAGTGTGTGTGTGTGTGTGTGTGTGTGTGTGTGTGTGTGTGTGTGTGTGTGTGTGTGTGTGTGTGTGTGTGTGTGTGTGTGTGTGTGTGTGTGTGTGTGTGTGTGTGTGTGTGTAAAAATAGTCTAATCACTGCAGGGAAAACACCCCTAATGGTAACTTAACTTGAGGGCTTTAAATGCCAAATGAGTGTTGATTATCGTCGATAGGTTAATGCCATGTGTGTGTGTGTGTGTGTTTGTGTGAATGTGTGTACTGTATCTGTGGTGCGACCTCTGACCTTTCGTCCCCGGCCTTCTTCTGCTCCATCTGGCTCTGCGCCTGCATGCTGTCCAGCTGCAGCTTCAGCCTGTCGTTCTCTGATTGGACCGTCTGTTTCTCCACCAGCTGAGCCTTCAGAGTGGCCACATCCTGCTCCACCTCGCGGCATCTACACACAACAAAACACCAGACTCAGGGACGGCTAAATCACACCAAAGAAGAAACAATGCTAAAAAAAAGTCAATCGCACTATTTTGGAAGAAGACAAACAGAGCGAGTGTTACGTCTGGGTTAGGCAGATGCTATCAACCTGTCCTCTTGGAAAAATAACATGCAGAGAGGGAGGCAAGAGTTATTTGTTTCTTTATAGGATAATGGGTTAATATATATATTAACATATTTATGCTTTGTGTTTGCTATGCTATTTTTGGCAACATTATAAATTATAAATAGCTTTAACGGGTAAATAAATGGGAAGGATTAAGGGTAGGCATTAATAAGCTTAACAGCTTCAACCTACTCTTTTTCAATCTTCAAAATAATATAAAATCCTTTGTCTGCCCTATGTCCTATGAGCACATGATCAAAGAAACTAAACTAAAGAACTTTTTCTGACGTAATAAATCTGGTTGTTTTGTTCTTTTGTGATTTTGTATAATGATGTTCTTAGAACCTGCGCTGACCTGGACTGTTGAAGCAGACTTTGTATAGCTGTAACTGCATTATGTACCGGTACATGTGGATCTATCTTGTCAAATGCCAATACAGTCAGTGGGACCGCGTTTAAACAAAGAATAAACATGTACAGATTTGCAGGTCATGTCCTGTATCATCTCCCTACCAAGCTGTGTCTGTCTCTGCAGGGTGCACCCTGTTTATCCAGTCATTATAACAGACAGATCTATGTTGTCATTGAGCAACTGTCCACTCATGGTGCATGATATAATATTGAACCAACTGTGTGAGGTTACCATGAATCTCACCTCTGATCAGAGTGAATTTTGTCCCATACTGTATGTAAAGAAGTTCCGTCAATGCTTCATCTTGTGTCGGACAAAGTGAAAACAATATGGCTCCAGCTCTATGCATGAAGGAATAACAAATATCTGTGGCCTCATGATGAGTTGTGTCTTACAGGAATAGCTGTGGGGGTGTAATGTCTGAAGGTGGTGGGGGTGGGTATGCACAGTATCTAGTGTGTGTGTGTGTGTGTGTGTGTGTGTGTGTCAGAGTCTAACCTGTCCTGCAGGTTCTTCTTCATGCCTTCTGCTTCATCCAGCTTACTCTGGGCCTGCTGCAGATCTTTGAACAGCGTCCTCATCTGAGATTTGAGATTCTCCACCTCAGATGCTGCCTGAGTATTTGAATAACAATTTTTTTTTTATTCATCGGCCATCTCGATTGAATATTTAATTCATTTCAACAATGAATGTTCCCTTCAAAAAATCTGATTAACTCTACAGCACGGTTAATTGATCAGCACAAACTATAAAGTGTATTTGTCTGGCAGCAGCAGACGCTCTTTGTGACATAATGCTTCATGTGTTAAAATAAATTAATAATCACAAAGTAACACTGGTTAAACAGACATGTGCTCAACCAGCTGATTTTAACTAAAAGTAATCCATATTCTTATTGATCCAGCTCAGAATGTTACTGGTTAATTAATTCAGAAAAGTTCAGATTGAGCTGGTGTCAGTTGATCAGTTAGTATTTAACTACCGGTAAGACAATCAGTTAGATTCACATAAAGAGCAGTTTTCTTCTAGCTTTCCAGCTTTTCAGAGAAATTCAATACAAATGTGATGTTTTCTGTTGTTGAACAGATGGTTTGATTAAGTTCTTATTGGCCTTTTACTTTTTCTTTCACTTGCAAAAGTCTTCTCTGCTTTGCTGCTCATGTGTGTGTGTGTATGGCAGTAATGCAGCCCTAACATACAGTATATCAGATGAAGAGACAATATGATGAGCATCATTTTCTTGTTAATAGTTTGGAAAAATGGATTTCACTGACAGTGAAAGCCATTGGTCCATTTCTCATTAACCAAACATCAAATACGATGACTGTTACTGAGCAAAAAAATACCTTCTCTTTCACAGAATCCTCCTTGTCTGTGTTCTCTGGCTGCGTTGTCTGTGTCGACTCCTCTACGTTACTCCTCGTCTCCTCCAGCTCTCTGATTCTGCCCCGTCAAGTCACAAATATCAACAGGTGAGATCGAATATAGAAAGGAGATGTTTGAAGACCAAGCGGTCTGTTGGTGGATCACCCACCTGGCGGCAGAGTCCTGCAGCTCCTTCTGCAGCCGGTCGGCCCGTTGGGTCTCATTCCTCAGCGACTGCAGTAACTGGCTCACTGTCCCCTCCTTGCTGTCCAGCCGGGACGCCGTCATGCTCAGCTCCGGGCGTCTGCTGCGCTCTGTGCCGCACACGTCGCTCACGCCATCAATGGCTCCATCCTTGGAACAAAAAAAATTTAAAAACTTCCGGTGAGACACCAAAACTCTGGTTTACACCCATCACCACAGAATGAAACGGGATTTTAACTGAAAACCTGATGTGGATTTCTGTAACATGTCACAATAATTTAATACTGTATAGTTTTAGTGGAGTGTTAGACCAGGGCACAAAGGGACAATTCTGGGCAAGCTTTTCTTTGTAATTGCTCCTGTTTTGCAGTGGTTCTGTCTGTCCCCACATCGCCACAGTAGCGTATAATGGGAACGACAGATCTTAGGCTGTTTACATCCCACAAAACCACATTTTTTTAACGTCAGATGGCCATTCAGACATACACCGAGGGGTTTGTTTACTTCCAGAAAGCGGACATGTTTGTAAACGGAGCTGGAATACAAAGTCTTAGAAAGTCTTGTGCAACAGTCAAGTTGACGCTGAGTATGTTTACAGGCAGAATAAACAACATCCAGACTTACTCTTACTGCTACGAAAACACTGTGCCTCCCAGTTGATATCCCTTTGTTGATAAAACAAACAGGAGAGACTGAGACAGTCAACTTGACTCTCGCGCGAGACTTCACGAGATCGCGCGGGACCTCGCGAGACTTTGTATTACAGCTCTGTTTACAAACATGTCGGCTTTCTTGAAGTAAACAAACCCCTCGGTGTATGTTTGAATAGCCATCTGACATTGTCTGTGAAAGAAAATTGCAGTTTTGTGGGATGTAAACAGCCTAACCAGCCTATGATCCATCCGCTCCCATTACATGCTGCCGTGGCGATGCAGGGACACATAGAACTACTGCAAAAACAGGAGCAATTAAAAAGAAAATCTGCAGATTCATTCTTTTAAACCTAAAATACTAGGAAACTACAGCCCCAGATTGAATTTGCCCGGAATTGTCCTTTTAACTGGACTGCAGTACAATGAATTCTGGGTAAATTAAGACTTTTTTCAAAATAAGTATTGGCTGTGTGAGGGGAAAAAAACCCTGTTTTTAACAACAAAACATGAACCATGTTTTCCTCTTTTGTTACTGTTTGGTGCCACTGATCAGAGCAGGTGTCAGTGATTGTTACCACGGTAACAGTGATGTTAGGACTGAGTTAGCCTGGGGGTAAGGTGTCTAATGTTTCTGGGGCCCGTTGTTCGAAAGTAGAATAAAGATATCCAGGATAAGTGGAAAAGCCAAGTTGGACAAAGTCTCATAAATCCATCCTGGCTTAATTGGTTGTTGGAACGCTGAGCCAGGCTGAGGAGGGGCGGCTTTGTCAAGCCAGGTGTAACTTATTCTCTCGTCAGTAGACCACAGAGATTGATCACAGATTCACCGATGAGAGGACAGGTGTGGCCACTTTCCTCCAATCAACAGCGGATCTTGACGTAAGGTGACACGCCTCTTAGAAGAAAAAAAAAAGCACCGCTGCTGTTGTAAAGCTCAGAGAGAGCGCGGTGGACAACTGCGGACTGATTGAATGTGGAAGTAGCCTAATCCAAAATTCTAATCACAATTTAAGTTCCTTTCACAAATTAACAGCTGTGCACTTAATGATGAGCAGTGGAAGTTGATACATTGCACTCATCTCTTATCATCTAAAGTAAAGTTCATACAGCACAAATAGAAGTGGCCAAAAGTGCAACAGGTGAAAATTAATTAAATATAAGAACATTATGCAGTCTGATGCTTCAATAAATTGCCGATAACAATGTTCAAATGAGGTGTATAAATTATTTGGAAGGTGCCTGCTCAAACAATTGTATTCTTGTTTTCTTCCCTCAACCAATATTCGGCCAATATACTGTATTTTGTAACATATTTTATAATAATAAAAATAAATCTATTGCTAATTTTGCTTTTTTTTTTTTTACTAGTGGTCATAGAAAATATCATAGATGGGTCACAGATATCGAAAATAGTTTGTATTGTCTCAAGAACAGTGTGCACAATTCTGTGCTACAGATTTCACAAACCGTCAGACATCTTTATGCCCTGCATTTGAAGAAGCAGGCAGCACTGGCAGATGCAATGATTCAGTGTGAGAAGCACATGAATAGCCCTAATTATGAAAAAAAGAAAAGAAAAAAAACCTAATAAATATTGTAAATGTTTCATGTTATTTGATTATTGTAAATGTATTTAGTTTGTTTAGAAATCAGGCCAATATGTAGGGTACATAAGAACATGGAATAACTGTATAAAACATTGATTTCTGATCAGAGTGACTGCTGACTTCACAGATAAAGACAACAGAATCAACTTAGCCTGGCTGTTAGCCTGGTCTGGAGCAGGCTAGCTGCAGAGAATAAATCACCATAGTAACTTGACCAGGATAAAGGTATCCAGCTTTCGAACAACCGACTTGAGGCTAAATTCAGCCAGGATAACCAACATATCCTGGCTTAATCCCTTATCTAGGTTTCGAACAACAGGCCCCTGGCTTAAGATCTGACTAACATCAGACTCATCTGTGAACTACAGACCGGTCTGAAACGGTCTTCCCACGCTGAATAAAACAAAATCCTGAATAAAACCATTTAAATAGCTGTGTCTTTGTATTATTGTGTGTGTTTTGCAGCTCACCGACACCCTGATGACCTCGATGAAGTCATCGTCTCCAGAGCCCTGCTCCGCCTTCAGCTGCAGCTCAGAGTTCATGGCCACCAGGTCATTCTTCTCCGCCTGCAGGCGAGCGACCTGGGCACGCAGGGCCTCCAGCTCCGCCCCCTGATTGGACGGCGCTGCCTGAACGTGACATTGCACATCACCAATGAAGAAAATGTAGTCCTAAAAGTGTTACTAACACCTGATGCAACAGAGCAGGGGCTCTCGGTGCTCACCTGGCTCCCTCCTGCCTCCTCCAGTCTCTTGCTCAGGTCCTGATTCTGGCGGGTCAGCGCCTCCATGCGGCCACGAGCCTCCTCCAACCTGCTCTCCAGGAAGTCCCGCTCCTCCCGCTGCTTCTCTCGCCAAGCAGACAGACCCTCGAACCGCTCCTTCATGGTCAGATTGGTCTGACGCAGCGCCTCTGAGGGAGACAGAAGATCTGAATTTGAACTCCAGGCTTAAAACCTTCCTCTACGACAGAGCTTTTAGTTAGGGCTGGGGGACACATCTGGTTACATGGAGCCCTCTCCTCTCCTCTCCTCTCCTCTCCTCTCCTCTCCTCTCCTCTCCTCTACAGATTCTCCAGAGCGTTATCTCTCTGCATCAACCACCGCCTGCATAAGGCGCTCCCTTCTCATTAACCAGTCTGCCATTCAGTACTCCCATTAAGCTGGCCTGCTCTCCCTGCCTTCCCTCCCACCAGAAGCTGCCTTGATCAAATCTTAACCATTTCCATGTTTTTGCATATTCTGTGTTATAAACTGTTTTCTTGTCTGTATACAACATCTACTGCACGTCTGCCCGTTCTGGGATAACTGTTAAAGGGACAACAAGGAGTTTGTATTTGGTTATAAAATCGTTTTGTCTCTGTCTTTATTTTGTTTATTAGTGGTGGAAATGCTGGGCAAGCTGACCAGCGTTTCCTACTTTCGGTTTCGCGGACGCTGCCCGGCGGGTCATGGGAATAATGCCGCCAAATCGCCGTTAATGGTTGGAACTACGACGGTATGTGATCGTCTTCGAACCTCCGACTTTCATCCTTGATTTGAAAACATTCTTGGCAAATGTTTTCGCTTTCGTCCGTCTTGAGCCGGTCCAAGAATTTCACCGTGCACGGAGGCTCATGGGAAATGTAGTGTGAAAACACTTCGCTTTCCAAAATTCCTCGTTGTCCCTTTAAAAGGGTTTTCTATGGAGTTTTCCCTCAGTGGATGTGAGGGTCTAAGGGCAGAGGATGTTGTTATGATGCCATGTAAAGCCCTTTGACAAACTGTTTGTAAAAATGGGCTATACAAATGAAATTGCCTTGCATTGCCTCCATCCCTTTCCAGAGTTACACATTTTGGCTCCACCCTGACCTTTGACTTGTGACAGGTATGACCTATAATTTTTTTTTTTTTTTTACAAATATTACTCTATTTATTTCCATATTTATTATCCGTGTTCTATATTCTTTCAGTGTTGTGAAGAATAAGAGTTCTTCCCAGCAGCGACAAATGAAAATCCTGAACGCACAGCTGTGTCCTCCATCATGAAACCAGATGTTGCACCTGCAAACCTCTCTCACCCTTTAGGTCTCTGTTCTCCTGGATGAGGATGTTCATCTGCTGAAGGGTTTCCTCCAGCGTGCCAGACTGGCCAGGAGAGCGAGAGATGTCACCATTCACCACAGGGCCTCCAGATGCCATGATGCTGAAGAAGAAACAAGAAGAAGCAGAAGAGAGTTTTGACTTTTCATTACTGACACAACTGCGGTAATGAGACATTTCTTATCAGGGAGAACAGCAGCAGAGCTGACTTCCTATAGCTTGTTCTACCTCCTCTGTCCTGCACAAGGTTATATTTACACATTATTTTCAACAGCTAGCCAAAGTAACTTGCATTACTTTGTTTAGTCACATTTTACATGACACGTGTTTCTCAATATCAGTATTTCTATTTCCCCTTATATTGACTTATCCAAGACAGAGGGAGGAGAGAGCTCCATGTGACCAGGTGACTCAGTGATTCAGCACACAGCCACAGAATAACAGCCACAGATAAGGCCTGTAAACGGAATTAACTAATCAGCCTGTCACATGACACTTCAATTTACTTCACTGACAGAGTGCTGGTGTTGTTTGCTTCAGCTACACAGTAAATATCAGTCAATAATTTAAAGGTAGGCTATTTCATAGACATACAGTGCTTAAACTACTCACTTCAGATACCAAAACAGTGAAGACCACACTGTTAATGTCACTTAAACACCGACGAGTCACAGTACAGACAGTCTGCTTGTGATAAGTCTTATAAAAAATATTCATTGTGGCCTTCCGTTGGTATAATTTTACTTTCGCTTTCCTCGGGTGGGCCCATCCAGTCTGCGACTCTACCTAAAAACATAGAAAAGTTCCCAGGAACTTACACAACGCGGATCCGGTTGAACCCCAAACCAAACTGCGTCACAACAACCGGTGAACGAGCCGAAAGGTTTCAACTCACCTGCCGTCCGCCTCCGAGTCACACACAGTCCTGACGATACCTCCACCAACACACAGAAACACTCCGACTGACTGCAAAGTGTGTCAAACAACCTTGTACTGTTGTTCCTGCTCGGTAGCCTCGTCAAGTCACGTGCAGGACCGAGGCACTTCCGGTAATATTTTGGAAAAATAAAATCACTTTGACGTTTTTTTTTTTTTTTGTGGTCCAGAGTAGAAAAATTGAAAAGACTCATGCATTCGGTGTATTTTTTACCTGTTTTGGCTAGTAGGCTAACAAAGAAAGAAAGAAATTGGCTAAAGAAAGATAGAAAGAAAGGAAGAATGTGATGTTTCTTTCATTTTTATTAGAAATTGCAAGTAATGCCCCCTCTGGCTTTCCGTATCATAATGAATATTAGGCTAGCCTTCTCTGTTGACAACTGTGGCGATTTACTGTAACCGTTAGCCTAATCTTACGTTGGACTCTTAAGAAGTTTAAAATCACAACATTGAACCTTTATTTTTAAGGGTCACTTGCCGCGATTTCCTGTCTACTCTGGCTTTATTGTGGTGGATTGACGCAGCCTCGATGGTCGGGAGCAGTTTACCGAGGTTTTCATTTCCTCGAAGTGACGTCACAGAGCAGTAACAGACTGGACCACAGCGCGCAGCTGCACAGGAGGAGAGCGGAGGAGAGCCGCAGACGGGACAGGACCAGGGCAGGACCATCCGCAGCGTTTGTACATCAGTTGCAGGCGGGCAGCGGGGGGCGGGGCCAGCTGTCAGCTGTCACCGGGAATTCCCTTCAGGTGTCACCCTATGGTGTCACCTTGCACTGTGAGAGGGGCAAGAGAAGACTGGACTTTCCCTTAGTGTCCCACAGAGTTAATATTAGACTTTACTGTTTTATGCAAAATGATGATAATAATAATAATTTCATAAAAATAAAACTGCAATAACAATAATGTGTCAGTAGGGCCTACACGACTATAATAGACAGCAGTTATTGCATTGATTAATTTGTCAATTTATCTATTACTTTAAGGTAAATATGATAATAATTATTCGTTTCCAATCATGTATTAAAGATTAGTCTATATACATTTCTGTTCGTGCCATTTTCCACTAGATGGCGGTATTGCCCGGCCTGGAATGAAAACCAGCAGCCAGAACTTCATCATCCTCATCATCACTGGTGTTCATCTGTGACTGTTTCTGTCAGTAAGTGAAAGCACCTACCAATAGCCTACCAGAACCACACAAACTAGAACTTAACAAGCCAACAGGAATCCCACACGTCTATGGATCCATCAGAATGATTATAGTCTCTACAGAACCTAGTTATGATCCCTCCAACACTTCAGAACTACAGTTTTTGGCGCCCATGCACTTCTTTGAGATCATGCACCAAGCCTACTTCTCTCAAAATTGTTCAGTGTCTTGGTATTAAAATGTATTTCTTTTCTTTGCGTTGGAACAACACAAAAAGTGCAGTTTGATATCATTTCACACAGAGAACACCAGAAATAAGACAATATTTTGCTTGTTTTTCTCTTCTCCATGGTACACACAAGGACAGGCAATAAAAAAGAGTGAACATTCCTCTATCTAAATGAGTTGCAAATATTGCCAGCACCTGTTACTGGAGTCACAATAAAAATGAAAGAAACATCACATGCTTTCATTCCATTTCTTAAATGTTTTGAAAAGGTATACCAAGCATTTTGTTCTGTCCATTTTTGGGGTTGTGTGTGGAATGATATCAGATTCTACTTTTCTCCTCAGCCTTTTGTGTGTTGTTCCAGTGCAAACAAAATAAATTATCTTTCAAATACCAAAACATTAGTTTTCTAGGAGAAGTGATATATTATCTGAAAGAAATACAGAGGTGCCAATATTTTTTGGCCATCCCTGTCCCGCATCCATGGATCAGGAACCCTGAAATCTACTTAGCTGAAATCCATTTCAGAACTTACAGTGGCCCCTAGAGCACATCCATTGACTTTGAACTGGGGCCCAAGACAACCCCAAGGACCGCAAGGTGGCTTCTTCTGAATGTGCCCCCTCCCCAAACATAACTGCTACAGTTAAACTACTGAGTTAAACTAGAGCGCAAACAGTAATACAAAAAACCTTTTTTATAAGAATTAGTTTTTTTCTTTTCCCAAACAGCCAAAAAAGTTGAGCAGGTATGAGTAAGTTGATTCCAAACTAAATCCTGATAGGAAAAATTAGAAGTGTTAGAAATTAGGCTGCGCATGTTTCAGTGCATGCCTCAAAAAATTGTTTTATTTTTTAAGTTGAACAGTTTCAAAATGAAGTTCTTCCATCTTTTCAGCAAAACAGCACCTGAATGTATGCAGCGAACAGCCAATTGAAATCCTCAGATCTCAGAGCGTCACATTAGTCCCTGAACGCAGCACCGGTGCACTCTGGAGAGGCTCCCCGCTCCCTGCGCCCACAGTGGAGAGGGAACCTGGGAGCAGAAGCAGGTTGAACTCACTCTTGTCGTCACTCATCTGTTCTCCTTCTTTGCTCTGACAGATGTTGGAACAGTGGAAACGTGTAAACCTCTTTAATAGTAACTAATGGACCAAACCTGTGGGTCAGTGTAGTGTGGATTTTTTTATTTGGTCAAAGCCAGCTGGTGTTTGGGTCAAACAGGCAGTCAGGTAGACATAAGTGAGATTGTGAAACCCAGTGAAGGGACTGATCATCTGGATAAAACATTGTCCGGTGCAGCATCAGCAGAGGTTGAAGTTGGACCTCGGTCTCCAGGATGTCCTCCTCCGCTCTCCTCCTCGCTGCGCTCTGCGTCTTTTTGCGTCCGGACGCGTTCACCGACGCCTGTCAGCTGCCGTCTGAGTGGCGGCCGCTGAGTGAGGGCTGCCGGGCGGAGCTGGCGGAGATCATCATCTATGCCCGGGTCCTGGCGATCCACCGGGAGCCGATGGGCGTCGGGGCGGGCAGCCTGTACAACTCACTGCCTCTCGGGTTCGGATATGGGTACGAGGGCGCGGAGGAAGGGCTGCTGTACTCGGCGGAGGTGGAGCTGCTGTGCGACCAGGCTTGGGGCAGCATGCTGGAGGTTCCCTCCGGATCCAGGCTCAACCTGACCGGGCTGGGTTACCTGTCCTGCCAGTCCCACACCGTGATGGAGAACTACTCCTACTTCTTCTTCCTCAGGTGAGCTGCAAGGTCTGGACGTAACAGCTCCATCCGATGGGCTATTTAAACTCCAGAGAGAACTTAGATTACTTTTACTTTTACTATTTTTATTTTTATTTTTATTTTTTTGTCATTGTACAGTTCTACAATCTCGAGCATAATCAATCAGACAGACAACCAATAAAAGACAAAGAAGACAATAAAAGGGACAAATGAGACAAAATGCCAGCAGTTATAAAAATAGCAGCCATATAAAAATCATCAGCAGTTCGTGTGAAAACAGCAGCAGGGTAGGTGCTGCAGTGCAGAAAAGTGCAAAAAGTGCCTTTGTGTGTGTGAGTGCAGAGGCCACAGCTCTGGGGAAGAAGCCACTGTCCACTGTCTTACCTGTTGTGAACACTATAAAGCTTTGAGATTTTTTAAAATGCTGACTTTAATCTGTCAGAAGATTTTTCAAGACAAAATTGACTTTATTAAAGGTTTATTAAAGCCAGAGTTCATCAGAATTTTGGAAAAAAGAAAAAAAGATCGACATTCTTCTTATAGTGCTGACAACTATTTAAAAGTAAGTCTACACAACATGTTGTCGGACGTGTAACAACTCCAGTCCGTTGGAGCTGCAGAGTCAGGTATAAAATAAAGTCATAACAGTTCTCAGGCTGCATGTGCAAGTGAATCTTTTCCACATAGCACCACATCTGTAGGCCTATCTGGTGGTTATTCCTGTGCTCTTTCTGGTGGTGTCACCTGCAGGATGGATGAGAACTACAACATCCTCCCCCATGGCGTCAACTTTCAGGACGCCATCTTCCCTGACACCGGTGAGAACAGGCGCACGTTCTCCAGCCTCTTCCAGTTCTCCAACTGCACCCAGGGGAGCCAGCCCTTCCACACCTTCAGCCCCGAGTGGGACACGCAGGAGGACAGCAGGGTAGGCCCTCCACCACACACACACACACACACACACACACACACACACACACACACACACACACCTTTCTCCTTATTGTCATTTAAGAAGAAGAGGAACTGTTCTTCTACCATGCAGCATGATTGGATAGGTGGTTGTCATAGAAACACTTTTTGCTCCCTGAAAAGAAAACTGACAGGTTGGCCTGATTCCCACCCTCTTGTAGCCTACAACCTCATTACTTTGTTAGAGGAGTGACATCTCCTTCTTAAAGTCCTTTTTTTTTTACTATTTGCATAGGATGTAAACAAGCCCATTGCCATCTGGTTACCATGGAGATAACAGATTAATGCTCCCTGAACAGCAGGGTGCAGGGAGCTGGAGGCGGGAAGTTAGGAGGGAGGGGGGTTGAGGGGGCTAGTTAAAAAGTGAATGTGAGTTCAGTGTGTGTTGGAAGACATCAGAGCAAGGTTTTAATTTGTGTGTGTGTGTGTGTGTGTGTGTGTGTGTGTGTGTGTGTGTGTGTGTGCGCACACTTGTGTGGACGCCTAATCCTGAGTTGAGTTGTGACTTTGCTGACAGGAATGTGGTGAGGATCAGTAGAATCACTGTAACTACTGTGTAACTGCCCTCAGGCACAGTGCAAACCTAAACACACACACACACACACACACATTTATTGCCTCACTGTTGTGATTTCCAAAAAGGATAACAACAGGTATAAGAAGAACACACGCAATGCTCTTAAGAACTGATATGAGTTCATGTTTTCGGTCCAGCGTGATCACGTGATCGCTGTTTGGAGCAGAAGCAGCCAGAGAGCGGTCGAGGTCCAGCGGTCGACTCCTCAGGCAGACAGGATGCAGGCCGCCGAGGGGTCAGAGGACAAATAGCAGAGATCTACATCTCTGACAGGCCCGCAGTTTGAACGTGTGTCGGTGTTCAGTTTCGATCCAGACCAGCTGACCTGGAGCAGAGATAAGCCGTGAACCCTGTCAACGCAGATTTTATTACTACACCTCCTCTGGCTGATATGAGCAGGTTGAAACGTAAACAAGACGCAACAAGGTGGCTGGAGAGAAACTGACGAGGCTGCGCCTTCATGTTGAACAGATTTTGATTTGTTGGCCAGTTTCAAAACAATTTCCCCAAGTTGTTTTTAAAGGGGAACTATGCAAGTCCGGTCGCTTCTCCGCTGTTTTGCTAACCCTCCTTCCGGCCATGTGCATTTGTTATCAAAGAAGCGTAGAGAAAGCAACCCATGGAGCGGTGGATAACGTTATTTATCCTATACGATGTCATGATGTGTATATTTGAGTAGTTTTATGTTTAGTTTCTCTGATCTTACAAGCTTGATTTTCAGCCAGGAGACGCTAGGTGGAAGGCAGAGAGCCTCCATTCTCCCTGGAACAAGTTACGAGTCATTTATTTAACCATCACAATTACTCCAAAGCTGTTTTATGAAGGTGAAAATATAACATAGCTACGGTAAAGATCCTGCATACAGTAGTTCCTCTTAACATGGTCTTCTAATGTTGAATGTAGATGGATGTTATGAAGAGGTGCTTTAAAGTGAGCTGCTCCACATCTGCCATCTTGGCAGTGTCTGACTCCGCCCTTCCCACCAAACTTCCAGTTTTATGATTACACTCAGTTCTATGACCATTTGGGTGTGAATTTAGGTCAATGATGGTTTCAGTTGCTGCCTCTGTGCTGTTTGTTCCTACGTGTGAGAGGTTATAACACAAGGTCAAATGTGGCTCAGGCATTGCGCCTTAAACCTCCACCTTTCTTCTTTTGCAATGCATTCATTGCACTTGTTCACATTGTGACAATAATGAAAACACAATAAGCATAGTTAGCATCTTTTATCTATTTAGTTTGTTTACTATAGGCTTTAACCTGTAGTGACAGTGTTCACGGTTGTGCTAGTGGTGGTGACTCTGGCTCTCTGTTCTGACAAGTTTTTGGCTCATGATGACCTGAAAAAGTGACACAATTGCAAAATGGCGTGACTTGATATGTCTCTAAATACGGCTATATTGTTATACTTGGGACCGTCTTGAATGGTTAGAGAATTAATCTGGACATTCATGTTTTTCTTCATTAGTCTCAACTGACTGGGAGACTTTTGTTTTTGTCCAATGAATCTGTCGGATAATGTGAGACTTGTCTCCACAGTCTCCACTTGACCTGGACCTTAATCAAAAGTCTTTGTATGACTATTAACACCTTTTAAACATAACATTGACTTGTCATCACATTGAGTTGACATACAGAAATCTCCATGTGCTTCAGTAACATAACCTACAGCAGTGCAGTAACAGACCCTGATGCTGCATGTTGTTCCTGACTGACTCAACAGTTTCACTCAGTTTACATAGATGCTCATTGTTCCCAAAATGGATTTATGGTTTGTTTCACTGTCGACAGTCCAAACGGAAGAGTTAAAGGTGCAGGAGCTGCAGTGGAATGGGGGCTTTAGAGCCACAGGTCTCTTAGCAATGAGGTCAGAGGTCAGCAGGACGGGTAAAATTGCACTGCTCATTTAGGGGACAAGCAACTGCATGCACTGGCTGCAAGCTTCAGGGAAGAGACGTCAAACAGGTGTTTCTCTCTGCGAATTTATGGTGGCACAACCTCCCCTCTCTCGCTCTCTCTATCTATCTCTGTTTGGTTTGGACTGTGAATTCAATAAGAAAAACAAGATCCTATTTCTAACTTTACCATCTTGAACTCTTGAGTCTTGGAGTTCTTTGGGGATTGGAAATATCCTTCAGCTGGACTTTAAAAAAAATGGAAGAACATTCTAGTGGAGCTGGGAGGTGATTTGCTTTTGGTTTCAGCCTCGTGGGAACCAGATGCCCCTCCAGAAGGACAGACAAGAGACTTCCTCCACTTTTCTGCCAAAACCCTCAATTAGCTTTTGTTCAGAGCCTCCTCCTATCAGCAGCCTGCTGAGCAGTCTTAACTCTGAGCCCGAGGTGGAGGCTCCTGGAAGTGCACTCTTCATTTCCTTAATACAGATTTCCCTTAAACTGGGAACCCTCATGTGTTTGCAAATGTCTTTGTCAGAGAGGTCACAGTAAGATAGAGGTGCATGTGTGTGATCTTTGCTCTTCTGTCTTTCTCTGTCCATCTTTTGCTGTTTTTTTATATCACTTTGGTCTCTCACTCTTTTTTAAACACACTTAGGAGTAGAGGAGAAATCTTGGCTTGTCTCTTTGACGTCAGTAAGACAGTGCTTGTTTGAGGGGGGTGGGAGTGGGGGGGACTCATGCTGAGCCTCTATATAAAGACAGAATGAAATCTTAAGCTTGGATAAATAAATGAGCTGTCAGGTCAGACTGGACACACATACACAAACACAAACACACACTTTCTCCTTGTTCTTTTGCTCTCAGTCAAACTGTGGTCTAATGAAATCAGATGCAGGTGCTGCTGACGTCTGGGTGAAACACACTGTGCCAAAGCCTCCGTCAGTGGCGTGACACTGGACAAACATCCAGAGTTTGTCTTGTTGTAAATTGTCAGAGTTATTGTCTCATGTCAGTACAACTGAATATCAATCTTTCCCTGAGGGCTCAAAGCATGGCAACTTACGAAAACACATGTAAACAGAAAAAAAACACAAATAACCGAAGAAAATATGATAGAATAGAATAGACTCCTTTAATTTGTCATTGCACACAAGATACAAGAACATTTTGGTGCATCTCAAAACAACACAACATACATACGTACAGTACAAATCTACAAATACTCACAATACTGTGGCAATAATGCGTTTTCAGGTTGTGCTAAAAAGTGATGAACCAGGCTGGGACACACTTGTTCACTGTGCCTTTTAAAGTTAAAGATATTTAAGATAAAGAATGGTAAGTGCATTACACTGGTGTGAAAACCAGTTTGAGACTCAACCAGAGCAGTAAAGTCTCTGATCGTAGAGCCGGTGAGACAATGAGATGAACAATGCTTAATCTGGTGTTTATCATCTGTATATTCAAGCATCTTATGCACAGTCTTTAAAGGAATAGTTCACCAAAAAATGAAATTATCATGCTCATGCTGATGAATACTCCGGAGTAGTTTTTTATTCCTTAAAGGGATAGTTCAACATTTTGGCAAATTGGCCCATTGCCATAATTGCTATAGTCATAGCAGTAGGTTCGTTACCTTTAATTGTAGGTGTAAGCTATTTTTAGTACAGCGGAGCGCAGCAGCAGGCTGCTCAGAGCTACGCTATGGAGGCTAAGGGAATTTCTTGGTTTCCCTCATCAAACTCATCAAATACAAAATCCCAAAACTCCACAGCGCTTTTGTAGACAAGTTGTGAGCTGCACAACCACCACGCTATGAGATAATGACGGAACGATACGAAACGGAGCCGTTTTCAAGGTAAATTCATACAAAACCGCTGATGCGCGTTGCGTTCAGGGACAGTTTTTCAGCAAGCAGTCTCCGTATTTACCCTGTATTTACCTCGAAAACGGCTCCGTTTCGTATCGTTCCGTCATTATCTCATAGCGTGGTGGTTGTGCAGGTCACAACTTGTCTACAAAAGCGCTGTGGAGTTTTGGGATGTTGAATTTGATGAGTTTAATGAGGGAAACCAAGAAATTCCATTAGCCTCCATAGCGTAGCTCTGAGCAGCCAGCTGCTGCGCTCCGCCGTACTGAAAATCGCTTACACCTACAATTAAAGGTAATGAACCTACTGCTATGACTATAGCGATTATGGCAATGGGCCAATTTGCCAAAATGTTGAACTATCCCTTTAAAGTGCAGATTTTTGTGTAGTTTTATGGACCTTTTTGTGTCGGGCGCTATTGACTCTCATATAAGGATTTCGTTGGACTACAAACTGGCCTCCCGGGTCTCCAGATGCACTTTGAGGAATAAAAAACTACTCAGGAGTATTCATCAGCATGAGGGTGAGTCAATAATGACTGAATTTCATTTTTTGGTGAACTACTCCTTTAATGTTAATAATATTGTTCATTGCATCTTTAAATTCTCCTCAGGATGTTGAATATTTGATGACCACTCCCTGTTAATTCTAACTTCTTGCGGTGTCTTCAGACAAAGACAGCACTGTTCCCTGTTGCTGCCCTAAAAACTTAACGTCCCTGAAATTGAGGACACTGTGTAAATGCCAGATTGTCCTCTAAACACTGTTTATACAGATGATGCTAAACAGCAGGTAGGTAACACCCAGATGTTTTGACAGGTGGCGTGCGTTTGTATGTGCGTGTGTGTATGTTGCGGACATCCTACTGCGAGTCTTCCTCTGACGAAGAGTTCAAACTGTAAAAAAAAAAAAAAAAGGAAAAAAAAAAGCCTGATGTTATATAATCAGGATGTGACTTAGTCAAAGTGAAATAAGAGAGAAACACTCTGCAGTGGTTTATCTTCCCTTCTCCTCAACTCAGACTAATAACGTCTCTTTTATTTTTGCACATTTCAGGCTGCATATACAAGATGTCCATGTGTAGTGTGATTATAAAGCAGCTCTAGGTTCTATATCACACTGTGAAAGTGTCAAAGCCTCAGTCCACAGAGAAATACACACAGCCTGTATTCAGAAACTGAGCCTTAAAACCAGCTGTCAGGACTTCCTGGAACTTTGTGATGTCACAAAGCAGTCACCACCCTCAGCTATTAGGCCACACCCACCGGACCCGTTCTGTACACATAGGTATGAGGCGCCTCATTTACAAACACATAACATTTCTTTTGCTTTAACTGTTACAGATTAGCAGACCATGGCCTTCACATAATGCTGAATCCCTACTGATTTAGTGCTGTGATGGCTTCTATGTGTGTGTCCAGAGGGCAGTAATGTGAAGAACTGGTGTATTGGGTGTGCGGTCTTGTATTATTGTGTTTACAATAGGTGTGATGGTTTTTAAGCATTTAACTGAGTGAGATTAGGAGTGTGGAGGCCTATAACCTTTGAGGCAAAACTGGTTGTTTTTGTGAGGATGTTTCGGTTTTTGACTGTGAGCATATTGTAAAAGGATGTAATACATGACAACTGGTTGAACAAAGCAGAAGTATAGACGCCGTCCATACACAACAGAGCAGCATGATGACATATGTCAAAGAATAACATAGTGCATCAGCAAGAGCAACAAGGTTTCTCCTGGATTAGTCGGAGTGACTCAGGCTACAATAGATGAATTGATATTATACAACTAAAAAAAAAATCTAACCATACACAGGAACTCTGTCTCTCTGATGTGTTTAATTGTGATTAAAAATAAATAAAAAAAGAGAAAAAATAAAAGTCTGTTTATAAAAGTTGGACTTTGGAGAAAAGGACAGTTATTAGATACAGAACTTGGTCATGGAGCCAGTATCGGCAAATATCTGCTGTGACCTCCATCTGCTGCACGGACTGCGACAAGGAGTTGATCATGTTGTTCATTGTTGGACGGCTGCTCTGCAGTGTTTGTGTGAAGCTGTTGATGTTGGCAGGAAGCAGAACACGATGTTGTTCATGCAGATCCAGATCATCCCAAACACAATCAGTGGGTGATGTGGTGGAGAACACAGGTCACAGAGGATCTGGGATGGTTTAAGCTTCATGAGAGGAACATGAGAAGATAACTGGCAAACTCCAGCTGTGAACACTTTTAACAACTTTCTGACTCATTTACATTTTATGAGGATGCTTTGTCTGCTGTGTTTATAGAAAGACTTGATATTTTTATTTCAAGCTGTGAAAAGTGGGATTAAAAACAGGCATAGTTTCGCTCCGTGGCTAGAGTCCTTGCAGCAGCAGCCCTGGTTCAATTCCACCAGTGGTACTTTGCTGCGTGTCATTCCCCCTTTCTCTGTCTCCCCCTTTCCTGTCTCTCTATAGCTGCCTTATCAATTAAAGGCATAATACGAAAAAGAAAAAAAAAAGTTCAGTATTTCATCCTTTCAAAATAAAACTATGGCAGGTCCACAACTATAATACACAGTGCCTTCTTTGCAAAAGTATTCTCACCCCTTGAACTTTTCCACATTTTGTCACATTACAACCACTAACTTAAATGTATTTTATTGGGATTTAATGTGATAGACCAACATGAAGTAGCACATAATTGTGAAGTGGAAGGAGAATGATGCATGGAGCATCAGGTTGTGGGGAGGTTTTTCCTCAGCAGGAACAGGGAAGCTGCTCAGAGTTGATGGAAGATGGATGGGAGGGTGGACAACCACCCTAAACACACAGCCAGAGCTACAATGGACTGGTTTACATCAAAGCAGATCCATGTGTTAGAACGGATGGACACAGATGCTTTCCATCCAATCTGACTCAATTGGAGCTGTTTTGAAAAGAAGAATTGGCAGAAATTGCAAAGCTGGTGGAGACACACCCCAAAAGACTTGCAGCACATCAAATCCCAATAAAATACCTTTAAATGTGTGGTTGTAACGTGACAAAAAGTGGAAAAGTTCAAGGGGTATTAAGACTTTTGCAAGGAACTGTACCGTAGGCCTATATGATGCCACTTTCTCAGTCACTCAGCTGACCTGAGGTTGTTCACAGTAATACAGAGCGCTCCATAGGTGAACACAGTGGGAATACTGTAGTTCAGTGGTTGACTGTGATTGTTCCTGTGGTAAAATACAACTATAGGCTACACACACACATTCTACACACTGTGAGAACATCCTTTGAACCTGCTAGCTCACATGGCCTCTGCTCTAATGATAAGTCGCTGAGGTTGGGACCCCCGCAACATCAAAGTGTGTGACCCTGCATTGTTAGAGAGTGAGAAGGGTGACACACACACGGACACCACACACACACACACACTCCTGGTGTGTTTTGAAGGCTGTCTCTGTATCCTCCCTCCTTCCAAGTATGATAACAAGACAGAAACAGCAGCATTTTCTCAGAGAGGCTGCTGGGAAAACCACATTGCCAGTGCTTCCACGCTACACAACCAGCTGACAAGATGGCACCTGCTGCTTTACAACAGTTTGTTTAGCTTGTTAACAAAACAACACCCCCCATGTATGTTAACTCGCTGCATACTTTCTCTTCACTGCAGCTGCTGTGCTCCTCGGTCCAGGCAGCTCTGTTCGAGGAGGAGGAGCGAAGCCGCAGGCTGCAGGAGCGCCTGTCCGCCGCCGAGCGGAGGAACCGGCAGCTGAAGGAGCGCGTCCGCAAGGTGAAGCGCTCTCTGCGGAACGCCCGCAAGGCCACGCGCCGGGCCGAGCAGATGCTGAAGGACCTGCAGGAGAGGCTGAAGGCCACCGGGCGGAGAGAGGGACATCACTCGAACGCTATCACACAGGGGGAACCTCCACCCGGACGTTACTCCAGCACAGCAAAGAGCCAGAAAATGCAGCTTTAACCTACCTTAAAGGGATAGTTCAACATTTTGGCAAATTGGCCCATTGCCATAATCCCTATAGTTTTAGGAGTGGGTTTGTTACCTTTAATTGTCAGTGCAAGCTATTTTTAGAACGGCGGAGCAGAGCCGCGAGCTGCTCAGAGCTACGCTACAGAGGCCAATGGGATTTCTTTGTTTCCCTCATCAAAGTCATCAAATACACAATCCAACAACTCCAAAACGCTCTGGTGGACAAGTTGTGACACGCACATTCACCACGCTATGAGATAATAACGGAACGTTACGAGACAGAGTTGTTTTCGAGGCAAATGCAGAAACGCATCAGCGGTTTTGCATGAATTTACCTCGAAAACGACTCTGTCACATTCCATTATTATCACATAGCGTGGTGAATGTGCGTGTCACAACTTGTCCACAAGAGCGTTTTGAAGTTGTTGGATTCTGTATTTGATGAGTTTGATGAGGGAAACAAAGAAATCCCATTAGCCTCCGTAGCGTAGCTTGTAGCAGCTCGCGGCTCTGCTCCGCCGTTCTAAAAATAGCTTGCACCGACAATCAAAGGTAACGAACCTACTGCTATGACTATAGGGATTATGGCAATGGGCCAATTTGCCAAAATGTTGAACTATCCCTTTAACTATGTTAGTTAACCTGCCACCCACATGGACTGGTCATCGGCTGTGGTGAGACTGCTGGGCGGTCTCTGAGAAAGGGACAAACAGATATCAGTTGTCACATATGAGTAAACACACTTTCAATGTAATAATCTGCATAATTTGAATGTATGTAAAGTACTCTCTGTCTTTTATATCTCTGATGACAATAACACACCCGCATGTTTTTCTGATCATCTGACATGAGGGAAGTTTCCTGGGACAGATTCAAACATTACTGTCCTGGATGATTCCTCTGCAGGAGGAGCAGCTCTTCAGCTCCTTCAGGCCCTGATCACATCACACACTTTTTCTTTTTCCAACAATAATAGTAACAGCAACAGCAGGCACTTATTAATAAGAGTGTAAGGGGTGACACATTTTTCTGGTTACCTTTCACAACTGTCTCATTTTCCTAATCTAAACTAAGAAAGGTTTGTGAGAACGAAGAATTTATCAAATTTACATGACCCTATCTACAAATTTACCAGTACACCTTAAATTCTTTGATCATCTGTCATCAGCATCATCTTTTTTCTTTTTTTCTATATTTTTGGGCTTTTTTGTCTTTAATTGATAGGATAGCCGGGTGCAGTGACAACTGTTACCACTTCACTTGGGGCACCTGTTCAGCATCGCCCCCCATGTTCGCCCCATCAGCATCTTTGCTTGGTTTTGAACACTTTTTTTATCGGAAAGCCTCAGAACACTGAGTTTGAATGTTGCCAGGATTCACAAGGTATCATCTACTGTGACATAAATACTATTGAGTTGCATCATGGGAAATAGAATCCTGACATTCTAAAAGAAGTGCAGCAACTTCATAATAAACTTCGGATGACAGCTCAGCTGTACAGTGTTTTTTTTTAGGGACAACAACACAACTGTTAACATTACCACATGAAAAACACATTCACATTGCTGTTAGTGTGATCATGGCCTGATGGAGCTCTGATAAGAGGCTTCGTCACCTTTCACTTCTTTAGGAGATCAACTCTGGATCAACGGCCTGTGTGTGAATATTTTTGTACGAATGTTTTTCTGCTTATAAAAACCATGTTGGATGAACGACAGTGTGAACATGGCAGTGTTTTGAAGAAGAATCAACATCTTTGTCACTGGTTACAAAAAAAACAAATAGCCGCACAAACGCACGCACACACATACACGCACACATGTATACACTAGTGGTTCAGTTAAGCTCTAAAGCATCACGCAGAGAGTGTAAAGAGAGGTCAAGGTCAGAGGAGACATTATGTATACGTGCATCTGGAGAGAAAAGGGAATGTGTGTGTGTGTGTGTGTGTGTGTGTGTGTGTGTGTGTGTGTCTGGTCCATCAAGTGACTGGAATGTGTTTGTGTGGGCAGCAGTGTTCTGAGCAGCAGGACGTCGCAGAAATATTCCTCTAATTCAGTCTGAAAAACCAAAAGCTGTGGAGGGAGGCGAGCGTCCGTCACTCCAGCCGAGCTCAGGCAGTGCAGGGGAACTAATCAGCCCAGGGTGAGAGGCAGCAGAGGTCGGGGTGGAGCCCAGCTGTGGAAATGATGCATACACACCAAAACAATGGGTATGCAATTTCCTATATGTATAAATATGTGTCGCTGCATATGGTCCTTTAAACATGCGTACATTTTCTAGAATGATCCAAGCTGCAGTGAAGATACAAAATAATTTAACAAATAAAACTTCACAGAACTCCATCCATTATCATCAGTCAATCAAACTGATCGATTAAGGGAGGGCCACCACGCCCCATATTTGGGCTTACGCCAGTGTTTTTCAACCTTGGGGTCAGGACCCCACGTGGGGTTGCCTGGAATTCAAATGGGGTCGCCTGAAACGTCTAGTAATTGATGAAAAAAAAATTACTGATAATCTTTTTTTTTTAACTAATTATTATTCTTTTTAAAATTATGATTACAAACACCACACATCTTAAACAACTGTGTTCTATCTATACTTTCACTTTCTCGAATATAAATCGAGTTCAAATAAAATGCAAATATCTGAGCTGGCGCATCTTGATTGGCCGCGATCATGTGACTGCACATGATAGCGGGGTCGCCAGAAATTTGTGATGTCAAAAAGAGGTCCTGAGCCAAAAAAGGTTGGGAACCACTGGCTTACCCTTTCATGCAATAGATCAAAGTTTGATTCCCGACCGTGTTGATGCTTTTTCCTTGGATCTATCAAAGCTTTCCACATAAAGGCAATAATGCCCTAAAAAAAATGTAAATGATCTATTTGTATCTAATTGTAGGACAGTGGTGAGGTGGTGAGCACCTTCACGTCTCAGCAATAAGATTCTGGGGTTGATTGAAGGTCTTTCTTGGTGGAGTTTCCTTGGGTTCTCTCTGGGTTCTCCAGCTTCCTCCCACAGTCCACAGACATGCACACTAGATTAATTGGTGACTTTAAGTTGTCTGTGAATGTGAGAATGTGTGTGTGTATGTGTGTTGTTTGTCTCTATATGTATGGAGCTAGAACAGTCAAATATGTTTCATAAATATGTTTCATTGCAAGTAAGAAAATCCACATATAAATAAATCTCACAGAAATGCAGGTTCGACAGTTCATATATCAATGTAACAACCTCCAAATATATTTGATGAGAGTGCAAATACTTTTACATGCATATATTTGTGAATATTTATTCGGATTTGTGTGTGCATTGGAAATATGTTTATGAATCTTATTTTTTATGTGTGGATTGTTCTTACTTTTATATGGAATGAAACATATTTGTGTGTGCATTACAAATGTATTTGTGTTTAAATAAATAAATGAACAAAGCTTTTTTTGTTCATTTATTATACAAGTGGTGTGGTACTGCAGCAAGAGGAGGTCTGTTTTAAGACGAGTCTTAGGTGAACAAGTGGAAGCAAAGAAAGCAGGTCACCACACTCATCTGGATGGAGGCACACACACACACAGAGAAAGGGAGAGAGAGAACGATGGGAAATAGAGGGAACCATATGGAATGACAGAAGGAGACATTACCGGCAGCATCACTAATGTTCCTGCCTGGTGAACCATCCTGTTGACATCTGCACTGTGGAGATTAAAGCAGAGTATTCGATGTTATGGAGGTAATTCTTCAGGTTTAAACTGTTGGAAATTCAGTTATAACCCACTCTTTTCCTCTGTTTTTCAAATCACAGCACCAAGTAACAGAACGACTGCTGTAGCTTAATTTGAACCGAGCACGGGTTCTTTAATCTGACAGGATCCTAATGCTTTTACTCTTCTCTTCATCACAGCAGCTCAGTGTAACATAAAGAGACTCTGTGACCAGAATTGGAAATGAACACTACAGCTCTGGGCCTGTAATCACAAAAAAAAAGAAGCTCTTAACCTAATGTTTTAAGAGGAAATAATGATCTTTGAGTCTCAGAATTTATCTGAACAAAGACACATGTGAGATAGGTTCATGACAGATGTGAAGCTTGTGTAGGCCGCAGCAACATCTCCTCCAACTGAACCAAATCAGTGCAGATTTGAATTGAGTATTTTTCCACACAAAAACAAGACAAGTAATACCAATAATCCATCCATCCATTTTCATCCACTGTATCCGAATCCGGGTCGCGGGGGCAGCAGTCGGAACAGGGATCCCCACAATACCAATGTATAATACCAATAACAAATTTCAAATTCATATACTCCATATACTCTCATATACACTAAATCATTGGTTCCCAACCTGGGGTCAGAGATATCAGGGGGTCCACAGAGCTTTGTCTGTTCTCTGAGGTTGTGAGGTTATCAAAATTAACATTATATTTGTGCATATTGAAATTTTAAAATCCCAATAACACACCCAATTGGATAATCAAAATCATGTATAAACAAAGACAATAGGAACAAAAACCTACAACGTACCTGCTTATAGGCACATGATGACAACAAAGGAAAACTGACAGAAAGATAAAATAAAATGAAACAAAATAAGATAGAATAAAAAGGATCAGATTAATAATTCAGAATAGATTCAAAATGTATACAGGGCTCCTCATTGTAATTGCATACCCATGGCAGGGCTCCACCTTTTATCAACTGTTTATCTTTGTTAATAAAAGTTTTTTTCACATTATTCTTTTGATGCGTCTGTGCAGGAAGACGCATCAAAAGACCTTGCCCTCCGATGTGTCATCAGCTCTGCCAACAGTGCTGTGTGAATGTGTGTGTGAGTGGTCAGAGAGACTAAAGTGCTATATAAGTATAAGTGCATTTACCATATATCACCAGTCTCTCCATGTAAATCTAAATGTTAGTGGAAGTCATTGCTGGTTGTTAAAATGACTGAAGGCAGTTCACAGATTGGTTCAGGCTTTAGGGAAACATCACATCACACCACCCCCTGGTGTTTGCTTCCAGAACTGTCCGTCCCCGTTGACACGGATCCTCTCTGCTCGCTTCACGTCCCACAGCCACAGAGTTATCTCAGTGGCTCAGATGAACCGCCTGTAATCGGTGTTATTGAACACGCAGGGCTCGACAGCTGACATCAACAGGCTGTGTTTACATCTGTGTGTGAGCATGGTGCTGAATGCGTGCATGTTATCAGTGACAAAGGATGTGAAATATTTTTTTGATTTCACAACCTAGTGTGTGTGCATGTGTGTGTAGAGCAGAATCTCCAGCTGAGACAGAGGAAGTGAGGCGACATGAACCACAGGAAGCTCCACAAGGCTGAACTCTGCTAATAAAGCTCTGACATTAAGACAGCTGATCTGGGATGAGTGAGTTCAGAGCTTCAGGATGATGCTGCTCAGCGGGGAAAACTCAACATTATCCCAGTTTCAGAGCCGGTTTTACAAAATGAGGCCATTTTTCAACTTGAGTGACGTGTGTCAGCTTATTAACAGAGGTGGTCAGGCGGCCTGCAGCTCCACACAAGTCAGCTGCAGACATGGAGAACATGGGAGAGCTAGTCACCACATAGTGGATTCAAAGATGGTGTCCTTTCACTTGATACAGTAGAAGTTTGCTTTCTAACTCTGGGGTCTTGACCTACAACCATTTGAAGAATGGAACCAAATGTTTTTGACCCAATCAGCTTGTGTGTGTCAAATTGATGAAGGTGTTTTCTGAATTTGCAGCAAGTTTGTGTCTATCAAATAAATAGTAAAATGTTCAGGTGTTTTAGTCCCTAAATTGTCCTCCAATTCTGGAATGACTCGTTTGTTTTTTTTTTATGGTGCTATGCATTGAGCTCTCTGGGCCACCATAGGTGTGTGAGCGAGTGGAGGAACCAGGCAGACTGAACATATTTTAATGTCTGGAAGAGACATCTGGAGACAATGTGTTTTAAAGGCTTTAACCCACAAAATATATCCAAACCTGTGTTGTTAAGGAAACATGTGGCTCAAATGCAACATCTGTCTTGTGTCTGCTAAACATTTGCTGAACAGATGTACCATACACATAGGCTATGTGTGTGTGCCAGTCATGTCTGTTCATGAATATTCCCCAATACTAATAAACTATCCCTGTTTTATTTTGCAGAACAAATGCATACACACACACAGACACACACACACACACACACAGACAAAGAGAAGTGTGAGGAGTGTTACGATCATTTGGAATTTATTCCAGGAGAAAAGACAAACAAAACACAATCAGTCGCTCTGGCCTGTGTTGTCATGGTTACTCTGATATGTGCACATGATTGTCGAAGGCATCGGATATACAAGCCCCATTAACAGAAAGTCATAACCATCACCACCACTATCATCATCATCATCCTCATCTTCATCATCACAGCACAGTAAGTGCAGCAGGCGGCGCCCGCCCTGACTGACACATGAGGGTGTCGTCGACGTGACGACGGTGCACAAGATGGGAGTTTGTTGTGGTCACATGCAGAGAGTAAATACAGCCGGCTGAGTGAGCTGGCTCTGGACGAGGACACGCACGGGACGGACACCAGGTCCCAGGGAGCAGCAGGTCCAGTCTGAGCGCTGCTAACAGAGCACCGGGCCACCTGAACATTAACAACACAGCTGCAGGCAGGGCACGCTCACTGAGGCTGAGAACAATCCAGCTGCTTCTTCACATCATTAAAGTCAACGACTGATTTTATGACTTTGACTTTTATGAAAAAAAAAAAAGTTTAAATATAAGGAACTTCCTTGTCTCAGTCAAACAGGAGGGCCTCCCTGGGTTTTAATGTGTGGAACTGGAGATGGACTCTACCAAAACCGGGTGACCGACACTTGAGTCCTGCACCTGAATGTCTCAGAGCCGCCACATCACTAAAACCCAGCCTGCTTCAAATGGGCTCAAACTGGTGCAAACACACCATTAGTTAGGCTACTTTTGGATCCCTTAATGAAAGTGAGCCAGGCAGTTTGCTTAAAGTTAACTTCTGGTTAAATTCTAAATCACCTTTTCACAACAATTTTTCCACTTTCAGGGTCATAAACTGATGAAATGGTTGTTTTTATTTTGAGTTTTGCTTGCGTTTACTGTGACCCCAGGAACAGTGCCAACCCAGACAGAAAAATCCTTGTTTCAACATAAAATGACGCTCAGAACCATTAAAGGGATAGTTCAACATTTTTGAAAATTGGCCCATCGCCATGATCCCCCTAGTAATAGCAGTAGGTTCGTTACCTTTAATTGTTGGTCCAAGCTGCTTTTAGATCGGGGGAGAAGAATACCGAGCGGCGCAGCTACACTACGGAGGCTAATGGAATTTCTTGGTTTTGCTCATCAAACTCAGCAAATACACAACCAAAAAACTCAAAAACGCTGTGGTGGACAAGTTGTGACCTGCACATTCACCACGCTATGAGATAATAGCGGAAAGTTAAGAGAAGTGAAGCAAATACTCGGAACTACTTTCTTCAGTGAACCACTGGTCGGAGGGACACAGTGTGCGCACCTCAGCCAGTGCCGTAGTATACGGACGTATCTGCAGTAAACAGGCGCTTTTGAAATCACTCCGCCGAGCAGCCGTCTAGAGTGTAAAGTCCGACTTTGCCTCTAAAACAACTCCATCTCGCAACTTTCCGCTATTATCTCATAGCGTGGTGAATGTGCAGGTCACAACTTGTCCACCACAGCGTTTTTGAGTTTTTTGGTTGTGTATTTGCTGAGTTTGATGAGCAAAACCAAGAAATTCCATTAGCCTCCGTAGTGTAGCTGCGCCGCTCGGTATTCTTCTCCCCCGATCTAAAAGCAGCTTGGACCAACAATTAAAGGTAACGAACCTACTGCTATTACTAGGGGGATCATGGCGATGGGCCAATTTTCAAAAATGTTGAACTATCCCTTTAAACTACGTCTCTCTTAGCCATATTCACAGCGTCGCCATCTTTGCTTACGTTGTCACTCGGGTCGGGAAGATTCAACGCCATCACATAACGTTACCGTTAGCAGTTGCAGCTAATGCCGGCTAACTTAATTCAAATCAGTTTAACCTAAATGTCGTTTTACTTTGAAATATGGCGTTAACAACCCATGCCTTTCTTCAATGTGTATCAACCAGGAACTGATGAAAGGAAAGCTGTTTATTAAACTCCGGCGTTACCCACCCCACCCCAAGTGATGATGTAAGGAAAGATGGCGACGCTGTGAATATGGTCAACGGCAGTCAGAAATGACATGGTGAAACAGAACCACGTGATCATTATTGTCTGCAAACTTTCTCGCTTAAATATTTGCTATAATTGAATTAGGACTCAGCAACAACCATCACATCAAGTGTCAGTCACTGATTCACTTTCAGTTTGGTTTCAATGTCAGGACTCTGACTGTAGCATCAACAGTCACAACTTTACCCAACTCAACTCCTACATGACTATACTATACTACTACATAACTGCTCAACCATAAACACGTTTCTCACAGTAGTTGATGAGTGAGTTATTGTCATATTCAGCAGCTGCAGCAGGTTGAATGGACGCGGTACCTCCTAACACATAATGTCAGTTTGCACCAATTACAGTGTTTATGCCAGTGGCAATAAAAGCTCCTCTGTCCCAGGTCAGAGAGACTCCAGACAGGCATTTTTATAACTCTCAGATGATCTTGAGAACCTGATCCTGATTTGTGTTTATATAGGACTTAATTTGTTGTATTCTAATTATTTTTTCCCAAGGAAAGCGTAGACTGCTTTTTCCTCTCCTGCATTTATATCCAATGAATCACACCTGAAGAAGAGATTCTCTCTGCCTCTGACAGCTGTTAGCAGAACTCAGACCAGTCCACACCGAGTGACCTCAGCTGTTTGTGGACTCTGGCGTCTCGGCCCGTGTTGGTCTTTACATAATACAGAGATACTAACATCGTACAAGGGCATTATAAGAGTATGCACACACTCGTGGTTGAAGTTTGAACTCTCGAAGCACTTTTTTTTTTTCAACATGCTCGTGTTTTCATCTTTTGTGACGATGCACTGTCGGCAGTGTCTTTGTTTGGAAAAAAAAAAAAGTCTCAGAGGACTGTGAGCTCACGGGGGACGAGGGTGAGGGCCTGTCGTCGCGGCGGCGCCCGTTGTCGTGTGTTTTCTGAGTCGGTCACAGCTTTGGATTTCTTCCTTTCAGAATGGCAAAAAACATAGGCCTGAGTTCAGTAAATGATGCTGTCACTTCCAGCTGGTGCGCCGCTGAAGTGGCGCTGAACACTGATGACTGTGCAGCTCTGCCGTCACAGTGCTGGACAGTAGAAAAGCAAACTGCAGTGGGGAGTAAAGGGTAAGCTTTTTTTTTTTTTTTTTTTAACAATTTCTTTTTTTTTTTTTTACATTAAACATTCCATAGAGGATACAATCAACTTCCCTCCACACTCACTCTCTCATTTATTCACTCACACATGCCTGAAAAGCAAAAAACATTCATATATATTATCTTGAAAATGATCATTCATATTCACAGTCTATTTACAGTAGCATCTTAGACATGGAGAGATTCATTCAAAAAAAAAAACGTTTCTTTTTCCCTTCAGCAAACAGAACACAGCGGACGTAGAACCGCAGAGAACCCTCTGCCTGCCTCACAGCACATCTGTAAACCAAACAACATCATATTTACAGTCTTCATTAGCACAGGTGCCAGAGAAAAACCTGGTAAAGCGTCTTTACAACGTAGCTCATTCAGTAATTAGAACAATGATAGTGATTAATCGTGATTGAAATCGTTACAGGGTCTGGCAGGAGGTGGTGTCTTCCACTCATCCACAGCTGCTGATGTTTCCTTGTCCCACAGGATGTTAAAAAAATGCATAGCAGTAAATGGGTACATGTACATATGGGTACAGTGAGTAATCAGATTAAGGTGATCATTGGAATTAAGCCCTTACATGGTTAAAAGTTCCCCTCGGTGACACGTGGATAATAAGAGAAAAATGTAACACAAGACCCCACAGTAAAAAAAGTGGAAGAGGAAAAGCAGGTCTCTGAAGCTGACCGGTGTGGAGGGGGTGGAGGGGGGAGGTGGGGGGTGGACTTCAGTAACAAACACTAAAAGCTAGTTTTTCTCTATCACTACACTGAGACATGCACATTTAAAAAGAACACAATAACCCAGATACAACGGCCTCCGCTCACACACCTACTGTCAGGTTTGTTAACTACTCTCTGGAGGAGTTGCTTGGACCACATGCATACAGCAACTGCAGCCTAAAGGCTCTGAAGATCTGTTGTCAGTCTCCATGACGACTGCTCTGACGAGGACGGAGATGTTTTGGACGGCGGGCGAGTTTGTTGCGAGCGCTTGGTTGTTGAAACTTTATTTAAAAGGCCCACAGAGCACACAGACCTGTCGACATGACCAAATTCATGTCGACAGGTCCTTTGACTTGGTGACGCTGATGTTACTGACTGGTTTGTAAGTTGTCAGGTAACACTGTTTTGTGTGCTATGGCACTCTCAGTAACACTTTGAGGGAACTTCTTCAAATTTGGTACAAATATTTACTGAATTCAAAGATGAACTGTTTATATTTCTGTGGTTAAAGGGATATTTCAACATTTTGGCAAATTTGGCCATTGCCATAATCCCGACCCTATACTCTTAGGAGTAGGTTCATTACCTTTAATTGTTGGTGCAAGCTGTTTTTAGATTGGCAGAAAGAGAGATGCAAGCTCTGCACAGTGTGCGGTATTTTCGCCTTTCCCTCATCAAACTCATCAAATACACAATCCAACAACTCGAAAACACTCTGGTAGACAAGTTGTGACCTGCACATTCACCACGCTATGAGATAATAATGGAACGTTACGAGAAGGCGTTGTTTTTGAGGCAAATGCAGCCGGAACTACATCCCAGACATGGATGCTGGGCGGAGTGACTTCAAAACCTTAAGTAGTTCTGAATATTTGCTTCATGTATCGTAATGTTACATATACTGTACGTTATTATTTCATAGCGTGGCGAATGTGCAGGTCACAACTTGTCCACGAGAGCATTTTGGAGTTGTTGGATTGCGTATTTAGTTTGATGAGGGAAACGTGGAAATACCGTGCGCCTCTGTTAAGTTAGCTGAGCAGCTTGTGTCTCTGCTCCGCCGATCTCAAAACAGCTTGCACCAACAATTACTGTAAAGGTAATGAACCTACTCCTAAAACTATCGGGATTACGGCAATAGGTGAATTTGCCAAAATATTGAAATATCCCTTTAAGGGTCAAAGGTCAGTATGACCTCACAGAGCTCGGTTTTGGCCTGAACATAGAGGTGAACAGGATGTCTCACCACCTCTTCAAAGGAATTCCTTTACATTTGGCACAAATGTCCACTTGGACCTGGGGAAGATCTGATTTGACTTTAGTGGTCGAACGGTCAAAGTTTAGTGAGGTCTCACAAAAACACTTCTTAGATACAACTCAAGACTTCACACAGCAGTTTTGACTCAACGTGACTCTGATGTGCTCTCTCATGTTCGCCTAAACAAAGCACCTCTGCATTCTCATTGGTTGACTCTGACTCTCTGTCTGATGACCTCACTGCTGTACGTTAGTCCCATTAGTCCCAGTCTAGGTCTGGACCATGTGGTCAATGCAGAAATCTGAGGCCATAGTTGATAAAACCACTACTTTCAATTGACAGTAGATAAATGCTGCTAGACGACATAACACGCTGATTAGCCAAATAGTGTTGTCACTGCATTGTCAAGTGTCAGACGGTTTGGACCCGAAATATAAAGGCCAAAGACGTCATTCTGACTTATAGTCTCCTGCATGGGTCAAGCTCCAAAAAGGCTGGATCATACATATCCCATAATGCAACTTAAAGTGTCTTTCAGTAACCCTCCCTACCTCCTAACTTCTTCCTCTGAAAATAGTCCCACATAAATGCATTCCTCTTAGAGCTGTTTGAGAGAAAATATGTATACATATGCCTTCAATAGCCAGTGGGTTGAAAGCACACAGGTAGGGAACGTTGGACTTGATTTGACCTTTGTGGGATTTGTCATCAATAAGAAAAAATATATGGAGAGAATTGTTAAAGTGATAAAAGATGGAGATGTAAACCTAAGGTAATATGGGGAACGAGTTGAACATCTGGATAACTGCAGTGATCCTGTCAGAGCAGCGTGAGGAGGTCTGTTTTAGTCAGTCAGCTCAGAGCCTTCACACACAAAACGACACAGCCGGCCAAAAATGAATTCCAGAGAGTTTGGGTGAGCGTTGCTTCGCTGTTGTTGTTTTAATCTTAATCTGACTCAATTTGCGGTCTCACACTCAGCCAGTAAACAGATTCGACGAGCACTGTGACTAATCCGCAGATACTTTCACCGGCTCTGTGGAGACGGTACGAGAGGTCGACGGCAGCAGATCTACAGCCTTCTTCTCTCCAGATGAATTTGCAGCTGGAGTTCAGCCCTTAGTTTTACTTCAGTGTCTTGAACGACTTCAGATCTGATTGGTTCTGTTCTAAATCATCCGGTTCTGCACAATGATTAAAAGGATCTTCCTTCCTCGCTCTTGTCTTTGGCTACAATTCACAATAAAGGGATCAGTAGAACTGCATCTAATAAAGAGGTGACAATCTGATATGTGTGTGTGAGCACACGATTCTGTACACTTCTGCACCGTCAGTCTGTTACCACAATTTAAGCTACTAGGACGTCCCATTTGAGTCAAGTTCATAATAACAATGTTTAAATAAAATCTAGTTTATCACTTAAAATGAAACACTAAGCTGTGGACTAGACATGTTTTCTGTTGTTACGCTGTTTTCAGCAGTTTGGTTGATGGTGTGGGAAAAAAAGCAGAGTCTAACATTGATTAAGTTCTAAAGTCCTTGGTTGTACAGTCTGAAACCAGGTCCTCAATATTCAATATTCACTACAATAGATGCAGCTAAGCTCTTGAGTCCTAGATCATCAACTGTCCACACCTGGACCATGACAGAAAACCTCAAAAACCAGGACCTTGGTGCAGCTGCAGTTTTCCCTGAGCACGTCTGACCTGGGTGCAGCCTGGTGATGTGGGTGAGAAGATGAGATCATGGCTTCTTTATAGAGTGGGGGTTGGGTTGAGGGGTGGGGGGTGGAGACCAGCAGGCGACAGATTCTCCAACCTGGACTCTGACTCCATGAGGGTCAACCAGACTGTGGACCCACGTGGGAGGCAGGTAATTATCTCTGAGACGGCTTTGGACACGTCTTATTTTTCGCTCCCTTGAAGCTGCGCGCCGCTGCTTGTGTCTCCGTGGTTTGGGAAGTCAGATGGTAAACTATCACTACTCACAGACATTCTCAACTGGAGGCAGATTTCCAGTAAATACATATCTCTATCTTCTGCTATCCTACACCTGCTGCATGCTTCATAGGAACCTGTGTATGCCCCTTAAAGGGCCAGTGTTAAAAAAGTCTTATAAAGTAAGAAAATAATAAACAAATCAGGATCTTTAGATGCTCTGACATCCACTGCTTTTTTTGTTGTTGTGTTTTTTTTTTATAAAGGTTTACAATCTCTACTCTCTGTCTGAAAACAATGCGTGAATGGAGGCTAATCTGACTCCAGGAACATATCTAACCCCTCTCTGTGCAAAGTAGATAAAGCGCTGTGTTTTCACATCTCAACAGTTGTATGGTACTTTTAAAGCACTTCTTAAAGCACAAACAAACAGACAAGACATAAAAAAACGTCTTAAAGGTGCGATGTGTGCCGTTCGATCATTGTCACATCTGGCTGCCACTTTGGTAAAATTTGTGCAAACAAGTGAGGTCACTGCTCTGTGGTCAGATTTTGGAGGGAAATCATCTACGGAGAGGGATGATGGTGAAGAAGGAAGCAAGACAAGACTATTATGGATTTTCTTGGTACAGTTATTATTGGAGAAATAATCACGGTGTTACGATTATCACAATTATTATGCATTAATTAATTTTTTTTAAATTTACTAATTATATACACAAAATATTTGAAGTATCTTGTAATATATGACCAATTATCAATCCCCGAAGGGAAAGGTTCAAATTATAATGACACTAATAAATTGAAAGCATCTCTCGCAGTGCAGTGTAGGAGGAAGCAAAAGAAGGTATTATGTCTATCCTCAGGTCATTGCACACTAGTGATGGGGATAACAGCGTTATAAAATAACGGCATTAACCTACTAATGGCACTACTTTTTTCAGTAACAAGTAATCAAAAAAGTTACTGTTACCCCCGTTATGATGCTGTTACCGTTGCTGACAATAAAATGTGCCATAACTCGCCATGACTTGACTCAAGAAGTCCCGTCACAAAATAATACACCCGTTAAAGTGTAGAGCTACGTTATAACACATTTTTTTTCAGTCCATCAACTAGTTGGAAAAAAGATGTGCGTCACAGAGCGTGCCTGTGCGGAGGAATAGTGATTAGTGCCAGATAAATGGGAGGTTAGGGGGGCGAATCCAAGAATTGACTAACGCAATAGTTACTTTTCCTGGTGATTAGTTACTTTTATAATGTAGCAATTAAGTTACTAAAAGTAACGTGCCCAACACTGTTGCACACTGACACGGAAACTGTCTACCGACTCAAGAAAAGTGCACACAAACTGCAAAACTATCCATCAAAAAAGTCTTTGAGACATGTTTGGTTTTTCACATCTGTATAATGCTACGCTAAGTGAAAGCTGAACCCAACAGTGAAAGGGACTCTTGATAAACCGTGCCGTTTAATACCACAGTTAATTGTGAAAACTAGTTGGCTAATCGTGATGTTCCTAGGTGAGACAGAGGGATTCTGGGAAATGTCTATGGAAACTCTTGCAGAGTCAGTAGAGATCAGTCTTCTTGGCTAATGTTCTCCATCATTTACAGTCATCATACCAAAGCAGCACTATCAGTTTGACAATGATTGGTTTGCAGTCACACAGCACCTTTAAAATCAACAGTATTAAGTAAAAGAAAACAATCCAGTTGCCAACAGTCAAACCTAAGTTGGAAAAAAAAGCAGAGTAAAGTGGTGCAGGAAGGACCAGATTCAAGAGGGAAGTTGATGTTTTCTGACAGTGAAGAGTATGAAGCCACCAGCCCCCTCCACACGAACGCCCCTTTATCATTCAATAGCAACCAATCACAGCCGGCCTCGTGGACATCCTGAACCAGAGGCCGTGCTGCTGTCGTCTTCTGGTGGGCGGGTGGTGGGTGTACAGTTTGGTGCTGGAGGCAGGGTGGGTGGGGGGGGGGGGGAGGGTAAAGTCCTCTGCTCTCCCGGGAGCAGGGCGGGGAACTGGCTGGAGAGGGGGGCGTGGCATCCAAGAGGAAGCACAGTGAAGAGAGAGAGGGCGGGGCGGAGAAGAAGGAAGGACGCTCCTCTTCCTCTCCCGTTGTCCTCTGTCTCTCTCCGCCTCACAGTGCCGTGGCCTCCCAGCTGGTTCCCCGCGGGACCTGGCGTCACTTGGTCTCCGTGAGCACCGGGGCCGGCACCGCCGAGGGGTGTGGTCGGCTCAGCTCCGTGCCGGCGGCGGGGGAGGAGGCTGCCGACGCCAGGCTGCAGGGCGTGGCTGGTGTGGCGACACCTGAGAGGAACCGCTTAGCTGTTAAACCAGCAGTGTGTCATGATGTATAGAATTAAAATGTTCACTTTGCTCGGCTGCTCCACCTGTCAGTCTGTCTTTTATGACAGTTTAATGTGATAACAGACTAATCATTTCAAATTAGCAGTATTTAATAGAGCCTAATTTTAGCTAAGAGGACAAATTTGGAGGGCAGATTTTAAAGGGACAACGAGGAGTTTCTCTTTGGTTATAAAAAAGTCTCACATTAATGTGGATGAATCTACGCTACCCACACTTGTTAATGGCTCCATTTCCAATAAAGATATTGTTTTGTCTCTATCGTTATTTTGTTATTTTAATTAGTGGCGGAAATGCTGGGCGAGCCGACCAGCGTTTCCTTACTTTCGGTTTCGCGGACGCTGCACGGCGGGTCATGGGAATAACGCCGCCGAATTGCCGTGTATGGTCGGAACTACAACTGTATGTGATCGTATTCGAACTTCTGATTTTAATTCTTGATGAATGAAAATATTCTTGGCAAGACATCCGTCTTTCGCTGGTCCAAGAATTTCACCGTGCGTGCGGAGGCTCATGGTAAATATAGTATGAAAACACTTCGCTTTCCAAAACTCCTCGTTGTCCCTTTAAGCTAGCTTGTAAATTAGGCTAATGATAGCTCCATGTCTCAACTTCATTCTTCTTTAAATAATGAGCTGGTTCAAGCTAATTTGTTTTTAAAATCAAAAATATGCACTTGACGTATAAGGTCTAAGGCTAAAATTCACCTCAAAAGAAGCTAGTAAGCTAGTTAGCTGAAAAGACTGACACTTGCAGTGCACAGCAGATAAATGCACTGTTTATATTTTGATTCACACAAAAACACACCACTCTCTAAACACTCATTAGCTGTGTCCCAATTCAGGGGCTGGATCCTTTGGAGGATGCTATTGGATAGCTAGCATGCTAAGTGGCTAATAATTAACGGCACGCAAATTATCTTTGGATACGGGAGGCCACGAAGGATGGGCGGCGGTGCATCTTCCTAGAACAGGCAAGAGAAAGCCGTTTTGTCGGCCACATTCGGAGAAGCCTTCCAATTAGGACCGGCCTTGTCACAACGCTGTAGTGTTGTAGTGTTGTAGTACTGTAGACCACATTTTCAAGGTCTTGACCGCATTTTGGAATCAACTATATTTTTACTTGGTCTCGGTAAAGCTGGACTCGGGACTCAAGACCAGTCAGGACCACTCTGCAGTGACGTCTTTTTTTTAACTGCAAATGTCTCTCTGTTTCTTGGTCACTTTGGTTTAGGTCTGGTTATGTTATGGTTAAACATAGCTTTCATATACTCATTCATGTCCGTAAATGGGCCACATCTTTGCTGTTTATTTGGGCCACATCCAAGCCAAAGGAATTGCTATTAGGGCAGTAATGGTCTTGAAAATGGTCTTACATTGGTTTGGTCTCTTGACTTGGTCTCGACCCCCTCAGAGTGGTCTTGGTCTTGGTATGCTCTGATCTTGGTCTTGACTCGGTCTTGTGTTGGTCTTAACTACAACACTACAACACTGTGATGTAATCAGTCTTCAAATGCGTCCTCCAAAGGATGCAACCCCTGAATTGGGACACAACTAACTTGACTGGCCTCCCTCCTGTGCCTAGCTACGGTTGCTAAGCTCGGATTGGACAGTTGCAGTTTGGAGGAGAGTTTTAGCGAAAGGACCAGGGCCTTTGGCCTTCTGCCCCTGCACATATGTCCCTGTTGCCTCTGTGGTGCCACTGATGCTCCTGATGCTCATACTCACATTCCTTGCGTGGAGCTGCCATGTTGTTGTCGGTGGAAGAGGTTTTGCTGGCGACTACGCTGCTGCTCTGGCTCGCAGCCGCCTGGCCCGTGTTTTGGCTCTGAGCTGACGGCTTCTGGTCCGCCTGACTCTGGCTCTGGGCCGTCTTCTGCGTCTGGTTCAGCCTGGTCGACGGGTTGGAGGCGTCCATGCTGCTGCCCATGCTGCTGCCAAGCTGTAGCCGCCTCATGTGCCGAACCACGGCGGTGGCATTGAACGCTTGCTAGAGAGGGGATGGAAAAACCAAATTGTAGCAAGTGGCATGTTGTTCATTTTACATGATGTACTTCCTGTTCTGTTGTGGCGGTGGATCAGTTTGCGATGCCTTAATCAACTGAGCTTCTTATTTCCACCTGTCGTTTGGCCTGAGATCAACCTGCTGCCTCACTGAAGTTATTTTATCTTATTTTTTTCATTTCATTTCATCCTGACTTTGAAGTCTTGGACCAGAATCTGTTTTCAATGAACTAACGTCGGTGCTATGATATAGGTTTATCTTCCATTAAAAACATCTGAGGTTCAAATGTTCAGTAAAGAGCTGAAGTAGACACTCTGAGAGTCTGAGTCCTGATCACACAGCAGAGCAGGTCCACGACCACACGGACACACACAGCGTCCGTCTGCAACAACACACTGCAGTAAACACTCACCCTCCATTTGCTCTTGGCGAAGTTCTTTCTGATCTGTCGGCTCACTGACTCATGGATGTTCTTGCAGAGGGCCGTATCCCCAGCGATCCTGACAACGCAGCACACACAAATTCTCCATTAACACCTCCGACTGCACATCAATATCTGTATTGATTTTTACACCTTTTTGTTTGACCTGTGTTTGACACTGTGTTTTCTCACCAGGGATGTCTGAGCGCCTGATCACAGGTGAAACGCTTGGATGGATCTTTTTCCATCAGATTGCTGATGAAATCCTTGGCTAGACGAAAAAAGAAAAGAAAACAAAAAAACCATCGTAAAGGTCAGAGAATGTCAGACACACAAACATCAAACCAATTTCATATCTTTTTGGACAATTGCTTTCTGTTCTTTTCTTCTTTTTGGGTCATTTATAATCACAGGTTTTAACATCCAGATGCATGGAGTCCTGGTGTAAGGGAAAAGACACAGCTACTACTGTATTTGCTAATAAGGCTAATGGTGATGTTATGAGTTCTGCAGGTTTTCAATAAATCAGAAGTTCTCAAATTTCTACACATTAAATGCAAAACATGTTCAACTCACTAAGCAGCAAAATGTCTTTTTATTTTGTATTTTATATTGGTAGAAGTATTTAATGATCTGTTTCCTGGTATTTTCTACTCAGATTTTTTTTTTACTTTTACTTTATTTACCTTTTCAAATAAACTAACATGTAAACTGACACAGAGACCTGATTAGATATTAACTTTTAGATTTTAAATTAACGATAGAGTTTGAACCAAAAATTACTATATTCATTCTGTCATTGTGTTAATTAAGGATGGAATTAAACTTTTTTTTTAGGAATATGTTCTATGGGACCTCTGGCTATTCTCAGATCCACTGCTCTACACCAACGTGTTTGTCAAATAAAACGAGTATCTGATGAAACACTTGGATACCTGTATCAAACATCAGTCCATCTGAGAGCTGTTGAGTCATTTCACTTAAGGCCATAAATGTCACTGTGATGCTGGCAGAGGAAAAGTCAGAAAGCAGCAGGATTGATGATGTGTGCACCAGATGTTATGGAGGTCTGACACCTGCTGTGATGGTTCAGCGTGGAGCAGCTCACTGAGCCACAGAGCCACGTTAATGACCCCACGGAGATCAGTCTCTACTGGACTGACAGGGTCTAGGTCTGGACCCACACACACAGAATGCTGGTTTTACTGCCACACTGGTCTGTCTCTGTGTGTGTATGAGTGATCTCTCTCTCTCACACACACACATGCATACATTCCCACCTTAATTCATTCCAGCCACATGATGTCAGAGGCCATGGTGGAGGTGGTGTGGGGGCCATATGTGCCACATGTTGACAGGGAAGGAGGAGGAGGAGGAAGAGGAGGTCGAGGGAGACTCACCTGAATCTGATATGTCGTCCCAGTACGGGGCGTCGAACTCGTAGTCGGCCTTCAGGATCTGTTCAAAGAGCTTGGAGTCGTTTTCATCGTAGAACGGAGGATAACCACAGAGCCTGAGGAGGAGATCTCAATATTACATCCACTCAGTTACTCACCGTCTCATTTATTTACTCAACCACTCACCCAGGCATTGATTCATTTCAGTATTTACTCAATGATCTACTGACACAGTCTATAAATAATTTATGCACCAAAGTTTTAAGAGCTGAGACAATGAATGAGTCAGTTCTGACCAGAAATAAACTATTATGGAATGTGATTCATTGGCTGAATAAAACAAGTATCTGCAGATATCTGCAGATCTCCATCTCCACTGTGGATGTTACATGTCTGTAAGTGAACCTGTTTGGCAGAGAACAAAATGAACAAAATGATGTTGTTTCAGGTGATAGCCAAGTCCAGATAACATGAGATTACTGGTTCCCAGTGCTGCACCGGGCCCAGCCTCCACAGCCACCTGAACCAGCAGGGCTGCTGCCAGAAACCAACCAAAAACATCATCTGCACCTCATTACTTAGTTCTGGAGGCACCAAGAGGTTTCCATACAAACTCATTAAAATGCCATTCTCCATCAATACACACACACACACACACACACACACACACACACACACACACTGAGAGAGAGAGAGAGGGAGAGAGGTTCTGAGGATATACAGGTCTTCAATTTGTATTTCCTGAATCTCATTTGGTTAAAGACTCACCTGACCTGTCAGCTCGCCCTCCAGTTCATCTATCAACACACACACACACGCACGTGCACACACACGCACGTGCACACACACGCACGTGCACACACACGCACGTGCACACACACACACACACACACACACACACACACACACACACACACACACACACACACACACACACACACACACACACACACACACACACACACACACACACACACGGTCTTGAGTGATTATCATGGCTGATTACCTGATGTGATCTTTCCACCTGAGCACCAGCTAAAAGCTAACAAGGTCTGAATCCCAGCGCTAATTGTGCTAATTGCCAGCAGGGAGCAGCTCATTTTCTCCCGACATACACTCACACACAGACACGCGCACACGGACACTCACACACACACAGTCACCTTCTCTGCTGAACTCTCTCTTTTCTAGAAATGAAACATTAATCTCACATCCTTGTGACAGACACAGGGAGGCAGAGACATGTCGCTCCGCCACATCCTACACTCTGCATCACATTAACCTGCTGCTGACCTCTGAGCCCTGATCTGACTTCATGCTCAACATAGTAATGTGTCTGCCAGGTGGAACACACACACACAGACAGATGCAGAACTGACACAACTTAAAATAATCACAGCAATGTCTTCAGGTGTCAAAGGTGTCAAGGTCTAAGTCTGGCTTTTAACACAGACTCGGCTGGTTTTACTGCCAGGCTGTGCACTCTCACAGTGTGTGTGTGTGTGTGTGCGACAGAGAGAGCAAGAGAGAGTCACACAGACACACACATAGGGGGGCAGGAGCACATGTAGCCTATACACAATGACCTGTAGCATTGTACACATTCCACACACTAAATAAAATTACCTCATGCACTTCGCAGTAATACTGATATTGTGGATTTAAGCCTGTGTGCACACTGAAGTAGTGTGTGTGTGTGTGTGTGTGTGTGTGTGTGTGTGTGTGTGTGTGTGTGTGTGTGTGTGTGTGTGTGTGTGTGTGGCAGGGGTGACACAGCAGAAGAAAAACAAAGAGGAGAAAATACAAGTGAAAAAGAAATGTAGCCTGCAGCTCAATGTCCATACATGGAAGTTTAGCAGAGTCCATCTGGCTCTGATGATGGCACACACACACACACACACAGATACACACACACACGTTTCATATATTTGTTTTAAGAGCAAAATGTAACTTGGTGCTTCAATTCACTAAACTGGTTGAGTTCTGACGAATCATACTGTTTTCAATGTTAGCAATAAAATGGAACCCTGTTATATTAGTTGATCATTTAAAGAGACCTGTATGTGATTATATCTGTGAAACTATGGCAAAATAATAGCAATGTAATACCACAAATAATAATAAGTGAGACCATGTGAACGGGAAACAGACCAAATATAAGAGCAGGTTATAGTTGAAGTCTTAAAGGGATAGTTCAACATTTTGGCAAATTTGCCTATTGCCATAATCCCTATAGTCTTAGGAGTAGGTTCATTACCTTTAATTGTCGGTGCAAGCTGTTTTTAGATCAGCGGGGCAGAGATGTGAGCTGCTCACGAATCGGTACTTTCGCCTTTCCCTCAAAACTCATCAAATACACAATCCGACAACGCCAAAATGCTCTCGTGAAGAAGTTATGACCTGCACATTCACTATAAAATAATATGGAGCAAATTCTCGGAACTACTTGCGCCCAGCAGCTGTGTCTGGAATGTAGTTCCGGCTTTGCATTTGCCTCGAAAACAACTCTGTTACATTATTATTTCATAGCGTGGTGAATGTGCAGGCCACAACTTGTCCACTATAGTGTTTTGGAGTTGTTGGATTGTGTATTTGATGAGTTTGGTGAGGAAAAGGCGCCTCCGTTGCGTTAGCTGAGCAGCTCGCGTCTCTGCCCCTCCGATCTAAAAACAGCTTGCACCGACAATTAAAGTGACTAATGACTAAAGGGATTATGGCAATAGGCGAATTTGCCAAAATGTTGAACCGTCCCTTTAAATCTGCATCAATCTGTCCAATCAAATGACAAAGAACTAGATTAAAACTGCTCTGATCAAATCTCTATCTAACTAGTTGTGTTAGTGCTGCTGACTGACGATCACAGTAATAATGTTATTGATAATAGATTCCACATTATTGTGTCCATGTGGTTCTTTGAATATTGAAATTGAAGGGATGTCAGTGGGAGTGCTCGGATTAAACGCCACTTCCTGTACAGTGTGATGTCACACAGAGAGGATGAGCTGTACTCACAGGATGTAGGCGATGACTCCGATGGACCAGCAGTCCACGGCCTTACTGTAGGGCTTCTGGGCCAGGACCTCTGGAGCTGAGACACAGAGAGTAGCTCAGTTACTTCAGGTACATTCACTTCTTAAAGGAGCATTCCGGTCATTTTTGACCCCTAAAAATAAACGGTCGGAGATATTATGGACATTACCACTGCACTGCTCGACCGTTTATTTTTGTAAAGAAATCATCACAACAAGGAAAAAGTGTTTGTTTCTGTGGCGGGGAGAGCAGGCGCTCTGCAATCAGATAGTAATGTCTTTCCAGGATGTTTCAGAGTTCGGCTATCAGAGGTGAGCGATTACATGCAAAAACACAGAGTTTATACTGTTTATACTGTACAGTTTATGACTTCAGTGGTGTCTCGTAAGGATTCGAGTCATGTACCATAGATATTTGATTGTTTTTTGAGTGTATGTTGTGGTTGAAAGAATTGCCCCCATAGGTTAGCGTTGTCGCTATCCCTAGTGCCGTCTAGCCATGGTGTAACTCCGGTTTGCCTGCATCAATTTTAGGCGCGTTTTTTGCTCCCCCCCAACACTGGGTAACCATCAGGACAACGATTTAGGGGTCAAAAAAGACCGGAATTCTCCTTTAACTCTTCCATGTAGCAGGAGCCTGCTGGTTTTTAGCGCTGATTAAACCTGCATTGTTTTTATTTCACCGTCTCCACTCACAGGTTTTTATATGACCGGGTTTATGAGCCTGAATATCTCAGTCTGAGGCTTTGCGTCTACCTAAATTGAAATCACATGTACAGTTGGTGAAGGGGAGGATGTTCTCTGCAGGAGGTCCAGGTCCAGGTCCTGGTTCTGGATCTGTAGCTATCAGACCCACAGCCTGGTTCTCTCTGCTCCTGGTCTCTGTGAGGCCGACTGACCTTCTCCTTCTCTGCAGCTCGTCACCGCGCTAATTACTGATGACAATGAGCTCACCATCGCATCGCCTCACACATACACACAAGGCTGGCTGGATACAGATTTGGCACACACACACGCACAAGGTATGAAGAAATACCACTCATATCTGGGTCAAAACATAAACCTTGCACACATGTGCTGAATCAGAGAGCTGAGGTTTGTTTAAAGGTCTGTCCTGACTCATTCTGAAGGTGTGTGTGTGTGTGTGTGTGTCCTTGTTTTGTGAATTAGGACATTGTTACACACTGAGGTCATTCTGTCTGCTGCTCTCTACCTAACGATCACACTGAGGAGAGTAAAGTTAAAGTAACATTACCGTAATAACCTGATATATTTCCACTGTCATTTCCTGCTGCTTAACACTAACTGTTTGTTGTAAAGTGTGTTGGATACACACACTCAACGTGTCAAACACTGCCTGAGCCCTCATGGCCGACTAATGAGGTCTGAATGTCTGTTTCAGCTCATGATAATGACTCAGTTCTTCCAACATGCTGCTGTTGCTGTTTGTGTTTCATTTGTTCATGGGAAAAAAACAACTAAATGCATTGAGTCCTCCAGCGTACCGATGCTGCTGAGTCTGATGTGAATTGTAGGAGCACACGAGTCCTGAAACAAGTTCTTCTGAAAGTATTCGAGGCACACAAGCTTTGTGGACGATGTGTTTCGCTCTAGTGATTATTTTGCTATTGCAGAACATGCTTACATCACTTTAAATGCTTTGTAGATAAGACAGAGGGCTTTTTATTGATCCCACGTGTGGGAAATTCACTTGTAACAGTAGCAAAAAGTACAGGATACGTAAAGTAAGGAATAAAAATATAAAGACTTTACTATGTGTAAAAATATATATGAAAAACAAAGATATGTACTGTTATTGTCATGGCCCCGGGCCTGCCGCCATTCAGTGGCTCGGTTTTCTGTTGTTTCGGACTCTTGTTTTCTTCAGTTCCTATTTTATTATTTTGTAGTTCAGTTCTTGTGCATTTTGTTCTAGAGTTACTTCCTGTGTTTTCCTTCCACACGCTCCTTTAGCCTCGCGTCACAAGGCTCTTCAGAGAGGAGAAGAGCCTGGCCAAAATAAAAGTGTTCACCAACATAAAACTTATAAAATAGACATTAACTTGTAATACAATAAAAGCAAAAGGTTAACTTAAAGCAGAAGTAAGCAATCCGGTCGTTTTGGCTAATGCTGCGTTCCAGGCAGGCTTTTGAAACCGTAAATTGCAGCTTCAAGTCACGACTTACGACTTTGTAGCGTTCCAGGCAACCCACTCGTGTTTTTCCGACCTGTTTTACCTGTGAAAGTCACTATAACAGCCACTCGTAACTTCCGACCCGTGAACTCGTACCAGATCAAACTGGTACGACTTCACAGAAAAATATGCGAGTTACGGATTGCCTTGAACACACCATAACGTCTTGTCAGCCGATGGAGTTAGCAGCCCCCGCCTCGTCATGTATCTATTGGTCCTCGTCCCTACGTCACCACATTCAGGCGCATCCCTTGGCTGCACACACAGCTCTTCATGCCGTTCTCTCTCCTCATTGGATAAAACTTGTAGGATACGAGAAAAGTTTTCTCCTCGGCTCAGAGCAGAGCAGAGTGACTGACAGACCCGTGTTTCGGACCAAACACTCTATGTAAGTGATTGCTGTCGGAAGATAGAACTATTTAAGACTTATATTAACACAAAAATATCGCTTACTTCTGCTTTAATGGCTCGGGGACTTTCTTGTAAATTATATTCCTAAAATTCAAAAAGTTTCTCCGCATTTTATTAGCTTGGTGCTAAGGCCTATCTCTCTCGCCCTGGATCCGGTTGCTTACCAAAACAGCGCGTCAACGGCCCCTCTCCTTGCACACCTGTCCTGTGTTTGACCCTTGAGTCCTGCCCTGCTCCTTGTGCGTCTCCACCAATCAGCTTTCTCTGCCCTCCTGTCTCCTCACCTGTTGCTTGTTGCTTTGATTAGTTCCGTTGTATTTAGTCTTGTGTGTCTTTCAGTTCCTTGTCCGATTATTGTGTTTTGTCATGGTGTCCTGTGTAGTATCAGCCTGTTTGGGTCCTCCTGCTTCCTTCACCTTGACAGTTATGTACAAAATATTATTTAAATAGAGAAAAGACTATACATGTTGGTTCTCATGCCTGCCTGTATGTCTGGTCTGATTTGGTATTTCATTCAAGTTTCATCATGTATATTGAGAGTGAGGAGTCACGTGCCGATTTGGTCTAATCTGGGCGGGGTTTGAGCTTTTTAGTCAGCCGGTCGGCCATGATGGAAGGAGACGCTATCGGTTGCCAGGGGCAACGTCATCAGAACAGCACACGGACGGACTAAATTCTAGCTCTTTTTTGCGCCAACAGATCAACAAATTACAAGAAAGAATAAGGAGAAAGTAAATCACTGGAGCAGTTTTTAACACAGCAGTGATTTCCAGGCATTGTAAAACAGTAAATTACGGAGTAGACGATTTTGTTTTGCCCATAGACTAGTATGGCTTTTGCCACCGGAATCCTTCCATCATGGCGGAGAAGGGGGGCGGGGCTCTGAGCTGTGACGACAACTCCTCACTCTCAATACAGTAGTTGGTAGAGTAGAAAATTAATTTTACTATCATGTCATCAATGTTATTATTATTATTATTATGTGTGCCTGTATAAGAAGGCAATGATAATGCATCAGGTCAGGTGCTTTTTTTTTTCTTCTTTCTGGTAGGGTTTTAATTTTCAGGGCCGTTGAGAACTGTAGTGTGTGGCTGCTGCAAGACGACTAGCTGAGCATTTGTAGATGAGTGAGCTGGCAAACTCCAAACTAAAGGAGCAGCAAATGGACGCGCTGAATAGTTCTAAATGCAAATATTCACTGGAGCAGCACTTATCACGGGCTGCTGCCACAAAGAATGACCAGTGACTGTTAAACCCTCAGACCTCAGGAAAACACCACAACCATGACCTCAAGCCTGAACAGTGGAGCTGTAGGAAGTCCAGAAGCTCAGCTTTTGGGGCAGCACCAGTGAGGTCATCCCAGGCAAATGTGGCAGAACAGATCTTAGAAGGATGAAAGACCATCAGGGTCTTAATCTGAATCTAAAAACACACCCTAGGAGGTCTTTGTGTATTTTGGAAAACATCCTCTCCTCTTCCACTTCCATGGTGGAAACCAAATGCAGCACACTAACCCACACACACCATTCACATATTTGTTAAATGCACTGGTTTGGTTTTGACAAATAACATAGTTTGTAATGTAATCGATAAGGAACCTCTGGCACTAAAACAGCATTTCTCACTTTTATAACCAACCAGACATGAAAAAAACAAAAACTAAATAAAAACAGGCCTGTTTTTCACGATAAAATGTCACATTCTGATTTATTGAACTTTACAACTTTTTATATTCTATAAAAGAAAACTGAAACTTCCTGTTGGTTAACATTAAAGTAAGATTTTGGCATGAACCTTAATCCTATTTAGAGTCTCAAACTAAATATTTTTAGAACCTGTAATTAGCTACACATGTGAACTATGAACTGATACTGATCACTCACATGTGCCAGGGGAATTTCAAAATAAAGGCACATCTTAGAAATGACAATATGTATTGATATCTGATCAGTGTTTTCATTTTGGATCAATAGTATTGACCTGTTCATTCATTGAATCCATGTATTGACGTGTGTATGGGTGCTGTTACAGTAAGTGTTAGGTGGTGGCTGATTTGGGACCAGCTGGGAAGGATACCTCTGTAATATAATGTCAGGACAGCGGCTCTTTTGTTTTACTGTACTTCATATGGAAATAAATAAATATAGAATTCAGACAATAATACAGAAATAAAGGGACTGGATTTATGTAACACTATTCTAACAACCACTCAAAGTCACTCATGTCCTATGATGAGAGACTTTTTACCACCATACACACACATTCACACACGGATGAAACATTAGAGGTCATCTGGGGGTCAGTACTTTGCCACTTGAACGTTTGGACCAGACACAACTAGACGAAAAACAGTGGAGCTGAGGATGAAAACACTGACCTCATCATTCATCACTAATTTATCTCTCTTCACCCTCCAGCTCCAGACTGTCTGGATTACAGGGCCGGTGTGTCTTCAGGCTCAGTTCACTGTGGTGAGCTGGAATCGCTTATTTGTCGATGGCAGCCATTAGTAAAGTAAAGTGTGTGTGACTGCACACACATGGTGATGGTTCATATCTGGTGAATTCCAGGGTTATTTATACCTGAGTTATATTTAGATACAAATTGTCTGGAGTGGAAAAATCCTGTGGTCAAATAAACCTCAGCAGGAGAGCACAGCGGGGTGGGGAGGGAGCTTTAAGGTGATGTAATATTTTTTTTGTGTGTGTATGTATTCAATTTCAGAGGTAAAGCGGGCAGTGTGTGAGCAGCCCATGAAACTATAACAACTTCAGACTGAAATACGGCCCAGCTGTGGCACAGCTGGCCTGATGGGGGCGCAACAGGACCAGTTTGAAAAGGCCCACATTACTGTAAGATGAAAGAATTATTTATGACTGTGTTTCTGTGACAGGATTCTTCATGTGAAGAGTTTGTTCATTGTTTGTCAGAAGCAGAAGTGGAGCAGCTGGTGTGTTTGTGTTCTACCAGGAGAGTCCGTGTACTGTCAACACCCAACAGCTGTCTCTTACAACACACACACACACGAGCGGCTGCACTCACATGTACGCACAGATCCACACAAAATATAAAATGTCCTGTATGCACATGAATGTATACATGTACATCATGTGCACACAGCAGCGCTCTGTGTTGACTCTTCATCCGCCGAGGGGTGATAAGCATGATTGATGTGTGTGTTTGTAGTTTACACACGTAAATCTGTGCAGCACACACACATGCACACACAAACCAACACAGAAAACCTAAATGGTGGCAAACAGAAATTACACCATTTACACCTGCTGTGAAAACAGTTCAGTTCATATTCACATTTTTTTTACTAAAAACCTCTCTAAAATCAAAAGATGAAAAACTGTCAGGACAAAACAGACATGCGCTCTGACATGAGGTGGAGACATCAGCAGACTGAGCTAACTCAGCTCTCTACCCGCAGCAGAAACATAGAATTATTTCCAGAGCAGGAATCTGTGTGATTTCAGCGACAAGGGCACAAAGGCCCCTGAGTGGTTTGATGCCTAAATATATAACTTGACTTTCTGAAAAGAAAAACTAGAAAATATAACACAAATGACACGAGAGAGAGCAGAGATGCTGGTGATTGGAGCAGCTGGTTAGCAGTGCACAACCAATCCAAGTTCACACATTTTTCAGCAGAAAGTGACTGACCTATAAAAGCCTTTTTTGCTTTGTCATGCTTATTAGGAAGGAACAGTGTAGATTATGCTTTTTAGCACCTTTTAATCATTGTTGGTGTTTAGTTTTGTGTTTAATATGTGTTACTTATTTTTTACGGGGTATGTTTTCAGTGTGAATGTAATAGCTGCAATTTTCTGTTTCATTGTGCTGCTGCTGTCTTGGCCAGGACGCTCTTGTAAAAGAGATTTTAATCTCAATGAGTCATTTTCCTGGTTAAATTAAGGTAAAAAGAAAAGAAAAAAAAGAAGAAGAAAGTAATATGCATCTACACTTGCAGGTACACAATGTGCACACACTTTTGCACAAGCAAAGTAAGCTGAAATGTTCTTCAGACGTTTGGAACATCAGCACACAGCCTCAGCGGGCCGCTGCTCCTTTGTGCTGTATTGTGTGCGACTTCTCTGTGGAGCTGCGTGCAGCCTTTCTTTTGCCTCTCAGCCGCATAATGAGACCAAATCATTTTCCTGCTGAGAGCATATACAGAGGATTTATGTGCTGTGTTCAGACAGTGATATGAAAAGCGGCGCTGTGAACGATACACAGTGATGATTTCAGTCGGTGCACCACAAATTACACAAGAGATACACACACACATACACACACACACACACACTGCATACTGTGGAATTTTGTTTAACAAAAGTGTACAGGATACAGCTGCCATGTGCACATGTGTGTATCTAAGACTGTTTAAAGTAGAATCAGCTGGAAATGTTTCAGGATTAATGTTAGCTTAATTAGTTAGCTCTGGTTAGGCTAACAGAAGCTGCTGGTGACAAAATGCTAAAATCAGTGCTTGATGGATGGAAATGAAATAATAAGTATATAAAAAATGACAGAGCATACAGTGGGTTTCAAAGAAAAAGTGCTCAGAGGTGGCATACATACCAACGACTCAGGTTGGGACCCAAAAGTTGGTTCCAAGTCGGCATCAATAAGAAAGTTCTGGGTCTGGGTACCAAAGGTTTTATTTGACATTTTTGTTCCTAAACTCTTCGTTCCTCTAAGGACCTGTGTGACTATCTGCCAGGACCTTTAGCTCCAGCCAAGGGGGGAGTTGTGGGTTCAACCGTAGACTGTAAAAAGAATGGACGTAGCACCCGTGATGTCACCCATTGGTTTGGGGGAGTCTGTTTTGTGCCCCTACTACGTGTTCACGGAGGTGGAAACTATCGATAGAGACCAAAAAAATAAAATGTACCCAGCTGTAAATATGTTTTTTAAAGCTGTAAAGTCGGCTATTTTAACATGGGGCTCAATGGAGAATTGCTCACTTCTGGTCCCAGCCCCCAGTGGCAGGTGAGGAACTGCAGTTTTTTGAACACGGAAGTGGTCTTCACTTGTTGAACCCAAGGGGGGAGTTGTGGGTTCTTCGAGTTCAGTGGGCGGGTTCTCAGCCGGCTAACCACCGCATCTCCTCCAAATATGGAAAGTAGACTCCCACTAAAATCCAAGATGGCGCAGTTCAAATGCTCGTAGTAGGATCACAAAACAGACTCCCCAAAACCAATGGGTGATGTCTTTTTACAGTCTATGCCTCCAGCACACATCAACAGCTCACGAGTACAGTCACTACTCAGACAGCTGACAGGTGTAACAGTAGCATCAAAGTTGTGAACGGTGGGAAATGTAGTTTGGTGTTAATGAAGACAACAACGACATTAAGAATTGACACACCCATCAGTGTATTGGAATGCACTTTAGTTAAATGAACTACCATTGCTACTGGAACATTCTTGATGTTGAGAATAAATAAAATTTTTGTTATCTAAACATCAGCTCTCTTTTTTTAATGGGGAACCAATGAGACGCAGAACCAGAACCAGAACCAGAACCAGAATTGTAAATTGTAAAATCCAAACGACACCCAACCGTTGGGACAACTGACTAAACTTACCCACATATCCTGGAGTACCACAGGCCGTGGACATGACGTCACCACTGCCCTCCATCTTGGAAAGGCCAAAGTCGCTGATCATGATCTTTGACTCGTCTTGAGGATTGAAATACAACAAATTCTCTGGCTGGAGAGAGAGAGAGAGAGAGAGAGAGAGAGAGAGAGAGAGAGAGAGAGAGAGAGAGAGAGAGAGAGAGAGAGACAGAGAGAGGATTCAGAGCTGTGACATTCACTGGTTTTTAATTCATGGTTGTCTGTGCATCAATCTTAAAACCTGAAGGCTTCAGCCTCTTTTTCCTCCTCATTTTACTCTCTGCTGCTTTATGGAGGCGGCTCAAACCAATCCTCTCTCCTCCAACAGCCGGCACGCGCCACGCTGACCCACAATGCACTGCATGTGTGGAGCCACTGGCCTTATTGCTGCAGTAAATCACAGGCTGCCAAGTGAGAGAGAGAATATGTGTGTGTGTGTGTGTGTGTGTGTGTGTGTGTGTGTGTGTGTGTGTGTGTGTGTGTGTTGCAGTACCTTCAGGTCTCGGTGGACGATGCCCATCCTGTGCAGGTAGTTGACAGCGTCCAGGACTTGTCTGATCAGCGTGCTGGCGTCCTTCTCCGTATAGAAACCTTTTTCCACAATGCGGTCAAACAGCTCGCCGCCCGACACCCTGCGGGAGAGGAAAGAAAGTCTGCTTCAGTCTGACTGGAATCCAATTCCATAATATTTGAATATTAATCTCCAAAGATGATGAAATCTGTGTTTTTTTTTTGATACAGCAGCAGAAAAAGCCTGCAGGCTCTCAGTGGGCGGGGCCTGTGTGAGCTTTATGGTTCCACTGATAACAGAGCAGCATCACATAAGATTTGAAGGTCTTTGTTGAATCTCCTAAAATTGATATATGCAGTGTTTTGAGTGTGCGGTTGCTATTTTGTTGTTTTCTTGAATCTCCTGAGTGAAAGAGAAATTGTGAACCGTGCTGGCAAACGTCTGAACATCGACTTTCCGATGTCAAAGTGATAACAAATGAAAATACAGCTGGTGAGGCGAGCTACAACAGCTGTTTTGAGACAAATCACAAACCAAACAGTGAAGCTGATCTACTTGTTCTCCCTCTGCCAGGAGTCAGTTTGATGTTTTATGACTCCGCACCACATGAAATAACTTGTTCAGGTGTTAAGTGCACACAGTTGTGAACAGATGACAGCCACTCTATGACCTGCTGCTGCACAGACACACAGCTCCCCCTGCTGGAGGAGCACCTAGTCCTGCAACACACACACACACACACACACACACGCACACACACACACACACACACACACACACACACACACACACACACACACACACACACACACACACACACACACACACACACACACAAAGAAAAACACAGCCAAATAAAATGTCATGTGTGATCATAATCTCACTGCTGCATCACAGCCTCCATCTGGGATCCACGGAAGTTCTCTCTTTATTTACTTCAACTCCAAAACATACCTGACATTTTATCAGATTCAGATTCATGTCTACTCTGCTCCCTTTGTGATAAGTTTTAAGCACAAAGCCTCATTACTGATGACTTGTATATATCTCTCTCTCTCCTGAGCTCTCTGTTCAGTGTCTTGTGTTTAGTTCTTCCTTTACCTCTTTTACTAATGATGAAAGTAATTTATGTGCAGTAAGAGAGGCTCAGTGTATTCACGAAGGAGTGCTCCTCCTCTTCCCTGCAGCTCCTGAGCAGCCAATGGCGGAAATATCATCAGTCAGTCAGTCAGTCAGTCAGTCAGTCAGTCTTATTGTTGTCATGCGTTTGTAATGTGTGTATGGTGACACAGTCCCCTTGCACTATTGCCCACAAACAATTTCCCCCTGGGGACAATAAAGTATATCTTCTCTTCTTCTCAGTCAGTCAGTCAGTAGCTGGGTTTCCATTCAAAAATATTGCAAAAAAAAAAATAAAAAAAAAATTGAAATTTGGTAAGAGAAAATGCAAATTGATGTGTTTCCATCTACTACTGGAACTGGAATATTAGGAGTAAGTTCACTAAAATAAGCAGTAGGTGGCACAAATTTTCTAGTCAGGCCTAGTCATTTACTTTAGCAGAAGACAACGAAGGACACCGACCCACTGAGAAACGTTGATGAAGTGGCCGCCTGCCGCCTGGAAGCTCACACTTCCAACCTGTGAACACAACTGTTACTATGGAGTGTTTCTGTCCGCTGCCCCCCACTGCCCTCCCAGTACAGAGGACCGCTGTCACTGGAGTGACATGTACAGTAAGTCACGTGATTAATAAATCTCATCATTCATCCTAGAAAAACTGTACAAGCAGGCCACATTTTGAAAATACACAATTCAGAAGTAACTTCCATCATTAGAATTATGTTGGGTCATAGATGCTTCACTCTGCAAAGGTATCACCGACACCGACCCAGTGTAATCCCAATTTGACCTGTAGTGGGGCTTCACTGTGCAGCATCGCTAACTTTCCGCCAGCTTTTTCTCATGGCTCATTCACAGGTAAGAAAACACCTAACATCTTTATAAACCATCCATCACCACCTACCAGACTGGAATGTGCTACACTGGATCACTGACGTTGACTTTTCTACGGTGTAACGCGCAGTGTTGTGCCTGAACGCGTTCAATGGACGATCGTTCATGAACTCGTTCATATTTTGGGCGAACGTGAACTGAACGTAGGTATTTCTGCTTGATGAACGTTATTGTGAACGCGTTCATTCTGGCGTTTGTGAACGCCGCTCTCGACTTCGTTCAGGAGTGTGCCAGATTTCCATAGAAAACCCAGCTAAAACACACTGTAAACAGGCGTTAATATGTAGCGGAAAGACCACCCAATCTGGCAACACCTATCAGCTGTTTGGATCAGCGGCGCATGGAAGAGGCGGAGTGATACAGCGCGTCGCGGAGCCTGTCTGTGTGGAGGAATACTGACCCAGTTGGTTAGTAAAAGCAAAGATACTCTATATTTTATAAACCGTCTTTGGTAAAAGATGACGGGGGTTACGCTGGGGCCACACCGGACGCGCGAGCCGCGGCCCTCCTGTTCACATCAGACGCTTCTCCGCGCGGTCGAGAAGCGCTTCTGCCCCTCAGCTGTGTGTGTGTGTGTGTGTGTGTGTGTGTGTGTGTGTGTGTGTGTGTGTGTGTGTGTGTGTGTGTAGCCTGTGTGTAGGTGTATGTGTGTGTGTGTCTTTGCTTCTCTCTCACGCTCTGTTTGGATTAATAAACACAAATAGGCTACAAACGTACACACATTGGACACATCTAACTCAGTTACTTTTTGGGTAAAGTAAAGTAGGTAGTAACTATACTACTGGTTAAAACTGCTAAAATAATAGCTGTCTGTGGTTCGATATGGGCTGAGGCAATAGTTTTGAAAAATAATAGCTTGTAGAAACATATTGGAGAAAAAAAAGAACTATGAACTAGTTCAGTTTTGGAACCGTGAACTTAGTTCAAAATTTTGAATTATGAACTATGAACTGAACTAGTTCATTTTAAAATTTGTGAACTGAACTTTGAACTAGTTCATGTAGAAAGTGAACTTTCCCAACACTGGTAACGCGTTAAAGACTTTGAGTCTGTCAAGACCGTTGCCTAGTTTTGTTCATTTCCTGTTTTATTCTGGTCTCGTCCTCCTTTGCGTTGTCTATGTTTACTTCCTCTCTTTGTTCTTTTCCCTTGTACTGTAATTACCCTCATCTGTCCCACCTGTGTCTCCATGTGTCCCCCACCCTCTTGTGTATTCAAGCTGTAGCTACTTCCCTTCCCTTCGTTGCCACTTCGTCTTGTCTTGTTGTAAGCAGCGTCCTAGCGATTGTTTCCAAGTGTAGGACCTTATTCTAGTGATGTGCAGATCGATACTGAAATATCGATACTTCCGATACCAGGTCTGTATGCTCTAGAATCGATACTCAAATGAAAATATCGATACTTTTGATACTTCAGTCATTTGTGGTTATGCATATCATTAACAGAACACAGTGGAAAGTAACTAAACTATTCAGATCTTGTCTAAATGACACGCGGTTGGTAGGAACTACTTTTTCTTCCGCCTGCTCACAAAGTCAGTCTGTGTAGAGTCAATGGCGGAGCGGAAAGGAGTCAGGTGTGGAGCTATTTCAGCGCCACAAACAGTGAAGACGAAGTCTGTAATATCTGTGGGAAAATTATAAATAATATTATCAATGAATGAATTAAAAAAATGATATGTTTGTTTATCATATTCTTATTTAATTTATGGTTTTATTATTTTACTTATGTTCTTTTTTTAGTGTTTGAAACACTATTTTCGGCTATATTCTAAACGAGGCCACTACCTCAATATAGTTCAGAGTTTAAAATAAATACGTTACTCTGAAGTCTTGCATCCTCAGGAAGCTATGACTTGAAATTACAGTACTTTTTTTAATTTTATTAGATTTACCAGGCACATTAGGTGTATTTGCACAAAGTATCGGTATCGGATCGGTACCGCCGATACCAGCCTGAATTTTACTCAGTATCGGATCGGAAAGCAAATTTGTGGTATCGAACATCACTACCTTATTCTTATTTCCTGGTTCTTATGTTTTTGCCTTGTGATTTTATACCTTTGCCTCGAGTTCTGTTTGCCTGGTTTTGACCTTTTGGATTGTAATAAAGACCCACAGACTGTTTTATCCCTGTGTGCTGCTGCATTATTGTGTCTGTTTGCCTGAGAAACCGTGACAACACAGTCAGTCAGTCAGTCAGTCAGTCAAGGACAGTCATGACAGTCCGGCCCTGCTGTTGCAGTCCAGTCAATAATAGTAATAAAAGTAAAGGTAAGAGCTGCAGTGTGTCACTTTCTTTACTGTACATGTTGCATGTTTTTACTTTACACACACACACATAGACATCTACACACAACCACAACCGAGCACCGGAGGCCCCATACAACACACAGGAGCACACAAGGGCAAATGCACACTTGCGCGCACAGCACATATACAGTTGCCCTTGTGTATTTGTGCGTGTAGGGCGTCGTCACGGCGACAGATCAGATTAGAGCCTGTAGAAGTTAAATTCTAATGAAGTTTCTGGAAAAAAAAAGAGATCAGAATTAATTGCTAATCCTCTCGCTTGTTCTTCAAAGAGGGCAGAGACTCGCTCGCTTTCAGAGGCAGTCGTGTCTGGGAGTGACAAGAAAGGGCTAAGCACACACACACATACACACACACACACACATACACACACACATGGCAAAGGGGAGATCAGCCACCAGGCTGCATGGTTGCGTAAGCATTTGCGTAAGAAGACCATGGCAATCAGACAGGAGCACCCACACAAGTACACACACACACACACACACACACACACATGCAATAGCAGGATTACACACACACACACACAAACATTGACAAAAACATATTAAAAGAAAACACATCCACACTACAAAGTATTAAAAACAGACACACACACAGGCTCACACGCACATACAAACACGAAAGACAAACACACGAACCCACAGTCACACACACACACACACACACACACACACACACACACAGGCTGTAAAATGTGGCTGAAGGTCGTCACATTTCTTCTATTCAGTTTGTCTTGTTTGACATATTCACATAAAATAAGGTCAAAGGCCAGAGCAGCTCGGTCCTGGTGAAACCTCAGCATGTGTTGGAAATCAAGATTTACTAGAATGTACTACAGTATATTCATCCACTTTCACTTTATATGTGTGGAACAAAACAGGTACAAGACACCACAGACAGTCAGTGAGTCCAACACAGTCAGTGTGTGTCGGTGATGAGTCTCAATCAACAGCTCAATCACAGATTAAATAATAGCAGTAAATCTGTTCCCACACTGATCTGAAATTATGTATTTTAATCGTCTTTACTCTGAGTGAGGTTTCCAGGAACTCATTTCATTGTTTGTCACTGCTGAAAATTTTCAGACCAAGAAGATCAACTTCACACGACCAGTGAAGTGTAACTCAATTGACTGGATGTTGGTTCCCGGTTTCCCAGTATGAATTTGGCTTATTGAATTTCAGACTGAGTTTTTCATATAACTGAGAAACTAGTTGTCAAAAGTTCCAAGAGGTGAATTCTAGGTCAAATTTCTGTAAGTAGCCTAATACAGATACATAATTTCAGTGACTACCGGTACATGTAGATGACACACAGTGACACTTAAGCTAGAAATTTCTTGGGAGACAGATTTTGCTTCCATAACAAATGTGTATATTTTCATACACACCTAGTCTACATCCCATCTACACAGATCGCTCAGGCTGACCTGAGCCCCGTGTGACAGTGGACACACTGGCCCCAAAACCTGGTTTCAACTGGTCTTACATTATTGTGTTGATTCAAACCTGAATCAATTCTACTGTGAGGCGTGTAAACCACACCCACATTAACCAGCAGCAGCAAATCACACACTCAAGTCAGATGATGACTGAAATGGACCAGACTGAACTGGCTGAAATAGACTGAATTGACTAGATTGACTAGAATTGACATGCTGGGAGCTGAATGACTGTTGCCATTGTGAAGCAATGCTGAAGCAGCTGAAGAAACTGCTGAAGCAACACTGAAAAGGCTGAATCTACAGGTTTACAGCCCAGCAGAATAGAAGAAGTGTAGTGGAAATTCTGAACAGTTAAAGAGTGAGAACAGCTCCGGTCAGAGGTTGAAAATGCTGAAATCTTTGTGCATATTTCCTTACTGTACATTGCTGTGTGTTGAGCTATCACAGCCACTAGTGAATATCTCCTTGATACAGTATAATTTGCAGAGAAATCAATGCAGAATCTCACAGGGGACAAACTCACTATATTTACATTCACAGCATAGCTCTGATTAACCTGAATAAGATCATGTTCTGAATCATAGGAGTAAGCTATACTTGTATTAAGACATGGATTATTCTGATTTTAGTTACATTATTAATGCAGGTTATCATACTAAATATTCCCATTGGAAGTTTCACAGCATCCAACTTCTTGGTGAAGCCTGTCCTGGTTTACAGTTGTTGAACTAAGGTGTATGAATTAATAGAAAAGGGCTTCAAAGAAGAGGTGTCACATTGCCATAGTTGCTGCACATGTGAACACCTAATTCAGAATACCACCTTAACCAGAATAAGGTCCTTACTGGAATACGTTGTGTGTGTTAAACTTAGTCATTGTTTTCAAATTCTTCAAATTCAGACATTCAGATTCACATTGTCTCTGTTCCAGCCATCTGAGGTACCAGCATTCTTCTGGAGTAACCATTGCATCATCCCTCCTCCTCCTCCTCCTCCTCCCTTACATCCATCCATCTCTCCTCTGTCAGCTGATCCATTTAGGAGCAGGCACTCGTATCGCGACACCGTGCATCATGGCTGACAGCAAACCTTAATTTCAAGGGTGTGTGTGTGATGCGCGCAGGGTCGGACTAACTAATCACAGCCAAACATCACAGACCATTTGAGCTGCTGCAGTGATTTAGTTACCGTCCAGGGAGGAAACCCCACCTCTCCTGAGGCTCTGGTTTACTTCCTGCCATCCACTCTTTATTTGTTTTGTTCACATAAACACTTCCTACACATTACTGTTGGAAATGGACATGTAAACAATAAGTACATAACTGTATTTAACTTTTATTCTGTGTTGTCCTTACCTTACTAACACAACTGGACAGTTATTTAGCATTAATATATATATTTTTAAAAACTAAATAGAATGAAATGAAATATATCTGATTTGTTCTTGCCTGTAATTTGTGTATATACTAACAAATACAATGAAAAACAATGATTTCCGTGTTCTGTTTCTTATTTTGGTAAATCTTTTTAAACGTATCTTCTTATGAATGAAAGCAGACAAGATACTGACTTTCAAAGCCTTGATTTATTTTCATTAGGGTTCCTGATGTTTGGCCTTTATCTGACAGAGACAATCTCAGATTAAGAAAAAATATAAAAACTGGAAAATTGAGTAAAGAGGGTGGTCAAACGTCAACACAAACATAAGACTAAATGGAACGTGAAATAAATCTAATCTACTTGATGATAGTTCACTAAAGGTCTCTTTGTGCAGGAAAGACAAAAAGTGATTAAACATCCATAGTTTCCTTTTTCATTTAAAGTGTTGACCCATAAGAAGATATATCTGTGGTTTAAAGAACCAAAAAGGTCTGGAGCCAACCGGTCAGTGAACCAATCAACAGAGAGGAGGCTGTTTTCTGAGTGATCCAATAAAAATGTAGCAAATTTAAGGTTAATAAAATAAAATAAATAAATAATAAAATAAAAAAATCCTGAAATGTTGGATGGTGAGTGGGTTTTGGGTGTGGCATCACAAAGTCTCTGTGACTTGAGCTGGTTTTAAGGCTCAGTTTCTGAATGCAGGCTGTGTGTATTTCTTTTTGGACTGAGGCTTTGATACTTTCACAGTATTATAGTCCAGGCAAAATAGCCTTTTGCGACAGACTAATTGTAACAAAATGTTTTTCACCATACATTTCTTAAAGGTGTCCAGAACAACATACTAAAAGTCCTAAGAAATCCTAGTTAGGGAAATACAGTATGTTTAATTCTCATCAATCCAAGATTGATTTACTCTACAGTATATAAAGTCTATGGTGCCAATAAGGCCATAAAACAATACACCCCAATGGGGCTATTTTTTTTCCTTTACTGCTATCACAATGAAACTTTACACAATAAAAGTATCTATGAAATGTAAAAATGTTTGTATTACAAGTTTCTTTGAAAATGGATATGAAACTTGGATATGAAATTTTCAAAGAAACTTGTAATTTAGTGTTTTAGTATGTTGTTCTTTAGTAGGCTATGTTTAGTATGTTGTTCTTTAGTATGTTGTTATGGACACATCAAAGAAATGATATATGGTGAAAAACATTCTGTTACAATTAGTTCTATTTTTGGGTCCAAAATGAGCTAGATTGCCTGGACTATTAATAGAGAACATAGAGCTGCTTTATAATCAAAAACACATGGATCTACTTTTATACTGTACTTACAAACCTGTGCATCAGATTGACAGCCAGGGAGCCCAGTTCATACAGCCACATGCTGCCTCACTACTTTTCTTATAGATTTGCTCAAAGCCAGTTTGTCTCACCACTGTATGTGTTTTATATTTTATTAACTTGCAGTTCGGAGCACAAACAGCATCAATATAAAACCCACATTGCACTCAGTTGCATCGATTTTCATAGCAGCGCGGACTGATTGCCTCCCCGCGGTCGAGGTTACGTAAGACGAGCTGTGATGAACGGGAATCAAAGAGACGCTGTCAGACGACATCGATCCACCACACTGCAATTACACAGAAAATATTCAAAATCCTTTTTCCCCTAAATGAGATTTCTGTCTGCTGCAAAAAAAAGAAAAGAAAAAGAAAAAGAACTGACATCTCAATAAACGCACATAATTGTAACAAATTACATTTATTACAGTGACGGTTGGAACAAATTCATGTCGCAGAAAGATCCACTTTGTGAAGCAGCTGAGTTTGTTGGAGCCATTTTGTAACAGGGGGACAAATGTTAAATCAGCTGAGCAGTGATGAAGCTGCTACTTTCTGCTTCAGGAAGAGCAGCCTGCAGAACTGAGCACAGATAAAACACACACTTAGCTACTCTGGTGTTTTCTTAAAGAGATTCCTTCTCTTTAAATCCAGTTAGAAGTTGCCATAAAGAACAAGCAGACTGTCTGGTTATCAATATCATCATCATAACAGATACTTTTAGTGCATTAGTGCACTAAAACCTAAAATTACGTAAAACAGTTAACATTTTCTACGGTGGCCCAGAGAGCTCAATGCACTGCACCTTAACCCTAGAATACTAACGTTACAAAAAGTAACATCATCACTAACACCCGGTATTTTTTACCCGATATAATATACCCATAAAAAATATTTCTCATCAAAGTATATTAAAATACAACAATACATGGCAAATTGAAGTACACTTCCTTAATTTTCCACTATACAATGTTTCACAAAATGAAAAAAAGGTATCATGGTGACCCTATAAAAAAATGTCCAAAATTTGTGATTTTTTTGGGGTTTTTTTTTAACAAAAACTTCCTTAAAAAAAAACTAATGGAGCTGGGACTTTGTCCTTCAGACCACCCATTTGTGGGACATTTGAGCCTTATTTGGTGGAGTTAAAAGAAAAAATAAACATTTTCAGCATCACCAGAAACGGTCGCCAGATTTAGATACATAAACACTAACGTCGGGTGAAATCCACCCGAACATGTGCCTGCTGAAAAAACTAGGGATGGGAGCAGGTATGCCTACCTTCAATGACGTCAGTGAGCAGTATGAAGCTACCCAGGGACCCATGAAACTCAGACAACAGCAACATAATGAGAATTATGAAACAATAATTTCATGGGTGAAAATCACCCGACGTTAGTGTTCTAGGAAAACATCATGTAAAGATATAAACGTGCTGTAAATTCAGAAAACATCTTCATCATGTTTCCGGGGAAACAAAAAAGTGACGGACTTGGCCGGGGAAGGTTTTTGTTCAATAGGCCTACCTCTTAACAGGAGAAGTTGTGGAGATAGTTAGCAGTTTTTAAAAACAAGGTGAGTTTGTTTAGTTTATTATAAGGTCAATATACAAAGATTCAGATAATATTGCTAATATGCACTGTTAGCTTAGCATTAGTCTTTAGCCAGGTGTACTGTTGACCACCGGTGGTCCATTAGCAACCCCTAGTGGTCCACAAGGTTAGGCTACTTGGTGACATATCACATTTTTAAATATACAGTGTTTTACACCGCCTGCGATATACATGTGCCGTTTATGTAAATGTTATGTTTCATTTTATATCGTCCATATTTACCACTCTAGATTTTGAAAATGAAGTGCGGCTTCACTGCCCAGGTAACTAAGGGAGCCTTTTTAGCTCAAACTTGTGGCGTACACCAGGCAGTTGGAGCGGATTGAGTATGTAAAATCAGAGACTATGATATTGGTAAAGCGTCATTTTAGGTTGTAATTTGTGAACTGTTGAAGTTGGCATATTGTTTTGGGGGGCTGTTTAGAGTTAGATGGTGGTGGTTGGTGTTTTTTTCATGGGTTAAATGGTCTAAAAAAGTCTATTTAATTATTACTATACCAGATCAACTTTCTTTGTTTGCAGTTTTCTTTCACATCGTGTTACTTCAACATTTCAGTCCTGTCTGTCTGGTTTCAGTGTCCAGATTCTGTTCCTAATCCTGATGAATTCTTCTTTCCCTGACCTCATGATGATTTCCATCAAGATGAGGGAAAAGTTCTTAGGAAAGGAGATTACTGAGGCTTTTCGACCGCCGCCCCTGTTTAGTCTGTGTTGTGCTTCAGCTTTGTTCAATCACCCTTGTGTCATCTTTGTCATCCGGTCCATTTTTCTTCAGTTTGTGTTCGTGAAGTTTGCCTGTGTCTGTTGCTCCCAGTGTTATTGGATTTTCTGTCTTGCTGCTCTTTTGGTGCACATTGTGTGTGACCAAGTTGTGTGTTTGTGTTTATCATTTTGGTTTTTAGTGCGTTTGATGTTGCGTGTTTCTGTTCAATAAAAGAAAACACTGTTTGTGCAGAGCAGTAAAGCTTATTAAAACATAATTCAGAAGCCAGACTTAACTGGACATTATCACATAAACAACAGATTATTGCCTGATTAATGCTGCATTAGGGATTCTAATAATAATTATAACAATAATGAGCATGTGTTTCTTCAGCACATCTCAAAACACAGCTCTTAAGTGTTTTAAGAGAGAGAGGATGAACAATTAAAAATGATAAAATACACAGAACAAAACACAGTTCAAACATCTCACAACACTGGGAGGGTGCAAGAGAACAAGAGCAACAATGAGGTAAAGAATGAATGAGATGGAACAAGAAAAAGTGGTTAAAATAATTAATAATAAAGTCAGTCAGGAGAACGTAGTGAGAAGTTCATTCATACTTCAAACCCAGGCTAAGCACACTTGAAAAACTGTGTTCTCAGAGCCTGAACTGAGTTGTTGCATGAGAAATCAATGGAAATATATTGAAATCTGGATACGATCTAGTGCAGAGGCCTAATAAGTTGTTTTTTTTTTTAAATCAAGGTCAAATGTGTCCAGACATACTGTAAATAAAGGATTGCAAAGCTAGATGCAACAGCCATAAACCAAACGGAAAATGATCATCATCATCATCTTTAAATTTTTTTTTTTTTACAGTGAAAGTGAGATATAGGCTACAATAGCCTAACTATTTATACTGAAATCGGGATAAGTGTAATATGTGTCAATTTCTTGTTTTATTTTGAAGTCACTTTCTGTATGTTCCTTCTTTCTCTACTCCCTGTGTTTCATTAGTTAATTAGTTACCTGTATATTTATAGCCCTGAGCTTCACCTGTTGAGTTGCTGCAGTGTTACTGTGTAACTTCCTGTCTTCAGCCTGACTAACTTCACTGGATGTGGACGTTGTGATTTTGGGCCTGTGTGGGCTCGGCTCTGCCTGCTGTTCTGCCTCTGTGTCCTACTGTGTCTAATACATCCATCAACCTGTCCCTTTGGCAACAGTTGTGACAGGAAACTGCTGTCTGAGTATTGTTAAAAAATGGACACAGCATAATAATAACATAAATAACAAGAGTGTATGTATGTAACCTACTTTTTATTACCCAAATGAAAAATGTGCTTTCCTCTGCTGATGTGTGTGTTGTATACGTACTTGTCTTTATAATGTATTAGTTGTTGATGGAAAGGGAAACATTACTACTTCACATGTTGAAACTGCACAACATGTCCCTTACGCTCATAAAACCACCTGCTCCGATTTTCAAGGTTGTTCTAAAGTGCTGTAACCTCGATCTCCCCTTTAACCCTTGTAACTATGGGAACTAACCCATATTCAATGAGCAGATGGTAAGAGAGGGAAAAGGGAGGTGAGCGAGCAGACCTGGAAATTAGGTGTGAGAGGAGAGAAAGCAATGATGTGAAATAATTAGAGGACAGAGGGTGAGAGGACAGACAAAGGATGTAGGGATAGAGAGGTGTGGAGGGGGAGGAGGAGGAGGAGGAGGAGCAGAGGTGAGTTCCTTCCTCTTACTGTCTCTGGCACCGTTTGCTAGAATCTGGGACATCCTTCACTTTCTTCACTGACGGTAGAAAATAAAAAGAGACTGAGGTAACAGCAGTGTGAGGAGTCAGGTCATGGGGACGGTGATTGCAGTAAAAGCACATAACCTGCAGAGGGATTAACGTTATGTCGCTTCCTACTCATGTAACCAACGGCGACAAACAGAGCTGGTTCGTGACAACAGGAAACTCAATCACCAGGTCAACACTGTGGGTAAACAGCTTTAATCAGGGTAAGAGCTCTGACTGGAGACTGGCCAACAGGAGGCAACGGCTCTGTGTGTGTTCCTCTGTTATAGAGCGATCCAGGGCTGAAAACCCGGAAGTTTAGCATGGCGCTGGTTCCAGAAAGTGAATGGGATTTTTACAATGCATTTTGGATTATGTCAGAAAATAAGGTTATGATACTTACAAGTGTAAGTTTATGAACACCTTTTCTACCGTATTTGAAGCTTAAATGCGATGGCCAGAAGTAAAAAGCACTTTAATAAAAAACAACAACATTGTATAATGGGGAAATCGGACTGTTTTTACTTGTTGAAGACCCATAAATTACATAAAATAACATCCATAAGAACACTCTGGCCTGTTCTGGGGTGATGACATTTCCCCCACAGGGTTTGTAGTCGTATTGAGCAACTTGTTAGCAACCGCCTTTTTAAGGCACGAAAAGCTTCAAAATTCACAAGTAGGGTATTTACTGACATGTTTTATGTTGTAGAACAAAACCTGAAACTCGCTTAAAGGGATAGTTCAACATTTTGGCAAATTGGCCCATTGGTTCGTTACCTTTAATTGTTGGTGCAAGCTATTTTTAGAATGTGCACTCTCCCTTCAATTTGGAAATGTTCCACAATTATTCCCATTCCCAAGGTTAAAAACCCCCGGGAATTACAAGCATTCACCACGCTATGAGATAATATGGAACGTTACAGAGTTGTTTTCGAGGCAAATGCAGAGACTGCTTGCCGAAAAACTGCCACCGACGGGAACGCGCATCAGCGGTTTTGCATGAATTTACCTCGAAAACAACTCTGTCTCGTAACGTTCCGTTATTATCTCATAGCGTGGTGAATGTGCAGGTCACAACTTGTCCACCAGAGCGTTTTGGAGTTGTTGGATTGTGTATTTGATAAGTTTCATGTTTCATGAGGGAAACCAAGAAATCCCATTAGAGGAAGCAAAGCGTCGCACACATTCGGATTACATTGGGTCGCGCTATCATGTGTCGCCTTCGCTGTGTGAAGCATGCTGGGATATAATCCCAACGTGAGCGATGCAGCATTTTGCAGTATCGTCACATATAGACGGGCTTCACCTAATAAGCTAAAAATAGCTTACACCGACAATTAAAGTTCAATTAAATGTTGAACTATCCCTTTTTCGTTAACCACAGACCAAAAAACGTATATTGACTGTTCAACGAGAGAACCGGAAGTGCTAAAAGCACAGAGTTCTGGGTTTACTGTCAGCCTCTATTACCACAGTGCTAACCTGTTATATACATAACAAGAGAGGATAATCTGCTTCCAAAGCATTAAATAAGGTCTGACTGAACTATGTCAGCGTCAATATGAAGTGAACATGCTGACCTTATCAGCCTGTTCATTTCAATTCCACTGTTCCTACAGCCGCAGCACCACAGGCTGCCACAGCTACAGCAGCTCCCTGCACCTCCTGACCCCTGAAAGGCAGCCGGCCGACGGGAACCAATCAGAGAAGACAATAGACAGGGGGGCGGGAGCTCATAGCTGTCAGTCAACATGTGTTCAGTTGATTATAATTGTGACAGTCATTGTGGAGGGTTGACCATGCGGTAAGACAGCTCCGACCTTCTCAGGTTGTACCGTGATGTTCCACCTGACTGACCCCAACGTCCAGGAGCATTGTGTGTAGAGGTAGAGTGTGTGTGCGCTCTGTGCAGCTGTGTATGTTTGCAGCAGAGGCCATTGCTCTATAGGTGAAGCCCGTCTATATATGACGATACCACAGAATGCCGCATCGCTCACATTGAGATTACATCCCAGCATGCTTCACACAGCGAAGGTGACACATGATGGCGCGACCCAATGTAATCCCAATGTGTGCCACGCTTTGCTTCCTCTAAAATGTCAAAAAATAAATGCTCGGATATTAGATAGATTAGATTAGATAGATACTTTATTTCCCTCATAGGGAAATTATTCTATCCAGCAGCTCGTCAACATATAAGAGCATACACTATCACATAAAATACACATTACAAACAATATATCTACGACCTTGAGGCCAGCATGTAGGTGCACTGTAGGGGACATATTATGGAAATATCACTTTTTGAAGGCTCTTCAAGATATATTTAGGTGTTTGTTTTGCCTTCTGGCCCCCAAAATGTGAGAATTGACAAAATAATCTGTAATTTTCAGAATCCCTAGGTTGAAATCCATGTGGTTTTACGAGCTGTAATTACTTTTCGAATTTGCATAATACCACCCCTACCTGGTACCAGTAGAAGGGGCAGGGCAAGCAGTGGTTCATTTGCATTTAAAGGGACAGGCACTGAAACCAGCCGTTCTGAACAGGGCTGTTTTGAGAGGATGATGTGATGTGCTGTGATGTTTGATCCTTGGGGTATTTTGACCAAAGCATGTCACAGACATGTCTTTAAGACACCTGGGAACTATTTTAATTTGTGGAAAAGGGGCATAATACGTCTCCTTTAAGAGGAATAAAATAGCAGAAAGTGCATTCAGAATGGCCACCGTAGTGAAAGTGGGATGTATAACTGAATATAACTGTGTGTGCATGCGTGTGTGTGTGGAAGATGCGTTATGAGCTCCCTCCCCAAGCTGAGCAGTTGTGCAGTCAAATTGCCGAGGGGATGAACAATCTAAACTCTTGTTGAACGTTGAACAGCAACGTTGAACTCAAAGATTTTCTCCTCCCTGTAGCGTCTCAAAATATATATATATTTTTTTACTTCAGTGAAACTACACGCTCATTGGATGAATGAATGCGCAGCATCTCATAAGTGAATGGAGCAGTGGGCGGGGCCTGGACGCAGGGCTTCTGCATGATGATTGGAGGATCTGCCTAAAGGCTGAATGCCTTTTTGACCGACACTGGAGGATTGTCAAGTTCAGTCCCATTGTGGATTTTGCAAGTGAAGTCCAGAGACAAACTACAGCTCATTTCTTGGTATTTGCTTGCTGATACAGCCCATCCCCTATCATACACTGTGAATAAAACACTATTACAGCACGTCCTTGTTTCAGTTTCACATAATTCTCAAATTTCCTGGTTCAAGTTTCATACAGTTTTGTTGGTTCATTCATTCAGACCATTCTCTTGAAAAGGAATATAGGGCAGAATTTATGTATCAATAAATGGATAAATGTTATGATGTAGGAAAATGAGCTTCCATTCTTTGAAAGACCAGAAGCACATGTTACTGTCTTGACAATATACTGGACCACTGACTTACAGATAGGTTTTTGATGGTGTACAAGTGGTCTGTGCCAACTTTAAGATGTGAGGTGGTGACAAAAAAACAAAACCAAACTCCTCTGAACCTCTTCAAGCCATTTTTCTATTTTCCAAAAGGAGCACACTTTGATTGGAACAAAAACAAGAAGAGAGGGAATACACAAAGCTGCTACAAACACCCAGCGTCCTCATTATTGAAGCATCCACAAAGCCTGGCGGATTAGCTGTTGTCATTTAAAAGCAGCGTATCAGCCTCACAACAACCTGAGCTCACGCAGCGTTTGACCACATAATCCTGTACACACTGCGGCTGTTGTCTAATCCTCACACCAACTTCACTGAGATGTTTCCAGCGCCGCCGCCGCCAAACTCCCCGTCTCTCTCCTCGTGCGTAAGCCGCTGCGAGGAGGTCAGTGGGGCACCGGGCGAGGTGAGCCGTCGGTGATCCCGCTCCCCGTCCACCACCACCACTGACCATCAGAGCAGAGACGGCGCTGATGTAACGGAGGACTTGCAGCTGCGTGGTGTGTCTGTGTGTGGGAGGATGGGTGAGCTTTTGGTACGTGTATCTGTGTGAAATGTTGTCGTCTTGTATAGCTGTCATTTAAGTATGTGTGTGTGTGTGTGTGTGTGTGTGTGTGTGTGTGTGTGTGTGTGTGTGTGTGTGTGTGTGTGTGTGTGTGTGTGTGTGTGTGTGCTGATGGGTAGGCAGAGGAACAGGATTAAAAGTGTGAAGAAGACAGGGAACAGGGTGTATTATGAACGTTTGGCACGTGTGTAATGTTCTCTGAGTAAGTCATTGTATTCTAACAGATCCATCTGCATCAACCAACCACTGACCATATAAGAAAAACACTCTTGGACTTTAATATTCATCATATTAAATGATCATTTTCTCACATTTCTCTCTGAGTTTATGTTTGTTTTATTCAGTGTGGAAAGTAAGAACCTGTCAAAATAAAATCATCTTCCCCCTTGTCTAGAAATCTAATCCTTTAAACTCTATATTTACAGCCCGTCATGTTTCACACATGAACATGGGTTGTCTATCAAACATTACATATTACATATACTGTAGCTATATATATATATATATAGACATACTGATTCAGTCTGATATTAATTTGGAACTCTGATTTATAATAAACTATAATTATAATATAAATGACCAGATGAACAGTAAGTCAAGGTTGAGGTTGGGACCATTTATGTTCACTTAAAGTTGCCATCCCAGGCGGCTGGACTTGCATTTTTTTTTTTTTTTTTTTTTTTTCGAATTTCACAGCTTTCACAGCACCCACCCCCTCAGTCCATCAGCTCCTTCCACAGATGCCCAAATTTCATCATTGATATGTCAAATCACTTATGTCATCGATTACTGTCTAATACTTACGAGATATACTCAGATCTTTATAAATGGTAACTTTAAAGCACTTTAATGCACTAAACACTAGGATTTTGGACTATTTCTATTTATGTAATTGTATGTGTTGTATGTGCGGTGTGTTATAGATTGCATGCAGTCTTTGCCACATATGAAGATGCTCCAGTGCTATCTCCTTATTTTTTCAATAATGACAATAAACTCTCTTGATCTCATCTGTGCAATATTGATCACACCACAGAGACATTTAATTAACAATGTTAAGTAAATGTAAAACAGAATGTCTAATGTATATCTAAGTACAAGTGTGTTTCTTTGGTAGTCTAGCTCATGTAGCCTATAAGGTTGCCCAGTAAAAAGGGGTGTTTCGCCCACATTTTTTTTTTGTCCTTTACATATGTTTGTGTTCTTGGTTTTTATTGTGTTGTGTTGTATTATCTTGTGTTGTGTGTTGTGATTTGTGAAGGTGGAAGGCTGTGATCTTGTGTTACTTCTCTGATGAGCTTGTCTTGTTGTCGCAAAACGACAATGACGGTAACAACTTTGAAACTCAAGTTGGAAACCAGTATCAACTCCTAGAATTACAAGACCCAGCAACAATGACAGGTCAGGTCACTCTCTATAGAGGAGCACTTTTTAAAAACTCTCTTCACTACTTTAAATAACACAGGGAGAGCATGTTTTGTACATGGTGACAGGCTGTGTTATTTTCAGCTTGTTCAGGTGTTACATTTAGATTAAAGAGTCTGTTTAATGCTCGTTTCTTACAGCCAGAAAATCTAAAAATAAAACACTGGGCAAAAAGTAAAAATGAGATCAAAAACTGGACAAAAAAAAAAACTCAGTGAAATGTCGTCCAAACCATAATGTGACCAGATGGAACTGAGTGAAGGAGCTGCAGCTTTTTAATTGTGCCACAACAGACTGAGTGCTGAGTGTTGTGGCGCCACAGAGACAAAATCCTATTCCTCACGTGTGGAGTGAACGTGTTTGGTTGGTTCAACTCAACAGAATTCACATCAAAATTGAAAAAAACAAAAAAACAAAAAACAAAATCACGACTCATCACAATCGGAATGATTTTCTTTTAGCCCATCACAAAAAAGTAGAGTATAGGCTACCAGTCAGTGTGGGGGCAGTGGAACAAGCTGATAGCACATCATTCAGCCTCTGTGTGAGACAGATTTAACATTAAGAGCTTTTTGAAATAGTCTCTTGAATCTGGATCAGGCTCCACTTCGCTCAGAGTTCATATCCTCTGTTGGTTTTCTGTTCCCACTGTACAACTAGGGAATCTCAGTGCCAGTGACCGCTGCTACACGTCCCCTTCCCCTTGTTTCCTGTTGTCTGTCTACTCATTAATAAAAGGAGAAGGAAGAAGAGATAAACTTTTTAACTGAGCTAAACCGATCATTAAAAGCCTATTGACCACCTCTTCATTTCATCTGGATCTCTTGGAAAAGTGTAAGAGCCTCTGTGCAGAAGCTTGATGTTATAGTTTAGAAAATGAATAGATAGAAATAAGACAGCAAATAAGATACTTATAACTGATGTGATAATCTCATTATTCAATCAACACATATTGTATGACACCAAGTGCAAAGCTCCCTGCTATCTAAATGCACCACGGCAGATGCTGACACATTATAATATTACGAATAATATACGTTATAATATCACGCGGTCATAATATACAACAGAATCATCATGAGGCAACAGCTGCAGACCATTCTCAAAAACCACGATTGCTTCTGACACCCACACACACACACACACTCATGAATGGAGCTCTCTTTTGTTGCCCTAACTACTGTTTTTAGTAGTCCCCCTGAAAAACACCATTATTTGTCTGTTTTATTGTCTTTATTTATAAGAAATAAGGGTAACACTTTATAATAAGTACACATTATTAAGCATTAGTTAAAGCAGAAGTAAGTGATATATTTGTGTTAATATAAGTCTTAAATAGTTATATCTTCCGACAGCAATCACTTACATAGAGTGTTTGGACTGAAACACGGGTCTCTCAGTCCCTCTGCTCTGCTCTGAGCCGAAGAGAAAACATTTATCGTATCCTACAGTTTTTATCCAATGAGGAGAGAGAACGGCATGCAGGGCTGTGTGTGCAGCCAAGGAACGCCGTGAATGTGGTGACGTAGGGACGAGGACTGTTATGGTGCGTTCAAGGAAACTCGTATTTTTCCGACCGTGAAGTGGTACCAGTTCGATCTGGTACGAGTTCACCGGTCGGAAGTTACGAGTGGCCGTTATAGTGACTTTCACCGGTAAAACAGGTCGGAAAAACACGAGTGGGTTGCCTGGAACGCTACAAAGTTGTAAGTTGTGACTTGAAGCTGTAATTTACGATTTCAAAAGCCTGCCTGGAACGCAGCATTAGTGAAAACGACCGGACCACTCACTTCTGCTTTAAGCATTAAATACTGAATTCATCATTCATAACACATGAATACTCATTAGTTTGTAGTTTATAAACACAGTTAAGAATGTTTTACTCATCATTGATAAGCACTAACTGTATTAATAAACTACACTAATGAGTATTCATGCATTATAAATGAAGAATTCAGTATTTATTAATGCTGAACTAATGCTTAATAGTGTGTATTTATTATAAAGTGTTACCAATAAGAAGGTAGTGTGTTTACTGGAATTGGATTTACAGAATATAAAAAAATATGTATTAGCAATTCAAATTTTCGAACTTGGGAGCCAATGGGTGGACACTACAAGGTCGGTGGGCGGGGCATGCCCCTGTCTGCTCTGTGTGACTCTGCTTTGATCACTAACAGGTGACAGGTGTGTTAATTAGTGGGTTCACCTGTGTGTTGTGTTAACATCCATTCTGAGCAGAGCCACAGCTGATGACTGTGTCTAGTGCTGATTGTTCCCTTTCCCACTGATGACGACAGCCCAGTGTCAGCCTGTCTTTTTTGGGTCCAGTGGAGAAGGAGCCGTAAGTGGCTTAACCCACTGTGAAGTTCCCTCCAGACCCACACCCACAGACCCTGTGAGCATCACTATCTCTCCAGCACTAAGGTACAGAGTAAAGAGGAGCCACTCACAGCTGCATGATCAGGTAGAGGTGGTCTGGGCTCTCGTAGATGTCCTCCAGAGCCACGATGTTCTCGTGCTTGATCCTGCAGAACAAAAGACAAACCATTAGTGAAGCTTTGGATGACAAAGCTGCTGTGTGACAATGACCCATTAGCAGATCTAAATAACTCTTAATCCTCCTGATGCTGTTGGTTCACACAAAGAACAGGAACGATGGCGCGGAATCATCTGACGGACGTTCACGTGGACTCACAAAATCCAGGTTTTTAACGCTCCCTTCTTTTTGTGCTGTGAGGAACAGACATCTATTTGATAAAATGCTCTCAACTGTTTATGGTTTTCCTCATTAGAAAAACCTTCATAATATAGTTCTACCTGTATGGGTGTTCTGGAGCTTTCTATTAAATCATATGATATTCATTCCCACACAGGGGCGTAACCAGACATTTTTGATAGGGGTGGCCCAAGTGGGGCACTGACTTATGGTGGGGTGGCATGAAGCGTGAGCACGTGCACACACAAACACACACCCACACAGGTTTTGGCCATACCCATTTTGTCTGCAAAACCCATACTGAAATTACTAACACTGCAAGAAAAACTAGACAGGAAAATACAGAAAATGCCAGAATACGCCACTGTTTCCACATAGTGGCAAATTCAATCTGCTGATGAAGAGCATGTGATGTGATCAAAAGCTCCAACACACACTGTGCTGAGCTGAGTTAGAGCTAACTCTAACTGTGTGTATGTGTGTATGTATGTGTGTGTGTGTGTGTGTGTGTGTGTGTGTGTGTGTGTGTGTGTGTGTGTGTGTGTGTGTGTGTGTGTGTGTGTGTGTGTGTGTGTGTGTGTGTGTGAGGGGGAACATTTGTGTGCTAGAGACACACATCTGATTTAGTATGTGTGGGTTAATCATCATTTGTATTCTGAAAAGAGGTAGCCCCCCTCCCCCACCCCCTCCCACCCTGTCTCGTTCTCGCTTGCACACACGCAGCAGGTGCACAGGTAAGCATCTAACACTTATTATGGAGTGTGTGATGTCTGAGATGGCAGGAAGGCAGAGCTGAGGTGTGACTCACACACACACACACACATACAGTAGTGTGTACATTGACTTACATTACATTTAGTTCAGAGTTTTGCTTTATCCTTGACAGACACCGACACATAAACGTTTAATACTTCACATTATGGGGTCCTGCTCTGTGTCCTCATAATATGACTGTGTGAACAGACATGAGTCATATACCTGGACAACACACACACACACACACACACACACACACACACACACACACACACACACACACACACACACACACACACACACACACACACACACACACACACACACACACACACACACATAGAGGAGGCTGAGCAGGGATAATGTGTGTGTATTTACTGCAGGCCCTGCCTGGATAATGACAGGCTGGCAGCAAACAGTGTGTGTGTAATGGCAGAGCACTCACACACACACATCTTACACCACAGGACTCATTCATTCATTCATTCATCAATCCTACACATGTCCTCTGTCACTGCTCCTACAGATGTTCTGTGGCTTTTCATCTTGTCTTAAGTTTCAACATTAGCTCTGTCTTGGGCTGAAATTACAAGTTGATACATTTAAAGGGGACATATTATGGAAATATCACTTTCTGAAGGCTCTTTAACATATATTTGGGTGTTTGTTTTGCCTTCTGGCCCCCAAAATGTGAGAACTGACAAAACAAATCTGTAATTTTCAGGCTCCCCAGGTTGAAATCCATGTGGTTTTATGAGCTGTTCCCTTGGTAGTCTAGCAATAATGTAAATAGTTTTCAATTTTGCATAATACCACCCCTACCTGGTACCAGTAGAAGGGGTGGGGCAAGTAGTGGTTCATTTGCATTTAAAGGGACAGGCACTGAAACCAGCCGTTCTGAACAGGGCTGTTTTGAGAGGATGAAAAGAGCTGTGATGTTTGATCCTTGGGGTATTTTGACCAAAGCATGTCACAGACATGTCTTTAAGACACCTGGGAACTATTTTAATTTGTGGAAAAGGGGCATGATATGTCTCCTTTAAAATTAGTTTAGTTTAGGAATAATCAAATACTTCCTCTGATGAAAATCAGGTGCTCAACCTTGTTAACGTCCATAACATGAGAGAAGATGAGTGAAAGCATCATCGCCCTGACTGAGTGTTTCCACCTTGAACTGCAGTCAAACACAGACAGTCCAAACACAGATTGAGACAGCTGGGCTTTCATCAGTCTGGGTCTGACTGAGGCTCAGACACGTGTCAGAGACTCTTTGATGTTTCCTCCTCTAACCATCTCCACGCTCTCTCCTCTTTCACCTGTCAACCTGGGGCAGGCAGGTGGTGGGTGGAGCTTAGCGCCTGATCCAGGTCTCTCCAGGCAGGTGTATTCTGACAGCTTCCTATCAGAACCAGCATGAACTTGCTGTGTGTTATTTGCATCATGATCATGGATGCTGCCTGTCTATACAGTACGTGATGTTTGTCTGCACTCCTGAATGTGATTGTATGTGCTGATGTGTGATTATACTGTATTTTATCTGCTGCTTTTGTATGTTTTGATTATATGTGTTGTCTCTGCATGATTGTAGGCTACTGATGTTTCACTGCTCTCTCTTATCTTCATTGATTTATCTTGTCTCCTAGCTGTCCTAACGCTCTCTTTTTAATCAGTGTGCTTTAATATATTGTTTTAGTTTTTTGTTTTGTTTCTTAGGGTTAGGTTAACTCAGAATGTAATGCCTGGTTGGTGTAAGGTGACTGCTTAAACTGAATTGGCCCCTTGGGCACTAATAAAGCTGTCTGAGTAACAGTAACTGAATGGTTTTTTTTTACATCAGGAACTAGGAAGTCCGTTTCTGCAGAGCCACAAACAACATGTGTCTTAACTGTGTCTCTCAAACATTATGAGGATTAAGATTTTTGGTGTTGTTTAATGTTAGTTGACTGTAGCCTATATATATGTGTTGTGTGGTAATGACTCTCGGAGGATCAAAGCTTCCGGCTTCATCAGTTACACCTTGGTACATCTGTTACCTAATGAGACCATTAGCTTGCATCCCAGCTATCTTTATCAGTCCAGATGGGACATTCCCAGAAAACTGTGTGCCATGGGAAATGGGGATGAAATGTCAACAGTCAACAAGATACTACTGGTCTCTGTCGAATATAAGTGACGTTTGTATTTGTTCACCTGCAAAATAGGACTAATCATTCCAAATAACTTAATTTTTTTTATCATTTGTTTTACTATCTGTGGCCATGATAACACCATACTAACATAACAACGACATTTAGTTATTTCTGTTTGTTGAGCTCAACTGAAACAACATTTTATTTGAATGGTCCAGTATTGATGATTTAAAACCCAGCAGCCAGCTGTGCACTAGCTCCTTTTTTCCCAGTGATATTCACATCAAAAACAAAAAGCAAAGTCATGAACTCTCTGCTTGTAAACTGCTTGCAGTTTTTGATGTGTTGTACAGCACTTTGATGTAAAGCGCTTTATAAATAAATGTATTATTATTATTACTATAATGAAAATGACAGTAGGTCATGTGACCTGCTCTGAATCGTGACTTGTTAAAGGGATACTTCACCCAAAATCGATAATTCACCAATCATCTACTCACCGTCATACCAACGAAGGCTTGGGAGAACTTTCTGAGTCATCAAAATGCTTTTGGAGTTCCGGGGGGGGGGGGGGGGGGGGGGGGTCCGGCTGGCAACGGATTTAATAATGGCAGCGGATAGAGTTCACTTTTGAATCGTACAAAAGTTGTTTGGAAAAAACGTTGATGTTTGTGCGCATGCGTGAGATTTGCTGCGAGATGTTCTTCAATGTTTACATCCATGGTTTACAACGATAGGCACTCTAACGACGACGAACGAACATCTCATAGCAAAAACCAGAGATCAAATTAATTTTTTCCGAAAAACTTTTTCATGTGGCGGCTTCAGGACACTTGTGTCAGTATGGATGAGCAGTATGGAGGTATTCCAATGTTTCATAGTGTGTGTTTTGGACAAAACACACACTATGCCAGCCGGATCCCCCTGGAACTCCAAAAGCATTTTGATGACCCAACCCTTGAAAATTGGTGAATTGTCGATTTTGGGTGAAGTATCCCTGTCTCAGTCATGAATATAGCAGCTATCTGCAGAGATCAGACTGATGCATGGTCAACACTGACTGACTGACTGACTGACTGACTGATAACATTTCCAGTGGTCAGCAGAGCCACAGTCTACAGAGCGACTCTGGTTTCCTGGCTGCTGAGGAGCTACAGGGAAGAGGAGGAGCACTTCCAATACACCGAGGCTCACCTCCATTACAGCAGATAAACTGCTTTCATTACATGTATCATTACTACTTAAGGAGGCAGAGGAAGAAGTAAACACAAGACACATTGAGCAGGGAGAGAGAGAGAGAGAGAGAGAGCAAGGTCATCAGTAACAAGGATTTTACCGCACACTGACATTTCGTGACTACCTCACACAACCCCATGTCAAACAACTCCAATTATCTCTTTAATGAGACATGTCCTGTACTCTGAGGGTTCTAATGTTTCTGACCTCATCTAGTGTTTTCTTCTGTTCCTGTGCCTCTTCCGACAGAATCATCTAAATCTGTCAAACTTCATGACGCCCTCTGCCTTTAGAAGTCATTAGAGCTCATTACTTTTCCATTCACATCATCTTTAAACATGGGCACAGAGCTCAGCATCCAGACCTGATTCAGAAGTTTCAGTCGTGATGTCTGTAAGCATCAGTGGTAGGTGGGCTGTGTGTCGTGACCTGGGCGCGGGGATTGTGATTTGTGAAAGAGGAAATGCTCAGTTTCCCTAGTAACCGAGACTGAGGAAGTTAACGTGCGTATGTGTGTGTGTGTGTGTGTGTGTGTGTGTGTGTGTGTGTGTGTGTGTGTGTGTGTGTGTGTGTGTGTGTGTGTGTGTGTGTGTGTGTGTGTGTGTGTGTGTGTGTGTTTTTGTGTCACCTTCTCAGTACAGCGATCTCGTTCTCGATGCTGCTCTCCTTCCCCTTCAGGGCCTTCTTTGGGATGCACTTCACTGCAAACATCCGGCCGGTCAGCCTCTCCTGGGCCAGGACCACCTCTGAAAATGCTCCTCTGTGAACAAAAACAAAACATCACATGGGTCACCAGATGCTTGTTTGTTAGATAACGTGAATGATCACAATGCTGAGAAACTGTTAACCGAGAACCGTTCACCCTGTAATGACTTGCCTATAGGAAAAAATGGACCTGAAATAGATCAACTCATCCCTAAACTTACACACTTACACAATGTGGTGCTGTAACGACTAGTTATGTGGAGGGTAGAAACAGCAGCAGGAGGATTTAGAGACCGAGACCAGTCACTGTCTGCTTCCTCTTGCTAATTCTTCCAGGCAGCAGTTCTAGATAATCAATTATCTGAGCTATGTCATGATGCTTTGATGCTTTAAAGGTCCACAGTATAAAGGTAGATGTCCACATAGTGTGATTATAAAGCAGCTCTGGTTTCTATATGATCAAATATAGTAGTATCAAAGTCTCAGTCCACAGAGAAATGCACACAGCTTGTATTCAGAAACTGAGCCTTAAAACCAGCTGTCAGGACTTCCTGTGACATTGTGATGTCACAACAAAGCAGTCACAAGCCCCGCCCATCTGGTCCTACCATCAAACGCTTGCAGGATTTGGTTTTTCTTAGTGTTCACCTTGAATCTGCTATTTTCTTACTAAATCACCCAGAAACAGTCAGCCAATGAGAAGAGAGGCTCAGTTCAGTTACTTGTTGTTACTAGAGCTGCAGAGAGAAGCAGAGAGATGTAAAACTGCATGGTCGCAACATTTGCATATTTGCCCTAAACCAAAAGCATTTTCTGCTTCCTGCTGTGGAGTGCTGTCACACATTCCTGTAAACCACGACTGAACAACAACAACTGCAGCCTGTCGCTGACACTGATATTATTTTCCAAGCACAATTAGCAGGTTTTTGAATCATAGATAAACACACCGATAAAAGCCTGTCGGTGCTGTAAAAGAGTCAGAGCCTCTGTATGCCACGACGTTATTGTGTTTTAAAATGCACTCTGAGCTGTGTAGACATGGTGTTTTTGGTGTAATAGTGCTGTGCTGGACAGGTGTGTGACAAACTTCATTATTTCATGTTTCTTTCTATTCTTTAAATTCTGTGCAGTGTGAGAAGTTGATGGAGCTTAAGAAAGTTAGTAGCCTAATGACTTTAGAATTACATTGGTTCTGTTTTTTTTCTTCTTCTTTTAAAACGTGGTATCGAAAAAGTATTGAAAATCGTGGAAATTTACTGGTATTAGTATCAAATACAGAAATTCTGGTATCGTGACAAGCCTATATGATAAATAACGTTATCCACCACTCCATGGATTGCTTTCTCACCGGCTTCGTTGAAAACTAATGCACATGGCCAGGAGGAGGGTTAGCAAAACAGAGGAGAAGAGACCAGACTTGCATACAGTACTGTAGTTCCCCTTTAAGTGATGAAAGTTTAAAATGACCCTGACTCCGCCAGCCTTATTTCCAAGGCTCGGCTATTCTGGAGCTTCTGAGCCCTGGAGGTTCAGCTTGGGTTTCAGAACAGAACAAAGACTTCATGACACAATACCAACAAGCTCATGTGCGACTGGGACTAAAAGGTCAGAAACATCGAGCCAGGCCATGAAGAGGCAGAGACTCAACAGTGCTGTGCAGCCTTGCTCTCTGTCAGCTGCAGGTCGACTGCATGTTGAACAAGAGGAGATAAAAGCATGGAAAGAAGGGATAAGAGCAGAGGGATGTTTACTCCAATGCCACGTTGGAGAAGCTGAGGGTCGAGCAGACTCATCTTCATTCATCGCACTGCTCGTCTTCGTGACGCACACCACAAACACACACACGCACCACTGTAAGACTAGACTGAATTTAAATTTCCAATTATTCTGGCTGATATTGTTGCTGTGACTGTTACCGTGGCTCGTCAGGTTTTTTAGATGTGAGAAAAGAAAATTTGAAATGATTATCAACCCCAGGAGTGGTTGTAAGTGAATAAATAAAAATCATGCTAATGTTCTAATGTTCCACTTGGCAGATCCAATCACATTA